>NC_091852.1:18864083-19489083 GCF_037783145.1 Equus przewalskii
GGAGTTACTTCTGAGTTCCTTAAGTCATTTAATTTTGTTGAGCCGCTATTTCTCCACCAGCAGTTTGGATATAATAATGATTGCCCGGTACATACTTTACAGGGATCTGGAGAAGGAAGATTTTGCTATAAATAAATTAAAATATTGTTGAGCCTTCAAAAAAAAAGACATCACATAACAGACTTACCCCTACCCTACCTCCCACCCCACTGCCTCCACGCCCCCTCTATACACACACCCTGAGCACATAACACTGGCAGCCAAGCTTCTGCCATGGAAATTTAAGGTTCATCTTAAATGAGAGGGGCCTGGGACTTGAAGATAAACGCACAAAAAAAAGGAGTGAGGCTGACAACTGGGAGATTAACACAAAGCTTCAACCACCAAGGAATGCCTCACGTTATGTAACTACCCCAAGACAGGTGATTCAAAATTGTTTCTGAATGGTCCTGGAGAATAGAACCCCACATAATTTGGGGATTGGTTAGTTAAAAAGTCCACTTTCTTGCCCAATCATCCTAAAATAATTTTGCCATCAAGCCCCACCTATGTACAAAGAATTTGTAATCAGCTTTTTAATACCCTATTCTTAACATAAACAGAAAAAATCCCTTATAATTTAATTTCTGCTATTAAGATAACTAAATCCAATTTTACCATTACCCTATTAAAAAACTACAGCTACTCAGCTACAATGACCATAAGGCATATCTATGAGTAGTTTTGAGCAATTCTTCCCAATTATCCACTGGGCAACTGCTATACTTCCAATCTTAGTTTCTCTCACAGAGACAAAAAAATAAAGAATGAGGAGGATTTTAGACAATTCCCAAACAAGAAGTTGTCTCGTAATCCAGACCTGAACATAAAAGTTAGGACAAATTAGCATAATAAAAATTTCAATACAAAACCTTACATGTTTATCTTTCCTTTCTATAACATCTTGCCTTTGTTTGCATTTTTGAGATGTCTCCTTAATATCCGTTGCCTGCAAGATTGAACCAGAAGACGGGAAGTTAGTTAAAAACTCAAGCAAGCCAGTGATGTGGCCCCACCCATGCTTTTCCATGATCTCTTTCAAACCAAACTATTATATTTGTTTTGTTACCATCAATAACTAAATTTGGTAATTGTCACCAAAGATACTAACAGTTATTTGCAAAACTGTTATTAAACTGTATTAAAACTGTCATAAAAAGTTATTCCTATTGATATTAAAAATAGCTGCAGCAATATGCATACATATGTTTATCTGGTCACATTTATTTTCTTGTGTTATTTTATCTGATCATAAAACCAATCCTCCAGGATAGCAGGGCCCATAATTTAAACCATTCTCAAAATAATCTCTGACTCCAAAATCTCCCCTAAAGGTGAAAAGCCATGACCATAAAAAATTTAGTTATATTTTCAAAATAGAGAGAATATTCTATATGCCATTGTATTATTTATTCTAAGAAACATCAGGCTTTCTCTATCACCCTCCTCCGAAAGGGCAAATAATTACAAAGCAGATAAAAAAATTCACAAAAAGTGAGGTTCAATGTTTCTAAGAATACTACTCTGAATCCTCTTTTAATTGAAACAATCACATTTCATTTTTCTCTTTTTATATCCTGCAATTTCTATAAAGTAGTACGCTCGAACAGTAATAACCAGCACCTTGAAAGCCCTGTGCTGGTAGGATTCTTAAAGAATTTAAGGAGCCAAAACTAGAAGTAAATCTACAAAATATTTTAAAAGACCTGCAAAATATTTTCTGTATTTGCTAAAATAAAATATAGGAAATCCAAAATTGAACCAGAAGAGCACCTTCTCTTTGATTCGAGCCTCCAAATTGTGCCGCTGCTTTTCAATTTCTTCTATCCGAAGTGTCATAGGAATCTGCCCTTCTTTAAGTTTTCTGACCTCTTCCTTCACTCGGTCACGAGCTAGTTTTACTTCTTCATATTCCTGACGAACATTTTCATATTCCTTGCAACAAACACAAAAAACAGAAGTTAATGCACTACTAGCTTAAACTAACATGTATACTAAAATCAAGGTACAGTCAGAAACCAAACCTATGAAAAGACTATTTTGACATCCTTTTGGCAATCTATTAACATAAAATCTGTCCTCTGAAACAACTTCAGAAAGAGTAAACACTAACATAATGATTCACTAAGAATCTTGATTGATACTCACAGAGCATTCACCTCTATCACTAAGCTGGACTCTCTGACTTCCATCTCTTCCTGTTTCTAAAACTTATACCCTAATGGCTACTAAAATGAGGTTGCCCTCTAGTCTCCCAATAAAGAAGAGACACAAGAATGTATCAAGAAGCAAAAGAAACTGTTACGAAAAAAACACAACAAAAGGAAAATGGGTCAAAAAGAAGTATGCCAATGAAAATGATGCTTGTCATGTCAGAGGAATTAATAAATATTTGCTAAAAAAAACAAGTGGAGTGCTAAGAGAGCATATAGTAAGAATGAAGGGATGAAGAGAAAAGAACACAAACATTAGCATAAATCGAAAAAAAGGAAAAAAGTTGAAATCAATCTTAGAAAGGGGAAACGAAAGACTTCAGAAGACAAAGATAAATTAGGTTCAAGAATAATGAATAAAGGAAAAATGTAATCAAAACAAACTGAAGAAAGAAAAAAGTTTAAGAATAATGGAATTATGGGACAGGGTAGGGTAAAGTGGGGGTGGGAGAAGGCAACAAACACAGCCACTTATTTTTCTAATCTAATAATTATTTCCATCCTAACCTTGGAACAAACATTATAAAACTGTTTTATTTCGTCGCAGCTATTGTAAAGTAATGCATTGAGGGAAGTGAATCTTTGGCCCAAACTGTGGTCTTAAATAATAAAACATATATCATGCAGTGATCAGAAAGAAAACAGTTGCCTCAGTAAACTTATAATGCATATGAGTAGAAGATTCCAGTTAATATTCTTCAGCTACATCTGTAGCTGAAGTCAATATCAGTGGCACACTCCAAGCAAATTCTCAGTGACCTGAGAACAAAGATTTAATTTTTACACGTGCGAATATTTTTAGTTCATTAACATTTTATAAAACAAAACTATATGTTGAGGACTCAAATCTGGAAGAATTAAGAGCACAGGCTTAATCAAGTGTTATTTGTTATATAATAATAATAATAACATAGCACAGCTATATGACAATAAAAAGTAAGAAAGATAAATTTTATTATGTATGATATATAAAGGAAAAATGAACAAAAGCGCTAATTTGAATTACTATTCAAACTAATTAATGTCTTCTTTATAACTTTTCCGCTACTTAAAGAATTACTATTTTTGCCTCTAATAACTAAGACTTACCACCCATGGCCTTTTTGCTTCAAGCATCTCAATCAAATCTAAATGTCGCTTACGTTCATAGAACCTCTCCACATCTTGTTTATATCTTTCATTCCTCTGAATCATTTTCTCCAGATATTCAGTTTTCTCTTTGCATGAGGTCTAAAATAAATATTTAATAATTAGTTTAACTGAAAAAAGACAACAGGTCAAATCTTTTAATAAAAAATGTACAATGCTAGCAAAATTTCACAATAAAGAATTCCATAGGAGTTCTTAAGAACTGTGTAAAATTAACGTGCACACCTGAGTTCCTGCCTAGGCTCGACAATCTATTAATCACAGGGCTGTGAGGGAGGCCTCCCACCTCTCTGAGCCTGGACTCTTCTTGCTTAAAGCAAGAGAGATACCTGCCCCATTCCCCTCCAGGGTGGAAGCACTTCAACTTACTGCAGATGAAAGTTCAACAGAAGCTATACCATGACATACAAGTCAAGGTAGTATGATTATGATTATGTTATGCAGCATGTTATGAAGGCCCATGGCTTAAGGAAATGAGATAGAGGAAAGCTAAAATTCAGCCTTTATATTGCGAATTAACAAATGCAAATACACAGTGAGAACCTAGCAGAATACGTGCTTGTTTGCTTTCAGAGGATGGCAGGTAGTTTCCATGAGGGTTTCAGAGGGGAATATTAGATTGTTTGATGTGGGGAAGCCTAAAAGGACTGACGGAGTATCTGAAGTATGACAAAATAATTACAACTCTTTTGGTCATTCACTCTGAATAAGTATAACAAACATATTAAATTATAAAACATATTATCAAGTATGACAGAGTTTAAGAGAAAGCATTTGTTCACAAGATTTCTTATTACAAAAATTTACTGAATTTATTTTAGTTGCTGAGATGTGGAAAATGATTCATTAAATAAAACATCTTTTCAAATGATATGCTATAAAAGGACATCTTAATTTATATGTTTATTAAAGGTGACAATAAAAATTCAACACTGCAACTAAATGTATAGTTCTCTTAAAAGTCTACCCTCATGCAACTGAAAAAATATGAGAACTGGTTCAACAGAGACGTTATATTAACAGCTACATTGGTACCTGCTGCATTACCAAAAGCCTTACAGAGTGCCCGGCACATGGTAGGTGTTTAACAAATACTGAAAGAATAAAATAATAATAATGAAACTTCCTGAGAAAAAAAATACTTTATAATTCTATTATTGGTGCCTTAGAAATTCAATTAATAACATCTATTTAACAAAACAATAGTCAATGTTTTCAAACTTTACATTATCGTATCCATTCTCACTTTTTGTCACCTAATTTAATTAATGTCAGCGATAGAATCCTGGGTGAAATAAATCACAAAGATATGAATTCACTCAATGAATCAGAACTACTTCCACATTTTGAGACACAGAAATCAATGAGGGACAAAAAAAATGAGTTATCTATTTATAAATACCTCTAGTTGTTTTTCTTTCTCCCTGAAGTTTTTAAGTTCACAGTGGTATCTGTGCATTTCTGGAGGACCAATTGACTTCTCAGTAGCTTCAAGGAGTTCAATTTTACTGAGTTTAGCAAATTCTCCAACTTTATCCTAGAGCACAAAACTTAAATATCAGCAACTATCATCATTTATAAATATCTTCAAAACATATTTCACTCAATGATCACACCTTTCAAGATGAAACTCATTTAAAAAAAAAAATGTATTTTGAGAAGTAAATTTTAATATATACCCTGTCCTTTCATATATTACTCTTTAAAATAATAAAGATAAACTTAGGGTATAAACTGTCATCTGCCTGAGAACGTTTAAAAAATGTCTGTCAGTATTTCCAGGTTGAAATGTTTATATACTCATAATAAAGAGTTTGGAAATAAAAAAAAATAGTCCCCTGGATTGAAATGATCATTATCTACCACACATCAGCTGGAATGTTAAAAGTTAAAAAAAATGTCAGGGATCAGCCCCATGGCCGAGTAAAGTTTGTGCGCTCTGTTTGGGTGGCCCAGGGTTTCATGGTTCAGATCCTGGGGGCGGACATGGCACTACTCATCAGGCTATGCTGAGACAGCATCCCACATGGCACAACTAGAGAGACTTACAGCCAGAATATACAACTATGTACTGGGGGACTTTGGGGAAAAGAATTGGGAGGGAGGGGGGAAGAAGACTGGCAACAAATCTTAGCTCAGGTGCCAATCTTTAAAAAAAAAGTCTGACTTCAGCTGATAAATGCTTTCAAACTTTTATTTTTATTTAATTTGGACATATGTAATCAAATCATCGTTTCTGAGGAAAGAAAATGAACTATAATTCAGTCACCAGATGGCATTCAGTGACAAATTTAAAAGGTATTTGACTTTAATATTGAACATGCATTATCAGCATAACAGTTTTATAAAATTGTTTTTTATTTTATTTTTTTTGCTGAGGAAGATAAGCCCTGAGTTAACATCTGTTGCCAATCTTTCCCCTTTGCTTGAGGAAAATTCACCCTGAGCTAACATCTGTGCCAATCTTCCTCTATTTTGTATGTGGGTCACCATCACAGCATGGCTGCCAACAAGTGGTGTAGGTCCGCACCAGGGAACTGAACCCAGGCTGCCAAAGTGGAGCACGCTGAACTTAACCACTAGGCCACGGGGCTGGCCCCCAAGACGTTTTATTTTTATTAAACAAACTTAAAATATAACAAGATTTTTAGAAGGCACACCTACAGACTTAAGAGTTTTAGTATATCAAATATTTTACATAAATACACTGATTAAGAAGTTGTTTATTGAAATTTTAAAAGCCTACAAATGGAAGCACATAGCTATTCAAGCTACTCTCTGAACTTAAAAATAATATAACTTTATTTCCTTTACAATACTCTGTAACTTGGACTTTTTAATTGAAATTTTTCAAATTACCACAAATTAATAAGACCATGCTATAAGAGATGAGACACTACATTTTACAAAGAACTATTAGTGATTATTGACTGCTATTGCTCAGCTTAAATAATAACCATTACAATATCTCTTGAGAAGAATTTACATTCTCATATAGCATAAAAAGGAAACATTATGTACAAAATTTACCCATCTTTACATCTAATTCTCACATACCTGAGGTAAAAACTGGCAAAGATTGCCCACTTGAATATTTAAGGCTGCAACTTGCTCTTCTACTACTTTCTGGGTTGTAGATTTTTTGTTGATAAACCAAAAGGACTGATTTTTTGCCACATCAATCTCACGGGTGATTACAAGATTTCCAGAAGTTCTGAACCTAGTTAAAAAATAATTTTAATAATAATTTCCCAAATTCTCTTGTACCAAAAGTTGCCAGATAGGAGCATTATAATTTTGATTCCTTTTGATTTTTTGGCCCCTCCAAAGAAAGAAACCTTGACATTTTATGAGTAATAATACATAATTGACCACATGTAAGTTACTACTCTTTCAACATTCAAAATTATTTAAACTGTTAAAGTAACATTAAAACAAATGCCAATACTAATTCCCAAACACTGCCAGAGGATTTCCATATCTGGAGTTATTCTTTAATCATTATCCTATTCTCTAATCACATGTGCTGACTGCATCATGTGGCTAAAATGAACATTAAACAGTAGAGAATCTGAAAGAAGGGTAGTTACTTATTTCTTGCTTCTAGAAGTACTACTGCTCCACACCTCCCATCTGTTCATCGATCTTCTTCTTTGGGAATCAGGAGCATGTGGTACAAAGATAAATTATTGCTATCCAATAGCTAAATGACAATGATAATTTGTAAATGTTGTATATATAGATTATACTGTAATAAGAACACTTCAAACAGTAAAAATTTTAAGACTTAAAAAAAGTAGTTTAAATTTTCATTTCCAGCAGAATGACTAATAAAGTACCCTTTTTGATACTCTTGCTATAAACTAAAAAAATAATAAAATATTAAAATATCTTCATAAATGCATTTATGAGTTAGCAGGAAAGTAAGGAATTCTGGCCAAAATCCCAGTGCAGGCAGAAATCCAGAAATGGAAAAATGAAATCAGCTTTCACTCTGAGGGCATTTAGCCAACCAGGCAACCTTGCCCATTCATTTTCATGATCTCCTGGGAGACGGGAGCTGCAGACAAAGCCCAGAGCTGCCCAAAGTGGAGAGTCTAATAGAAACCATCCCCAAAATGCTATATGCTCAGTATAAGGGAACCAGAAATACTCCATCACCACCATCACCACTAGAGACAGTAGGTAAATTGCCTTGAACTATGAAACAAACAAAAAAACTCCCCTAAGAGTTACTAACCACAAGGCAGTCTCAAACACATTTATATCTTGAAGTTACATGACATACCTAAGGAGGTTCAAAAATTCTCAAACTGAGAATTCTATATATTTTGACGCTAGATTGAAAGTATCCTCCATTGGTCTATGACAGAAGCTAATAAAAACTTTCTCCACAGGAATCTACCTTTATCCTCAAAGAATTAACATAGATAAAGTTCAAAGAGAAAGGAGCAGCTCACTGGAAACACACACACACAAACAAACAAAGCATCAAGAGTAAGTACTAGCAAAAAAAGCAAAGCAAAATCACATTGGAATCAATGGACTCAAGTATAAAATAGGTATGTTTACTACATTTTAAGAAATAAAAGATTGAAAATATAAGCAAACAAGCAGATCTGAAAAAGAACCAAAGAGAAATGATCTAGAATGCAGCACAGAAACATAAAAAAATAAAAAATACGAAAGATGTTAAGAGACATGGATGACTGAGTAAGAAAGCCTAAACCTGTGTAGTTAAGAGTTCTAGAACAGAGACAGAGAATGGGTCAGTGGCGATGTTTGAAGAGATAATAGATAAGAATTTTCCAAACCATAGATTTAAAAAGCTCATTAAATCCCAAGCAAAATAAATAAATAAACAAATCCACACCTAAATAAATGATGTGACGTGACACTATAAAACACCAAAAACAGAGATACCATCTCAAAATCCTGAGAAAAAGAATTATTATCAAAGAGACTAAGATTAGATTCACATTAGAAGACAATGAATTATACTTTGCATGTGCTGAGAAAAGACCTATCAACGTAGAACTTGATATCTACCAAATATCCTTCAAGATTTAGGGCAAATTAATATCATTTGAGACAAAAACTGAGTGCTCCACTAGAAGATCTTCATTAAAGGAAACTTCAAAGAATGTCCTCTGGCAGAACAAAGATCTCAGGGAAGAGCAGAAATGCAAGAAAGGATCAAAAGCAAGGCAAACAAAATATGTGGGCTACGTCTAAACAAACACTGACAGTATAAATTAATAATAGTTGTTATGTCTTGTTTAAAAAACAAGATAGAATTAAAACAGCATAGGAGTTCTGAGAAGTTATCAAAAGCACTCCAAGGTCTTTATTCAATAGGAAGACAGATATTTAATTCAGTCTAGACACTATTTATGTTAAAAATTTTAACAACCACTAAAACAAGAGAAGAATGCATAATTTCCAAAACAATAAAGAAAAATTGACTAAAAGAATCCAATGAAGGTAAGAGAGAAAAGAAACATTGAAAAGTGGGACAAATAAAAAGTACAGAATAAGGCAGTACAAATAAGTACAAACAAGTACAAACATATAAGTAATTACAATAAATGTAAATGGAATATATGTATCATTTAAAAAGACTATATAAAAAACAATACCCAGCTATACTTGTTTAAATGAGATACAAAAGACACAAAAAATTTTAATTAAATGAATGAAAAAAGATAACTAGGAAAATACTTAAAAAGAAAGCTGCTAACTACATTAATGGCAAATTAAATAGATTCTAAGGCAAAAAGACTTAGAAGATAAAGAAGTCAGTACAAAACAATAAAAAATCCAATCCACTAGGAGGCTAGAACAATTTGAATCTTAGCTGCAACTAATAATACATAAAGCAAAAATTGACAGGACAGGGGTAAATGACAAATCTACACAGAGGGATAGTGTAGTACACTTTTCTCAGTAATTAAGGAATTGATCTGACAACTGAAATCATCAAAAATGTAGAAGATTTCACAATATAATTAATAAGCTTGAACTAAAGGACAAATACAGATTACTGCACATACAACAGCAGAACACTCATTCTTTCAACCAAACAAGTAACAATTACAAAAGCTCACTACAAAAAGTAAGCCTCAACAAGTTTCAAAGGGCCGGTTACATAAGGACCATACACACATATACACACACACACACACACTTTTACCACACTACTATCAAAGTGGAAATCAATATTAAAATATAACAAGAAAATCACTACATAAAAATTTGAAACAACTTCTAATTACGAACTCATAAAGGAAATTGAAGAAAATACTCAGAATTGAAACACAGGAAAATACTATATACAAAAATGGGGGAATGGAGCTAAAAGCAATACTGAGAGGGACATTTTTAACTCTAACACTTTAGGAAAAACAAACAACGAAAATTAGTACAATAAATATCCATTTCAAGAAATTAGAAAAAGCAAAAGAAACCAAAAGTTTAAAGAAGAATTAGTAGAGGTAAGAATAGAAACTAATGAAATAGTGTGGTTAAGTTCATGTACTCCACTTTGGGGGCCCAGGGTTTGCCGGGTTTTGATATTGGGCACGGACCTATGCACAGCCCATCAAGCCATGTTGTGGCGGCATCCTCCACAGAAGAACTAGAATGACCTACAACTAGGAGATACAACTATGTACTGGCGCTTTGGGGAGAAGGAAAAAAGAGCAAGATTGGCAACAGATGTTAGCTCAGGGCCAATCTTCTTCACCAAAAAAAAAAAAAAAAACCAACCCCACAAATAACACTAAGCTTCCTCGAGTCTCTGTGGTATTATCACCCATACCACTGTGTCTCTTAAAAGAAAAAGGAAAGAAATTAACATAATAGAAAACCGTGATATAAGACAGAAACAACAATGCAAAAGTTAATTCATTGAGAAAGACTAATAAAACTGACAAATCAATTTTTCCAAATCAAGGAAAAGAAACATGAATGAAAGAGGGGACTACAACTACAAAAGATATTTAGATAATATACATATGATACAATATAATACGATAAACATATTTTAGGCCAATAAAATTAAAAACTAAGAAAAATTTAGAAAAGTATAAATTACCACGATTCAAGAAGAAATAGAAAAACTAAATAATTTCATTACCATTAAATAAATTAAACCTATAGTTAAAATATTAAAAGAAAAAACTCTAAGGCCCAGATGATTTTACCAGTAAGTTTAACCAAACATTTAAACAACAAATACTTCACAAAATACAGACGTAAAAATCAGAAATGAAACATCAGAAAACCAAATCTAGCAATGTATCCAAAAAATTATAAGCATACTGCGTTTATTCTAAGAATGCAAAATTGGGTGAACATCAGGAAATTAATTGATTTATCAATTAATATGATCAATTCAATACATGCTGATAAAATTAATTTGCTTTTCATAATTAAAAGCATACCCAATAAGGAACAGAAGGGAATATCCCCGATCAAATTGGGGATAAAGTCAAACCCTACAATCTGAGTGGAGGATTCCAAAATCTACAATAAATATTTCACTTCACTCCAGCCAGAATAACATTTTTCTATTCCTCAGAAACAACAAACTTAATTCCACCTATGATCCTTTGCACAAACTATTCTCTCTGCCTGGAATACTCTACTCCCAGTTCTTCTTAAGGTTGGCTCCTTTTTATAATTCACTTCTCAGCTCACAAATATTCTCAACAGGCCTTTCCTGAATATTCAATAGGAATAAATAAAAGCACCAGCGCCCCCAAACCTTGTCAAGGCCGAAGATACGCTAACGTAATTAGGTTCTTTGTTCTCACTTTACTTGACCTATCAGCAGCATCAGACACACCTTACTCCCTCCTCCTCAAACTATTGAAAGCATTGCATTCCAGCTAGTACACGCTTTTGACTCACTAGCAAATTCTTCTCAGTTTTCTTTCCAAGTTCTTCCTACGTTCAGCCTCTAAATGCTGCAGTGCAACAGGGTTTAGTTCCTAGACTTCTTTCCTTCATCTCTATCTTCTTCCTTGGTGATTTCATCCACCCTACTGACAACTCCCCAAATGCATTATCTTCGGCCCACACTTCTCTCCTAAAGTCAGGTTTATATATGTAAATGCCCATTGAACATATCTACCTGAATGTCTACTGGGCATCTCAAACTTTACTCTATGTTTTTTTGACTCTCAAAAGCATTTGTTTCTGTTGTTGGTATATTTTTACATCTTAACATTTCTGAAATAAGGATGCACATTTCAAACTGTGTCAGTTAAATTGGAAGCTACATTTTAAAAGTGGTGGCATCTTAATTTAATGACATATGATTTATTCCAAAACAAACTTCTGATCTCACCCCCAAATCTCCTGTAGGAGCTTTCTCTACCTCAGTTAACAGAAACTCCACTCTTAAGCATGTCAGACACCTTGCAGTCCTTCTCGATGCCTCTCTTTCTTCCATACTCTGTATCCAATTGGAGAGCAAATCCCATGCGATCTTCATCTCTCTTACGGTTATTACATTAGTCGCTTAACTGATATCCTTGCTTTTGCCTCTGTTCTCTTACAGTCTAGTTTTCACATGGCAACTTAAATGATCTAGTTAAAATTTAAGTTAGATCATGCCACTCCTCTGCCCAAATCCTGGTGGCTTCATATCTCATTTAAAATAAATGCAAAGTTTTTATATTGGCCTACAAGACCCTAAGAGCTGGCTCCCTGATATTTTCAGACCGTATCTTTTATTACTTTCCTGTTCAACCTAATCCAGTCACATTGGGTGCACTTCAGAGTCTTAGCATTTGCAGGCTCCTCTACCTGAAATGCTGTTTCCCCAAATATCTCCATGTTCATCCCCCACTCTCTTTCATATCTTTGCTCAAATACTACTTTCTCGGTGAGAACTTTCCTGATCATCCTATTTAATATTGTAAACTCCACTCTGGCACTCCCTATCCTCCTCTGTTGCTTTATTTTTTTTACAAAGCACTTATCACCATCTAATATAAAACATACTTAACCTATTTATTTATCTGTCCCCCAACCTCATGCCCCAACCACAAATTCCATGACAACAGAATGCTGTACCCCCCAACATATAGGTATTCAATGAATATTTGAAAAATGACTGCGTAAATGTATGCCAGAGATTACTCTATCCACCATTCCGCTCAAAGAGTACGTGGCCAGTTAATGCATTTGTTCAAGAGCAATAGCAATTTCTTCAACTAATGATGAGGTGCTTTTTGTTGGGTACTCTCAAGGCAATGTGGACCCTAGTGGAACAAGTGACCACAATGTAACCATGCTAAGACTGGGGAAAGGGAAACCTTCCCTTGTCCCAGACTTGTTAACAGAACTCTGGTTAGTAGTCACTGTTTAGACTATCAGAGCTAGTAGCTACTGCATACCAAGAAGTTTACCTCTTTAGATAACTAAGAAAACAACTAGGCCTTGGGGATTCCGAGGAGAAAGTCAGGAGTGTTTAAGACCTGCAACCACCCACAATGGACTTTTACTCCCTCTGTATTTATAAATATACCTGGCTTAATATATTTGTTTCACTTTCAATACCTAAGAAACCACTGTGGTCAATCAATGGTACCAAGGCTAACCCAAGAGTATCTTTGGCAATTACTTTTTTTAAATAGAGAGATAGTTTACTTATCAGATAATTCACCATTTTAAAGTGTATAAATTCAATGTTTTTCTTATTGTGGTAAAATATACATAATATAAAATTTACCATTTTAACCATTTTTAGGTGTACGGTTGAAAGAATATGTGTATCAACAATGGTTTTTAATATATTCATAGGATTGTACATCCATCACCACCACAATTCCAGAATATTTTCATCACTCAAAAAAGGAGCTCATAGCTGTTAAGCGGTCACTCCCCATTCTCTCCTCCCCTTATTCCCCAGAAAGCACTATTTTCTGACTCTATGGATTTGCATATTCTGGACATTTCATTTAAATGGTCATACAATATGCAGTCTTTAGTGCCTGGCTTCTTTCACTAAGCATAATGCCTTCAAGGTTCACCCACGTTGTAGGATCTATCAGGACTTCACCTCTTTTTAAGACTGCATAATATGTCATTGTATGGATTATCACATTTTGTTTAGCCACTCATCGGATGATGGACACTTGGGTTATTCATAATTTTTTACTATCAAAATTAGAAAAAAGCTAATTTTGTGAAAATGAGTAAACTTTCTCTAGAATAGTAACTGGATCAAAGAATATTTATATTTAAAATCTGATAGATACTGCCAAATAGGATATACTGCCCACAATCCCACGAAAAGTACATGACAGGATCCACTTCCCTATACCTTCATAATACTGATTTTTAATTTTTTTTTTAGTGAGGAAGATTGGCCCTGAGCTAACACCTGTTGCCAATCTTCCTCTTTTTGCTTGAGGAAGATTGTCACTGAGCTAACATCTGTGCCCACCTTCCAGTATTTCTTGTCTGTGAGATGCTGCCACAGCATGGCTTGATGAGTGATGTAGGTCCACATCCAGGATCTGAATCCTCAAACCCTGGGCCACTGAAGCAGAGCACGCTGAACTTAACCACTACCCACTGGGCCAACCCCTGAATTTCATTTTTAAACTTTTCTAGGCTGAGGGAAAAAAAATCCTCATTCTGATTTCCTTGATAACTAGTGAAGTGTAGCCTCTTTTTATATTTCTTGGCCATTTGCTCTACTTTGTGTTAAATTTCTTTGCTTATTTTCTATTAAGCTATTTATAATTTTTACTGACTTGCATGAGATATTGGTATTTTAGTAATTTTAAGATGTGTACAAGTTATCTGTGCTGAAAATGTTTTCTCCCATCGGTCATTCATTTTTTACTACGGTACCATTATTTTTAGCTGAATTTTTATGGAACCTAAATTTCCCATCCTCCTTTTGATGGTTACTGGGTATCCTGTTCTGCTTAGAAAGGCCTTCCTCTTTCCTAAGATTTAAAAAACATTCTACATTTTTTCTATTATTTTCAAAGTTACATATTTTTTCACTAAATCTTTGACACATCTAGATTTTACTTACGTATGGGGGTTTGATAAAACTCTAAATTTGTTTTAAAAAATTAATAGCCAATTATTTCAACTCCATTTGAGTAATTTATACCTCACACTTAAACTGCCTCATTTACAATAAATTAAATTCTCATATACAAGTAGATCTGTTCCTTTTTTCTCCATTTTGCTGCTCTAATTTTCTGTACCAATACCGTACTATCAATGGCTTTATAGTACACTTCAACATCCAGTACACAAATATCTTATTCATGATTCTGCTTTTTCAAAATTTTCTTGGGTTTTCTGTCACATTTATTCTTCCAGATGAACTTTAGAATCAACTTGTAAACTTACCTGTTGAGACTCTCGCTGGAATTGTATCAAATTTATACATTAATTTGGAAAGGGTTGACATGTTAATAATGATAGTACCTTTATGTTTCTAGGAATACAATACGCTTTTCCATTTATTCAGGTCTTGGTTTTATATCCTTCAGTAAAATACTACCATTATATTTTAATAAGTTGAGTATAGTTTCTTGTTTTCTTTTTACTTCCATGTGTATTTCTCTTCTCTACATAAATAAAAAATTTCCCAACAATTTTTCAGTAAAAAGATTATTTCCTCATATCCTATAAATCACAGGACTATCAGATAATCTTTAAGAGCTATTTTAGCTCAAAAATTCCAAAAAGTAACACTCTCTAAAAATCATCTAAACAATGTGCATATTCATGTATAAAAGATTGAAAGCATATACACCAAGGATAGTCAACTGGTTTCATCGTGTATTAACTCTGATCCATCAGAAATGGCTGCCAATAGTGGAGAAGTGAGAACATTCTAGGCTTCAGAGAAAAGAATACCATAATGAATTATCGATTTCTATCATGAGGGAGGGAACGGAAAATGGTGATGTAAGTGCCAAGTATTTGCCATACATGAGATTCACCAACTATTAACAGTGGTTATTTCTAGAAGTAGAATTACGGGAAGAAGGGCTTCACTTTCAACTTTATACACTTCTATACTGTTTGCATTTTTTTAACAAGCAAGTATTACTTTCAAATTCAACAAAAAAAAATTAGACATCTTAAATTTGTAAACACTGCAACTTAATGAATATTTAACAGTGGCATATTTCTACTTAATTATCTCATAAACTTATAATTTACTTAAGAATTTTTCAAAAAGAAAACTCTTACAATTTAGGTTTTAAAAGATGCATTAAAAGAAACTTACTTGTCTGAATAAAGTATTCTTTAAATATTATTTCCAATATTTACACCATAATACTATATATTGTTCTTTCCTAAAGTCATCAGGGAAGCATGACCAAAAACTAAGAAATTATACAGGGAAAAGTGGTTTCAGCACTTTTAACACTTACAATTCAATTTCAACCATGCCTTTGGAACATCCTCTCTTCACAAAAAAGCCAACCTAAGACATAAAAAAGACAACGTGAGCTGTACGGTGACATTCCCAGGTTAACAATAAGAGATTTAGCAAAGTCATTATTATTTTTCAGATCAAGATTCTTTCAGTAACTACTTTGTATATCCATTCCCATCAGTTTCTAAAGTTATCCTTCCCAGATTTGGGCCCCTCCATTGTTTCCACACACAAATAACAACAGTAATATTAGTTACCATTTACTGAATCTTGTACGTGCCAGAGAGCCTCTTAGAAAGCTCATGACAAAGGCCATAAGTGGTACAGAGCAAGGATCTGAACCCAGGATATCTGGCTCCAGAGCCTGTGTACTCAACCTCTATACCAAACACGCTCAAAAGGAGAAAATACCATTAGGAAAATAGGTCCCACAGTCATGCGCTGCATAACGTTTTGGTCAACGATGGAGCACATACAACGGTGGTCCCATAAGATTAGTACTATATAGCCTAGATGTATAATAGGTTACACCGCCTAGGTTTGTGCAAGTACACTCTATGATGTTCACGCAACAATGAAATTGACTAATGATGCATTTCTCAGAACACATCCACGTTATTAAGCGACGCATGAATGCAATCACAAAGCACTATACCAAATCTCCTTATTACCACTGGAGACTTCTATAAAGTTGCACAGATTAAATATTATTAACAACTACTCTAATATTACCCACTACAATTTACATAGTAAAATAGACATATCTGAGCTAGTTTCTATATGTACATGAGCATAAGCATGAAAACAGATCCTGGGTCTAAAAACATCTGACTGGATCTTAAATCAGGCCATAAGTAAGTAATACTAAAAAAAGTGGGAAATACACCTTGCAAATAATTAGCTTTTTAATAGTGGTAACGGCAGTGATGATAACAATTATAACCACAACAGCTAACATTTATTAAGCATTACTGTATGCTGCTGTGCTGAGCACTTTATATATAAGTTTCTCACTTAATACTCATGAGCAACCTTATGAGGGATATATTACATCCATTTTATAGATGATGAAGCAGAGGCCCAGAAAGATAAAAAAGAAAGCCTGTTCTTGTAATGAGAAAGTACAACCTAATGACGAAGAGTAGAGGCTTTAACATACACTGTCTAGCTCCAAATCTCAACTCTGCCACACATAAGTTGTTTGACCTTGACCAGGTTACTTAACCTCTGTTTCAAGTTCTTCATATATAGGGAAAACAATGGCATTTGTATAGGAGCAGTGTCTGCTCATTAGCTTGGAACAATTAAAATACTTGGTACCAATCAGAAGAAAACACAAATCAGGAGGCAGTTTTTATTATCTAGTATCCATACAGGTGGTACGCAGGTGGTACAGAACATGCTTGTGTTAAATTTTCATTTTAGCATTTAAATAAAAATAGAACATTAAAAATATTTTTGCTGAGAACTTGGGCATCCCCCAAACACATTTGTGGATAACTCAAAGGTCTGAAATCTGTCATCTAACAAATACTGCACTTCACAGCCTCTGTAAAGAAACCTACCACTCAAGGAAGAGAAGAGATGCATCTTCTTTATGACAAAAGAAACGGGAAGACTGGTGAAAATTGTTACAGCCCAATCCACTCTGACTGTACAGTCCCTGGAGTACAATCCAGCAGACCATTACAGAAAGATAAAGACTTAATAAATGATTTCTGACAATTAAAAAACTTTATATTAATATTTATAAAAATCTGAGTCTGTCCTTGGAAGGTATCCACTCTAACCCCTTTATCTTTGAAATAAAGAAAAACTAAGGTCCTCACAATTTACTAAGGTCACAAAGCTAATTAGTAATAATAAAGCAGTATCTTTTCTATTTCACAAATGCACCTATATGGCATTAAAAAAAAATTGAATAGGTTTATTTATAATCTTAAGGGGTATATGCTTCAGTCTTGTAACTTTATATTAAATTTTAAGCCTAGCTAAGAAACTTGTAATATCATTTTGATAATATTGTGATATTCATAACAGTTTTAGAAAAATAAAAGAATCATTTCAAGTTTTAAAAATATTTTACAATAGGGTAAAAACTCAACTCTTTCTTTTCACAATATATTTTTATGTGAAATATATACCAAATAGCATATATATATATGTACATGAAGTACATACAAACTTCATGTACTGTTTAATGAATAATAAAACCACATATCTACCTCCAATTTAAGGAACTGAACATTATCAACATCAGACCTTCCTATCTGACATTCCTTGGGTAACTCACCCCCATTGCATCCTTCTCTCTCCTCAACAAATGTAATCTATAAACCGACTTGTTGGTCCTTCTTTTGCTTTTATTTTTACTATATACATATATTATCTCTAAACATTAAATGTTTTTGACCATTCCATAAATAAATTCACATTACATGTAGTCTTCCAAGATGGCATTTTCTCTTAAAATTATGTTTTTGAGATGTAACCAATGAGCTAAGGTTTATTTTCACTGTCATATAACATTCAATTTTCTTTGACTATACCGGAATTTATTGTAAACAATACTGCCAGAAATATTTCCATAATTTCACCTAGTATAAATGTATATGAGCTTACTAGGGTATCTAGGAGCAGAACTTTTGAGTAACTAGTAAATCTACAGATTTACTAGGTAATGCCATATCATTTTTCCAAGGAGGTTGTACAAATTTATATTCCCATCAAAAATACATCAGAGTTCCCATTGCTCAGTAAGTGCCTTATAAGCACACAGCACTGCCAGAATTTTTGTGAGTCTGACGAATATATCCTACCAGTGTTAACTTGCATTTCTCTGACAATTAACGAGGTTGTGTGTCTTTTCATATATTTACTGGGTGTCTGGGTTGCTTCTTCTGTGAGAGATCTGAGCATATCTTTTGCCCATTTTTCTTCTGAGTTGTTACTGTTTTCCTTATTATATAGTCTAGATACCGCTGTTTTGTTATATGTGTTATATATACCTTCTCCCAATTTGTGGATGGTCTTTTCTCTGCAAAGTGTCTTTTGAAAAACAAAAGTTTCTTAATTTTATAACAGCTGAATTTATCAATATTTTCCTTTTCGGTCTATACTTTTATTTAAGAAATTTTTCTTTAACCTTGAGTCACAAAGATATTCTCCTCTATTACCTATATCTGCCAAAAACTTTCTGGTCAATCGTATTCAGATCTTCAATCCACCTGGAATTGATTTTTGCTAAAGTGTAAGAATAGGGCTCAATTTCATTTTTTCCTATACAGATAACAAATCGTCTCAGTACTATTTATCCAACTTTTCCCCACTCATCTACAATGTCACTTCTGTCATAAATCAACTTTCTATTAATGATGGCTTTATATCTGGACTCTATTGTGTCGCATCACACTGGTCTATCGTGTATTTCTACACCAACACCAAAATGTCTTAATTTACTAGAACTTCATATTACAAGTTTTGATAACTGGTAGGCCAAGATTTCCCATTTTGTTCTATTTCTTTAGAAGTATCTTAGCTATTCTTGGCCCCTTGTTCTTCCATCTAAATTTCACAACTAGCTTTAATCTGTTATATACAGCATTGGGATTTTGACTGGAATGACAGTGAATATGTAGATCAATGTGAGGAATGACATTTTTATATTAGGTCTTCTTGCCCATTAATACAGTGCATCTCTCATTTACCCAAACTTTAACATTTTTAAATACAATTTTATAATTTCTGCATATATAGGTCTTACATATCTTTTGTTAATTTATTGCTATGTAACTTGTACTTTCACTGCTATTGTAAACGGTATCCATTTCTAATTGCATTTTCTGTTCATTTTTAGTGTATAGAAATGCAATGGATTTTTGTTATATAACATTATATCTAGCAATCTGATAAATTCCTATATTGATTCATCAGAAGGCCTATCTGGAGTTTCCTTTGTGGTTTTTACTCAGACACTCACATAATGTGTGAATGAGTTTTCTTTCTTTCCAACTCATCTTTTCTGTCTTACTTTACCTTCTACCTAGAACTTCCAGTACAAAGTTGAATACTAGTAACAGTAGGTAACCTCGACTTGTTCCTTAACTTGCTGTACATTTTCATAGGTATCTTTTATGAAATTAAGAAAGGTCCCTTACAGTCCTAATTTGCTAAGAGTTTTAAATCTTAAATTACTGTGGAATTTAATCGAATGCTTTTTCTCTATTTGGACGATCATGCAGTTCTTCTTTAAAATGTGATGTATTATGTTAATTTTTTTCTAGTGTTGAATCAATCTCTCCTTCCTTGAATAAATTCAATTTGGGCAGGATGTATTATGCAAATTACATATTATTAGACACAGCATGCTAAAGTTTCTCTTTTCGAGATTTTTGCTTCTATACTCATGAGACTGGCTTGTAATTTTCTCATTCTATCCCTGACTGATTTCAGAATCTAGAGTCATCATCTCTGTAAAATAGGAAATTATTGCTGCTAGAACTAATCCATAGTTGTTGTTGTCTGATGTGCTCTAGGAGAAAAAATGTAACATGATTTATCTTTTCTACTTAGAGTCAGTTTTGATAATTTACAATAGTCGTAGAAATCTATATATTTACAACTTTTTAAAAATTTAAACTTTAATGGCATTATTTAAAAAAAGTTAAATTTTATTATGATGTTCATAATATGCTCTCATATTCTTTTAAACTTCTGCTGCATTCTGGTAATGATCCAGTGGTAGTATTTAGGGCAGTTCAGGAATATTCTGATTCTCCTTCAAGCCTATAGTTGGATTGCACTTGCTCATTATCTCTGATGCAAGGTGACTTGCTTTGTCCAATGAAATGTGGGTGGAACATGTATGTGTCACTTTTTGGAGGAAATTTTAACAGCCAGTTCCCTTCCCTAAGGTGGCAATCATGGAAGTATGTATTGAAATGAAGACTCCATCAGCCTAAATACTTAAGTGACCACAAAGGGACTACACTGGATAAGTAGCAACAGTAAGAATTAATCCTGTGTATTTTTAAACCACTTAAAATTTTAGGGTTGTCTGGATCACAATATAATGTATCTTAACTATTAGTTTTTTCATTCCTTATATTTTTTCTTCTTTTCTCCCCACTGCCTTTTTCTTCTCAGAAGTTACTGATTTCATTAGTCTTTTTGAAAAGCAATTTTTGGTTTTGTGGTCCCTATGTATCACTGCTTATTATTTTATTTATTTTATTTTGCTTATTATTTTCTGCTCTTATTTTTCAATTCTATTAAGATGTCTTCTTTGACCTATGTGTAATATAGAAGTATACTTTTCATTCTGAACAAATGGGAAATTTTTAGTTATCTTTTTGTTACTATTTTTATCTCGATAGCACTGTGGTCAGAGAATATGGTCTGTGTCATACCAATTCTTTGATATTTTTTCATACTTGCTTTATGGCTCACTATATGGTTAATTTTTAGAAATGTTCCATTTGTGCTTAAAAAGAATGTGTGCTCTCCAACTGGTGACTGCAGTGTTTACAACATGTCCATTTGTTCAACATGTTGCTCATATCTTCTGTATTCTTACTAATTTTTCATGATTAATCTACTGATTACTGATAGCTCTTCTACTATGATTACGGATCTGTTAACTTCTTATTAAGGGTTCTGCAATTTTGCTTACATATTTTGGAGCAAGATTATGTGAATTCAAGTTGAGAACTAAATTATCTTCTTGCTGAACTGAACTTTTCATCAGTATTTAACGACTATCTTTATCTCTAAAACTACTTTTTAAATTCTGTTTTTCCTGGTATTAATTCAGCTACATCTACTTTCTTTTATATATTTGCCTAGTATGTATTTTTTCATCCTTTTACTTTCAACTTTTCTGTAGCCTTTTACTTTCAATATGCTTGTAAACAAAAGAGAATTGAACTTTATCTACTCTAACAGACTTTCTCATTTAACAAGAATTTAGACCATTTATAATTATTGTGACTATATTTGCATGTATTTCTACCATCTTATTTTACATTTTTTAATGATCTTATTTTCTGTATTGCTGTTTCTTTTCTCCTCCTCCTTTCTCAAGATCCCTTCTGGGTTGTTTGGGTAGTGGCTGTTTTTTCCTTCAGTTTTCTCATTCTACTTTTTTACCTCTCTTGTTTGAGAATTATGTAGTTAAATTTTCTTAGTGGCTTATCCTAGAAATTTTAACATGCATATTTAACTTAATAAACTCTGAAGTTAACCAATTACCTTAACTTCCTCTCAACATTACAAATCCATAGAATATTTTAACTCTGATCACTTTCTTCTTGCTGCCCAAGAAGGACAAGTTAGTTATATCTTGTTTGATTGAAACTTCACAAATTAGACATCAGTATTATTTTATACAGTTTGCATATAATTTCCCTATATGTTTATTTTACCATTTTTTTGCTCACCATTTCTTCTTCTATCTCAGACTTTCCTTCTGGGATCATTTTCCTTTCTCCTAAATTATATACTTTCAAAGATTCTTTAGTGAGGATTTCAGGTTTTATTCTTTTTTTTTTTTTTCCTGTGCTCCCATTCTGAGAACATATTACTACTGTGTTTAGTATCCTGGAATTCACTACAATGTGTCTACTTGTGTATGTTTTTCATTTATCCTGCACAGGATACATTAGGATTCTTGAATCTGAGGATTCAAGTTTTTCAACATTTCTGGAAAATTCTTAGTCATTCTTTTTTCACATATTGCCTCTTCCTCAGTCCATTATCTCCCTTTGCAGATACTTATATGTATATTGGATTATCTTTCTTTATCATGTCTCAACCTTGATTTTATATTTTTTGCTCTCTAACTATATTGTATTTTAAGAAAATTTTTCAAGTATTTTAGTTCAGAAATTCTCTTCTCAAATGTGTCTGCTTTGTTGTTTTACCCATCCGCCAACTTTCTCTAAGTAATATATTTTTATTGAAGTTCTGATTCTTTTTCAAATTTACCTGATTTTTTGTTACTTATTCCTTTGTTATACCTGTTACTTTCTTTTATTTCCTTAAATAAATTAAATCTTCCTAGTTTACATTCTACATCTACAAGCTTTGTAGTTCTGATTGTGCAGTCTGCTGATTTTGTTAGCTCTTATTTTTGGTGATTTATTTCCCCTATCTTTTGTGATTTTTTAGGTACGGATTCACGAATTTCTTGGGACTTTATGTCAGAATCCTTTTGAGGACTGGATTGAAGGTATTTTCCTTCATACGCTTTGCATTTGCTTCTGCCAGGTGCCTGGGAATATTACTAACTGGGACTGCTTTAAACTAAAATTACAATTTATGATATTTAGGCCACATAGGGAATACGAATTCTGGCCCCAAACATGTGTTAAGGTTTGTGGTTAGGAATTCTTTGGAAGATTCTCTTTTTATCTCCACTGCATTCTGAGCTAACAATGAGATAAGTAAGTAACCCACTTTCTCATTCTGTGATGTTGTTTTTTCTGTTACACACAATATTTGTCTTCTAGTTTCATCTTCTAACCCTTCCCCATCTTCAGGACCCCAATCCTGTGCAACCAATTCAAAGCCAAGTTAGAGGGTGGAAGGTGAGCAAATTCTCCTCGGGAAACAACTGAAGAGCTTGCTTATGTCTTCAGATTCACACTATTTTGTTCTGCCCTTGGTAAATTTACTTCACCTTTCCACAAGTCCAGCAATACATTTAAAAAGATATATTTTACATCATTTCTAAGATTGCAGGTGTTAAGTACTTGGAGAATTCCCTAGGTATACAGTCCAAAATACTTCCAGAAATGGCAATCTCCCAGCGTCTCCACTTGCCAACTTCATTCTTTATATTCAAGCACTACACATTTGCTATACCCAAGCAACTGAGAAACAGAAACTGATCTGCTACTAAAAGCAATTCACAGCTTTGAATTTTTTTAAAAAGCACTATGTTAACTCACCTTATCTGCCCGTCCCATGAAAGCAGGTTTGCCTGCTAGTCCAAGGCAAATGGCACACACGATGCTGGACTTCCCTGTTCCATTAGCTCCAATAATCATATTCAAGTGGGGTCCAGGAGCTACTTCACAGACATCATATGTTCTGAATTATAAAGAAGGGAAATTACTAAGCAGAGATAAGAAGTGAAGAATATTCTTTTTACAAAAGCACTTTTTCTTGCTTTACATTATCATTATCTATAGGCTTCCTCAAATTCCTTTAAAAACTAGCTAACCTTACAAGTTTTATGTTATTTATAGGTCGTTATAAAAATCTATTGGTAGAAGAAATGAAAGAGTGATAATGTGTATCTAAAATAAGAACATCAGTGAGAAAATAAGATTTCATATGCTTTTTCCAAATATTGTCTGTGGAATAAAGCAAAGTTTGATATTATTTATTCTTTTTTAATAATTATAATACATGCGAGAACATATTAAACCTACTGTATAAATAAAACAATTTTAAAACAAATTATATTTAAGAGAAGCAATGGGTCATGTTAAATCTGTGGATTCTACATTTACATTTCTCTTGAATTAAAATGCTTAATAGCAACCTTTCATATTTTAATATTTGAAACAATCCAAATTATTTTCATTCTAATCAGCAAACTGAAGATATATATCAACTCCATGGTTTCATTTTATTATTAATTTTTAAAAATAACATCCATTTCCTTTAACATGCTGCCAGAGATTCACCAAAGGATCTACTGTTAGTCCATGTTCAAATAAACTTTATTCCTATGGAAGGAAACAAGAATGCCTCACCACCAAGCACTTTAGTAAGATCTCACACCAGAAAGCTGCATGGTACCCAGCACTCTACCTACCTGCACCAGGAACATCTAATCCTTATTACCTGCCGGGACAGCTATGGCAAAATGGGAAGCAAACTCTCGCTCGGATATTCTTCCGCCTTGTCTTTGAATACCCTTAACTGGAACCCAGAAATAATGTCCTGTTCCCATAGGGTTTCAGTTAGGGGCCAACTAATTTCCCAAGAATAAAAGCTTAGCTTGCTACTAACCTGCTAAGTATATAAATAATGTAACCAAGCATACTTCAACTTTAATACTGAAAAAATCAATAATTTTGAAATTCCAGATGGTAATAAAAATAAATACAGATGGTAAGGGAGAAATACTTTCTGGCAGCTTTCCAACCTCACAGCTCTACACAGCAACTATCTACTTGATCTCTTCAGATGCTTTGTTTTGTTAACAGCTGGGTCTTAAAGAAACCCTTTACAACCACTAAAATAAAACCAGTTTGGGAACGTCAGACATCTAGAAAATTACCTGACTCGGAACTTCTTAATCTCAACACATGAAGCCTCATTCTTTTAACACTTGAACTTCCTGCTGTGAAATCTCTGCACAACTGTCTTACTAAAATAGTAATGCAATTGGTATTTAAGAAAACAATCAAAACAACAAGAAAAAGCATGAGAATTTCTGGCCTATAACATACACATAGATATTATAAACAGGAAGAGTTGCCAAAAACAAAACAAAGCCTCTGCATTAAAAATATTAATTGTTCTAATTCTATAATACGTTTATTGAGAATTCTCTTTTTGTGAGTTTCTTTTTCTCTGAGCTCCCCATGAAAGGGCTATTGTCAAATGCCCACCCTTTTCTCAGTCTACACACTTTGCCTGGTATCTCAAGCATTCTCCATGGCCTCAGGTACCATCTACATGCTAAAAGTAGGCCCAAATGACCTATAGATGCAATTACCACCTCAATAACTCTATTTGGATCTCCCACAACAGTCACTTCAAAGTTAACACATTCAAAACTAAATCCACCATCTTTCCCATCCAAAACCACCCTTGTGGTCTCTTTGTGAATCATACCATCATTCATCGCATTGCCCAAATCAGAAACCAAGGCATTAGTTTTGCATCATCCTTGATTCTACCATCTCCTTCACCTCTACCCACGCTACCCAGTCGTCCAATCAATCACCAAATCATGTTAGTAGACATGCAATCTGACTTGCTAAAAGAAGAAAGAAAGAAAAAGAATAACTAAGAAAAAAATAGGACCCTTCATAATTCAGCTCTAGCTTCACCTTTTTCTGCTTTCTATCTCCTTCCCCTATTCTCTAATCAGACCTCTAAATTCTACCAATAATGAATTTCTTTCAGCTTCTTGACGATCTTATACTTCCTTCTTTCTCCAAGCCTTTGCATATGCTATTCCTTCTGCCAAGAACTCTCTCCCTCCACTCCCAATCCCATTCAACTTGGTTCACTCAGAAATCTTTCCCTTGACTGCTCTCTTCCAGGCCAGTTCAGTGCTCTAAGCCTACTCCTCCTACTTCATTCCTAAACTCAAAGTCCTCTCACCATGAAAATAAACCGAACCTCACCTAGTGCTGCACTTCCAGCCATCTTTTCTTTCTTCTGTTCCTGTCCAAGCTTTACTCCCTCACACTCATTCATTCTTCTATGACTTGCAAAGTTTCCTGCTTCCACTGCTTTATCTAAGGGTCAGACTTCCTAAATGCTAAATGCAATGGGCTCTTTTCAGTCCTGTTATCTGACCCCAATGTAGCAGATGATATTTTTGAAACACTCTTTTTCCCTCGCTTCTTAAATAATACTCTCGCACGGTTCTCCTCTTACCTCCCTGAACAGTTTCTACTCAATCTCTGAGTTCCTCTTCTGCTCATCCTTCAATGTTTTATTCCTTCTATTTATATTTCCTTTTGAGCAATCTCAATCATTTCTGCAACTTCAACAAACCACCTGTATGCATGATTCCCAAATCTCTCACCTGTTCACATCTTCCTGTAAGCTCCAGACCCTTATAAATAATGTCTACAGAAGATCTCTTGTAGATGCCCCACAGGAAACCTCAAGTCACACAATCCAAAAGGCATTTATTACTATTCTCCCTAAATTGCTCCCTCTTCTGAATGGCACCATATCTCACCAATCAGTCAAGGGAGAGTTGAGAAAAATACTGCATTTCTCTCTTATCCTCATCCCTCACAATTTGTAGCCAGATGCTGTCAAATCTGTTTCTGCTCCTACTCCCCACTGCTACTCCTAGGTTCAAACCCTGATCATCTCCTGCCTTGACACTGTAAATGTCTTCTTGCCTCCAATCCTGCACCCTTTCTAAATCATCCTTCACATTGCCTTCAGAGTAATATAAATCACATGTTGTTCCCTGCTTCAAATGCATCCTGGTTGCCTACGGGATGAAGCTGGAATTCCTCAGCACAGAAAAAATAGACCCTCAACAGTTCCCTACCTGTTCAGTATCAGCTCTGTCCACCTACTGACTCACATCCTGCGTTCTAGCCCTACTAAAATACTGGACACTTCCTAAAAATAAAGTGCATCAGGCTGTTCCTTCTGTCTACAACGCTCTTCTCTTAAGACTTTCATAACCTCTTGTACAAAGCCCTTTCTCACAGTTGTGGACAAAATTAACCACTTCATCCTTTGTGCCCCCCATGGCATCCTGATATATACGTTACCATGATAGATACCTTATCTGATTATATTTATCTTTCCTGATCGAGATTCAAACAGCAGTTCAGCTACTTATTACCTGTGTATATGTGGGCAAATCAACATCTCTGAGCTTATCTCATCAATAGAGATAATATACAGAGTTGTTATGAGAACAGTAAGAGAGCATCGTGTAACTAAAGTACCTACTTCTACACCTGGCACATGATAGATACTTGAAAAAAAATATTGGGGCTGTCATTGAGATTCTGTTTCCCCTACGACACTATGTGCAAGCTTTAAAAAAAAAGACGTTGACCAAATGAACTGTAAGGTGTTAGACACAAGGTATTTCTGTCAAAATATATTTACTAAATTCTAAAGTGATTATTATCATTATGAGTTGTCCGAAGAGAAAGAAAGGAACCAGAGAAAAAGCTGGGTTTGGAGGGGTCAAGAGCATGTTAGGAGGCCCAACAATTGCGAGTAAGGCTTACTTTTCTTGCACACTTCAACCTCCATCCAGAACAACCTTCACCATCTTTGTCTACCTGGCAACTGCCTACTGTTTACGAACCTGCCACAGCATCGCTGCCACTCTGCTTTAACTGTTGCTTCCTGAGTTCCCAGGGCCCACAGTTTTGTGAATTACAGATTATGTCCTCCCTCTATAGGCCCTGACTCCCGGCCAGCAGAGATCTAATCCCTACTACGTCCACTGCCCGCCATATGACGCCTTCAAAAAACGTTAGTGGAATGAATAAAAAAACCCGCATCACTCAAGACCCACTCCTACCGCACCACACACGTCAATCTCCACGGCCTACGAGTAAACATCCTCCCGGTAGCCCCGGCACGAATTCACGGCCAGCCCCACAAGCCAGGCACACTTCCGCCCACCCCCCACGCACGCAGTCCGAGCCCCCGGCTGCGGCGCGGCCTCCAGCCACTCACAGGAAGTTCTCCATCGCGATGCGGACGATGGAGCCTTCCACGAAAGGCCCGGACGACTGCAGTGGCCGTGGCGCCGGCGGGGCCGAACTCTTTCTCTTGCTCGGGACCTCGGATGAAGGATCTCTCGGGAGAGGTCTCTTGGAGGCCAGGGGGCCTGGGGTCGACGTCTTCCTACTCGGAGTCGCCATCCTGGCTTCCTCTCCGCCCCGCAGCAGCTTCCGTTCCCACCGACCTGCAGCACGGGCGCCCAGGCGCCCCGCTCCCGCGCGAACTGCCCCGCGCGCGACAGCGGCTGCGAGCCCGCCCCGCGCCTGCGCAGTCCCGGCCCGCTGACGTCAGCGGGCAGGCCCCGCCCCGCGCCTCGGTGGCCTGAGCGGGTGAGAATGCGGGCGGTGGGGCGTCTCGTGGTGCGGACGCTGGGACTGCTGTCTCTGTTTCTGCGTGGTTCAGAGTTTAACTCAGGAAAAGATGTCAGTTGCATTTAGTATTTTGAAAGCCCTTTAACTGGTCCGAGAAAGCAGACCCGCAAGGGGGCGGAAGGAGGCGTTTGTGGTGGCACCTGGGGCGGGCCGGGGACACGGGGCGGGCGACGTCTGGCCAGCCTGGCTCGCGCTCCACCCGCGGGCCCGCCCAAGTGCGCCGGCGCTCGCCGCTCTTTGGCTCATCGTCTCCTCAGCTTGCTTCCCGTTTGCTTCCCATCAGGTCCCCGTGCCTAAAAAATGAAAACTCTTCCAAATGGCTCTACGCCCGTGTTCCCCTTAGAGCGTCGCGCGAGGTCTCCCGCGCTCTCCAACCTGGGAAAAGAGGACGCCGCGCGGACCCTCAGTGACTCTCCACGCCCTCGCTCCCTGATTCCCTATTAAGACTTCCTCCTCCGGGGTTTCTAGAAATCCCTGAGCTAGAGTGCGCTGGCTTCATTGAGTGGGTGCTTCCCCTTAAATCTGCTCACATTCATCAGGATAGCCCCCTCGTTAAAGATGCCGCGCCCTGAGGTCCACGTAGATCTTCATTCACTGAATAGTTAATGTCTCGTCTGCAGGAGGCTGGGGCCGCGGCAGGAAAAGAGCCAGGCAGGGTTGCCTGTCTTGGAGCTTATTTTCTGATGTGGGAGGCAGAAAAAGAACAAGTGGAGCGGCAATTGCTCAGGATCATTTCGGGCTGTGATAGGTGCTATGAAAATAAAACAGAATGAGCGCGATGGGGGAGGCATGGAAGGCCTGTCGAGGAGGGGTTGTTTGAGCTAAACCCTGAAGGAGAAGGAGCCACGCGCATAAATGACAAAAGAGCATGCCTGCCGGGCAAGGACAGAGGCTCTGAGGTGGAACAAGTGGGATGTTTGAGGAACAAAGGGAAGGCCAGTGTGGCTGCGGTGAAGTGACCCAGGTTGCACAGCAGAGCCTTGCCCGTCATGGCAGAGCTGGATTTTATTTTTCAGCGATGGGAAGCCTTTGGATGGTTTGAAGCAGGAGAGGGACGTGATCTGATTGAAGTTCTAAAATGACTGCTCTGGTTGCTATTTGCAGGGGTCAAGCTTGGAAGTGGGGGGGGGGGGGGGCCAGTCAGGAAACTATTGCAGTAGGACCTGGATTCCTGACTCCTGGACCACTGCTCCTGCCCCAGGTGTCTGCTTCTTCCTTTCACACAAATGGAATCCTTTGTCTCTGAAAGTTATAACCAAATAAAATAGAATAAGTAAAAAGCATGTGAACTTGGCGTGGTTACTAGAAATTTTTAAAAATGCAAATGAAAATGAACAGCTTTAAAACTGTTCACATGGTGGTAAATAACAAAAATAGTCAGTGCTTAGGAGTGCATGATGCTGTCATTCCCAACATTGCTAGTACAGATTTTTTGCAAAGTAATTTGGTACTCTGCTTGAAGAGCATTAGAAGAGTCAAATTCTTTGAGGAAGTGATTACATTTGGGGGAATCTATCCTAGTGGAAAAATAAGAATATAGGCAGTAGTAATGGGAGTTGAGGGCAGGGTACCAGTCTGATCATTTCTGTACCATCATCAGTTCTTTACTGAACTAATCAAATTGTGCGTATAAACTTGAAAGTTTAGAATGAACCCCTGAACTTGTGATGACCCCACAGATGCACACAGCCAGTCTAAACAGGCAGCCAGTCACACTCTATCACCATCCTTTAAAAAGGAAAATATTACTGGTTTTGCTTCTAATTATGAAAACAATACATGTTAAATTCAGAAATTTGGGGAATACGCGCAGAAAAACAAACATACACGAAGGGAAAATTTACTCATAATTCCTCTAACCAGACTAATCACTGTTAAGATTTTGGGGTATGTTTTATGTATTTTTCCTTGTATATGTATGGTATGCTCCTTTTGTTCAAAAAAAAAGTATCATACTGTACAAATTGTATTATATATACTGTTATTTAACCCTCTTTTTCTCACTGGATATATTATGAATGTCTTTCCATGCCATTACATATTTTTCTGTGACATAGTTTTAAGTAACTATATAGTATTCCATTAAACAGATATACTACAATTGATTTAAATACTTCTTTTTTTGTTTGACTCTATGACTGGAAGTTTGCATGAACCGAGGATCCTCTGGCAGACTACTCTAGTTCAGACATTTGTCTTGCTACTTCTGGATTCTTTAATTCCACTGGTGAAAACTGCCTTGAAAAGGGTGCTGTTCAAGAGGCAGAGGGAGACGGTTTTTGGAGCAGAATATCAATTAACCAGGATCTGATGCTAATGAATGAGCCACAAGAGCTAATCCTATGCTTCTTAGGGTTTTAAGTCCAGTCAGCTGAGTTCATCATGCCATCTTTGCTAGCTAATAGATGTGGCAAAGCAATTGTATTTAACTTTATACTGACCAAGGAGTAAGTGACTGAGGGCCATTTTCAGTGACAGCCTTCTAATTCTGCAGAAACATTAAAACTGACACAAACAAAAGGTTGGCAGAAAGGGGCAGAGTCAAGGGTTATAAATATGTTTCACCTCACCATCAGAATACCATCTTCTGTGTTCTCTTTCTTGACTTCACCCCAAGCCCTTGATAAAGATGCCACGATAGCAGGAAGGTGGGGCAAGACGCATGCAATGGGACTCGGCTGAAACCATCTCTGACAGTTTTACTATTCCAGTTCTAACAAGAACCCTTACAGGCTAACACGAATAATCTCCTCTGGTTTACATAACACGTGAGAGGGAATATTGCTTTTGCTTCTGGCAAATTCAGAAAGTGGCAAAGTGAACACTCATGGCTTGAAAGGAAGGGAAGAAGTCAGATGCTAAAACCTAAGTCCTTGGCATTCGGGAACAATGCCTCTCCCCCAGACCTCCCCCCCCCCCCCCCCCGCCCCCGCCACTTTGTAATCAACCTAGTTCAAGAACTGATGGGGAAGATCTAGGCAGGGATGAGGGGTTCTGAGGAGAACCATCGCCCCTCCCACAGGGGAACTAAAACCCCATACAGCAAGCTTCCGCTAGAGCTAAGGGCGCTTTAAAGTTTTTAATTTTAAAAAATATTTTTCAAACATCACACAAATGTTTAAAACAATCAAAATATGAGTATTGGATCCAATGTGAGTATTGGAACTGGTTGTAGCAATAGCTCTGTATTAGTAGAAATAGCTAATACTAACAGCATTTACCATATGCCAGCTACTGTTCTAAGCCCTTTTTCATATTTCATTTTTATCTTCTGGATCAATGTCTCAACAGATTTGCCTCTTCCCAAAATTTCCATCCCGAAAGATTTTAAAAATCGTCAAGAATTAATATCTTTGTGATTTGTCGTGATAGAAAGCCTAGAGCTAAACAGGCTTTCATTCCTTTTGAGGATATAAAATGAGAAAACAGTATTAAATTGTTCCAGAAGGATTTTACCTTCAATTTCAGAAAGATCACGAACAAGGCGCTAAAGGGCTGTGTGCGATCTCCTTTTCTGCCAGTCCTTGCAAAGTGAACTGACAGTCCTCCCGGCGCAGGCGAGGGCGGGCGCGGAGCAGAGCTTTGGGAGGACCTGCCAGGAGGGCCAGTGTTCCCCTCACACCGTTACTTCCCAACGGAAAGAAAGTTGGGAATTGTCAGAATTGTGTTAAAATCTGTCGAAATCTGCTACGTAAATTATAAAATAAGTGAGTTCTTTGGCATTGGTCACCAAGAGTGACATTTCATGCCAGCCTCTCAACAAGCTGTGGTACTGCTGAACTCCCCCATAAACCTGTTGGTTTAAGTTTCCTTCCACAGCTTTGGGAGCCATAAAGCTTTTTTTATAATTAAAATTGTATTTGTAATTTTGTTATTATTTTCGGAAGTCTGAAAACCCAAAAGGCACAAAGCAGAACATAACAACCATTCATCCATATCCCTACAATCAAGAATTAACACTGTTAATAATTGGGCATGATTTCACTGTCTTTTTTTCTATTATCTACTTTTTTTTTTTTTGAGGAAGATTAGCCCTGAGCTAACTGCTGCCAATCCTCCTCTTTTTGCGGAGGAAGACTGGCCCTGAGCTAACATCCATGCCCATCTTCCCCTACTTTCTATGTGGGACGCCTACCACAGCATGGCGTGCCAAGCGGTGCCATGTCTGCACCTGCGAACCCCGGGCCACCGAAGCAGAATGTGTGCTCTTAACCGCTGTGCCACTGGGCCGGCCCCTCTATTATCTACTTTTTAAAAAATTACATATGAAGCATATGGATACATTCTCCTCTTAAAAATCAGAACATACAGATAAAATTAGTGTACATTTGACGTTTTATTTCTGAATTTTACTACATTCCTTAATCCCCAGTATTAACTACTCGTATATTTGTTCAGTGTGTAATGTAATGCCCTTTAAGGCGAGTTTTGTAGTTTATGTGCATTTTATTTACAGAAAATATGTACTAATAGTGCAAGTGTGAATGCATTACATAAACATATAATGTATTACATGCATATATATATAAATGTATTAGCATAAAAATACTGTAAGAATAGTTATGCAACCTGGGTTTTCATTCAAAAATATGTTTTTGAGATATATCCATGTCGACACATATAAGTCTGGTTCCCTTTTAACTGCTGTTAGGGTTTGATATAAATATAATATACTTTATCCATTACTCTCCTGATTTGATGTGTAGATTGCTTCCAATTTTTCATTTTCACAAACGTTGCTGCAGGGAGCATCCTCAGACACGTCTTGATGTGTATGTGCTGGCATTTCTCTAGGATAGATACCAAGAATGGGAATTGCTAGACTGTACACCACACTAATTACTTTCCTTCAGTTTCTTGGTATTGTTGCTTGTGACTAATTTCTTAGTAATTGTGATTATTTGAAAATTATGTCAAAACAAAATTTCTCTGTTTTTTCCCCTCTCTCTAGCATTGGCTTTTGCTCCATGGCTATTCTCTCTCTCTCTCTCTCGTACACACACACACACACACACACATCCCTCTCCTCTCCACAGTGCCCTCTCTTTTTCCCACCAAATCCAGGTTCTGTGGGACCTGAAGCTTGTCTAAGTTTTGAAGCCCCCTCTGAAAAAATACAAAATTACAAATACACAATTAGGATAGTGATTATTATTCATTCAGAATGAAAGAAGAAATGACCACCTCAGCACTATTGAGCTTTTGGGTAAGACAAAATTCTTTGTTGGGGGAAGAGGAGACGGCTCTCCTGTACATTGCAGGAGGGTCAGTAGCATCCTTGGATATACCCACTAGATGCCAGTATCACCTCCCTAGTTTTGACATCCAAAAATGTCTCCAGACATTGGCGAATGTCCCATAAGGGATAAAATCGCCCCTAGTTGCTCTAATCCTGCCCACTCTTTTAGAATACAGAAAAAGAAGGAAGCCTTTCCAGCTCCTCTTATGAGTCTAACTTTGTCTAAATCTCCTAGTTCCTAAGAAAATGAAAATTTTCTGTCAATCTTACTCATGAAACACATATGTAAGTATCTAGCAATGTTCAAAAAAGTAAATATGTCATGACCTAATTGGGTTTATTACAGGAATTCAAGGTTGATTGAATAGTATCAAATCAAATCAAATCAATTAATATGATTCCTCAGACAAAAAGATTACAGGGAAAGATCAAAGCAGGAAAAGCATTCAATTATTTTCAACACACATTCATAGTTAAAATTTCGAGGAAACTGTGAGTAGACAAAAGCTGCCTTCAACCAATAAAATGTTACTCCAAAAACCTTCAACAAACTCATATTCAATGAAGAAATGTTTGAAAGTATTCTAAGTTCTGGAAAAAGTCAAGGATGGTACTATGATTACTTCTATTGAGCACTATATTGGATATCTCAGCCTGCCAATTCAGTTAAGAAAGTAGAGCAAATAGAGGAGTTGAAAAGGAAAAACTAAAACTGGCTTTATTAAGAAGTCTGACCTGGGGCTGGCCCGGTGGCCGAGTGGTTAAGTTCGCGCGCTCCGCTGCAGGCGGCCCAGTGTTTCCTTAGTTCGAATCCTGGGCGCGGACATGGCACTGCTCATCAGACCACGCTGAGGCAGCGTCCCACATGCCACAACTAGAAGAACCCACAACGAAGAATACACAACTATGTACTGGGGGGCTTTGGGGAGGAAAAGGAAAAAATAAAAAAAATCTTTAAAAAAAAAAAAAAAAAGAAGTCTGACCTAATAGCAAAAGAAGATTGTGGTGGGTAGAATAATGGCTCCCCAAAGATGCCCACCTCCTACTCCCCGGAACTTATGAATATGTTGCCTGTCATGGCAAAGGGGAATTGCAGATGTAATTAAGTTAAGGATCTTGAGATGGCGTGATCATCTCGGATCATCCAAGTGGGCCCAATATAATCACCACGGGCCCTTGTAAGAGGGAGGCAAGAGGGTCAGGGTCAGAGGAGATGTGACAACAAAAGCAGATGTTAGAGTGATGACACAGCTGGAAGGGGGCCATGAGCCAAGAATGCGGGAAGCTTCTAAAAGCTGGGAAAGGCAAGAAATGTCTTCTCCCCTGGAGCCTCCAGGAGGAACACAGCCCTGCCAACACCTTAATTTTAGCCCCGTGAGACCCATTTTTAGAATTCTGACTTCCAGAACTGTAAGACAAAAAATGTGCTGTTTTGTGCCACAAAGAGTGTGGTAATTTGTTTCAGCAGCAATAGCAAATGAACGTCAATGTAGAGTCTATTCCGAGAAGCAATAGAGAGCTTAGCAAATTTGCTAGATATATCAAAGACTTGCCAGATGAATCAAAGACTTAAAGGTAATAGGAAAAAGTAATTTTTTAGAAGAAACCACATGGGAATGTCTTTAAAAACACAGGGTAGGGAAAAGTTTCTTAAATAAGACAAAAAAATATACAAACCATAAAGAAAATTAAAAGATTATTAATTCATATATATTAAAAACTAAGGCCTTTCGGGGCTGGCCCCGTGGCCAAGTGGTTAAGTTCGCGCACTCCGCTGCAGGCGGCCCAGTGTTTCGTCGGTTCGAATCCTGGGCGTGGACATGGCACTGCTCATCAAACCACGCTGAGGCAGCGTCCCACATGCCACAACTAGAAGGACCCACAACTAAGAATATACAACTATGTACTGGGGGGCTTTGGGGAGAAAAAGGAAAACAATAAAATCTTTAAAAAAACAAAACAAAACAAAAAAACTAAGGCCTTTCATGATCAAATTCACATAATATGAGTGGGGAGGGGGGAGTCACAAGCTAGAAAAAAGATATTTGCAACATTTAAAATCAAACAGAAGCTTAGTATCTGGAATATTAGAGAATTCCTACAAATCTATAAGAAAAAGATATGTAGCTCAAAAGAAAAACTGGCAAAACAAACAGGCATTTTGCATAAGGTGAAACATGAATGGTCATAGAAAGTACGATAAGCTGCTCAATTTAATTCATAATTAGAGAAATGCAAATTAAAACCTCAATGAAATAAATTTCATAATTATCAGATTGACAAAAAGTAAAGTTTGACGCTAGCAAGTTTTGGCACTCATTTGTACTGGTAAGGGGAGTGTAGATTAGTGCAGCCAGTTGGCAAGCAGTTTCTCATCATTTAGTAAAGTGTACCTTTCGTACAAACCTGCTATTCATATGCTAGACATCTAATAACTGAACAAAATTCATACTGGTACCCGGGTACTTGTATGAGCATTGTTCACAATAGCAAAAACTAGACACAACCTAAATATTCATCAACACTAGAATGGATTAATAAATCGCAGTATAATCATTCAATGGAATACTATACCACAGTGAAAATGAATTAACTACGGCTGGAAATTCAACATGGCTGAATCTCAAAACATAATTTTGAGCAAAAAAGAAAAATTATGGATGAATATATATGCAATGATTTCATCTGTATAATTTTTAAAAACCACCAAAACTAAGCAATGTATTGTTAGGATGCATATATATGAGTTAGGACCACAAAAGAACAAGGAGACAAATGATTATGATTAACATGAATTTTAGGATAATGGTTACCTCTCTGGGCAAGGGAAGACAATTTGATTGCAGTGTAGTCCATAGGACACTTCAAAGTTATTGAGAATGTTCTATTTCTCATGCTGTATCAATGGTACGTGAGTGTTCATTTTATTATTACTCCTTAACACTTACATATGTGTTCTATACTCTTTTACATTACTATTCTATTACTCTTTTAAATTATGTTTCACATGAAAAGTTAAGCTATTTTTAAATGAGAAAAAAAGAGAAAAATCTATAATGTGTCCATGTAATTCACCATATTAAAAGATTAAAAGGGACAAATTATATTATCTCAACATATGCAAAGAAACATCTAAGTTCAATGTCTCTTTTTAATAAATTCTTAGAAAACTATGAATGGAACTGAAGTTTCTTAACTTGATAAATGCTATATATCAAAAACCTAGAGCACACATCATAATTAATGGAGAAATTTCTGTTCGTTCTTATTACGATCACAAGAAAGATGCCACAGTCCCCATTATTGGAGATCAAAGATAATACTCTAAGATGAGAAAATGCCTTAGGAGATTTAAAGATTCTGTGCTGGTTTTTCTCTGCTTGCCCTGTCATATCCATTGTCCATCCCTCTTCACCCTGCTCTGTGTCCTTGGAGATTGAGACTGCATCATCTAGGCTCAATGGCCAGGGGCATATGTTCATGTTAAATTTTTAGTGTGTGGATTTCCAGACCATGAATAATAATAAGAAGAATAAGAATAATGATAATTATTCTTATTCTTATTATTATTGGTGAGGCAGATTGGCCCTGAGCTAACATCTGTTACCAATCTCCCTCTTTTTGCTTGAGGAAGATTGTCGCTGAGCCATCTGTGCCAATCCTCCTCTACTTTATATATGGGACACTGCAACAGTCTGTCTTGATGTGTGGTGTGTAGGTCCACACCCAGGATCCAAAACGACAAACCCAGGGCTGCTGAAGCAGAGTCCACTAACTTAACCACTACACCACTGGGCTGGCCCCAAGACCATGAAATTTTGATGGACCAAAGAGACTCTTTATATCCCTTGTTATTTTTTGGAAACCACACACATACTCATACTAAACAAATGCTTTTATTGAGCATTTGTTTACTTAATCCAGAAATATTTGCCGAGTATGCTAGGCAGCGGGGTTACAAAATTGAATAAGCGACCATCCTTGAGGAGACAGATGGATGTAGAAAAAAGACTTTAGGCTTAGGGTGATCAATTCTGCTAGGGGTATGTACACAGGGTAAGCAGCATGGAAGAACCACTAAGAGTGGCTGGAGCAGGAAGAGCAGAGGAGGGCATTCCCCAGGTGCTCGTTAAAATGATCCTGGATTGCTGGTAATAAAGAAAAAGAAGCTGATAAAACGACAAGATTATATGGTTGCTTTATCCTTAAGATGGCACTATAAACTCACAATTCCTTTGTAAAGAAAGAATACATAAAAATACTGCAATTTATCCAAAAATTTCACTCAAACCATAGAATATAAACTAGAATGGCTTTTGTGTGTCAGACACCAAGGGCTTATATGTATTATTTTCATTTAATCTCTATAGCATCCTTAAGTAGGGACAAGTATTTGCCCCATATTGCAGACTAGGCATAGGAGTCAGAGAAGGTGTAAGTGACATGCCCTCAGTCACAAAGCCTTTAAGTGGCAAAGCCAGGATTTAAACTGAGGCAGCCTGAAGCGGGAACTGTGCACTTAATCACTACACTGTAGCACCTCGTTATAGTAATCCATATGTTGAAAATGCAACATAAGAATGATCCGTTATGAAAACATTTTTTTTCCCCAGTTCTGGTTAAATCACATGGGAAAACATGTCCCCTGCATGGAAATAAGAAGTCAAAGAGCCCATGTCATGACCCTCAGAGAGTGACAGAAGACATCCATCTGGGCACCTGGAACACTAATAGGTGTCTGTTGGTTCTCACTGCTCTGCCCAGACCACAGCCTCCCTGGTCAGACGCCCCTCCCCGGCCCTCCGAGAGCACCCTGGACATCTCACCTCATGGTACTTAGCACTCTGAATGGGGCTGACCGGTTTAGATCTCTGTTTTCCTCACCAGTACATGAGCATCTTTGTAACCTCCATGCTTGGTAGAATGGCTGGAGCATAGATTTCTCAACAAATCTTTGCTGAAGTTTTTCTTCTTCCATATTAAACCAGACCTTGCATCAGAGCCACTATTTTCTTGGTATCCTGTCCTTCACTCCCCTCTATCCATAAATAATCTCCAACTTAGACAGCAAATTATAGGAGAGAAGGCAATTTGTGTGAAAAGTAGTTTCTATCTGAAGCACTTGTGGGTTTAGGTAAGAACTGGAATAAATGCAAACACTGGGTTTAAGTTGTGAAGCAGTCGCTATTAGCGTGCCTTCCCCTAGGGCATTTCTAAACTTGAGAAAACTGTATGGTGCTTACTATCCTTCCATATTTCATCCAGGTGAAGCACAGTTTAAATGAATGCCAAGGGCAACCTGGAAAAGGAAAAGAAGCATCCAAACAGCACATCTTGCCAAAGGAGTATAATTGAGGGAGGGTAAATTAATCCGCTCTCTCCCCTTCCACCTCCTCTCCTCTATGAACTTTAGAGTGTGTCTTAGCAACAACTGGTAATCATTACCTCCTTCCTTTCTGCTAAGTCAATAACTAGCCCCAAACCCCCACCTTTCGCCCCCTCAGTTCCCAAAGCTGGTGTCCCAAGTAGTCTTTCTGGTTTGGCAAACTTTGGGGCAATTTTGATAGCCAATAAATCCTCTCGAGGGAGGGAAACTTGGAACCTTTGGCAGAGTTTAAACTGGTATTGGGGTGGAGTTGGTAGGCGAGCAGGCAGGTGCAGGAGGCAGTCGTATAAGGATTAGAACACAGGTTTGTCAGCGAAACAGACCAGGTTCAAACCCAAGCCCTATACTAGCCCCTGAACTTGGAGAGATTCAGTTTCCTTATTTATAAAAGGGAAATATCATTGGATCTACTTCATGGGTTATTATCAGGATTAAATAAGAAAATTCATATAAATCTCTTTGAGCAATGTCTGAAAATAGTAAGTATTCAATAAATGTTCGCTATGATTATTAACATGGATTTATGCAATCCATAAGCAAGGAGGCTGGTGAATTACTTCATTCATTCACCACGAGGTATAAACCCTTGACTATGTACCAGATACTGTGTTAGGTCCTGGAGATACAATCTTCATTTCTTTATTCAGCAAATATAACTAAGCTCTGGACAGGGATAATACTGTCAGGAGATTATCATGTCTAGCATGCTGGTGAATTGGTCATCATCTTGAAATCTTCCTTCCCAATGTCCCAACTCCATCTAGGGATTTCCCCACTCTGAGTAATTAATCATTATGAGTAGAAAGGATTTGATTCACAAAATTTTGCTTTCTATAAAAGTCTATTTTCCCCATAAACCTCAGATGTTTATTTTGTATAGCTGAGTGTTTTTTGTTTTCTAAAGAATGTGGTGTTCAGGGAAGTGTAATGCTCTTTACAGATTAATTTATGGGTTCTGACATTCTTGGTGGGAAAACCTCCCAACTCCATGAGAACAATGGATTTTGGCCGCACAAAGCAGTGAGTGGTATGGGCTTTGGGGCAGACAGACCCGGACTATAAAATTAAAAAACAGCTGTGGAATCTTAAGAATTTTTTCACTCTTCTGAGCCTCATTTTCCCTATCTGTAAAAAGGGATAATATCTCCATCTTGGAGGATGTTGGGAGGGTTAAATTCATTCATTCATTCAACAAGTATTTCTTTGTTGAGCACCTAATATATACCAGATATTTTTTCTGAGTACTGAGACTAGCAAAGTAAACAAAACAGGCAAGAATCCTTATCCTCACAGAATTTAAATTCTAATAATATAAAATTTGAGGAAAAATTTAGATTGTTTATATGAAATAAAACACTCTTTAAAAATTAATTACTGCAGGGGCCGGCCTGGTGGCACAGCGGTTAAGTTTGTGTGCTCTGCTTTGGCGGCCCGGGGTTCACCAGTTCAGATCCCAGGTGCGGACCTATGCACCGCTTGGCAAGCCATGCTGTGGTAGGTGTCCCACATATAAAGTAGAGGAAGATGGGCATGGATGTTAGCTCATGGCCAATCTTCCTCAGCAAAAAAAGAGGAGGATTGGCAGTGGATGTTAGCTCAGGGATAATCTCCCTGAAAAAAAAAATTAATTACTGCATCAATGTATGCAGTGCTTACATAGTCACTAATAAAAGGCTTAAGAAGTATTCAGTTGTAGCAGAGCAGAGATTCAAATTATAATCTGCAGTTATGTAGTGAAGATATTCTGACAAAGAGAAATAATGTAGAAATGAGTTAACTGTCAGCGAAAAGATTTTCAAATTACCTTTTATTAGGTAATCTTATAATTTCATAACAGCTGTTTGGGTATACAAACATGTATATACAATTTTCTAAACATGTAAATAAAAAGCAGTAGTTTAGTATATCTGCTTGAATTCGTATTACTCAAAACCTTACCAAAACATTTATTATAAAAATCAGTAAAATTCTTTAACACATTCTAAAAATTTTTGGGTGTGTGTACATAAACATTTTCAAGCTTGCTGTACAAAAAAAGAGTGCAATTTATATCCATGTGTTTATAGTGACTTTCAAAAGTAGTTCAAAGAAGAAAAAAGAAGGTAGCATTGTCTTGTAATACAGCATTAATTAATACTGACATACCCTGGGACATTCATGAATGATCCTTTGTTATCACATATGGTAAAAATATTTAAAAATTAATACTCCATTTCTAGGAATAAAATACAGAAAATAAGACTTCATTTTCTTAGACTAACTTGTTACCATGAAAAACTGCATTCATTCTGCAGAATGACACCTCACATTATTACTTTAAAAATACTTACGATACTTGAATTTCAAAAGGAAACCCACAAGACCTATTCTCCTCCCAATACATTCACTGAATGCAGATTTAAGTGAGCACATCTCATTTTGATTGTGCCGTCTATTTGCCTACTTCAAATGACTACAATATAGTACATTTGTATTTTTAACTGGTACCAAAATTAAGATGAATGATCTATGCAAAACTAGCAGCCTGTACGTCTAGTAACAGTTGTCATATGCAAAAAGAAAAAAAAAAAAAAAGCCCTGAGTCAGTATTTTTTGCAAAAGTAATGGAAAGAGTGCTTGAAGTCATTTTATAACTTATGAAATGGTTAAGACTGTCCAGTATTCATTTGTTTTCTTTTCATTTTGATTGAAGAGAGGTATGGCTTTTGTTTAGTTAATCCAATCCAGATCACGTTTTAATACTCAATTTCATTTAAATCCTCAGAATACCCTGATGATTGCTGAGTTATATCTTCCATTTCTGTCAGGAAAGACAAATAGACAATAATTGTTTTCTCTATTTTTAGTGTATAAAAATGTGTAATTTGCATTCTTATGATTTGAGACTATTGCAAAATCCCTTTTCCATCAAGTTTATACAATCAGGAAAAATGTTGTTACCTGCACAGGGTCCTGCTTGAAATTTAATATCATCAATGGCAATATCACTTCTTATTGACACTCCCCGAATGGCTTCAAAAATTATCTGAAAAATAATGAAGTTTGAATTTAGAAATAGAGTCATTCTGATAAAACAAAGCTGGTAAGGGGCAAATCCAAACTGTGTGGGTCTAGAAGTTTAGATCGCTCTTGGGGCCCCTTTTAAGGAAACGAATACAAAATCATAAATTCAAATTTAGGTACAAAAGAGAATACTTATTTGGAATTTAAAGAAAATTCACAACAAATTACTAGAGCCTTGGACACTCAGGCCCCCTTCTTCTGAGATCTCTTTAGGCAATTGCACAGAAATGCTCAGCTAGAGATGCTTCCTAGAGGTGGCAACCTGTTTTCCCCTCCCTACCTAGAACATTCTACTCCCAGCACTCATAGGGCCTACGAAAGTGATGGGCCCAGAAGCTTAAGCTTCCTTAGGTTCTCCATAAATCTGCCTTTGATACTGGTACTAGGTGGAAGAATTTACTATGACTGATGAGACCCATGTATGAACAGCAAAGCATAATAATTAAATTTACCAAAAAGACAATGGCTCACTTATCGTATTAAATACCATAACATCCAAGACACAGGCCAGGAAGAAGAGGGAACCAGTTTCATGACTTTAGATTGTGAGAAGAAAACAACTACCAAATATTCAGGTTCTAGGGAAAACAGATTACATTCCCAGCTCCAAGGCTGCCCCAATAATGGTTAATAAACGACTGAATACTCCAGGGAGGCTTGTGGGTAATGAAAATTGTCCAGAAAACACATTTGCTCTACTCATTTTATGAGCAAATGACTCCCCATTGGACTAGTTTACGATTTAAATTAAATCGAAGAACATAAACTGGATAATTAATAAGCATATGAAACTATCTTGAAATTAATGACTCAGAGAAGCTTTAATGACAGAAATGTGGCAAAAAAAAAACCTTAATAAAAATTCAAAGGACACAATCCTAAACAAGAATCCAAATAAGTAGCAAGAAGAGAAAAATAACCGTCCTAATGCATCTAGATAGGAGGATATATGAGTGCAGTTAATAAAGCATTTTGGTTTTGTGGACAATACAATCTATTTTTTGGCCTCCAAGTCTGCAATAGAAGCATAATAGATTGGCCCTGATGGAATTATATTCTGAATAGTTTGTGGTTGGGCCAAACACTTGATTTCATACAACTTTCTCCTTTGAATTTCCTTAATACCTGAATGATAACCATTCTATAGCATTATGATTTTCCCCTTGTATTACAGATACACATTCTATTAGTAAATTGTGGTTGTTTAAGAATTAGATAAAAATGTTATTTTTTCTTTCAATTTAAGTGTATTATTTTTTCAAATGGCTACTAAGTCATTAGGACATAAATACTTATTAAGCTGTTTGGACCCATCTACTTAATAAATGGAACTGTTCAGTATTTCTTTTGGTCTGGGGGCACCAGGAAAAATCCACTGAGACTAAGGGCATCATGAGCAAGAAAATTCAGAGACCTGGTCTTAGCTAAGTACCCAGCACATAATAATCCCTAGTAAATGTTAGACAGTATAACGAACAAAATGAATGATGCAAATATTTCAGTGAGCTAAGAATCTGTCTAACTCTTTGTTTCAATGGCATCAAAATATAAGAAACCAGGGAGGAAAATACCTGAGAGCAGAGGAAAGGTAAGCAAAGAACCCAACGGAAATAAAATCATTTTGTGTTTTTGATCAATCATGAGTCAGGTTCTGCTTAGTACTTTAATCAATCCCTTAAGAAGGAGCGTGATTAAAACTTTGCCACTTGGTGCATTTCTTCTACAAGGATAATCTGATGATTGGAATGTCATCAGGAGGCCACTCACATATTTCCCGTGTAGGATGTTTCAAATGGCAGCAGTAGTATAGCATTCTAAAAATCATCCACACCTGCCCACCCCCACTGATGATGTACACATTTACTTCTCTAGCTCTGTTCTTTTCCCTGAACTCCAGTCTCATCTGCTGTTCACTTGACAGGCCCACTTGGATGTCTAGTAGACATCAAAAAATTAGCAAGTCCAAACAAAATCCACCTGTTAATTTTCCTCCTGCACACACTGTCCTCATTCCTCCAGATCTGCGCCAGCTAAAGTATTCCTCACCTCAATAACTGGCAACTCCATTCCAGCAGTTGCTCAGGCCCAAAACTTTGGAATCATCTTGACCCCTCTCTTTCTCTCAAACCCCACATTCCACCCATAAGGAAGTTCTGTGGGCTTCTGATGACTCTCGCCTCGGTCGCATAGCCTGAGCCACCACTCCTCTTGCCAGGATTACTGCAGTAACCCCCAAAGTCTCCTTGCTGCCCTACCGTCTACTCTCCAGGCAGTCGCTGGAGCGATTGTTTTAAAATGTAAATCAGATCATATTACCTTAAAGCCATTTGATCGTTTCTCTTTGCTTTTGGAATAAATTTCAAAGTCTACCACATCGTTGAAAGCCTTTCATGATTATGCCCTGATATTTCTTTGACCTCATTACCTGATCAGCTTGACTTGTTCTTTTTCATAGCACTAATTATTGCCTGATGCTATACTATATATTTCTGGTTTACATTTTCTACTTCTCCTCCACTAGAATGTAAACTCCAAAAGAGTAGGAACTTTATATGTTATGCTCATTGCAGGATCCCTAGCACTTAGAATAGCAAGTGATCAATAAATATTTATTAAAATGAGATATTTTGACCTCATACTACAGGAGCTCAGTCTGGATGCCTGATGTAGCTATTGAGAATACCAGGTCTGACATGGTATGAATGAGAGACCAGAGAGATCCGGAAGGGAATATAGAAGCAATAACATCTTTTTATATTTTGGTACTTTAAAGTTCATAAAATCCTTTCATATACATAATCTCATTTGACCCTCACTCTAACTCTGGTGATGTCAGCATGGCAGGAATTATTGCCCCATTTTGAAAATGTATAAAATCTAGGAGAGGATGAGATTTCTCCAAGATCACCTAGTGGTCGTGATACCCAGAGGAATGAGTGTATTTGGGGACTTCTATGGTAGGAGGGAGTGTAGAACAGTGGCTTAGGGATCCAATCTTTGGAAACAGTCAGATCTGGGATTGAATTATCACCCTGACATTTACCAGCTAGACATTTAGTTTTCCCCATCTGTAAAGAGGAGCTATGAGATCAATTGGAAGAATTTAGGTACAGCTCTTAGCAATGTAAGTGCCTAGCATGTAGAAGATGGCCAATCTATTTGCACATGGGCGTATCTGTGTTTTATTAGACACTAGTATGTTTTGGAGAAAGTAGTTCAGCCCGGTCTCCAGACAGTCATTTAGGATTCCTCAGGGACTCACTAAACCCAGAAGAAACTTTCTCATGGCAGATTCATATCTGTTCTACTCGAAGCCAAAGGGAATGGTCTGGAGTCTTTCCACATTGTGAGCTAAAAATTTCTCAGGCCATTCTGCACCCTTTGAACTTGAACACCCCAAGATGCCACCCCAGATGAACTACTTTGTGCTTGAAAAACATTTCAAACCACCAGCCACCCAGGCATACCTCCAAGATATTGCGGGTTTAGTTCCAGACTACTGCAACAAAGAGAGTCACATGAATTTTTGGGTTTCCCAGTGCATATAAAAGTGAAATTTACACTATACTGTAGTCTATTAAGTGTGCAGTAGCATTATGTCTTAAAAAACAACGTACATAACTTAATTAAAAAACACTTTATGGCTAAAAATCTAACCATCATCTGAGCCTTTTGCGAGTCATAATCTTTTTGCTGGTGGAGCGTCTTGCCTCGATGTTGATGGCTGCTGATTGATCAGGGTGGTGGTTGCTGAAGATTGGGGTAGCTGTGGCAATTTCTTAAAATAAGACAACAATGCAGTTTCCTGCATTGATTGACTCTTCCTTTCACAAACGATTTCTCTGTAGCATGCAATGCTGTTTGACAGCATTTTACCCAAAGTAGAACTTCTTTTAAAATTGGAGTCAATCATCTCAAACCCTGCCGCTGCTTTTATCAACTAAGTTTACATCATATTCTAAATCATTTGGTGTCATTTCAACAATCTTCACTAGGAGTAGAATCCATTTCAAGAAACTACTGTGTTTTGGCTCATCCATAAGAAGCAACTCCTCATCTGTTAAAGTTTTATCATGAAATTGCAGCAATTTAGGCTCCACTTCTAATTTTAGTTCTCTTGCTATTTCTACCATATCTGCAGTTAGCTTTTCCACCAAAGTCTTGAACCCATGAAAGTCATCCATGAGGGTTGGAATCAACTTCTTCCAAACTCCTGTTAATGTTGATATTTTGACCTCTTCCCATGAATCATGATGTTCTTAACAGCATCTAGAATGGTGAAACCTTTCTAGGAGGTTTTCAATTTACTTTGCCTATATCCATCAAAGGAATAACTATCTACAGCAGCTGTAGCCTACAGAATGTATTTCTTAAATAATAAGACTTGAAAGTCAAAATGACTCCTTGATCCATGAGCTGCAGAATGGATATTGTGTTAGCAGGCATGAAAACAACATTAATCTCATTGCACATCTCCATCAGAGCTCTTGGGTTACCAGGTGCCTTGTCAATAAGCAGTAATATTTTGAAAGAAATCTTTTCTTCTGAGCAGTAGGACTCAACAGTGGGCTTAAAATAGTGAGTAAACCACGCTGTAAACAGACGTGCTGTCATCCAGGCTTTGTTGTTCCATTTATGGAGCATCGGCAGAGTAGATTTAGCATACTTCTTAAAGGTCCTAGGATTTTTGGAGTGGTAAATGAGCACTGGCTTCAGCTTAAAGTCATCAGTTGCATTAGCCCCTAACAAGAAAGTCAACCTGTCCTTTGAAGTTTGAAGCCAGGCATTGACTTCTCTCTAGCTATGAAAGTCCTAGCTGGCATCTTCTACCATTATAAGGCTATTTCATCTACATTAAAAATCTGTTGTTTAGTGTAGTCACTTTCATTAATTATCTTAGCTAGATCTGGATAACTTGCTGCAGCTTCTCCATCAGGACTTGCTGCTTCACCTGGCACTTTTGTTGTTGAGATAACTTCTTTCCTTAAACCTCATGAACCAACCTCTGCTAGCTTCCAATTTTTCTTCTGAAGCTTCCTCACCTCTCTCAGCCTTCACAGAATTGAAGAATTATGGCCTTGCTCTGGATTAACCTTTGGCTTAAGGAAATGTTGCAGCTGGTTTGATCTATCCAGACCACTGGAACTTTCTCCATATGAGCAATAAGGCTATTTTGCTTTCTTGTCATTTGTGTGTTCACTGGAGTAGCACTTTTAATTTCCTTCAAAAACTTCCCCTTTGCATTCACAACTTGGCTAACTGTTTGGCACAAAAGGCCTAGCCTTCTGCCTATCGTGGCTTTCAACATGCCTTCCTCACCAAGCTTAATCATTTCTAGCTTTTGATTTAAAGTGAGAGACGTGATTCTTCCTTTCACCTGAACACTTAGAGGCCATAGTAGGATTACTAATTGGCCTATTTTCAATACTTCTGTGTCTCAGGGAATAGGGGGCCCCGAGGAGAGGGAGAGAGATGGGGGAACAGCTTGTTAACAGGGCAATCAGAACACACATTTATTAAGCTCGCTGTCTGAAATGGAATTTTGCAATTTGTGGCACCTCAAAACAGTTACAACAGTAACATCAAAGCTCTGATCACAGCTCATCATAACAAATACAATAATGGAAACGTTTGAAATATTGCAAGAATTACCAAAATGTGATACAGAGACTTGAAGTGAGCAACTGCTGTCGGAACAATGGTGCTTGATGCAGGGTTGCCACAAACCTTCAATTTGTAAAAAGATGCAATATCTGCGAAGTACAATAAAGAGAAGTGCAATAAAATGAGGTATGCCTGTACATGCAAGGCCAGATACCCAACCCCCTGGACTTAGAAGCTGAGAAGTCACCTGTTCCCCAAAACTCAGATCCTAGAAATCTGGGCATCAGTATCATTTAGGGGTTTTAAAAAACATCAATGCTCAGGCCTTACCAGAGAGACTTAGATTCATTTAGTCTAGAACAGAGATTCTCCATCTTTAGCGTGCATCTGAATCACCAGGAGGGCTTATTAAAACACAGATTGCTGGGCCCCACCCCAGAGTTTCCAGTTCAGTAGTTCTGAGGCTGGGTCTGAGAATGTGCATTTCAGGTAAATTTCATTTCAGGTGAATTTGCATTTTGGGTGTTGCTGTTGGTCTCAGGACTACACTTTGAGAACATTTGAATAGGGTATCAGTATGAGTTCCCTAAGAGCTTAACAAAATTAATCCAACCCCTCTGAATGATGATCAATTATACTAGTAAGTTCCTAAGTGATCCACTCTCCTTCTGTAAACAGACATTAAATCACTAACAGAATCATTCCTGGGGGTATCTGTCATTCTTTACTAAATTTCTAGACAGCTTTATCCATGCTGAGACAATGGGCCATTCCTGGATAAAAGGAAATCTTCCCTCTGTAATTTGTTCCTTACCCATGCAGCACCCTAGACGGCACTGCCACCTGGCCACCTAAGCTTCTGCAATCCCTTCCCATTTAGATCTGTAGAAAATTAATTTTGGTTGTGGGGTGGTGTCAAATCAAGTCTTATTTTGGATGCCTCCTCCCAGGAAGATTTGGGCTTAGACCAAGCAGCCAGTGGTTAAAGCCGAGTGGTGCTGGTCCAGGGGGTTCATCAGCCAGATGCAAGCATGAGGAAGAAGTGGCGCTTTTACTTGAAGGTCACATCTGAGAATTCTAGAGAGCAATTTCAGAAACAATCAGAGGTCTGAAGGTTATCTCCTCAGAGCTTTCTGGAGCATGGGCTCATGGCAGGCAGGTGAAGTCGGTGGCTGTCAAGAGGCTGCTGCTGATCTTTAGACTAGATTGGCTGCTCAGTCTCACCAACTGGAATTTAAACGGCTCTTTCCTATGGCTGCTCAGACTCCCTGATAATCGGGACCCTGCAGGATGGAGGTCTCTACAGCACATGAGAGGACTCAAGGGAAGACTTAGGATCAAGACTCAGTTTCTTCCACATCAATGCAGCCAGAGGCTTAAAAATTTACTCTGGACCATATACTCTGTCAAATAGGGGCTTATACAAAAGCCCTTGCATGTGAGTGATGATGAGTGAAAGACATAGCTGCAACAACCATGTTTAGAAGAAAGGGAGACTCTGTTTTGGAGATCTGCAGGACGCATAGAATATACTTGACACTCATAATGTACCAAGACAAAAATAGATACACTTTCATCACTGAATTGCAAAAATCACTTTATGCATAAATACCCAAAGCTTTTTCTCTCTGCCTAATTTCCCATTCCCTGCTTAGATTTAATCAATATAGACTAATTATGTTTACTCTTAAACAAGTACTGCCTTTATCTATGACCCTGGAAAAGAACAAAACATTCTCTCTGGTAGCAAAAAAACGAAAGAACTTCAGAAGCTTATAGAAACGATCTCCATCGCTTGATTCTTAGCTCTTTTGTCTTACCTGGTGTTGCCTGTCACAGCTGTATTCAACCAGCGCTCGTAGCCAGGAAATGCTCTGCTCACCTCTTCTTCTCCATAAGAGGGACTCTCCACTGTCACCTTCCTTTTTCAAATAAACGCTCAGCAGGCCAGTCCCTGCTCCATACATGTGGTAGAAAAACGTCAAACAGTGTTTTCCAGTGACTCCTCGCAGAGACCAGGACACGAGTTGTGCTTTCTGTCCATACACCATGTGTGAGGCCTCGATGTACATGTAGTAGCCTTGAGAGCAATGCAAAATCAGGCATTGTTAAAAAGGACACAAACTATAGTGTCTTCTTTCTCTTTTGAGTAGTGTTCCTGGAAACAAATTACAGTAAATGGGTGACTCTACTACAGTACTGATAAAGGATTTTATAATTTTGGAGAATATGTATAATCCAAGGACAATAAATATGCTACAAAATTTAGATCATCAAAATCATTTTTTTCATTTAATAATTTAGTTTAATATATAAGAGCTAATTAACATACTAGTATTATGCCCCTGACGTGGTGATTAACACATCAGAATTTATCCTACTAATTCACGGACAATATTCGGGATCTTCCAGACACTGGTTTAGGGGAGAGAGCACAGATTTGGTAGTCGGATAGATCTGGGTTCAAGTCTTGGCTCTAATATAGTCTGCGTGATCCTGGTCTAATGAATTATCCTCTCTGAACCTGTACTTATTTAAAAATAACAATTAATAGTACAGCCACCAGGGGAAACAGTATGGAGGATCCTCAAAAAAATAAAAAATAGAACTACCATATGATCCAGCAATTCCACTTCTGGGAATATATCCAAAGGAAATGAAAACGCTAACTTGAAAAGACATCTGCACCCCACATTCATGGCAGCATTATTCACAATACTCAAGACACAGAAACAACCTAAGTGTCCGTGGATGGATGAATGGATAAAAAAGCTGTGGTATAAATATATATACAACCGAATATTATTCAGCCATAAAAAAATGAGGAAATCCTACCATTTGCAACAACATGGATGGACCTTGAAGGCATTATGCTAAGTGAACGAAGTCCGAGAAAGACAACTACTGTATGAGCTCACTTACATGTGGAATCTAAAAAGAATGAAAAAACAAACTCACAGAAAAAGAGATCAGACTTGTGGTTACCAGAGGCAGAGGGTGGGGAAAGGAGGAACTGGAAGGTGATCAAAAGGTACAAACTTCCAGTTATAAGATAAATAAGTACTAGCGATGTAATGTACAGCATGATGACTATAGTTCATACTGCTGTACGATATGTAGGAAAGTTATTAGGAGAGTAAATCCTAAGAGTTCTTATCTCAAGGAGGAAATTCTTCTCCTTTTTTTCTCTTTTTATTGTGTCTATATGAGAAGATGGATGTTAATTGAACCTATTGTGGTAATCATTTCACAATATATGGAAATCAAATCATCGTGCTGAATGCCTTAAACTTATACAGTGATGTATGTTAATTATTCTTCAATAAAACTGTAAACAAAAGGAAAAGGGTTAATAGTACCTGTGCTACAGAGTTGTGAGAATTAAATACATGTGGGCATATGGCACACATGTTAACACATATTCAAACATTAGTTTCCTGTCCTGCCCTCTTTCCCAAAAATTTTTGTGACATTTCTTTTAGCCTTGAAGACATATTTATGTAACATTTGATATAATTATATATGATATTTTGTATATTATGTACAATATATATCATATACTATATGATATATAGTATATAAGACTTTACATTTCCATTTTCCTTTCCTAAGTTTAGTTTGCTTTTTAATTTAATGATAATTGTTTAATACCAACTGGCTCTATTTTGGAGAGGTGGGGCCTGATTGTAGCTATGGCTCATTTTTGTGGTGTAAATACTTCCATCATGGCCCATTGCAAACTACCAGTGTTCAGTCTTTTGGACTTATCGACAGAAGTCAGACAATTGACTCTTGGGACCCAGTGGAAACTAGCGCCAGCACACCACTACTTTATTTACCTGCAGACTAATCCTGCTTCTGCCTGGAATCAGAGAATTAAAAAGCAATCCCTTGCCACTGAAATAAGGCAATATATGAATAGTAATTTCTAGAATAATGCACCAGTAATATAATCTTGTGCTCCTAAAGCCCATTTTTTAAAAAGGCACTGTACTCTACATCAGTAGTTCTTACTTGATCATTTGATGAAAAGTTTATATTTCTTCCACCAGAAAAAAATATGCACAAATGTTTGCATGCAATTTTATTTTCTTCTTTGCCAATACTGATCTTTTTACATACATGATGTAAAAAATAATCTTTACTTAGTGTTATGACTCATTATTTCATGCAGAAATTAATGGCTGACTTGGGGCAAAAAAGAAAGAGATCCCAAATAATGCAAATGAAATGGTTTCTAGGGCATCTTTCTTTATAGTTTGAAGTTTAATCAACCAGCTTTAGTCACCTCCCAGAATACAGTGCTTGAGAAATCCCAACCAGAATTGATTGGCAGCTCCGTCTATTCTCCTTCAAGGCATTCCTTCTTTCCCTTTCCCCTATTTCCACAAACACAGACCTGAGAAGTCCTACAGGATATTGAAAGAGTGGGAGAAAGAATCCTGTCCAATTTGGTCTGATCAAATTGTATGCACTGTGCAACCCCTTCCCCATGTTTCACTCAGTAAAGTTGTCACCCTGAAAAATGGGCCATCAGAGCCAAGGTTTGTGGCCTTCATCAACCAGTCATCCCCATGATCTGCTTTAAAATATTAGGAAAAATACTGTCCATGTTTCTGGAGTGCTCACCAATGACAACCTCATTACTAAAACCAATGGACAATTTTCGGTCCTTGTCATCTTTGTCCACCTTATCACTGGATGCAGCATGTCACTCCCGCCTCCTAGAGGTACTTTCCTATCTTGCCTTGCAGGACACTGTACTCTCCTGGTTTCTTCCATCTCACTGGTCGCTCCCTTGCTCATTCACCCTCTCTTCTCTGACCTTCTGACCTTGGAGAGCTCCAAGGCCCAGATCCTGAACTTCTCTGTTCTCACTTACTCCCTTGGTCATCTCATCTTGTTTCATGGCTTTAAATGCTATATATGTTGTCATTTCTCAAATTTAAATTTCCAACCTCCTTGCTGAAATCTAGACTGGTTTATTGAAACTGCCTCATGGGCATCTCCACTTACTGTCAAACTGACATCTCAAACTGAACATGTTCGAATCTAACTCCTAACAACCTCACCCTAAAGCCCACTCTGCCCCTTCTAGTTGCCCAAGCCCAAAGCCTGAGAGTCACGTCCCACTCCTCACCTCCTCTCACTCTCCACATCCAGCCTGTCAGGAATGCCTGTTGGCTCTACCTTCACAGTATGTCTAGAATCCAGTCATTTCTCTTCCCACCACCTCCATTGCTACCCCCTGGTCTGTGCCTCTATCATTTCTCACTTGGATCAATGCAACACTTTCCAACTAGTCTGCCTGCTTCTATCCTTGTCCCCTACTACCTAATCCCAACATGGTATCCATAGCTATCCTTGTAAAACAAAAGCTAAGTCTTACCCCTCCTCTGTTCAAAACCTTCCATTGGTTGGCTCAGCATTTCACTCAGAGTAAAAGCTGAAGTCCTTACTATTGTCTGGAGGGCCCTATCCAATCTCCTGCCCATTCTCTTAAGTTTCTGACTCCTACTACCTTTCTCCTTACTCTCTTTGTGTTGCTTGGCCACACTGGCCTCTATGCTGCTCTTGCAATATGGTAGGTATGCTACCACCTCAGGACCTTTGCATGTACTAATCCCGCTGCCTGGAATGGCTTTTTCCCTATATAATTTCTTGTCTTACTCTCTCACATCCTTTAAGTCTTCACTCAGATATTACCTTTCCTATTAGGCACATTCTGACTACACTATTTCAAATTTCAATCCCTTTCTTCTGGCACTCCTCACTCCTATACCCTAATTATTATTTTCCATAACATTTAATTGCCTCTTAACATACTACATAATTTTCTTATTTTTTATGTTTGTCTTTCTCCCTCCTCTGGAACACAGAGAGGCAGAGATTTTCCTTGTTCAGTTCACTGCTATGTGTCCAGGTCTCAGAACAGTGCCTGGAACTTAGTAGATGCTCAGTATATACTTGCTGCATGAACAAATGATGCGCTTTCTCCCACAGCTCTAAGCCACAAACAAGTCTGACCATTTCCAGAGAACATGGCTCCACCACAGTCACTCCAATTGTGTGAGGGTCTTGGCAATAAGACACATACTTGAGTAGGATGCTCCAAAGCAAAACTAGAACAAATCCAGGTTTTGATGAAATTAAAGTCTTATCAAAGCAAATGTTCTCAAACTACTTCCACACCATCTGATATGTTTTTTGAATGGAAAACACAAAAGATAATTCTTTAACTTTGTTACCTTCATTCTTTCACTGGCAAGAAAATTGGTACACAAGAAGCACTGGATTTTTGCACTTTCTGCAATGGAAGGAACTTTTATTGCTCTTTCCTTCAGCATTTTCTAACTTAAGCTAGGCTGGATGTAAACAAATACAGATACACATAATCCTAATAGAAGGATGTATTTAATTTAATTACACAGAAAATAAGGTCAAAGCATAAAAATGACCATGACCAAGGTATCCTGTGCTATCCTATATGCAAGTTAGTGGCACAGAGGACTGATCCAATATCTTAATGCATGTTTAACTTAAAAAAAATTCCTCCAAAAAATAACTCTGAAGGAAACAAGAACAAAATCAAAGAAAAATAATTTTTTGTACTGGCTTTGGGGCTCTCAAAAGGCCTACGTGAACCCTAAGTAAAGGACCTTGGCTAAAGATGAAACACTCAATTAAAGGAGAAAAATATGCTCCTCTGAAAGATGCTGCCACTGAGAAACTGGGAAGTAGAGACCTGTGGGGCCCTAAAACATAGTCTTTCCAGAATGGAGAGGAAGCAGAGGAACCATCATGAGAGATGACCGAGAAGTGTCTTTCATTTGGGGGTAGTGTGCATTCCTAGTGATCACAACATGAGTTCCAACCAGTTAGTCTGAGGTCCTGAAAGAGAGGAAAACCCTTAATCACCTCCAGGATTAGCCAACTGAATTCTTTCTTTCATGAGTACAATGCACTAATCACTTAGCCTCAAATGGGTGAAACATTACTCTGGTACTGCTTTCAGCTCCTGCACCTCTGGGTCTCAGTTATCAGCTGAAGCTATGACCTAAGGTTCCCAGATTTTTGTGTTTAGCACCATGGAATACGAAAAGAAATTTCCTAAGCTTTTGACTTGTGTAATTGTGCTGCTTTTGGAAGAGAGAGTAATATCAAGAAGAATGTAAGTACAAATGTGCCTTTCTGGGGCACTGATACCAGCCTACTTTTCTTGAGTAATGTTGGCCTTTCCAAAAATCCTTTGGGATACAGTTTCTGTTTTAAGCACCCATGTATATTCTATAAAGCAGTACCAATTTAGACCAATCTAGACCAACACCTACAAATAATTTTAATGTATTTGTCAATTGATCAGAATTTGTCCTTTTGATGCACAAACCAATTATTCCTCTTGATTCCAAATACATTTTTCTTTTTGACTTGAAGTGACATTTCCTTTTCCCAGAAAAGATCAGAGCTTCATGGAAAGCCTATCTGCCTCACCTGTGTTTGGAAAGCAGAGAAAAGCCCTGTGTGTTGAGAAGCTTTGCCATGTTACAACTCCAAATGCTGCCTGTCTCAGCAGACAAAAGCCCTGGACAGGAGCCAGGAAGTCCCAGCACTGAAACCTCAGACTAGCTCATGTGTTCCTGCACATGAAGGACTCCAGTCTGTGCAAGGGATTATTAACTGGAGAAAACAAATCACTTTCTCTCTGTGGGTCATTGTTTAACATTCAAGGCGAGGGCCCCGATGGATCTCCTGGGAGATCAGGTCCCATCTGTTCTTTGCACAACAACTGTGATGTGTTGAGATACACCATATTCCTAATTTGGAACAGTGAAGCAGCTGTTCCTCCAGTCTTGCAGCCCCCTTCCACCAGGGCAGGGAGGGAGCCCGAGTCTCCTGCACGAGGCCGTGTAGACCAAACAGCTAGCTGCATTCATTAAGCTGGAGGAAGATTTTTAACAAGCAGGGAAAAAAGACATCAATGCTTTGGGAAGAACGAGAGCTAAATGTGCCTCTCTAAAATTGCTCTTTACCCTACCTTTTAAATGATTCTTAAAGCTTGTCATAAATGAGGAGTTATTATTTAATGGGTATGGAGTTTCAGTCTGGGAAAATGAAAAAGTTCGAGAGATGGATGGTGGTGATGCTGCAAAACAATGTGAATGTATTCAATGTCCCTGAACTATGCGCTTAAAAATGGTTAAAATGGCAAATTTTGTGTTATGTGTATTTTACCACAATTCTTTAAACAGCTTGTCTTAGAAGCCATCTCTGTGTAAGTAGAATCTGGCAAGATCAGAACCTAGTGCAATAAGATAAATTATGGAAAGAAAGAGTGAAAGACTTCAGAGATTTCAATAATCTGGAGCTAACTTCTCAGATGGGGACAGATTTGTTGAGTAGCATTGTTACATATCTGGATATTAACTACCCAAATTCTTAAAAGACAAAGACTTCAATTAGTCTGCTATTAAGTTTCAGCTATATAACACATTCAACATATAGTTTTGATTTTCTTTTGTCTACGGCACAATTTTATAAATAAATTTCATTCTTTGGTATTTTAATGCATCAATGATACTTCTATCACACCAGAAGGGCATGTTCTTAGAAACGAAGAAGACTTCTAACTTTACTCAGCATGTTGGAAGAGAATTTAATTGCCAGAAATACAGAAGATTTGCTGAAACACTGAACAGTGCCACAAAGAAATTGATGGTGTCTCTTTCTCTGGAAATTGTTCAGAAAATGATGAATAGCTGCTTTTCTAGGATGCAGCTGGGGGGAGGAGAAAGACAGGACTGGGTGACTTTTAATCTATTCACTGGTGGATTCAGTGAGCTAGGAAATGTTACAATTGAAGGCATTTTCTCATTCAACTGGATGGTTATCTGTTGATTTATTTAATCTACTATCTTTTGGCCCCAAAACCCCTGTAAACTCTATGGCAACTAAAACGATTATTTAAAAAGAACTCTGACAGTATGGCATCATACAAATGTTGATAAAATTTCAATAGCTAATAAAACCCTGGGAGCTTTGTTACGACTTGTTTTTATTGTCTTGTAAAGAAACAGCATCTGTGTCAGGAAACTTTCTAATCCTGCCAGGAGACAGCTACTCAAGTAGATGGTGGCAGGAAATGGACAGACAAACCCTGCGGAGTCCATCCCATCTCGATGCAAGTCAAGACCCATCTATCACAAATGGCTTTATTATTTTATTAAATAAGGAGCCAAATTGTGGGGCTAGATTTCTTTTTTCTTTTTGGTCTTTGTTGTTGTTCTACTAGAATGACTTCTTGTACCAGATGACTGACTAAAACATTGGAAATGCTTCCCAATTTTAGTCATATAAATACCTCCTTCATGATTATTTTTTGCCTGTCCATATATTACCTGCCCTATTATTTGTTTAATATTTTTCTTTAAATAGATTCCATTATTACTTAAATATATTTATTCAAATTGGAAACTTCCTATTAGCACGAAAACAGAAAACAAACCATAAATCTGTGAAACAACAATTTTGATGTACGGGTTATGTACTTTTCTTAAACATGGATATTACTATCAAATTAAAAAACATTCATCCACTTACCACTAGAATTCCCCAATGGTAGTTGGGAAACCATTGGTATAAGGTCTACAAACCTTCTGGTTTCTACTAGGTCACTTTACTTGTAGTCATAGGCTATGATTTTCTCTTTGTAAAAGCACAAATGATACAAAACAATGAGTCTAAGAAAGCATCCCAGAGATGAACATTAGATTTCGTAAAAGATTCACTAAATGTAAAAATAGTAATACCATGCATTTGAGTGGAGCTTATACAGTATCAAGCCTTCATAAATATAATCTCAGTTAATCATCATAGCATCCCTAAGAGATTAGCAGGACATCCACTGTTATCTTTATTTTACACATGAGGAAACAAAGGCTCAGAGAAGTCATGTGACCACACCCCAGGTTATGCAGGCAGCAAGTGGCAAAGTCAGCTTGCTGTTCACCCATAGTCTTTCCACTAGACTATACCATGCTACACTCTAGAATTGGAAAGGTTTATTGCATTGCCCGTTAGTGAGTCAGGAACTACAGCTCCCTTGGAATTGCTATGTATGATGATGTACTGATTCTGATAGACACATGATAAACTGGCATCTCAATATTGTGCTTTTCTGAGCTTATCTTTTTATTGAATGGGGCCTATATTTACTGACCATCGAATGGAGTTGTCTATAAAGCAGCTTTGTATGCCTCTCCTCTATTTTCTTCTTGTGTTTATTCTTCCAAGTGTAAATTGATAGGCTTTGAGGTTGGGAAGTGAAAAGGTAGAATGCAGTCTACAAGTACATAAGGTATATCCTCTGAAAGTCCCAGAACACATTGCATTCAAAAACAATTCTGTTGTCACCCATGCCAAACAAATACCCTCCAGTCATCAAGGAGAAAGATACTATGTTGCTGGTTCTGAGTTTGAGCCTATTACTTTACTAATGTATAGGGTAAGATGTTCTTCCATTTATGCCTCCTGCCATTATTTTACTGCTTGTATTTGAAAAAGAGAGACAGAAAAGATTGTTAGGACTAAATGCAAAAATAGCAATAAATCAATAAAGTAGACAATAAGAGTTCTTTTGGGAAGTAATTCCATTATTGTTTAAATTATACAGCTAATCACAGACAGGTTTGCTGTTGCTATCCCAGGATCCAAGCAGATAATAATTAAAACTCCCTTGAATGAGTTTCAGTGTTTTCATATTTAAAATGTGTATGTTGCTTTGGCTGATCTATAAGATCCTGTCTACTTCCAGCATTCTATAAATCCATGAACTGTTATTAATTTATTGAGCCAATGAAAATCTTCTTATTACTTCAGACTATATCCCACGTTGAAGAGAAATTCCATGAAATACATCTAAGCAATAATGCATTTACTATATAAATCACTTTTTAAAAAAATGTGAGGTGATTGTCAAGTGGTTCCCATGATAATTAAAGACGTTTGCAGCATTTTATCACTACGTAGTTGTCCCCAATATTTATTACTAAAGATTGAGTGCTATAAAGGGAAAGAAGTAGAAAATTACGTTGTCTCTTGGGCAGTTTATAGCCAGAGGCAGTATTAATGTAAATTTTAATACTCTCCTCCTACTACCCCTTGCCAAAGAACAGAACACCATACAACAGCATAATCTCAGATACAGCAAGACCTTGAGTAGAACAGCCAGCAACATCAATAAAATAATACAGTCGAGAGAGGCCAGAGACACAAAGATCTCATTCAAAACACTATGACTGGTTGGCTTATGGTACAGAAGAAAAGAGCAGATGCCTTCAAATTCTGAGTGTAATAATCATGTTCTTAAATAAATGATGCTAAAGAATGAAATACCAGGGACGTCTCCTTCTGGCTATGTTGAGTAATTTGTAGCTGACCTACACTCCTGCTGAGAAAAATCAGACAAATAATGGGTAAAATATATCTTTTCTAGAAAACACTTGTTTTGAAGCTATCAGAGAGCTTCCCAAGCAGCAAGAACTTAAGAGGTCAAGATCCCAGGGAAAGGGAAAGGTCAATGAAGTGAGCTCAACATTCTTCAAGCTGCTTTTCCCCTTGGGGCATTTGCCTACTCTGTTTAGAAGCTAAGCAGAGAGCAGCTAACAAGAGGCAGAGAAACCAACAGATCTCACTGGCTGGGGAAGACAATAACTGGAGTTCAGAGCTCCCAAATCAGTCAGGGCTTGAGAACCAAGTTTTGCGAGAAAAAAGAAGCATAGAATAGTGAATCCATCACCTGGCAATCTTCCCTAGAGGCATGAGCCAAATTCTTAAGTTGCAGAGGTTAAGAGCCAAGAAGCCAAATGCAAAACAAAGTAGAGTTTCCAGTAATCTCACCAGCTGTTGAGACAAAAATTGAAGTTTAGGACATACTAAAGAGGAGAGGAGAGACCCTAAGAAAATCCCAGGATATATTCTTGGAGAATATTCCCTAGGTGTCAGGGAGAACAAGAGGTTGACCCAGCAAAACAGAACTACAACACCACCTTCAGTTAGCCCAGTTCTGATTGGACTGAGGTGACCCACTCTACTCTAGTTGGCTACTTGAAAATACATTAAATCCTCTCTGGAGGAAAAAACATCATCACCAAGGATTCTATAATTTTTCATTCACAATGTCCAGTATTGAATCCAAATACCAGATATTTCAAGAAACAGGGCCAAAGGGGGGTAAAACAGGCAATAGAAACAGACACACAGGTGACTCAGGTATGGACTTATCACAGAAGGACTATAAAATAACTAGGATTAATAATTTAATAATATGAGCATTAATAATATATTCAAGAAATAGCTGATAAGATGGAGAATTTCACTAAAGAACTTGAATCTATTAAAAAGAAACAGATGAGACTCCTGGGAAGATGGCAGCATAGGAGAACTCTGAACCCACCTCCTCCCACGGACACAACAAATTTACAACTACCCTTGGAAAAATCACCCCTGAGAGAGAACCAGAAACTAGATAAAAAGAACCTCCACAACAAGATACAGTGCTGACTGAGGTGGAAGAAGCAGACATTGCTTTCTGAAGAGGGAAAAGCCACATTCTAGCCATGGTACTTCACAGCTAGGAGCAATTTTAAGGTATGAAGCTTTCTCTGGAGAAGTGGGGATCCGAGTGGGAGAGTTTTGCCATAATAAGCAGCTTTTGAACTCAGAAGAACTCTGAGATGAGTGTCATCATACCTGGCTTTGCTGGCTATTAAATACAACAGAGAATGCCCCCAGAAAAGCTATCAAACATAAAAGAAAGAAAATCCTGCTCCTAAAGGTGCCCACACACAAATTCACCTGTTTCAGGAAGCAAACTATAATCACTAGAAAGAAAAGTGCACAGTCCTTTGGGGAAAAGAGACTCACTCAAGAGGCTCTAGGTGCATCTCAGCAAGGCAGGAGGTGGCTGGGACCACCGCCCCAGAGACTGAGACATTGGTAGCAGCTATTATTGTGATCTAGTACAGGCATGCTGACACAGACACTGGCAGACACTATTGGAGTTCTTACCCTGAGCTGTTAGTGCAGGTGTCTGCTGCACCCAGTAGAGCACCTATTTAATCCAGCTCAGCTAGGGCAGGCAGCCCACCCTAGGGACTGGCCCCACCCAACAGCAAGCCCTCAGGCCACTTGTGGGCCTGCATAGGCAGGGTGTGTGGGACCTCTACAGTGGGGTGAGTGGGTCTGCTTCAGTGGGCAGGGCTTGTACACAGGGCATGACTGCATTGACAGAGCATGTAGGCCTGTGGAAGGTGGGCCTTGTCAGCTGTGGCAGACTTGTGCTTCTCAAACAGCCACATAGGGGATTGGCCCCACATTTCAATGCCTGAAACAATTGTGTGCTGCCACGCCTGAGGCCAGCTCCACTCAGCTGCACTACTGAGAGAGTTGACAACACCCTTACAGGCCAAGGCCTACAGCAATTGTAAGCCCCTGAGTCTAGCAACCAGTCATGCAGGGGGCCTACTCACTTAACAGAAAGAGTGCAACAGGAATGTGCTATTAGATCTTGCAGCCAACTATGCTGGGACTCCCCCTGCCCAATAAAGTGACCAAAGGGATGGTAACAGCTGCACGCAGCTGAGCATTACAACCAGCTGGCCAGGGAGACAGCCTAGCCTCCCCGTGTGCCTACAGCAAGAGCAACCCTGCCACAACAGAAGGACACAAGTAGCCCACACAGGGGACACTCCTGGAACATTTGGAACTGGTAACAAGAGGGAAGCACAATGCTGGGCCTCATAAGGCATCTTTTACATAAGGCCAATTCTCCAAGATCAGGAGATGTAGCTGATATACCTAATACATAGACATAAGCACAGAGAATGAGGAAAAATGAAGAGACAAAGGGATATGTTCCAAATAAGGGAACAAGAAAATCCTCCAATAAAGGAACTAAATGAAACAAAGATAAACAATCTACCTGATAAACAGTAGAAGTTAAGAGTCACAAGGATGCTCACGAGCTTGGGAGAAGAATGGATGAATACAGTGAGAACTTTAACAAAGAATTGGAAAATATAAAAAAGAACCAATCAGAACTGAAGAATACAATAATGGAAATGAAAAATTCACTAGAAGGAATCAATAGCAAAGTAGATGATACAGAAGAAAGGATCAGTGACTTGGACCAAAGACTAGAGGAAATGACCCAAGTTGAACAGAAAAAGAAAAAAGAATTAAAAAGAACAAGGACAATCTAAGGGACCTCTCGGACAACATCAAGTGCACTAACATCAGGATTATAGGTGTCCCAGAAGGAGAAGAGAGAGACAAAGGGGCAGAAAAGCTATTTGAAGAAATAATATCTGAAAACTTTCCTAACCTAAGGAAGGAAACAGACATCCAAATACAGGAAGCACAGAGAGCATCAAAAAAGATAAACCCAAATAGGCCTACACCAAGACACATTATAATTGAAATGTCCAAAATTAAAGATAAAGAGAGAATTCTAAAAGCTGCAAGAGAAAGGTAACAAGTTACATACAAAGGAAACCCTGTAAGATGATCAGCTGACTTCTCAGCAGAAACCTTACAGGCTAGAAGGGAGTGGCATGATATATTAAAGTGCTGAAAAGAAAAAACCTACAGCCAAGAATACTCTAGGTTATAATTCAGAATGGAAAGAGAGATAAAGAGTTTTCCAGACAAGCAAAAACTAAAGGAGTTTATCCCCAAGAAACTAGTCTTACAAAAAATGCTAAAGGGACTTATTTTAAGTAGAAAAGAAAAGCCCACAAATAGGAAGAAGAAAATTATCCAAAAAAACCCCACACAAACAAAACAATAAAATTGCCAATAAAAGTAAATATACGGTACAGGTAGCAAATCAACCACCTATGAAGGTAATATGAAGGTCAAAATACAAAGGTACTAAAATTATCTATTTCCATGATAAGAGGGTAACGGACACACATGGACAAAAAACAGGTTAAATCTGATATCAAAGACATAAAATGTGGGAGGACGGGAATAAAAGAGTAGAGCTTTTAGCAAGAGGTCAAACTAAAAATAACTTAATACAGATTGCTATATATGTAAGTTATTATCATATGGACCTCATGGTAATCACAAACCAGAAACCCATAAGAAATACACAAAAAATTAAGAGAAAGGAAACCAAACATAATACTAAAGAAAGCCATCAAACCACAAGGGAAGAGAGCAAAAGAAGAAGAAAGGAACAGAGAAGAACTACTAAAACACCCAGAAAAAAAGTAACAAAATGGCAATAAGTACATAGTTACCAAGAGCTACTTTAAATATCAGTGGACTAAATGATCCAATCAAAAGACATAGGGTGGCTGAGTGGATAAAAAAACAAGACCCATATATATGCTGCACACAAGAGACACTTCACACCTAAAGACCCTCACAAACTGAAAGTGAAGGTATGGAAAAAGATGCTCCATGCAAATGGTGAATAAAAGAAAGTGAGGATAGCAATACTTAGACAAAATAGACTTTAAAAGAAAAACTGCAACAAGAGACAAAGAAGGGCACTACATAATGATAAACGGAACAATCCAACAAGAGGATATAACACTTGTAAATACCTATGCACCCAACATAGGAGCATTTAAATATATAAAGCAATTATTAACAGATATAGAAGGAGAAATAGACACGATAACAGTAGAGAACTTTAACACTCCACTTACACCAACGGATAGATATCCAAACAGAAGATCAATAAGGAAACATTGGCCTTAAATGACACATTACACCAGATGGACTTAGTAGACATATATGGAATATTCCATTCAAAAACCTCAGAATACAAATTCTTTTCAAATGCACATGGAACATTCTCCAGGATAGATCACATAAGACGCCACAAAACAAGTCTAAGTAAATTTAAGATTAAATAATACCAGGCATCTTTTCTGACCACAATGGTATGAAACTAGAAATCAACTACAGGAAGAAAATAAGAAAAGCCACAAATATGTGGAGATTAAACAAAATGCTACTAAACAACTATTAGGTCAACAAAGAAGTCAAAGGAGAAATCAAAAAATACCTGGAGACAAATGAAAATGAAAATATGACATGCCAAAATTTATGAGATGCAGCAGAGGGAAGTTTATAGCAATAGAGGCCTACCTCAACAAACAAGAAAAATCTCAAATAAACAATCTAATGGTGTATGTAAAGGAACTGGAAAAAGAAGAACAAACAAAGCCCAAAATCAGTAGAAGGAAGGAAATAAAAAAATCAGAACAGAAATAAATGAAATAGAGACTAAAAAACATGAGAAAAAAATCAATGAAACTAAAAGCGGCTTCTTTGAAAATAAACAAAATTGACAAACCTTTAGCCAGACTCACCAATAAAAAAAGAGATAAGTCTCAAAGAAATAAAATCAGAAATGAAAGAGGATAAATTACAATGGACACTCAGAAATACAAAAGATTATAAGAGAATACTACAAAAAGCTATATGCCAACAAACTAGATAATCTAGAAGAAATGGATAAATTCTTAGCATCAGACAACCTTCCAAAACTGAATCAAGAAGAAACAGAGAATCTGAATAGATCAATCACCAGCAAGGAGATTGAAACAGTAATCGAAAACCTCCCCAAAAATAAAAATCCAGGACCAGATGGTTTCCCTGGTGAATTCTACCAAACATTCAACAAAGACTTAATATCTGTCTTCCTCAAACTCTTCCAAAAAAATTGAAGAGAAGGGAAAACTTCCTCACTCATTCTAAGAGGCCAACATTTCCCTGATACCAAAACCAGACAAGGACAACGCAAAAAAAGAAAACTACAGGCTAATATCACTGATGAACACTGATGCAAAAATCCTCAACAAAATGCTAGCAAATTGAATACAACAATACATGAAAAGATCATACATCATGATCAAGTGGGATTTATTCCAGGGATGCAGGGCTCGTTCAACATCTGCAAATCAATCAACGTGACACACCACATTAAAAAAATGAAGAATAAAAATCACATGATCATCTCAATAGATGTGGAGAAAGCATTTGACAAGATACAGCATCCATTTATGATAAAAACTCTGAATAAAATGGTTATAGAAGGAAAATACCCCAACATAATAAAGGCCATAAGTGACAAACCCACAGCTAATATCATACTCAATGGAGAAAAACTAAAAGCTATCACTCTAAGAATAGGAAGCAGACAAGGATGCCTATTTTTCCATTCTTGTTTAACATAGTATTGGAAGTTCTAGTCAGAGCAATTAGGCAGGAAAAAGAAAAGGGATGAAAACTGGAAAGGAAGAAGTGAAACTGTCACTATTTGCAGAAGACATGATTTTATATATAGAAAACCATAAAGAATCCACTGAAAAACTTTTAGAAATAGTAAATGAATACAGTAACATTGCAGGATACAAAATCAATATACAAAAATCAGTTGTGTTTCTATACACTAACAATGAAGTAGGAGAAAGAGAAATTAAGAATACAATCACATTTACAATTGCAACAAAAATAATAAAATACCTAGGAATATATTTAACCAAAGTGGTGAAAGACCTGTACACTGAAAAACTATAAAACATTGTTGAAAGAAATTGAAGAAGACATAAAGAAATGGAAAGACAATCTGTGCTCTTGGATTGGAAGAATTAACATAGTTAAAATGTCCATGCTTCCTAAAGCAATCTACAGATTCAATGCAATCCCTAACAAAGCTCCAACTATATTTTTCACAGAAATAGAACAAAGAATCCTAAAATGTATACAGAACAACAAAAGACTCCAAATAGCCAAAGGAATCTTGAGAAAAAGGAACAAAGCTAGAGGCATCACACTCCTTGATTTCAAAATATACTTGAAAGCTATAGAACTCAAAATAGCATGGTACTGACACAAAAACGCACACACATCAATGGAATAGAACCAAGAGCCCAGAAATAAACCCACACATCTATGGACAGTTAATTTTCAGGTGTACATCATTATATTTTGATTTCTTCATAGATTACATTGTGTTCACCACCCAAAGACTAATTACCATCCATCACCACACACATGTGCCCAGTCACCCCTTCTGCCCTCCTCCCTCCCCCCCTTCTTCTCTGATAACCACCAATCTAATCTCTGTATCTATGTATTTGGTGGTGGTTGTTTTTATCTTTTATTTATGAGTGAGATCATACAGTACTTGACTTAAAATACGTAGGTTATGGCTAAAACTGCTCTTAGAGGGAAATTTACAGCACTTCCCTGGTATATGTTATACTTGAAGTGTTTTACTTAAAAAAAATGAATAGGAATGTACTTTTCTAGCACTATCTAGTAGATCCCAAGATGGGTATTTAGGAGTCCTGGATTACAATCCCAGTTCTAAACTAATGCTGAGTAATTGTCAAAGTAGATGCTAAAGGACAAGCATCTTGGTGTAGTGAGAGAGTGCAGGACTGGGCATCATGAGTGTCTAGTTCCAGTGCCAGGCCCCTCTTTTAATTAGCTATATCAGTTTGTTGAATCAAATAATCTGTTAGGAGGTAAAGCCTGGGACGTTTTGAGCTAATTTCGCTTGCAGATATTTATCGGGATATCAGAATAATTTTTTAAAATTTGATTTTGAGTACCTTTAGATTATGCACATATATCAGCAAACTACAGTCCCTACCACACTCTGTTATATAACAGCTCTGTTGCTAAAGACATGGTTTCCTAGCATGTGAATGCATTTGAATTTGCAACCTCCAGGCCATGTGATTTCTAAGGTCTTCTCTGGTTTTAATATTCTTTGTTTCCATGACTTGCATGCAATATTTTGGACAACCTTCTACTAAAAATTATTCATTGTTTATTTGAAATACAAATTCAACCAAGTGTGCCATGGTTTTATTTGCTAACTCTGGCACTTCTACCATCAATGCCTGTGACTTTGCAAGATTCCACAATAATAATCTGCTCAGGAGGGACTGTTTCGAAGTTTGATATACTCTCTGGTAGACTGTTTGCAAAAACAGCCATAATTATTCCTTCCCTGTAGCCATACTATTTTGCAATATAACTTTGCAGCTCCTCCCATCAAGGGGTGGAGTCTATTTCCTCATTCTTTGACTATGATGAAACAGAACAAACCATACCAACTGAACCTCCTAGATGAGCCAGCTCCCAATTAATCTGGCAGATGGCTTCAGATGCATGAATGAGCCCAGCCAAGAACAGAACTGCCCAGCTGAGCCCAGACCAAATTGTCAGCTTGTAGACTGGTGAGCTAAATAAATGGTTATTACCTGAAGCCACTAAGGTTTGGGGTGGTTTGCTATATAGCAAAAGTTACCTGATATAGAACCAATTCTCAAATCCTAATAAAGGAGATGTGATAGTACTCTTTCTTTTAATGTTGTTGACATACAGCCTCAAAGATTTATGAAGCTGATACTCTAGCTCTCTCATATTGTACAATATTCAGCAAAAGTCACGCATGGTATTAGCCTGTTTCTTTTCAGACCGATCTAAACACAAATGCCCAGATCTCACTTCACAAATTACCTCAGGTGAAGGTGGTGTTAAGAACCCTAAGTTTGAGTCCTGGTTCTCATCCCAAATTTGCCTGTCTACCCTCATCTTTATGAGGGAGTCACTACAGATGGGTTCCAAGTCTTTTTCTGAGATGGAACTACTTCTCATTTTCCCAGACCTTTGTGATCACTTAGGCAGATGTTGAGGATATGCTGGAAGTAAAGCCCCTAAGCAGGATGGCCAAGTAAGTTGAGGCTATTATGGTGTCTAGTTGGGAAAACTATCAATTAAAGCTTTATTATTTTGCTTTGGGATCACTACTTTAAAGCCCTTCCATGGCTGTCTATTCCATATAGGGAGGATATGCAAATTCCCTAACATGTAGATGGGGCTCTCGGGGATCTGGTTTCCATCTGACTATCCAGGGTCATCTCCCACCACTTCCCGAGATGGATCCGAATCAGAAGCTTCTATGCACCATTACAGATCTTTCCAGCCTTGCCTGTCTTTTATTCTAATCACCATTACTACAACTAGTTCTACACAGTCTTTAACCAGCTTCAGTTAGGTGCAACTTGATATATGTCTTGTCTTGGGCTCATGCCAAGTGCCTATTCCCTCCTGTTTTTGATGCTGAGTCTTCTCCATTCATTCCTGGTTTGGGCCTCTGCAGAACCACTCAGCAGCCATACAAACACAACCCAGAAATGAGGGAGGAGTGGGTAGTCAATGCTGAATGGGCACATATCTTTGGCCAATGAAGGATGGGAACCTATGCACAAACGCTTCTCCTCTTCTCCATGTGGATGATGGCCATGAGACATATTTCAACATGGCTTCTCAGATGTTCCTACAAGATCAAGCAACAAGTTGGACACAGCAATGGCCAAGTCAGTGACACATCCTTGTATCAGCTCTCCCTCTTTTCTTGTTTTGCTGCCTGTGTCCCACACTTCTGATCCTGGGGATCACATCTCCAAATACACAACCTGCTTACAAGACTCTATCCTAGTCTTCACTTTCTTGGGAATCCCGGCTCATGGTATCCTACAGGCCAGTCAAGTAGAATCACTCACAGTTCCCTGAAGCTGCCATACTGCTCAACGGCTCCATATTTTGTACCTGTCATTCCTTCGTCCTCAAATGCTTCCTCACTCCCTGCCATTCTTCTTGGTGAACTCCCACTCATCCTTCAAGATGCTTCCAAGGAGAGCTAGCTGCTCCTTTCTGTGTGGTTCCATCATCTCTAGGACTTAACACTTATTACTTTCCTTATAATTCTGGGGCAATTATTTGGTGTACAATGCACAGTAGGTACTCAGGAAATGTGGAATAAATCAAGATCTTAGGGACCCTGCACTATATAACACTGATGACTGCTCCCAGTTCTAAGATGTTTCATCTTATATGCATGAAGCTTCTAACACTGGTGGCTTTAACCAATAAACAAATGTTTTAATGGGGCCTTTACTTATCTATGCTTTAATTTTTGAATAGGTGATCCTTGCCATATTGTGATCTGAGAGCCAAGACATCAGCGCACATACAGCTCAAGCCATGAGAGGCCAGGGGAACAGGAAGCTACTCTTTGAGGTTGAGGAAACATAAGTGTGCCAGATGCAGCCCGGGAGTTGAACTTACAGCATTGGCTCTCTGAAACTAGAGAGAGCTCAGAAAAAATGTAGATCCTTTCTGCTGGATGCATTTCTATGGGTGTCTAAAAATACCATCAGTTTGAACATATCCTTTCCAAGAGAAGACACTCCTCTTTGGTGCGAAGAGTGTTAGGGGTGAGATTATGCTGTTATGTGAAGAACTGTGATTTTTCACATATAAGCTGTCACAAGCCATGTGTGACATAACTGTTCCAGGTCATGTGTGGTTTCTTAGTATCACACAGGCTGGGAAACTCTGGTGAGGCAACGTGGACAGAATATGGCCATGAGAGCCTGACATTGCTGAGATCCAGTCCTTGCTATACCTGTTACTACTGTGTGGCTCTGGAAAGGCACTTAACTTCACTGAGCTCCAGTTTTCTCATCTGAACATGCCACTTTCACTTACTTTACAGGTTGTGGTAAGGATGTGTTTATGGACTGAATGTTTGTGTTCCCTCAAAATGTATATGTTGAAATTCTAACCCCGAAGGTGATGGTATTAGGAGGTGGGGCCTTTGGGAGGTGATTAGGTCATGAGGGCTGAACTCTCATAAATGGGATTAGTACCCTTTTAAATGAGAACCCAGAGAACTCCCTTTGCCCCTTCTGCCATGTGAAGACACAGAGAGAAGACTGCCGTCTATGAACCAGGAAGCAGGCTCTCACCAGACACCGATTCTACTGGTGCCTTGATCTTGAACTTTGAAGCCTCCAGAACTGTGAGCAATGTTAGTTGTTTAAGCCACCCAGTCTTTGGTATTTTTATTATAGCAGCTCAAACTAAGACAGGTTGTAAAGGTCCCAGCACAGTGCCTGCACGTGGTAAATGTTCCATAACTGATCAATAGCTATTATTATTTCCCCAGTAAAACAATTGTTAAAGTAATTTTAAGAACAGAACTGAAACATCTTCAGCCAATGCTATATCTGTAGGTACCCTGGGCACAGAATAGCAAAATTTGCTGCCTTATCTGCATTCTTGTGCGTAGGAACATGAAGACACAACCTATAAAAGATTTTTTTTAGTTAGAAAATTGAAGAATGTCTTGAGAACTTTTCAAAAATTTGTTTTGAAACAAAGAATGGAGAAGAAGGCAGACCCTAGAAGCAATTTACTGAAAAAAAATCAGAAGTCTCTGTGTTGTGCACCAGACAATTTCATTTAATGTATTTGCCTGGAATAAATATTGAGCACACTGACTTGTGGCATTATAATTTTTGCTATGAAGTTTTACCCCAGCCAGCTTCAAAGTTTTCAAAGAGACAAAGCAAAACACAATCATATAGTTTTCTTTAAACAAAGTCATACCAAGTTAACTAATGTGTGCTCCAATAAACCAGGAAATATGCAAATAAAAGAGCAAAATTATGAGCAATGGAATATTTGCTGCATGTGCTTTTGTTAGATTTTCACAGATTTTGTGTGTACGGGGAGGAGGCAGACTAGGGCCTACAAGTTCAAGTTATTTTAGCATAAAGATGTGAGGAGCAGGACAAAGGTTAGCTGGTCAGCCATCTTATGTAACAGGAGTTTACCCTGCTCCTTCCGTGGTTAGCACTCTGCCTAACTCCAGGGAGGGATTCTGTTACGGGTTGAATTGTGTCCTTCCCAAATTCATGTTAAAGCTCTCACCCCAGTAGCTCAGAGTGTGACTGTGTTTGGAGGCAGGGCCTTTAAAGAGGTGATTAAGTTCAAATGCGGTTAGGGTGGGCTCTAATCCAATATGACTGGTGTCCTTAAAAGAAGAGATGAAGGGCCGGTCCAGTGGCACAGTGGTTAAGTTCACATGTTCTGCTTCAGTGGCCCGGGGTTCGCCGGTTCGGATCCCAGGTGCAGACCTATGCACTGCTTGTCAAGCCATGCTGTGGGAGGCATCCCACATATAAATTAGAGGAAGATGGGCACAGATGTTAGCTCAGGGCCAGTCTTCCTCAGCAGAAAGAGGAGGATTGGCGGCAGATGTTAGTTCAGGGCTAATCTTCCTCAAAAACAAAAAAAAGGAAGAGATTAAGACACAGACAACACAGACTGAGGGACAGACCACGTGAAGACACAGAGAGAAGGTGGCCATCTGCAAGCCAAGCAGAGAAGCCTCAGAGTAAAATCAATCCTGTTGACACCTTGATCTTGAACCTCTGGTCTCCAGAACTCTGAGAAAATAAATTTCCGTTGCTTAAGCTGCCCAGCCTGTGGTATTTTGTCATGGCAAATTCTGTGCCATGGCCTAGCAAACTAATACTGAGTCCAAAGGCATGCCCCTCAAGTTATTTATAAGCTAGTGGAGAAGATTAAATGGATATGAACATAGAAAGATGAAGTAGACTAGACTGGCATGGGAGTGACAGAGGTAGCAGCAATGGCCACTGCCACCGATGATAAGAAAGCCAAGGAAGGAGAGATCATGGAGGGGAAGGGACATTTTTGTTGAGTCTCTACTTCCTACAACTGCTGTGACAGTGGCATCAATATAATATCTTCATAATTACTGGCCACTCCTTTCAGTCTCCTTCGCTGGTTCTTCCTCTTCTCTCTGACCTCTTAACTTTGGAGTGCCCCAAGGCTCAGCCCTTCATCCACTTCTGGGTCTACAAGCACTCCCTTGAAGATCTCATCCAGTCACAATGGTTTAAATACACTCCATATGCCAACAACTTTCAGCTAAGCATCTTTCCTGAACTCCAGACTTCCTACTTGACACCTCCACTTCAATATCTACTAGGTATTTCAAATCAAACATATTTAAAACCGAGTTCCTGATCTTCCCAACAAACCTATGCACTCAATCTTTTCTATTTAGTTGTTGACAGCTCCATTTTTCAGTTGCTCAGGTCAAAATCATTGAAATCATCCTTGACTCCTCTCTTTCTTTTATACCCATATCTAATCCATCAAGAAATGCTGTAGGATCCACTTTCAAAATATATCTAGAATTTGACCACTTCTCTCTACCTCCATTGGTACTATCCTGATCCTATCCACTGCCATTGGTAGATCCACCATCATTGTAAATTCACCATCATAGGTCACCGGGATTATTTGCATTATCCTCCTATCTGGGCTCTCTGATTTCACTCTTGCTGCACTTCCACCCCCAGGGTTTTCTCAACACAGCAGTCAGAGTGATCCTTTCAAAGCCAGGTTAGATCACTTCTCTCCTAAACTCAACACTCTCCAGTGTCCTCCATTCAGGTAAAGTAAAATCCAAAGTCCTTCTAATTAACTACAAGGTCCTCCAGGGTCTGGCCTACCATTATTTCTCTGATTTCTCTAGAGAGAGCTAGAGTACTGTCTCTCTGGCTGACTCTGCTTGGCTAAACCAGCTTTCTGGCCATTCCCGGGACACATTGAACATGCTTCTACTTGAAGAGCTTTGCCCTGGCTGTTTCCTCCACTTGGAACACTTTCCAGATATACCCTTGGCTAGCTACCTCAGCTCCTTCAAGGTTACCTTCTCAATGAGTTCTACTGTGACTCTCCTATTCAGATTAGCTAACTTCCCCCATCCTCCTCCCAATTCCGAAGCGCCCTTGGCCCACTCCATTTTTTTCTGCAGCAATTATCACCTTTTAACATACTACATAATTTATAACTAAGTGTAGCGTTTATTATCTGTCTCCAACTACTAAAATAGAAGTTCCACGAGGGCGAATAATTGTTTTGTCTGTTTTGTTTATCTGTCTTTCCCAAGTACCTAAATGGTGGCTGGCATGCAGTAGGCAGTGAGTAAATATTTGTTGAATGAAGGAACAGATGAATAATAGGCCATTAATTGAGTACTTATTATATACCAGGTTCTATACTATGTTCCATATATCACCTCATTTAAATGTCACCAAAATCTATAAAATAGCTATTAATTATTCCTACTATACAAATAAGGAAAATGAGATTGAGAGAAGTTGAAAAGTCAACCTGAGACTCAAATTAGGCAGTCTAATCCCAAAGCTCTCAGTTTTTAAACTCAACCGTCCTTTGAAGTAGGTAAAAGGTAAGCAGCTATAATTATTCTCATTTTCTGGATGACATAACTGAGACTTGGAGATTTTAAGTAACTTTCTCAAGGTCTCATACCTAGTGAGTGGGGAATCTTGACTCCAAAATTCACGGATCTGTTGTAACCCCGGCCCGGTGACCCTCCTTGCCCTTTTCAGAGACTCCCTCCACTGCTTACTATTTTTGCTTTGCCTGCTGTTCCATGTTCAAGACATTCCACAGCCTGTTACCCAGAAAATTCCCCTGTGGTAGACCACCACAGCATAGCCCTCTTTGAGGGTACCTCTTCTCAGCTCTGTTATTGCTAGCCCTCTTGGTGTCCCCGAGAAATGGAGGAAAAGCTATCAATCCTCTCCCCAGAAAAATGTACCTACATACAACATCATGATTAAAATGGACTCCAGCAAAAGCTGATTCATTCTTGACTGTTCTCTATTCCTCTTGTAATAAAAGGGTACCTCCCCACTATCCCATTTTCTAGGAGTCTTGCTAAATAAATGGTTAGTTATTCTTACATGCATCAGTGAAGGCTTATAGATTCATTTATTCATTCCATAGACATTTTGGAGGATCTATAGTGTACAAGGTACAATATTAAGCCCTGTGGGGATTCAAAAGCAAGTTTGATAGTACCTTGCCCTCAAGGCATTGCCAATCAGAGCCAATGAGACTCAATTTTTGTATTTTTGTTTGAGTTATCTCTTTCCACTAGACTTAGTATTAAAAGGCGTAGCTGCTGCAGTCATACTGCTACCATGAGAGGAGAGCCTGTTTAAGATTGGAGCCAACCCAGAAAAATCAGAGCAGAGAGGCGGACAGAGAGAGAGAATCTAAGACTCGCTCCCGGTGACATAGTTGTATCCCCTGCATCAAGTTGTGCCTGAAGTTAGCCCTAAAATGGATTTTGTCTGTTAGAAAGGACGACAAACTATTCCCAACCAAAACAGTCTTAACATATACAAGTCTTTCTCATTATCTTTTTAACTTCCTGGTCTTCCAGATACAGCCTCATATACTCTTAGAGCTCCATTAGAATCTTCTACTTAGTGCTGGCACTAGGAATCTGGTCCACTTTACGATCAATGCTGAATCTCTTCAACATCATCCCTTACTGAAGTAACACTGTCCCAGAATCTGCTGAAGCAGCAGGAAGGAAAGAGAGGTCAGTGGGAGGACCAAGCTGCACATCTTCTTCTTAGTCAGGCAAGAGTGCATTAGTATCGGAGGCCAGATGGATACCCACTGGGAGGGTAGCTGGAACCAAGTGTCCTTGAAAGGACTCAAGCCAAGATTGACAGGTGGAACCCAGGCAGAAAATCTAGGTAGGTTGTACCTCTGAAGAGTTAAGTGCTAAGGGAAGAACAGGAGGTCACAGGATATTAGCCAGAGAGTACATTGCCAGAAATGGTAAAATGCAGCAGTTCCCAAAAAAGTCAATATTTAGATATCTGTCATAACAGAGGACATTCAGTAGCCAAGAGAGAATTGAAAATAGCACCAAATATTTTAAAAGTTCCTTTCTTTTCATCCCTCGTCCATTCACCCTGACTAAAAGATCATGAAAATGAAGGGTAAGGGAGAGAGTGAAACAAAACAAACGAAAGAACAGAGTTTCCCCAAAGCTCTGAGTTAGGCCCAAGCTGAGGGAAAGAGAGATGATTTGATTGAATGAGAAACTGAAGTTTTGATCTGAATTGGCCTTTTTAACATCCATGAATACGTGACTGCTCTCATACCTCAACAGGACTGGGAAGCTATGGGATCGGCCAGGGGCTGGAGATGGGAGAATCCTTTAGGGTGAGTTTGAAGAGAGTGTTGGAAAGAAAAAATAAAGCTATTTCTGATTGCACCCTACCAAGTTTAGCCAACTAGAAAACAGGTTAGGCTGTAGGTTGCTCTGTGGTGTTATTCCATAGACCTGTCTTGAGGTAGGCCACAAGAGACAGTACTATTCAAGTTACCTCTGCACTTACTATCATAATGCCTTCTCTCTAAGGGCCCTTTAGGAAGTATCTCTCTGAGCCTAGCATCAGGGGTAGTTCTGCTTCTTTGGACCAAATACTGTGCTTCTATCCAACTGGCACACTAAGTGAAACTGAGTGTCGGTGAGAAAGGCCTGTTCCGCAGGGAGTAATTTATCACTGACGCTGTTTACAATTGCTGACACAATTGTAATGAGATGTGGTGATAATGAGAAGGAGATCAACTTTTAGTCTGTTTTATTGTAGTTTATACATTTTCTACAGAAAATGTACCCCATTATTTCCTATACCCCTTGGTGGACTGCTTCACCTGTTTTTATCCTAAGGACACTATGACTCGTATTTTGCAGGTGAGTTTTCCATCTTTGTTTCAGCTCCTGGAAAGCATAGAGTCAAACTTGTACATCTCCTCCCCTGTCTGCCAGCACATTTTCTATACTACGCTCAGTCCTGGCTCCAGTTTAGATCACCACATTTCTTTTTCTTCACTTTTGTCCCTTTGTCTTTTATTTTTAACCTACTTCTAATTAAATTATCTTTGTGTGCATATCTTTATAAGCCCATTTAAATCCTCTTTGCCGCAACATACATAAGCTATGCAATAAACAGAAAGAATAATTTTAAGTGCACATATTGAATTATCTATCCCATGTGTGAGGAATCACATGTGTAGTTCATTCTAGACACAAGACATAAATTTGCACATTTCAAAATGCAATAAACAATCCCTAGAATGTTATTTTAGAAGGTTTCCATAGGAAACAGCACCATGTGGCATAACTCACCTACCCCAGTAGTGTGATCTCCCTTGGGTCCTGTGTAGGAGGTGGGAGTTTCTCCCCTCCTCCTGTGCCAGCTGCTCCGGTTTCTTCTCTCCTGAGTAAACGCACATTCATCTTGTTCAAAAGTACACTCTCCAGGTGGAGGTGGCAGTCTCTCTGTAAGGAAACAGGAGGAGTTGCAATTTCCAAGGCACTTTCAATGAATATGTATCCATGGCTCGTTGGCAGCCCACTCGGCATGTATGAGCGTCATCTGGCCATATGCCATGCACATGGAGAGGCAGTCCCCTCCCTGGCAGCCCACCTATGCCAAGCTCTGGCCTCCAGCCAGACTCTGGACTCCACCATGGGTCCTGCCACAGAGGCAGAGAACAATCAGATATCTAGATCCAAAAGTATTGGGATATTTTCAGAAAGAAGCCTTCTCTGACTCGTGAATGTATTTGTGTTCACAAGCTTACAAAGCTCTGAAAATTGAAGGTATATTGTCTTTATAGAAATATGGAAAATAATAAAATTGCATAACGCAGGAGCTTTCTTCAGAAATCCTGGATGAGCGAAGGGAATCCTCAGAACAACACTATAGTTGTTTGGAGGAAGGGGAGAAGAGGGGAGAACTAAATGTGCTTCTGGAGATAGAGCTTAAATGTGTGCAGCAAATTACTTCATTTTTCTGTGCCTCAAGATTCTTATCTGTAACGCGGGAATATTAATGGTATCCACCCCATGGGGTTATGAGGACTAAATGAGACGTGTACGGAAAGTATTTAGAACACAAAGTTCTCAATATATATTAGAACTTGGTATTTTGCTACCTGGAGGCTTAATTTCCATTTCCAAAAAAAGAGAATGTTTATATCTTTGGATGCTATCTTCGATAACTTGGTACTCATTATTATTAGAAAGGTGCCACTCTAAACTTACTGGGGACTTCTTTGGCTGAACTTGGTTGTATCTCCCTACATTTAGAGTCTTAGCAAATTTCTCTAATAAACAGCCTGTCATTTACCTGTCTTGCATGACAGTTAGTTTACTTTGTTTTATTTTACATAGAGTACAAGCTCATGAAGCCTCATTCTCTTTCTATGCCTTGAGAGTAGAGATTTTTATCTCGTTCTTCTTTGTGTTGTCCTTGCAGTGCCTCACGAATCAAGGGACTGAAAACAAATTGTCTTTTAATTAAATAAACATGGAGATTATTCTCCAGTGCCAGATTGATATCACAGTTGGCCTCTTAAAGAAAGTGATACCCCATGATTTAGGATGCAGTGGCAATTAGCAGAGAGAGACCAATGATCTGGGTTGAGGTATGCACCATTTTCTCATTACACATAATGTCCAACACACAGCCACCATATTTAATTTGTCACTATTATCAATGCTTGGCCCATTGTTCCACTGTCATTTAACTCACTTAGAAAATATTTATTCTATTACCACTTGAAAATCATATGTTTAGTATAGCGTTTGTATAATAATAGTTTCATTGATATTGCTGGAAAACTTGCACTTGTGTAAGACAACAACAATAACAATAGTAATTATAATAGAAAGTATTTGTTTTTAAAGCACTGTTTTGTGCCAGGTCCTATGCTAGAGAATTTATAGGTATTATGCCCAGTATTTAGGTAGGTATTACTACCTCTCTTATAGATGAGGATACAGGGGTCAAGTCATACGTATAAAGTCACACACTGCATTCGAGTCATCATTTCTAAATTCCAAAACTTACTATACAGCTCTGTAGAGAGACACTTCTGGCAAGAAAAGCAAAGGATAAACTAGCACAGATTAAATGTATGTGATATGTTCTTAGAGAAACAAGGTGTGCCACATACAGCCCAGGGAGACAAGAGAGCTGAAACGATGGCTCTTACCTGGAGACCAGCAGCTTCCCAATTCTACTGTAATGTCATCCAGGGCTACAAGTCCACAGTCCCAAAAACTTTTGCATAGGCTCATGAAAACCACCTGCAATTCAGAAAAGTAAAACTGTGAATTATGTTAACCTAAACTTGGAAGCTCTTACCTGAAATTTACTTAAGCACAATAAACAGGCAGAAGCATACTATAGACACCTCTCCATTGTCCATAAGAACTAGAGATCACAGCAGTGTGAGCAACGGTTAACCATTTAGATATGACCCCAGGATTACTTCTATTATTTTCTTAAGCAGAGTCAGGCTCATAATGATATATTGTGTATACTAATGCTGAAATCAGTTTGCATTCTTTAAAGAATTGAAAGAGGAAAGCGAGAAGTTAACTGGGTGGCAGAGGAAAATCCATCAGGTTTTAAATATTTTCCCCAGATAATTCACAAAGTGCATACAGAGTTGACGGTATTCTAAGCGTTGTTACAAACATTTCCAGTACAAACACTATTGATTTTTTGGAAATAACTTTCTGGCCATGTGCTTCATTCATATTGTGAACAAATTCCCAGTGATTTGCCATCTGGAAACTTGTGTTCCATTTCCAAAGAAAAGATCTATGTCACTGGATGGTAACACTAATAAACGCCCTAAACACAGTCATTTTATCAGGCCAAACATTTTTACTGTTGTATGTGAAGGAAACAAATCCATACCATAAATTATTAAATTCACTGTGCTAGAGAGAGAGGAAAGGCTTAGACTTCTTTCCATTAGGCCAATTTTAAAGTCTCCTTTTCATACACAGGAGGAGCAAAGAGCACTTTTCAAAGCATTTCTATTAGATTTTCACCGTACTTCGCAGTTTCCAAAGCTGCTTCACACGTATAACCTGACGCTTAATGAGCACGAGGTGACTCACTCCGTGTTCAATCCTTGAATATAAATCTCAATTCAAACAAAGACAAAGAGATGTTACAGACATTAAATCCTAAATGATGAATAATGAGAACATTCAATTGCTTCAGGTTCATATTCAGTACGTTATATCTCTAATTTACCCGTGCTATGGGTAGAATCTCTTTGCTCTTTGATGATCAGAGCCAACAGAATATAGAATTCAGTTTAAAAGAAATTTTAAAATCACAAGACAGTTTATCACTATGCAAAATATAAAATGTCTTAAGCCAATATCTTCAGGATAATTACTAATTGTAAAATATGTGGAAGTTTCCTTGGACTGTACTCATATTGCTTTAAATTATAAAAAGGATAGTTTGGAGATGTAACAATAAATAACTATATATATTTACAAGGAACAAGATAAAAAGGAGTGTTTTTTTTTTAACCTCTGTTAATTTTCTCATCTTGTTAAACCATCTTTTTCCAATCTTTTTTTAAACCATCTGTTAATAAATTCTAGAAATTCTAGAGATTATCTGAATACGTACAATATTTTACTTGCAGGATTTATGCCTGGGAACTTATTCCCCATTTGAAAAGCAAAGGTCTATGTCATCAGCCCTGCGTGCAGGTACATTTTATCAGCAATTTTTATTGTTACATGGGAAGGAAGAGTAATCTGCCTCATAACTTAGTGAATTAATTACGCTGCAGAGAGAAAAGTCTTGACTTTCTTTCGTCTGGGCAGCTTTAAAGTCTATTATTCACATGAATAGTGAAAAAAGTACTTTTCCAAAATGAATCTGTGGTAGTGAAATGATTCACCATGTAAACCATTACCCGAATAAGACTCAAACACTTGGTATGTAAATGTATTCTAAGGAGGAGGAATAACATGCTTTCATATGTTTACTACAGCATTATACTATGATGACCATAAAACCAAGCAAGCAAGTAAGCAAACAAATGAAACAACCCAAAGTTTCGAAAATAGAGGAAATAAACAAACTATGGTACCACAATCTAAGAAACAGGCAATCATTAGCTCTAATACCTTGTGAATATTATTTAGTAGTACAGAAATATATTCTTCTCATAATGTTAAGTAAAAAAACCTGGTTATAATAGATACAATAAAAATGAAACAAAATAAGATAAATTATATCCAACTCACCTAAAAATACATAGAAAAAACCTTGAAAATTTACCAAATTCATAACAATTATATTAGGCTCATGAGATTATGGGTAGTAAACAGAATTTCCCCTTATTTTCTAAATATTCTTTAATTTTGTTATATTTAGAATTGAGAAAAAAAGAAAAAGGAATGAAGATATCTGTAACTAAGATGAGGAATAATGAGTTAGTATTTCCTAGATTGACATTGTTTATTATAGTGGCCACGAGGACATGTGGCTATTTAAATTGAGTAAAATTAGAAATTCATTTCTTTAGGATAAATTAGCCATTTGCACTAGCCACATTTCAAGTTCTTAATAGCCACAGATAGCTAGTGGTCAAGTGAATTGGACATAGTAGATATATAACATTACCTTGTTGCAAAAAGTTCCATTGGCTAGAATTTCCTGTCTCTTTTTGGGCATTCCAAACAATCTGTGAACTGCCACAGTGGGTTAAGCGAAATGCTAAAGACATTCCCAACAACAGTAGGCCATTAGATTGTTCCTATCTTAGAACTCTTTCCATACTTAGAATACTAGCCAGACCATATGTTGTTCTGTCTGACAAAAGACCCACAAAGTCAGCCAGCTATAGACTACATTCGAACCATGGCCTCAAACCTCAAATCTGTTTGTCAGTTGTCTCTTGGCATTCCAACACACAAAAGAAACATGATGAGATCAGCTTGTTTGGTCTAACACATTGGATTTTCCACTCTGCTATTAATAATGCTTATATTGTCAGCTTCTATTCTTGTGCCACCATCTTACATTTTGAGGGCTACTTGAGGTGGAGAGGTTATGTTAAGGTAGCTGGTGACTGGGAAAGCTAACGAGGCCTGGTTGACACAGAGCAAAAGGAAAGCCAAACATCTTGGTCTGTCTTAAGAACCCTGCCTGGGTCCAGTTAAGAATGTGACAAGAAGGGAATTGGACATAGTCTAAATTCTTGAGGGGATTAGCCTCTTGTTTATTTATAGATCTTATTTTAAAAGAGAGTTTATTTCACTTTAAGCAGTATTTACAGGCAAGTGGACTATCTCTATAGACTGAAAAAATTCTTAGGCAACTGGAACGTATCTTAGTATCTATTTGAGAGAGGAGGAGATGAGGGGCAAAGTCAAAAACATCCCTCGAAGGTGCTCCTGATTTTATGTAAGTCTCTGAAGAGTGAGGGGCAAATTGGATTTGTGTAAATCAACTTCTTTCAGCGCATTAAAGGGGCCGGTCCTGAGGTACTGGCAATACTTAAAAACTTTTGTTTTGACAGAGAGTATTCATTGTTAAGGAAACTTACCTAGACTAACTTTGGAAACACAAAGAGGCAGTGAATGGAGAGCTATATAAACATATTTGCAAACAAATCATTTTAAACATAGTCAAGTAAGGATCAACAACATCACTTACTTTTTATTGTACTAAAAATAGACTGCGCAGGCTCATTATCTACAGCAGAGTGTTCCAGTCTTAGCACTATTGATACCTTGGGCCGGATAATTCTTTATCATGGGGACTGCCCTGTGCACTGCAGGATATTAAACAGAAACCCTGGTCTCTACCCACTAGATATCAATATCATCCCCAAGTCATGACAATCAAAAAGGTCTCCAGAGATCGCCAAATGTCCCTTGTGAAGGAGAGGCAAAATATCCTCTGGCTGAGAACCACTGGTCAAGGGTGGGAGAAGACTGCCGTGTGGATTATAAAACCCCACTTACTAAATTCCTATTATGTGTAGCGCCTGTGCTAGGCACTTTCCGATTTGTTACCTCATTTTTGGATTCACTGTCAATTTCAACCTATTTGTTCTCCCCAGTCAGAAGAGGACAGTTTCCATTTTAAATGCGGACTAGATCGAGTTAGTTTTCTCTTCCTGTGCACATCCCTGGGTGGTGGTTCTAACAAGCAATGAAATATCCTCCAGCTCTGGAAACAAAAGACAGAGGAGCAAAAAAACAAGGGAGATGGACTAACTCAAGCTGAATAACCATCCCCGAGATGATCAGGGCTTTACTGTTCCAATTTCCTGCTTCAGAAAACTGCAAATTGTCAAAGGCAATCAAATCTCCTCTTTGTTTTCATTTTTCTACCTTTCCAAAAAGAATGATCCACTCCCTCAAAACAACACAATGACAGGCAGCAGATCCTAAAGGTAACTGAGCAAACTTTCCTCATAGCATATAATTTAAACTCTCTTCTAAAGTTTTGTGGGGAGGGGATGGGGCAGGGAGGAGAGCGGGTCTGGATAGAAATCCAGCCATAAGTTGTGTTATCAGAGGGGCCAGGCTGCCCTAAGGCCTGGAAAAGCCCATAAAATTCCTGGTTAAAACACCCAAAAAGAAAAAGTAGAGAAATAAATATGTCAGGACCTATTTTCCAAAATCAAATCAGGTTGGATTTTTAAAAGAATTAGGGTTACTGATTTTAACTTTGTGAACTGTCTTAGTTTAAGGGCTACCCCACACAATGAATAGGATTTTGCTGAGGGAGAGAGGAAACCAATCTGTGCAGGGAACTGTGGTATATGCAACCACAAACCTTTGCTTGCAGTTAAAAAGGATTGTATGAAAGAGCTAAGCTGAACTGACTGATTTTTCACTGTCTTTCAAAGCAGTTTCCATGGCCTGCTGGATAGACAGTTGGCTAGGTTGTTGGGTTAATCCACCATCTAATTTACCAATGGAATAGCCCCACTTTGACCTATAATTAGTATGTGAATGATAGTTTCCATAAATGGCCCTCTATTTTCACATAGAAACATTTCAATCCTATGCCAACAATACCATAAATTACCCATGTTCACAAAATGAACCTAGAAAAGTTCTTGTTATAAGCGGTGGACCTCAACAATTTACCAGAGGGTTTGATTCTGGGTTAAATTTAACTTTTCTTCTGATGAGGTTAAAATCCTTTGAAATCATTTGTGCAGATAAATTTGGATATGGTGACTACAGAGTTGGTGGAATAATTATTCACAAAACTACTATAATCCAGTCAGTGAAATTCCAGAGCCCTTCATTAAGATGCTATTGACGTAATTGCAGGATATACTATATAATGCAATTGCATTCATTTAACTGTTTGATAATAAGTTGTAATAATTTTTAAAATACAAAAACATAAAGCAAAACAAAACAAAAATTCCAATATTAAAACATTTGGCCAAAGGGGTGGAATTTTCACAGATCCCTAAAGACAGGCCGAGTGGAGCTTTATCTAGAAAAATGAATATAAGACTTAAGCATTTTTAGAATCCCAGCCATGTTTTGAGAAATAGTCGCTAAATTGTAAGAGCATGCCTCCTGCACTTACTATATTTGGTCTTCAGCTCTCACAAAAGGCAGAATGACCATGTGTTTTTAAATAAGTCTTTAGCTGACCAACACTTTTTTTTCTTAAAAGACCCATCTGTTTTGTTTTTTCTTTTTTTAAAGACTCATCTGATTTAATTCAACTTTTGGCTTTGACAAGCAACAAAGATTGAGCAGCTTCCAGCCTTTCCCAGCATGAGTCTTTCTGTTCATAGGAGCCTTCCGTTCTGGGGTAAAGGGCACGCTGTGGTAGACTTGCAGATTTACAGCCAAATTTTTTCATTGCTATTTTGGTGGTAAATACCCAGATCTCTCAGCTCGTTGATTTCAGAAATCTGCATTATTTTCAGGTCTTTTGGTCACTGAAAAGGGAGAGGAGATTCCAGAAGAGACCTCACAATCAGTCATTTTTGAGGAAAAGGCCAGGAGACCCTGTGATGTAAGCTCAAGGTCACACAAGAGCCGGCTGCAGCCCCAGGCATGAAACATCACACTGAATCTCTGACAGAGCATATTCCGTTATACCAACCCGCTCATTTTCTCCTTTTTGCTTTAGGTATTTAAAAGTATGATTCTGAGTGGCATGATCTTCAAACTCCCCAATTAATAGAAGTGGACCAAACACATCTTTGACTCATGTTTACAACCAGCTTCCTGTCATTTTGCCTTATGTCTGTTTATAAAGAGTTTTTGGTCCTTTGGCACCAGAACCTCAATCTGACATAAATCACGGCTGAATTTGAGGACCGGTGAATGCTGAAAGCTCTCCTCTCAGTTAGCAACCTCTCCTCCGCACAGCAGCCGCTCCCTCATCTCACTGCATCCTTCTCCTCCTCAGCTGATGACTTTACATCCCACTCCACATGGAGAATTTAGGCCCCTAGGAAAGAATCCTTTCAGCTCTCCACATCCACACCTACACCCTCATCTTTGCACCTTATATTTGCACCCATTCTCACTTTCTTTCCTTTGTTTGGGAGCAAGGCCTGTCTGACTCCAAAGTTCATGCTCTTCTCATTGTGGGACACAGATGCCTAACCCTGCAGAGTTAATATCGAGGATCTAAATGGAAAATAAATTTGAAAAGCCTTTGAAAAAATGAACATCAGACAAGGATAAGATGGTATCATTTTTAGTGTTTTAGAGTCTAATTTCACAGCCTAATAATGAAGATAGAATTATATATAATTATCCCATAAACGTTTCATCATCACTGAAGGAAATTAGGTGTGAATGCCTTCCTATTTTTATTTGCTCTCCTCAGTGGGCAGGTGGTCTGAAAAAAACAATGCCAGGTGGACATACAATGTGGTTTATCTCTGGCCCACCTCCCATAGGGAGGATCCTTGCTCAAACACTTCCCTGATTAATGTAACGTAATGACCAATTTAATTGTCATGTCCAAGGATGGACTATCATAATACGGAGCTGTTATTGGGGTTCACTTGGATGGAGATATAAAAATGTCAGTCCTACCAGAAGACATGCAGAATGCAATCAACAAACAGCAAGAAAAGGAAGAATTTAGTCAAGGCCCTCAAGGCCCACCCCTGCTCTGGATGAACTCCTCCTGGGTCAGGAGAAGACAGCAGACACTCTAGCCATGCCCTGCTAATACGCAAACAGGAACACTGACTTGGCTAGACTCATGTCTGAGACGTAGAGACAGTTGTTGGCCTTATTTTCCTTGATTCCCAAGACAAAGTGTAGATCCTTGACCTGAGGAAGAGCTGTGACTTAAAGCTTACAAAACACTACCCCCTTTTTAGCTATGTCACAACTTATTTAACCAACCCTTACTGATAGCTAATTGAGGAGTTTCCAATCTCTCAATATGACAAACTTTGAGGTGATGAATATTGGTAGCTAAATCTTTGTACATAACCATGTTTATTTCCTTATGATAAATCCCCAGAAATAGAATTGTTATGTCAAAAGGTATGCATGTTTGGGGGCTTTCTTTTGGATACACGTAATTGAGTTGTCATCTAGAAATATATCAATTTTTCCTCACATTAGAACTTATGAGAATCCTTATTTCCTTGCATCCTCACCTCTTTAGGGTAATTTTTAATATATATATGTTATATATATATATATTCGTCTATATAACTCTATATGTATATATACATATTTTTTTTTTTGGTTTAAAATGAAAGATTTATTTTCTTAATTGATAAACTGAACAATACAAATAGTATACTTTATGAACACAGCTATTAATACAAACATCACACAACAGAGTATTATACTTTTAAAGTATTTTTATCCATTTGAGAGACAAATGTGCTATTTTATTATTTTTAGAATTTGTTTGATTATAAATGAGGTTAGATATATTTGTGCATTATTTTCCAACAGTATTTCTCTTTTTTGACTTGCCTGTCTATAGCCATTGCCCACTTTCCTATTGCTTAATTTGTCTTTTGCTTATTGATTTATTAGAGTAAATATATGCTAAATGTATTAAGAGTTTGTCATATATGTTATGAACTTTTTTTCTGACTCGGGATTTGCCTTTCAGATATGTTTATTAGGCAATCCTTACCTGGAGAATGAAACTAAGGGAGAACCAAATGTCCTGGTTTGAAGACTGAGATGAAATAAGTGGGCCACAATAGTGATGCATCCTTGAGCCTTGTCTAGATACACATGTAACCTGACATTGAACAGAAAACAGAGGCTCATGGCCCATCAGTGGTGTGATGGGAGATGTCATAGGGAAGTGGCTTGTGGACCATCTAAAGGGAGACTTCTCCTGGAGGTGAGTACCAGAAAGACATAGCAGAAAATACCCAGAGAATGTCATACAAGAGAGGAAGAAAAAGATGGAGATATCTATCCAAAAGGAAATAAAATATTCTTCCCCAGGTGAAAGTAGAGAGCCTTTAGTAACGTGTGACTAGTCAATTTACAAGTAAGAGAATTAAGCTTATAGCTACAGAGGCCAGCAAATATTACCCTGTCTATGAGCTCAGAAAGCCAGAAGATCCCCAGAGAATCTCAATGTGAGCATCAAAAAATAATGTTGCATCATCCAAAAACACTCAGGAAAAGATTCCTTAAAAATGCAGCCATTGTAAGACAGTGAAATACAAAATTAGGAATTTGGAAGTGTGGAGAGATGTAGTGTTTTCAGATTCCTAGACAATCCTCAGAATACATTTGCCTAATAAAGCTTATTAATAAAACTATGGGGAAAGAATGTCTATTCTGTCTTTTCAGATATCTCCGTGGTGCTGGGAGGACAAGTGTAGTAATTCAGCAATATTCCATGAAATTCATTCCTCAGAAAAGTCATGAAAGAATGCACTGACATAAACGCTACACTCGTGTAAGCAACTACGAGTTGTACAAATCAGCCTTTCTAGTCATTTCCCTATAAGCTGACATGAAATGCAGAAGCCCTCAACAAAGACCTGAAAGGAAATGAAAGAGAAGGAAAATAAGAGTAACCCAACCCTGCCCTTTTCATATTTATAGCAATTTAGAATTCCTGGACTGACAACTGGCACAGTCTAGCTTGAAAAACTCAAGAGTAGGGGCCTTGTCCATACTTAGCCTCTCTATCCAATTTCACATTAAAACTTATTCTACTTGAAAGTATAATTTTCCCTGCTCTGTGTACAGAACCACCCTAATCTGTTCTATAATGTGTTGATCATCTTGTCAGTAATTAACAATCTTGTTATTTCTACTTTGCACTCAGCTGTCCTGCTTTAATTATGCTGGGACATCAATATCCTGGAGCAGCCATTTTCCAATGTTCTCAGACATCATGAAATGTGACAGGAAATTTATCTATCTTGTCTACACACTGGTTTTCTGGTTCCTTAATCCCTTTATAGCAGAATGTCTTGTTATTAAATAGGCACTTATTTATAAATCTCTCCAGAAACATCCTAGACTTGCTCTTCTATTTGAGCGAACTTCTAAGTATTGCCTTAAAAAATTTCAGAACCCTAGATATTTTACATTTAGAAGCATTTTCATTATTAAAGGGCAAAGTTAAAAGGAAGATTTTAAAACGAGAAATCCAAATCACAGACTTAAATTTTACTAATTCTTTTACTAAAAGGAAAAGAATATTATGAGAAGAAATAAAGAAATAGAGAAAGCTGTTCATAAGAATTGTGCTGCACAATATTAAAACACAGTTCCTGCCATTAAGACGTCTAAAATATAATAGGAGATAGAAGAGACTTAGTGGTCATCTTAAAACATGTCCTATTTCACAGAGAGGTGACATGACATTCTGATTTACATAGTTAATGCCAGAATCTGGACTTGAAGCCAAGTCTTCTCATTCCTGACCTAGGATCTTTTATTATACAAATCTCATTCCAACAAGTAAAACACAAGTTCATGACTTGTAAAAGGTTCAGAGAGGAAGGGACACTTGAGAAGGACTTTGAGAGAGGTGAAGGGTTTTCCCAGGCATGATGATTCCTGCAGCAAGATCAACGGAATAAACCCTTTGAGGAAGCATGGTGGGAGGAAGGCAGAGGTCAGAAGGTGAGGATTTGAGGAATGAGAAACTGCACCGGGGCACAGAGTGTGATTGAAGACGCATTTTTCAAGAGGCCTGAAGACTAAAGGAATGGGGTAGGGTGACAGCTTAAACGAGTGAAAAGGTGAAAGGAAGGTTTGTTGTTTATTTGTGTGACCAAAATATGATGGCAGTGTGCAGAGGACTAATGAGGATTGAAGATTCATGAGAGAGGGGATAATTTATGAAATAAGGTCCCAGAGGAGGCAGGAGGGTGAGATCAAATGTACAGACGGACGGGTTGATTTTTGACTAAAAGCAAGGATAATACTTCCTTTGTCAGATACATCAGACGACAAAGAGAGGCAAGTGAAGATTCAGAGAGGAACAGAATTGAAGGGGCTCGTCCTGAATGCCTTCATCCTTTTGGGAGATGAACCCATGAGGTCACATCCTTAGAACGAGGCAGGGAGAATCAAATTGGAAGCTTGTGAGAGAAAAAGGGTGTGAACATCTCGGGTGGGGAGTGAGAAGGGAAGGCAACAAGAGATGAGATGAATAAAAGGCTCTCCCTGCAGGAGGGGACAGGGGAGACAAGCCATTTTCTCCAGCTATGCTGAGAAGCCTGCAGAGAAGAAGATGAAAGTAGCTGCTGACAGTTCTCAGGGGTTAAGAGGATCAAGATGGCAGAAGCCAGAAGGACCTGAGCGTGGGGATTATGATGTGAAAGTGAGTGCATCATGGACCACAAGCACAGAATGGAGGCTAGGAAGCTGTGTTGGGGGCGGGAAATCAAGAGGGCTGGTAAAACCTCACACGGATCTTTGGGAACAGGACAATGGCATGATGTAAGGATAGGAAGTTGTTTCAAAGGGAAGAGTCATAGTTTTTGGTTTTAATAAATATCATGAAAAGCTTCAAACCAGACTTGGCATATGTATGTCCGTGCATGTCCTTAAACCCACTCCAGCAGGATATTCTTGCTTTCAAGGATTTGCACTGAAATTCCTTCCAGAACAAATTGCTCAGGTGCTAGCCTATAAGGGATTATGGTTTATATGACTCAAAGGCAGACACATTTATTCTTCCTTCTTCCTTGGATGGACTTACGTTGTTCTTCCTTGCCATCAACACATCTTCACTGACAATTTAGTTCTTTTCTTAACTATTTATTGAGCACCTACTCTGCTCCAGAAATTGTGTTCACATTAGAAACAAAAAAATAAGTACGACGTGGATCTCTGCTCTCCAGAGGCTTACAGTCTGATTAACGTAGGTAGGCAAGTAAGTAGACGATTTCAATATAACGCATTAAATGCTATGATAGTAGAATGATGCTAATAGGAGCAACATAAGACAAGGGTTCCGTGTCAAATACTTTGAAGGAACTGCCACCTTAAACAAGCTTAAACAGGATTCTTTAATGTAGAACTCACCAGAGTTTCTAATACATTATTGCGCATTATGAATCTTCATGTGCATATGTGAAAAAGTAGAGACCCTGTATGCAAAATTTCCCCAATTCATTTGATCACAGAACTTTTTTTCAAAGAAACAACTCAAGGGATTTGTACTCCATGGGACATACCCTGAGAAGTGCTGACATAAGGTTCTTACCTAGTGAAAAAAAATATATTTATATTGTTTTCAGATTGGTCACATAGTGGTTTTCTCCAAATCCATAAATGACTTTTGAAATCTATTTGTTTTTTAATCCTATAACAGAGTAAAGATGTAGACTTGGAAGGGTTCACCACGAAGATTTGAAAGACTGCAGAGCTGATCATTAACCCAGACCCAGATGAAACAGAATGCCCGGTCATTCTCTCATGGCCATTTAACAGTTTTTTTCCCAAAAGAAATATTTAATGAGCACAATGTTGAATTCCTCCCAGTGCTTCTAATTAACAGACACTTAAAGGTCTTTGTTAAAGGGAAAACTAGCTTCAGGCCAGGAGATATTGCAGGACCTAACATACTACGGTAACCAAGCATAATGTTAAACTAAGGATTTGAACATATAACGGCTAATGTTTGTGCTCCATCATTATGAATTTCTGGCAATGACTCTCTAGTCTCTCTCGACATTTGGCTTTTAAGGAAAAGCATTTTGGAGTGAATTGTTCCCTCTCCTCATGATCCTCTCTAGTATATGAAAGTCTCAAGGTAACTCTTGATTACCTGCTCTCTGCTTTAGTAGCTTGATGGGGAAAAACAGAATACGAAAAACACTTCCTGATTCATGCCCTTTCAAAGTATTTCTAAAACATTAAAAAATTTGTTGTCGAGCCAGCCCTGACGGCTTAGTGGTTAAAGTTTGGCACTCTCACCACTTTGGCAGCCCGGGTTTGTTTCCCGGTCATGGAACCACATCATTTGTCAGTCAGTGGCTATGCTATGTTGGCAGCTCACATAGAACTAGAAGGACTGACAATCAGGATATACAAGCATGCACTGGGGCTTTGGGGAGGAAAAGAAATTGTTGTAGGCTGTTCATGATTGTGTAAAAGCAGCCATTTCATTAAGAAAGTCTAGTACTATTAAAAGAAGGATTTAATTCTGACCTGATTTTTAGTTTAAAGAAGACTTCACAGCAAAAATCAAGGTGCAGAATTATCCATGAACTAAAGAGATGTTGCCTATGAAACCTTATGAGGATGAGGACCTAGAAAACACAGTCTGCAGTCTCTCTGTCATTCTCTCTCTCTGTTCTCCTAAATTTAATAAACGCTAAGTATGTGCCAGGTACTATGCTAAGTGCTTTACCTGATGCATCTCATTTGATCTTCACCATAATCCTGCAAGGCAGGTACTGCTAAGGTACTCATTTTACATATGAAGAAAAGTGAGGCTCAGCAAGGTCACACAACTACCCAAATTACAAGGCAGACAACCCATAGCCAAGTCTTTTAAGCATTACACTGTATTTGTATCAAACCACTTGAACTTTGATCCCTCCTAGGAGCCAAAGTTATTTCTAAAATAGAACAACTATGCGTTAATAATAAAGCCCTAGAAATTTTTAGAAATCTTGAGTTAGGGCTGGGCTCCCCTTCTCCCCCGATCCTGCACTTTCAACATCACCCAGGAGAGGGCTGAGAGGCATAAAGGAACAGTGTGAAAAGCATGGATTCTGGATTCAAAAAGAACTTTCTGGATTTACTTCTCAGCTTTGCTACTTAATAGCTGAGTGCTGCTGAACAATGTCCTTCGTTTTCCACCTGAGCTTTCCTCATCTGTTAAATGGGGCTACAATGATTCCCTTCCTAGGGTGCTGTGGCATCGAATGAAGCAATGCCCATTGAGGGCTTAGCATGGTGCCTGGGAAGTGCTCGACAGAAGTTCCTGTTGTTGTTGGCAGCTGTGACAACATAACACAGAACCCATCCATACAGCGACTTTGCTAGAACGGTCAAGGAAATTCCTACCATTGCTATCCTTTCTTAAATAGAGCTATATATTATAGTTTCCATCAAACAGTACACCATCTAGGGGAGATAAGAGGGCGTTATTAATTGTATCAACCATTGTCTTTAAAACACGCTGGGTAGAGAGGGGAGAGAAAGGTAAAGAAACATCCAGAGTGAAGGCATCTGGGAAGACACAGCTGGGGTAGTGTGTAGGTATTAGGAGTGAGGGAGAGAAACAGGCGAGAGGGGCTCCAAGCTTAGACACTGTTACAGTTCTGTCCAGGCTGCTCCCCACTCTGCTCAGCTCTGGTTTCACATGACAACTCACTGAGGGGTGACAATAATGTTCATGACAGCAGGTTATAGTAACAAGCAAATGTAAGGGATTATGGGTGTGATTATTTTGGATATGCAGCACAGATACTCAAACACATCTAGAAGACATTTCCACCAGTGAAAATTGGCAGCAGGATTAGGCCAGGTGTAGTCAAGATTCAAATACATGGCTCTTGAGCTGGGGAGTAGGTGTGAAAATGCAGCCATTTGCTCTCTTCCAGACTAATGGCACTTGACTGGCTTCAGGAACGGGGTGGTGAGGACAAGAAGCAGAGGCAGGGAGCATTCTTCCTTGCCACAGAACACTAAGCTCTGAGCTCAGGCATCCGTTTCCAGTAGAACATGAGCTTGGGCTAGTCTAACTCTGCATTCCAGGGTGCCAAGGGCACTAAAAGGAGATACTTTACTTCCCTTACAGGAATGTTGTGAGAATTCAATGAAATGACAGAAGGTGCCTATACCCCACAGCACATTGGGGAGCCTGACTGTTTCCAGTTGCACAAGAAGAAGCCTTCCCCAAGACTAGATGGAAACCTTGAGCACCCAAGGAAACCTGCACCAAGGAGCAGCCTTCAGGGTAGGCTAGACCATGGTTCAAACTCTAGTTCTGCCACTTATCAGCGTCAGAAAGTCAACTCATTCATTCTTTTATTTATTCATCTTTCATTGTTCTTTTCATTATTCTTCTATGTATTCATTGACCACATATGTGTACCGAACAAAATTTGCTGAACAAAATGTTACTGATAATCTACTGTGCACCAGGCACAGTGCTAGATGCTGTAGATACAGAAATGAACAAGACTAACACAGACCTTGTCCTCAGGAAGGTTATATTTTTATGAGAGAAATGGACAGTGAATATCTTGGGCATTAGCATTTTAAAAGCACTTCCCAGGTGATTTTAATGAGGGTCAACAACCACTGCTCGAGAGTCAGAACCTGACAGTCATCCCACAATTACTGAGCATCAACTGTGAGCAAAGTATCTGCTAGGTTTTGGGTTCTGGGTGGGAAAAGTAAGGAAGAAAGAGATTTAAAAAAAAATGACTAAGAGAATATTATTCAGCCATTAAAAATGAGGAAATCTTGGCACGTGTAACATGGATGGACCCTGAGGGCATTAGGCTAAATAAAACAAGTCAGATAGAGAAAGACAAAAACGGTATGATCTCACACATAGAATCTGAAAAACAAACCAAAAAAAACAAGTCATAGACACAGAGAACGGATTGGTGGTTGTCAGAGGCAGGAGGTGCAGAGGTGGGTGAAATGGGTTAAAAGTTACTAACTTTCAGTAAAAAATAAATAAGTCATGGGATGTAATGGTGACTATAGTCAATAATACTGTATTGCACATTTGAAAGTTCTCATCACAAGATAAAAACTTTTTTGTTACTATGTATGATGATGGATCTTAACTAGACTTATTGTGGTGATCATTTTGCAATATAAACAAATATCAAGTCATTATGTTGTATACCTGAAACTAATATAATGTTATAGTAGTCAATTACACCTCAATTGAAAAAACATTAAGATTGCCAAGCCAGTAAATGGTAGAATTAAGATTTGAAACCAGAGAGACTCCTGGATCTATGCTCCTAATCACTGTGTTATACTGTCCCCAAGATGATGAAGGAGCAACCTAGCATGCCCGGGGAACTCTAACCAACTCCGGGGAGTGGGGCTAGAGAAGGATTCTCTGTGGAAGCGAAGTTTAAGTGTGATCGAATTAAGATGAGGCTAGGCAGTGGAAACAACAGAGTGCGCAACGATCCAAGACAGGAGAGTACAGAGTGTGTTCAAGGAACTGATTGTGCAGTGTGATTAGAAGGCAGAAAGCAAGAGGCGAAGCTGGGGAGGGGGCGGATGTCAGGTCACGCAGAGCCTTTTCCCTAAGAGCAATAGGAGGCCAAAGGGTTACTTCAGGGGACGGCTTCCTCGTGATAACGCTGCTGCTGGGCAGGGCACAGATGGGATGGGGGCAAGAGTGGATTGCAGGTAGAGTTTATGTTTAATTTCAATTTTCAGAATCAGCTTATAGACCAATGGTTCTCATCCAAGGACGGTGTGGCACCTCTGGGGCCATTGGGAAATGTGTGGAAATAATTTGGGTTGTTACAGTAACTGCAGATGCTAAAAACCCAACAATGTGATGGATGGCTCCCCACAAAGGCAGAACTGTCTTCTTCAAAATGCCAAGGGGACTCACACTGGGAAATCCCGCCACTGGCAAAGTTAGAAGGCTTCGCTGTAGGAATTTAAATGTTAGAATTCATGACAATGTAAAAGCAATTGTATAGCTGAGAAACTCTGAGACATGAATTGGGTAAGAGAGGAGAAGGGAAATGCAGGGGTGAAAATTTGTTCATCTTACACAGTGGGGTGTCAAGAGACACTATCTAAAGTTTCTGGGTCCAAAACTAAATGGTTAAGTGTATTAAAGTTACAAAGAGAACCAAGAGAAAAGTTGAACATAAAAATATGACTAAAAATTGTGAGGAGAGAGAAAAGAATAAGGAATACTACAAACAAGCTAAATTCCTTATCTTTCATAGCAAGGAGACAGCGAATACTGTTCAGATTAAAGAATTAAGAAACGGAGGTGGAAATATAATATTCAGAATTACAAAGGAAAACAGAAGATCGGGGAAAAACCTTCCAAAAGAGAAGAAGAATTGGAGTTTGAGTTTAGGTGTAGGGGGTGATAAGGAAACTGACTTTTCATTTTATTCCCAGGGGCCCAAGCCAAATCTGTCAGACTAGTCAAGTCATCAAAGCACAATGGAATTAAGAAGAGATACCTCCAATAACACTACCTATTTAATTAACATAAAAATAATCCAAACAGCCTATGAGATTGTGGTAAAATCTGTATACTTATATTCTGTTAGAAGTGTCAGAAATTGGTTCAACCCTTTTAGAAATCAGTAACTCCAGGAGGCGGCCATGTCTTTATAATCACAACTTCTTCTTGCCTAGCAGTGGAAAAGAACTTTGTAAAGATATTCCAAGATCTTTGCTTAATCATTGTAAAGATTTAATCATGCCCTGGTGGGTAGCGCAACGGACTAAAAGTAACGAAGCAACATTACGACAGGAATGGTGTACAAAATTTCTTTAGCAGAAAGTTATAGATAGACAAAGCGGTGATTCTGTCCAGATGGTTCTAACTGAGAGAAGTTCGGGTCATCGATCTTTGTGAAGAAGGTTTAACTGCTCTTCTAGGTATGGCTCTTCCCCTGGGGAGCTGGGACTTTGGGTAATTCCTGGCTAATGAATGTGACTAATGGATTCATCCCTTCATTCAACAGCCTTCACTGAGCTCCCACTGTGTGAATCATCTCTTTGAAGGAAGGGACCTTTCCAATCCTTTGGGCCCCCTACTTGCACTGGGAGTGTACCTGAGAGATAGCTTCTGAGTGAACGACAGGCTGAAACAAAACATTTTGCCATACTAGCTTCATATGTGGATTGTAGTTGACAGAATTTATCACATGTGTAAAACTTCCTTGAGGTTATGAGTTGTTAAGTTCGGGAAATCACAGTTTTCTCTTACATTCCCCTTGCAATCGAGATCTCTTTGTATTCTCATTGCTATCAAAGTCAGCTGCTGATGGTTCCCTTATATAGATGCACTCTGTCTGGTTGGCTCTCATTTTTCACTGAGCTTCCCCATCCTGTGTTCAGCTATAGTCTTAGGCTGTTGATCTTAAAGCCTCAATGGAGAAACAGGTTCACTGATTTCACCTTTTAAAAACAGTAGCATTCGTGTATGTGTGTGTGTGTATGTATGCACGAGAGAGAGAGAAAGAATTGTGGCTTCAAACTAAAGTTTAGCTGCCGAACTTGGACTAGTCACATATTCCCAGGCTGGTGGAATCTAAGAAATAAACAACAAACAAATTCCCTAGGTGGCCATGATTCTGAGACACAGAAAACTAAAAAGAACTGAAGGATATAACCTGTGCATGGCTGGGATAGGGTGTGGGGGAGTGGCTGTCAGCTTGAAGAGAAGAAAAATAACACATCACCAGTTGAAAATAACTAAACAGAAATTCACTAACCCAGTCCAGCAATGGAAAAAGAACGATGGATCGCGCTGGTTCTACTGTACCTTGGTAGGCATGGGCTTCTTAAAGGGGATTTCAGCTTGCATCCAAACACCCCTTGGGGACTCCAGCACAGACCAGACCTTCTCTTGAACTACGTGGTTCTCTTCAAAGATATACACTGCGAGGGTGTCACTCATTTTTAAAAATCCATAGATGGCGTAATAAAAACGTAGACAATACTGCAAGTTTCCCGGCAGGGAGGGACCGTAGAGCCTTCCAATGTAGCCAGGCTGCGATGTAAACTTTGTGTTGGCCAGCAGATAATACCCTACAAACAGGACAAAGCATTCAGTGTATCAGCAATGAAAAACTTAAATAATCTAGTCCCGGTTATCAAATGGGAAAATTTGGTTAAAGTAGCAGAATTTGCCAACAGAGGCTATTTCCATAGGCTTTAAATGAGTGAAAGCATTTTCTAATATCTGTGGCTTAAGGAACAGATTACATCGATGTGACTCTGTTGCAAATAAACCTTCTCCAACTCTAAGTTGACCTCATAAACCAGGACAGATTTCCAACCGCATATGCTCACATTCCAGTCATCAATTAGGATTTACGTTTTGCATGAAACAAAAAGGATGAAATCATCTTGAGGCTCCCAGCTGCCTGGGTCAACCAGCTGATTTAGATTGAGTACCTAGAGTGGGTCATAGTGAATGGAAGGCCCAGAGCAGACTTTTCCTTCCTATCCTTGCAGTGATCAGTGGCGAGGGAGAGGTGACAGGCTGGCCTGGAACTCCGTGGAACTTTGGCTATTTCATGTGAATGGTGTTGGGAACTGAACTGGGTCCCCTACAAAATTTGTTTTGTTTCAGCCTGTCATTCAATCAGAAAATCTCTCTCAAGTCCTTTTCTGTGCAAGAAAAGGACCCTAAAAAAGGATAATTATTTTTCCTAAATAACATAAATAAGCTCTAGAACCTACTTTCTTTTTCTGTTTCTCCCCCCATCAATTTTCTTTCCATTGCCGCAGTCTTTGCTATATAGTCAAGTTCTACCCAATTATTTAATTCTTTCGGCAAAAGGTTCTTTGGTTATTTAACAGGACTGGCATTATGGACTAAGTTGTGCCTCCTACCCCGTAGAATTCATAGGTTGAAGCCCTAACTGTCAATGTGACTGTGTTCGGAGATGGGCCTTTAAGGAGTTAATTAAGGTTAAATGACGTTATAAGGGTTGGGGCTTAATCCTATAGGACTGCTGTCCTTGGAAGAAGAGAAAGAGACACCAGAGATCTCTCTCCCACTTCACATGTACAGAAGAGGAAAGACCTTATGAAGACACAATGAGAAGAAGCCATCTGCGAGCCAGGAAGAGTGGTCTCTTCTCTCTTCCTGAACCAACTAGAAACCAACCCTGCTGGCATTTTGATCTTGGACTTCTAGCTCCCAGAACTGTGAGAAAATAAAATTCTGTTGTTTAAGCCCCCCAGTCCGTGGTATTTTGTTATGGCAGCCCTAGTAGACTAATACAGGTGGCCATACACCAGGCAGAACAACCTTTTTAAACCTAAATTGAGCGGCCGGCCCAGTGGTGCAGTGGGTAAGTGCACACATTCTACTTCTGTGGCCCAGGGTTTGCCAGTTCGGATCCTGGCTGTGGACATGGCACCACTTGGCAAGCCATGCTGTGGTAGGCATCCCACATATAAAGTAGAGGAAGATGGGCACGGATGTTAGCTCAGGGCCAGTCTTCCTCAGCAAAAAGAGGAGGATTGGCGGCAGATGTTAGCTCAGGGCTAATCTTCCTCAAAAAAAAAAAAAACCCTAAATTGAATCTCTTGTCTTCTTAAAACCTTCAGTGGTTCTCATTTCCTTTATAATAAAATCCCAAATGCTTACTCTGGCCTGCCACACCCATGATCTATCTCCTTATCTAACTTAATTTTCCTCCACTCTCCTCCACACAGTGCAGCCACACTAACCCTCCAATTCCTTGGAGTGCCCAGCTCTTTTCAAACTCAAAGCCTTCACAGATGCTGTTCCCTCTGCTGGATTGCTCCCACTCTCCCGGCTAACACCCACTCCCCTAAGAAAAACCTCCCCTGAGTCCCCAATCACAATTAGGTTCTTTCCTCTTTTCTCTCCCAGAGCTCACTCTTCATTTCTTTCATAACACTTACTACATCTTGTAATTATAAAGTTATTTGTGTATATATTTGTCTAATGTTTCTCTAATGATTGTCAGCCAGCAAGGGTGGGCTTCATACCTGATTTGCTCACTATTGGATCCCCCAGGAGTTAGTCTGGCCAAGGTCAGAACAGGTTTTTGTAGGGCCTGTATTCCTACAAGTTAGGCAACCTCTAAGAAAAGCGCACAAAATTACAAGTATAAAATTGTGAGGGCCCCTTGCAACGCCTTTACCAGGGCCTGTACAAGTAAGGGGTCCTGCAGCTTAAGTTTCATCAGCTTTATGGTAAACTTACCCTGGGGCTGAGTACATAAATAATTGTTGAATAAATGAATTAGACACTAACCCCTCGAGAACAGGCCCTTTCCATCAGTCTCTACCAGAGTGGGCTTCACAAGGGATCCATTAAAGTGATTACATAATCCTTATTCAAGGGGAGCACAAACTGGCTTCTAAGAGCTCCTTGTAGATATATCCAAGTGCCCACCAACATATTCCAATAGCTCTTATTGCCCCACAATATATTTTTTATTGCAAAAAAAATACATACAAGATTTCCCATTTTAAAGTATATAATTCAGTGGCATTTAGTACATTCACAATGCTGTGCAACCACCACCACTACCCAGTTCCAGAACATTTTCATTATCCCAAAAGGAAACTCTGAACCCATTAAGCAGTCACTCCCCACATCTCCCTTCCCAGCCCCTAGCAACAGCTAATCTGCTTCCTGTCTCTATGGAGTTGCCTATTCTGGATGCTTCATGTAATTGGAATCTAATAGCTTTTTAAAGGTATTTCTCCATCTAAAGTGAAGAGCAAGATAATTTCCAAAGGTTTGGCTATTTAATTAACTGAAAATACTTTTCCTAGCATAGCAACTTGAATTCCAATTTTAAAAAAAGGTCAAAGACAAGATTACCAATTGTCTTTGTTTCTTTACAAGTGCCTTTAAAAAAAAAAAAAGTCAGCAACTTAACAGGTGTGGAGTAAGAATGGTGAATGGAGCATGAATACAACTCCCAGCCCCCAATCCCAACATCCCCACCCAGACAGATTTCTGGTTTACCTGTGCCTGAAGTGTGGTCTCCGGTCCGATACATGTTTGGTTTTACTTTTACTCGGGCCCAGCCTGGACCTTCCTTATCTTGGTAAAAGTTGCAGAGATCTTCCTCAAAATTGCAGCTTGCTTCTGCCGCGCTGAAAGGAAGCTCTGAGCAAAGGAGAACCAAAGTTAAAGAGAGCCAAACCGCAGGACCTCAAACGACTACATGCGCTGGTTGACAAACACGCACACATTTGTGCCCAGGGAGACTGAAGAAGTAAAACACAAGACAATATTTTTATCCTAATGACATGCTGACAGGTTAGCATCCAACCAACGTCTCAGCATGACAGGAAAATTGTTTTTTTCCTCCCCAAAGGGATGGAAGGAAGGAGCTCTGTTCACGTTCTCTATAAAAATAAAAAACTTCAAAAGAAATTTCCTTTTATGATGTAAAGACTGGGAGAATTTATTCACATACTTCTTCACAACTCAGAATTCCTTCATACAAAATTACAAAGAAAGAAAAAGGTAAGGATTTTAAGGAATTCTTAATTTCTCTCTAAGACATTTTAGAAATAATATTTTCCAGAATTAATTTTCCTTTGTTGCCCAGTCTTTGTGTCAGAAGCACAGCCGCTGTCTATTTATAATTGACGTTAGGAGTAGGAGCTGATCTGCTTGAGGAAAATCATTACTCAGTATACATCACGCTGTTGAAAAAGTCACACCAATTCCATCACCTATACTGCTATTATTTTGGCTTTTGCTGAGTTCTGGTATCATTCACCCTGGTCTAAAAATATCACCTCATTCCAGATTGCCTGGAGGGAATGGAACATAAAGATTTCTGCTCTTTCGAGAATAACTTGGTCCTAACAAGTAGCTGTGAACTTCGCTGTTCAGATGGCCCTTCAAGTCCAGAGGGGACGTGACTGACGCAGCTTGGGACACATTCCATGTAGCCAAGCGTGCTCCTGTCCTGCATGCTGACATACACTGGTCTAACCTGTAGGGCCAGAGAGAGGGCACTGTATTGAATAACTGGGAAATCATCTCTAGAAAAACTTACGAATTCTGGGAGCAGTGATCTGATGAAACAGGGAGCTCTTTACAGACAAACACTCACTGTTCTCTCAATCTGCCAAATTTCAAAGCAGGAAACCCTTCAAGCGGGCTGAGGAACTGGCCCAGACTAAAGGGGATGAAAGAGCCATGACAACCAAATGCTACAAGGGAGCCGAGATTCAGTCTTGGTCCAGGAAAACAACCAGCTATAAAAGATGTTATTGGGGCAACTGGCAAAATTGGTATATGGACCATAATTTAGTTGATAACCTTGTATCAGTGTCAAAATCTCCTCAACTTTATAATTATCCCATAGTGTGTTGGAGAATGTGTTTGGTTTTAGAAAATACATACTGAAGTACTTAGGAGTAAAGGGACACAATGTCTGCAACCTACTCTTAAATGGTTGATAAAGCAAATGTGGCGAAACGTTAACAATTTGTAGATCTGGGTGAAGAGTACAGAGGAGTTCTTTATAGTATTCTTGCAAATTTTGTCTGAGTTTAAAATGACACAAAAATGAGTTTTAAAAACATTAAATTAAAAAAAGTAAGTGACTAACACACATTACAAAAAAGAATAGAAAGAAAATGTTCCTACATAACTGGAACCTGCTTGTATCTCAGATGATATGCCCTACCCAGTGTACAAGGAGAGTACCCTGATGAGCCAGAGAGGAGAAAAGGAAATGAAGAGAATTCTCAATGCTCTAAGATCGGTGGATTAGCCCACCCACTGCTCGGCCTGACTCTGTCAACATCAGGGAGTATCTTTAAGCCATGAAGATAAAGTCTTTGAAAAATTAATATGTCATACAAACAACAATCCTTTGACAGCCTCCCATGCAGATTTGAGACCATGGGAAACCCCATGATGGTCTCCAGTCTTAGACATCCCTCTGCCACCTGGTAATGAAAAAGCAGATGAAAATTCAAAATCTATAGATGGCAATCTAGCTCAGAAAATGGCATGGCACTCCCAAAAGCCATGCACAAAGAGAAGGGCAGGTCAGTGAAATTACTCATCAGGAATATACCCCAAGGACTATCCCCCTGGGCAGCCACAGGAGAACCATAACCCATTTATTAGGTGTGTAGGAGGGGTGGGAGGTGGCATTAAAACTTGAAAGTCAGCAAGGATCAGTTGTCTCCATGGTGACAAACTTTGTCACACAGAAAAGATTTTTCTGAGGATGTGATTATATTCTTTTGCTAAATACCTAGTCCTAGAAATGGATTTGTCTAGGGTCCTGAGAAGGTATGATAAAAAGAAAATCTCAAAAGCATAATTCAAAGCCTGGATCTTTTTCACCCAGAGCGCTTCCTCTACTGCAAGACAGTATCTGATTCCTGAAGATGGGGCCAGAAGGCCTGTTTGTGGCCCAAAGTGAGCTCCCAGAGACCTGGGGTGGATGGAAAGCCTTTGCTTCGGGCTTGTTTCAGAAGCATGGGTCAAGTGACAATCACAACTGAGTGTTAACAACATATTTGAAGCATAGGGAGGCATCAGAGGCTGTTGGAAGCCCCTAAGCCTCAGTTGATCTGGAAAAAAAAAAAAAAAGGAAATAAAATCCCTTTGAGGCAGGTATCAAAAAGCATCATAATGTAAGATTTAGTTAATTACGTGCTTTCAGACATTTGAACTTTTTAGAAATGAGAGGCTTTGAAAATAATCTAATCAGGTGGAGAGTGTTACAGTTTGAGAAGAATCGTTGGGAGTTCTCATTTTTTCCTCTGCTCCATGGAGTTCGTGGAGATGATCCCACTCTCAGCTCTCAAAACCTAAAAGGCTCACCAGCCCCTGTAGTGCTAGAGCGATCTGGGGTGCACAGTAGCTTTATTTTAGCATGAGCCGGCCTGAAAGCAGGCTGAGACAGCTCAAAGCTGCCTTGGGGAAGAGAGTGAGTGGGACCTGGCACCAGATTGAGGAATTGTGATGGAGCAGGGGCTGGGCCACTGACCAGGCTGTGGAGACCCTTGAGGGCATCTGAGCTAAGGCAGGCTGTGGCAACTTCAGCTGCATCCTAGGCAACAATTGGAGCCAGGCCTCCAATTAGACAAGAGCTCTGGGCAGTGTGCTGTTGGTGAATGGTCAGTATTGGGAATTAGGCCCAGTAGATGTCCTTTGAGAGGTATGTCCATGAGTGTCAGGATCCTCCTAGTCCTTGGCCTGGGTGTGAGGCGGACCCAAGCCCACAGAAGAGGCTGGGTGCCAAGAGCACAGCAGTGGGGCTGTCAGTTTGGGTTGGGCATGAAGGCAGGATTCCTAGAAGAGGATGGAATCACCTCTTAGGCATTCAAGAACTTGTAGACCAAAAGAGGAGCTTATTCCAATGATCTAGACCCTAGGCCAAATGTGGTGGTGAAGGGGGAGTCTTTGGGTAGGAAAGGCAAGTGCTACAACTCCAGGGGGAGGAGGTTTGAGGGAGTCTCACTGTCCTCTGGAAGCATCCTAGGGGAACATTTGGGAAGCAACATGACACTGGTGTTTAACACCTGTGACTACGCGATGGGTCTCAGGTCTGGGAGACTGGATTAACTCTAAGCCCAACCAGATGGTGGGAACGAGACGCTTCATGTGTTGAAACAATTCCCGTCTCAGCCTACTAGAAAGATGAGGGGAGAAAATGCTAGATCCAGCTGGGAAAAGCAGAGACAATGAGTCTGGAGCTAACCAAGATAAAGAAAAAATTGTTGGCACCTGTTACGAACCAGAAGGGTATAAACTATTTGTGAAATGTAAGACGAAGTACCAGGGCTCAGCCTCTAAGACTCAGAATCTGGTCCACAGCTGCTCAATGAAAGGCACAAAGCAGGCTCTAGCTTACACATCCACAGAGGCAGTGCTGGTTCTCCTTAATTTCAATCTGACTCCCTGTTCTCCAGGAAATGGATGGGAGTCTTCCGAAAATTAAGTAAATAATATTAAGTCTCATAACTGAGCATTTTGTGTGTGCCATACTCTGCTAAGGCCTTCACAGATATTAACTCATCAATCTTCCTGACAACTCTACAGAACAGATTCTTCCATCCTTGTCCTATAAATGTGGAAACAGAGTCTCAGAAAAATTAATTAACATGTCCAAGGTCACATAGCTTGTAAGTGGCAGAGTAGGGATGTGAATCCAAAGTGCCGGGTCTCGAGCATAACACTATGGAGCATGCAACTAAACCATTTGAAAGCAAAGCTGGTACGTTGGGAAGTTCTCAAGACCCATAGGGAGGCTTGGCTAACCTCTCTATATAAAAACGTGAATCTCTGGTGGCCCCTGAGGAGGAAGGGTCTTTATGTGGGCTGAATTTTACAGATTGAGAGGCCACCAGCCCTTTCAATAAATGGTCCCTATTTTGCTAGAATCCTTCTTTTTCTTTCACCACTCAGTAGGAAAGAGCTCATGTATATCCTGTATCTTTTAAAAGGGAGAGTGTTTCCCAACGTTACTTCCAAGGTGGTCCAGTAGATTCTATTACCTCCCACCCACCCTCCACCCAGTGCAGATACTGAATAAACACCTCTTCACCCATATGTATAACTTGGAAATATCAAGTTCAATGTAAGTGCCTGGTGTCCGAAAGAAGGAACTTTCTAAAACTAATGATAAAGAGGTTGTGAAACTACTATTAACATCATTGAAATATCAACTGATGGGATTAGGGAGCAATCAGATTTAAAGAAGTAAAACAATTTTGGTTTCTGTGTTCTGTCAAATTTAGAGACTCATGTAATCTTTGATTACGGTTTGGATTAAATCATTTCAATGAAAATATGTAAACATGTAAATCCAGTCAGTTTCTGTTTCACTAGTTTTTTTTTTAAATTAGAATTAGTAAAAAATAATATTTGATTTCAGCAAATTGCAGTGTTTCTAATTTGGGGGTAACAGTTTAGCTCAAGTAGAAAATAGTGTCTTTTTCAGTCCCCTTGCTTATAGAATATATCTGAAACCGCATTACATTGGAGACCAACTCTATCTTAATTAAAAATCAGACTACAAAGGCCAAGTTCAAAAGTTTACTTCCCAGGCTTCAAAACCCAGAAGGAGGGCTCATTAATAAGATGGGATGACCACAGAGTCTCCCCAGGGCCTCTCAAGGAAACAAACTCACTAAAAGGAAGGTCAATTACATTCATCTGAGTTATTATTAATATAGTGCCATCCTTCTTATTCCAAAACATTTTTTTTCTAATTCGCTTTGAATCGATTTGCTTACTTATTTTCCCAGAAAGTAAAAATTTCCTATTTTCTAAACATCAAGTTAATGGAAATTGCAAAGTTGGCCATGATAAAATATTTGAGGGTTCACTTAGACATTAAATCGAAGATAATATATTTAGCCAAAAACCATCATAGAAATGAATACCAAATACTAACATCTTTAAACATGAGGACATTTATAGGTTTGGATTATATAAAACTGGGAAGAGATTTTATAATTCTCAGTAGATTTTTTTTTTTTTAAGATTTTATTTTTTTTCCTTTTTCTCCCCAAAGCCCCCCGGTACATAGTGTGTATTCTTCGTTGGGGGTCCTTCTAGTTGTGGCATGCGGGACGCTGCCTCAGCGTGGTCTGATGAGCAGTGCCATGTCCACGCCCAGGATTCGAACCAACGAAACACTGGGCCGCCTGCAGTGGAGCGCGCGAACTTAACCACTCGGCCACGGGGCCAGCCCCTCTACTCAGTAGATTTTGAGAGTTTTCTTCACCTATCCATTCACCTGTCTATGAACCTAAGATATCCTTTAAAGAGAAAGATGGGGTGGGAATGAGTTAGTAGTATTTAATTTTCGTTTCTGAGGAGGTAGGGAAGATGAAAGCTCCTTAGCACATGACCACTGGCCTGTGGTGTCAGAAAAATTAGATTCAGTCTGTGAGGGGAAAAAAAGAGTAATATACCAGAAAAATGACTATTCGGTTAAGTAATCTTTTAAGGATGAGATAACAGGAAAGGTGAGGAAATTAGAAGGAATTAAAGCAAGTCCTGCCCACAGGCATCTACTGAGAAAGGAAAATTCCAAATGTGAGGAAGAAGAAAGAAGGAAAGCTTACCTGTCTGATTTTGGCAGGGAACAGGAGAGAAAGAAATATCATCCAGGGCCACATATCCTCCTTTGGGACCATTGAAAGCAACTTCAAAAATAACCTGCAGAGGAAAATGACATATTGCTACAGGTTCACGTATTTCCCGTGAGGCTTACATGCTCTTAAGCATGATTTAAAAATGATGTGTCAGTCAAGACAGCTGAGGCCAAGTTAAAAGTACTTAAGGAAACGTGTTCCTAAATATAGGAGTTTGGGCAGCTCGCTCCTCGACCCACAGTCTCTTAGGGAGAGTGGATACTGAGCATTCAGTTATATTTTACTGGTGAATGTTTTCCCCTCCCTTGAGCGTCAGCTGAAGTACCTATGTCACTTTCAGACAAACTACAGAAGTGACAGTTTGCATGATGAACCTCAACGAAAGAAACCACAGGCTACTTGCAGAAAGCAGGCTAGCTTCTCCCCTGCCCTTCACAGAGAACTAAGCCCCTCCGAGGCCCTTTCTCTTCTTCATGTGTGGAATTCTATGTGAGGGTCCTGGACAAAGATGTAGCAATCAGAGATGATTACCCTGATGGCCAAGGCAAAATCAGACCCAGGAATCTGTGCACAGATGTCAGGATGTCAGCAAGTCCAGGCATGTGCAAATGGTTAGAAAGAACATGGGGTTTATGAGTTCAGCTGTCGTCTCTGTCATCAACTTTAATTCTGACTTCAATCAACAGCTTCTGCCTGTGCCCATGGGGATCAGGTGTGCTGAGCACAGCACTCACCCGTGTTGGGGAACCACCCAGGTGTGCAGTCCACACTTGTGAACTGATAACATGAGAAGATACAGTGTTGAGCAGGGGTTAAAACTCAAAAGCCTACAACGGTCAGCAGGCAATGCAAATACATGACGTGGGCTCGGTATGACACAGCGGGACAGGGCACAGGTGGTGAAATGGAGAAGGCAAACCTTGTCTAAAGGGGGCTGCTCAGCTTTGTCAATTGCTGATGAGTGGGAAATCCGGCCCAATATGTGTGGATCTACCACATTGTCAAGAGGACCTCGATCGCTAGATTTTGACTTGAAATCTTTAGATTTTTTATGTCAGCAATTAATTTAAAAATTAAAACAAAAAACCAAACAAACAAACAAACAATGAAACACAACCACAGCAGCCAGGCAAGTCATTGTGGGCCAGCTTTGGCCCACAGGCTTCTGGTTTTCAACCTCTTCTGAAGAGAATGGTGTCTTGCAGGCAGACTGACGGGAGTTCAAATCCCATTTGCGTCACTTAGAAGCTAGGTGACCTTGGGTATGTTGCTTAACCTCTCGAGGCCTCACTTTTCTCATAAAATAGGCATAATAACACCTACTTTGTAGGACTGATGAAGAAATTAAATAAGATAACGTATATAAAAATCCTAGCACGGAGTCAGGTGCATAATGAGCTCTGAACTAAATTCATGCCTTTTTCTCCAGGTTGACTCCCTCTTGAACTCATATTCAGATTTAAGCCCAGTTAGCCACTAATTAGCTCTAGCAAGTTCCTTTTCTCCTCCAGGTCTCAGCTTCTCCATTTTTGAAAAAAAAGAGTTTGGTTCCTAAGGTGCTTTTCAGCTTAACAATGATGGTCTTACAGAGACCCGGTGCCTGGACTCTGCAAAATCCAAGGGGGACCCTGGAAGTTTGTCTCTGGTGAACTAGGAAGAGCTGAGAACAAAGGGAACAGATGTGGACAAATGAGAAGGAGCAAATTAAGTTTACAAACTTAACACAGATTCATGACATTTCGTTCTCAAGGTGCCAGCTGATAAAGAAAGTGAATGACAGCACTTAATCTTACTGAGTAGGCTGAATGAGAATGATATTTCGATCAGAATATGCTAATCTGCCAGTATGCTAATCACAGCCCATGTGCTGCTCTCTTTTTCAGAAAGAGGGTCTCGAATGCTTGTTTTCCTTTTTAAAATTCATTTGAGAATATGGTGACGCTAAATTTGCTGATTTCTGCAGGATATGTTTCTTTTCCTGGCAATTACCAGGAGAAAATATAGCATAATGAGTTCAGACTGAGCAAAATCGCACACATGTGAATCAAGAGGATAGATATTGAAGTTTAGTAGTGACCAGAATTTTTCAAGCATTGGTTTAAAAAAAAATCAGCGAAGTCTCACGCATCCCAATGTCGCCCCAGGAGTTTATTGTAGGATGGAAGGAGTGTGCAAAGAAAACGCCGTCAGTGTGTGTGTGACTCATGGGCCTTCAACAGGAGGAAACATGTCTGAAGCAGCATGTGCATTTCTTTTCCTCCTTGTAACCCAAACTCACAGGAAATTTTCCACTGAGCTGCAAGAGCACGTCGAGGCTCGGTCAGACTTTGGGAGAGGAAATAGCACACATCCTGCAAAAAGCATTGTCCTCTCTCCGGGGCTGAAGGGGGGCGGCAGAGGGGGATGAGAAGCAGGTGAGGGGAGTGGCAGGCACGCCATCAGCAGGCAGAACACGGCAAAAAACCAAGAGGCGACCCCAAGGTTCTCCGGAGCTCCACATCAGGCGAGCAGATGGCCCCACCGAACAGCATCCAGAGGATAATCTGCTCCTTCTGTACTTTAAAGGCAGCTAGGGAAAATATTGCAAAAAAGTGCAGAGTGAAAAGTAGGGGCTATCAACAACTTGTGGTAACTAAGACTCTACTTAAAGCTCCAAATCTGCCACCACCATGATGTGCTCCCTGATTCCAGAGGTCCTCCGGGGTACCCAGACAGAGCTGGGCCTCCTCCTCCAGCCTTAGGGCAGCTTTTAGTCCAGGAACGTCGCTAAGGGCCCTGGCACTCACCAGCCGTGTGACCTAGAAAACAATGTCAAACTTCTTGGACTCTCCCCTTTCCCCTTTCTCATCTGGAATACGGGGATAGTTGAATCTACTTTGTTGGATTTTTGTTTGTTGTGGATTACATACCTAGATACAGGTATGTGTTAATATACGTGCTTAGAAAAACGGTCTGCAACATAAACACCCAAGTATTAGCAGTTCTCATCTTGCAGGGTTGGCCCAGGGCGTTTTAGTTTGTTTTGCTTCTCTGAACTTTCTAATCCTTCTGCAAAGGACGTTTCTCACTCACGTAACTATAAAAAGTCCTAAGACGAAGGCACCAAGGCTTGTTTCAAATTAGGGCCACAATCGTTAAGTTTATTTCTGATTTTATGACATTATTTATACTGTAAAGGAGAAAAGAAGAAAATAAGCTGTGTTTTTTCAATCTCTTAAGACTATTCCTTCAAGTAAGGGAAACCTTCGTAACCGTGCTCAGGAATGGAAGTTCAAGAGAGAGTCTCTCTTTACCCCTTAAAGGGGCACACATGTATGGTGACGGACGGAAACTAGTTTTGGTGAACACGATGCAGTCTATACAGAAGCTGAAATATAATGAAGTACACCTGAAATTTATATACTGTTATGAACCAATGTGACTTCAATAAAATAAATACAATTAAAAATAAGATTTTTTTTTTTTTTTTTAAAAAGAGGGAGTTTCACTTAGAAGGCACTGATCTCCTCTTTCGAACTCATCACAACCACAGTGCAAGGTTCAGGGGGACGGTGTGTCCAAGAAATCTAGCTGGTGGACTGGCTTTTCCATATGTGTCCTTAGAAAAAATATTCTTTTTAGAAAATGAAGGTGACAAAGGAGGAAGGCAGAAAGAAATACAGAAGAAGGGAGAGAAGTGGAGGGGGCCAAGGAAGGGAGAAGAAAGAGAAGGATCGAGACACAGCAGAAAAGAAAGAATGACTGTGAGACTGTCGAGTCTCCTGACCTCCAGGCCTGTGTGTGGCTGGCAGCCCTGCAGAGCGGCCAGGTGGGGCACACCTGGCACACCTGGCACACCTACCTCCATGGGGTACGGAGCACTGAACTCCACCTCGGCGAGGTTCCAGACAGCATTCCCTGGGCTGCCTGTTTTCCAGATCTCCTCATAAAGGCCGGCCCCGTCCCGAGTATACACGGAGAAGATATTGTCATTCCCCTGCTGGAGCTGGTAATAAAACGCCAGGCAGCCGGACATGGGGGCCGTGGTCATCGGGGAGATGAGCTGGGCCACCTCCTGGAAGTGCTTGACGTAAACTGAGTCCACATACATGTAGTGTCCTGAAGATTACACAGAGAAAACACAGCATAAGACAGACTAGGGGACTTTCAGATGAAATGGCACGATTCTGGGATTTACTTCAAAATAATCCAGTGGGAGTGTTGGGGAGGAAACGAATGAGTTACGGAGGAAGAAGCATGGCCATGGCTTGTCCCAGCTGGGAGGTAAATACATGGAGTTCATTGTACTCTGCTAAATACAAGAGTAGAACCATTCTTTTTCTTTTCCTTAGTTGTTTTTATTAAAGGCATGCTTTCCTTTTCTTTTTTCTTTCTTTCTTTTTTTTTTGGTGAGGAAGATTGGCCCTGAGCTACCATCTGTTACCAATCTTCCTCTATTTCTATTTTTTTTCTTTCCCCAAAGCCCCAGTACATAGTGGTATATCCTAGTTGTACATCCTTCTAGTTCTTCTATATGGGATGCCACCTCAGCATGGCTTGATGAGTGGTGCTAGGTCCACGCCCAGGATCTGAACCAGTGAACCCTGGGCCGCCGAAGCAGAACGTGCAAACTTAACCACTGTGTCACTGGCCGGCCCCTTTTCCTTACTTTTGAGTAAAGTAAAACGTACTTCATATAGTTAAAGAGGTGTATCTATCATCTGTGAGGTGCTTGAATTTTCCCAAGCTGAACACATCTGTGGAAAGAAACAGACCATTACCCCGAAGCCCTCCTCCCCCGAGCCCTCTTAGGGCTATATGGCTTCTAAGAGCATACCAAGCATACCGTCTGTTCTTAAGAGAGCAGGGAGACCCTCCTGTACATCTTTACAATATCCACAAAGTGTCACTACGTATGCTTTGAGCGAAATGAAGATTTTGAATTCAAACTAGATGACCAGTTGTAGCTCTTTAATAGAACATGTCAGTCAACTAACACTGAGACAAGGTTAGGATTTAGAGGGTAAAACTTGTGACGTCACTCTTGGCAAGGCCTTGGTGTGCTCTGGACCCAGAGGCCGACCTCCGTTGAGGCATTTTGCTGAAACAGAGAAACTGTGAGGCAGAATGGGGAGAGCTTGGACTCGGCAGTGAGCGAACTGAGTTTGAATCCTGCCCAACCTCTTACAAGCCCTGTGACCTTGAGCAAGTTACTAAATATCTCTGGGCTTCAATTTTCTGATCTCTAGAATGAGCATCAAATGCTTCTCTCATAGGTTGATATAAGTAGTAAATGAGAAGATGTGTGTGAGGTGTTCGGCATGTGCCCAGCACACTGCAATCGCCCAACATAATTATAATGAAATAAAGTAATGCCATTACTGATTCTAGTACATGCTTTCCCCATTGTCTGTTTTGTATAAAGGATAGCTATTATTATTAGCATTTTGGTCTGAATTTATTTAAGCTTCAATGACAGAGGAGTTATGTAATGTAGCTTTGATAGAACAGCCTTTCTATTTACAAGCTCAGAACAATTACAACTTAATATCTTTGTTTTTGTTACATGGTGCCTGGTTAGTAATAAATCTTATTATCCTTGGCAAAATAGCAGGAAGGATATTAGGAAGAATATATGCACTCACATACCCGACGCTTACTTTCATCTAGCACACCACCCAGGATGTGTTGGGCCCTCAACAAATGGTTATTCAAAGCACAAATATAGTCTCAGAAAGGTCCTCACCTCAGCAGGGCAGAGGGGAAAGATGGAAAAATCAAAGCTTACTTTCTCCTGGCAGCAAATTGTTCAACCCCCTGAATAATCTCCCTTGCTTAAATATAATTTCTCTGGTCATCTCGCCAAGTCATGCAACTGTGAATAAATAGAGATCACAAGCTCAGACGATCAGAGGAGCCAGGCAGATCAAGTATACGATTGAAGTGGAGTGGGTCAGGGAGAAAATAGAGTGATGAATTAGTTGCCTGTATTTGAAACCATATTTCACTGGCAACAAGAAAGAGAAATCAAGCTTCTCTGGAAAAGTCAGAAAATCTGATGGCGCTAGACCCATATTCTCGTGTTGTAACAACCAGCTGGTGGTAAGGAGTGGCGGTCCCTTGAGTAGGCCTGTGTTCTCCATTCCATCCCTGAGAACCCAGCCCTCTCCTCCAAGCTGATGTCCTGACTAAAATTTTCCCACTGAAGCTCAAAAATCCAGATTTTTATAGCACATCTATCCATTTTAAATAACACCCCCTGAATTAATTTGTTAGGGTTTCTGTGACAAAGTACCACAAACTGGGGTAGCTTCAACAACAGAAATTTATTGTTTCACAGTTCCGGAGGCCAGAAGTCCAAGATCAAGGTATGGGAAGGACTGGCTCCTTTTCAGGGCTGTGAGGGAGAGTATGTTCTATGCCACTGTCCTAGCTTCTGGTGGTTTGCTGGCACTCTGCTTTCCTTGGCTAGCAGATGTCTGTCTTCATGTTCACACGGCATTCTCCCTGTGTGCACGTCTCTCTGTGTCCAAATTTCCCCTTTTTTATAAAGACACCAGTCACGCTGGATTAGAGGTCCACCCTACTTCAGTGTGACCTCATCTTAACTAATTACATCGGCAACAACCCTATTTCCAAATAAGCTCACATTCTGAGGTACTGAGGGTTAGGACTTCAACATATGAATTTTGAGGAAATACAATTCAACCCATTACATCACCCACCACAATCTTCTAAACTTTGCCTGTGCCAAATAAACACATCTGCAGGCTGGAAGTGGCTAATGGGCCCCCAGTTTGCTGCCTCTGGGGACGGATTTTAAAGGAAGAATCAGAATGTCAGACTGAACAGAATCAGAGAACCTCTGACATGCAGGTAAGGCCACGAATCCCCATCCTAAGCTCCAATGCCTTCTACAGCACTGCTGGTGGCCAGCCAGCCTCTACTAGGACACTTCACTTATGGAGAACACATGTGGCCAAGCAGCCCCTGGAACATGCCTTTGCTCACTCAGAACTTGTCTGAGTGTCAAAAGAGGATGTTAATGCCCTTTGTAATATGTCTTACCAATGGAACAGAACCCCTTTCCAAGATATGCCGTTGGGAATGTGGGTGGAGAAGAGCTATAGTACTTTGTTTCCTTATCCCTCATTGTGGGGGCCATGGAGGTGGGCTGCTGACATCTCCTTCAAGTGAACTTGCTGCAGGGACCATAGCTGACTGACAGCCTCCAGCTGCCTCATCTTGGGATCCACAACAGCAGGTGTGCCAAGGCCACATCACACTGAGCTGTTCTCAGCCTGCGACCAAGCACAGCAGGGGTACCAGAGCAGGACCATCCCGCCTGATCTGGGTTCTTCGGCAAGTCCCCCACAGCCTGGCCTCTCTCCTTCTCAAGTTTCAGCCTTCCACCCTGTGCTGAAGGCTCTCCCCACACAGGGCCACGTTAAGACTTTCGTTGGCCCTAGGCACTTTGGCTGCTGTGGGCCCCTTACTCCATAAAAAATATTAAAAATGATATTGTATGACTTCATTGGTATAAAGATGACTATAACCTAAGGTGGATGTATTATATTTATTATTATATCCATTTTTTCCCTGATTAAATTTCCTGGTTAAAATAAATAAAATTAAAACATCCTTGTGGATCCCTAAGAACGCTGAGGCTCCTAGGCACTGGGACTACCACACCTAATGGATACCTTGAGCCCGGCCCCAGCTACTCCAGCTCACTTGCCCTTTATCCTTCACAGCCATTTCCCCAATAAATCTCCTTCCCTCCTAATCCTGCCTTAGTGTCTGCTTCTTGGAAGACCCAACCTGACACAGCCATAAAGAGAGAGATCATTCTATCCAGGGTGAGAAGCACCTCCAAAGGTTCTAGGAGATTCTCAGTGAATCTGGGGGAGACCACACAAATGCAGTTGAAACTATTCATTGTACTTCCAGAGCGCACAACTGTGCTTAGAGTGTGTCTCACCCACCCCCCCCCCACCCCACTACACGTTTATCTTCCTCACAGTTGACAGATATCTGATAGTCCTCTTCAAAGGCTAGTTACTCACCTGCTGTGTAGACAATATTCTAATCCCTGAATTTGCAGTTAAAGTGCCTCATTAACAACTCATGTACAAGATAATATGCCAAGAGAGCCACAATCACATTTCTGATCCAAAAAAACCTCCAGCAAACAGAATGTGACCTGCTCAAAGTGAGTCAGACAGGCTGCTGGGAACAAGACCAGGACTGCTGACACCAAGTCTCATGTGGAACCACCAGACTAGACCACATTCTGTCGCCTCCTCTTTTCCTCTCCATCACTCTTTCGTTGCTGAGGTTGCGCACTATTTACTGACAATCTGAGTAAGGCTGTTTCTCACTGGGAAACAAAATGTGGCTCATCATAGTTCCTCATCTCTGCTGAAGGGGTTGGGATGAATCAGAAATCACCAGGTGTCTGCTTCACGACGCCAGGCTGGAGAAATGACAACAAGCCCAGGCTGAGTATGTGTCATCGGGTACAATCTGCTCTGGAGAAGAGAAGCAAATGGTTGGGTGGGTGCAGCACCGTTCTGTGTACCTTTCCAAGGAGAATGAAAAAAGTAGCCTGGAGCTCTTGGGAAACTTTGCCTAGTGCCTGGTATTATGAGAATTTTCCTGCCGAGTTCAGTGAGGCCAACCCTCTTATCTGGTCCAGAGTTCTAGAGCCTCTGGGAGAGGATATTTTTATCAGATCCTTTAAGTCTGAGTAGGATCAAACTAGGTATAGATGGACCCTAGGTGGCTAGGATCATATAATCAACCAAATCACTGGGGATCTTGCAGGCCACCAAGATTTTTAAGTATTAAAACTTCAATGAGAAATGAAAGAGTCTATGAAGGGGGCAATGGGTTCCCCATAAGACGAAAAATTGAGCAGTTTATTGTCACTCCTCTGAAGTCTGTGCTACTTTGCCATACTCAGACTGGGAGCCAGTCTATTTTTCTCTGATACACTAAAAACCTGCAGTTTCTAGAGAAAACACTGATTTCCAATTCTGTTGAACGATCAAGACTCTCAGTGATGCCAGCCCAGCTCAGGCCCTTCTGGGGTGAAGGCTGCAGTGATGGCACATGGACACTTGCTTCTGAAGAGGACTCTCCCGTCCTTGCAGCAGCCTTCTGGATGAGCTCAACTTTTCATGTGGAACCAGTGGCCCCTGGTAGTTAGTCATTTTCCCTTGGATTAGGAAAAGAACTCTGAGGGTAGTTCCCGAGTTTTTATTTTCAAACAGTCTGGTTAACCAGCATTCCACAAAGATTGCCCTTGGCTTGGCCGTGATGCCAAAGGCGTCCTCTGACTCAGCTGTGATTCGGCCCCATTGGCCACATTTGTGCTCCGGTTGCAACGTCTGCATCTGTGTCATGGTTGTCTGGACAAGCTGTCTCCTGGGTAAGGGGGGAAACTTGGTCTGAAGAAACGTATGCCAGCTGGAAACACCCACTGGTCTGCTGCCATTGTGAGGAGACAGCACCCAAAAACAAAAAGCTATTGTGCTTGCTCTCCCAGTCTATAAATCCAATAGTTATCTTCATGAACTTTTAGTTCTATGGGTTTGGGTGAATTTTACTGTAAAAGAGTCGGACTATAGTCTTTTGTATAAAAAGCTTTCAGAAATGACATAAAGGTACATGAACATGAAGAGGGGCTTCTCCTAGTCTCTGCTAAGACCTCAGTGCCAAGAACGATGGGTGACAAGTATCTCTGTTTTCTAGAGTAGTGCTAAACCATTGATGCAGAATATGCTACATTGTGGCCGACCTGGCACTAAGCCAGCTCCACCAGATTCGGTCCATCTCTCCCCTCTAGCCTGTATCTATGACAAGGCCAGAGAGGGATCAGAGATATTGGAGATAGTTTCTTTGAAGAGAGTTGTTACGGAGCTGACCTACCATGTGTTTCCTTTTAACAACCCAAGGGAAGGGGGGGGATGCTTCCCCTTTCTTACCTTCATCCAAGGGAGGGGGCTTAAGGCAACCACTGCAGAGAGGTGGAGGAGGGAAACTGCCATCTAACCTCACCCCCAGCCATGCTTACAGAAATTCCTGGGTTCTACGACGGCCCTGGACCTCAAGAGGAGGGTGGTCACAGTTACTGGGAGAACTTGGTCAGTGATAACTGGATTTTGTTGGGTACAGAGGCTGGTGCCTGACTCTTGAATGCATCTAAAATAACATCTAAAGGCAAGATGGCTGTAGGGACCTGTGGGGGCAGAGTGCAGAGAAAGGATTTTGTTGCCAGCAAGCTGTACTTGCAGAGTTTGGTGGAGTAAAAATTTGAGTTCTCCCTTAGTCTACGTGGACAACTCGGAAGGTAGCTGGGCTGCAGCCTTGAGGACCCTTCTCAAGAGGACTGCATGCAGGGTGCTAGCTCCAACGGAAAGGAGATGGCGGGCTGTCCCATTACTGACAGGTGCTAAAGGGGCTTCACAGACGGCCGCCCAGAGAGTGAGGTGGGTTTCCCCTGGGCTGTGTGAGAAATGGCCAGCAGCTGGCCACCTGCAGTACGAAGGGCATCAACTCCAGCACTGTTCACATGAAACCCTTTGTCCCCTTCCCCTCCCTTTCTGTTCCCATCATGCCTCCCCCAACCTGGAGGAGCAGAAGCAGCAAAGTGAGCAAAGGAAGAGGAAGGGAAGAGCCAGGGGTAGAAGGATAGAGAACAAAGCACAAACCCTTCTCTTTACTACCACTCTGTGCTCCGGGCTGGGGGAAGATTTGAATGGGATGAGATGTGGAGGTTTTGAGTTGACTGAACTTAATCCTTGAAAAGGAGGCTGTTAGTTAATACCTGAAAGTGACTGGAAAGGGCAGAGAAAGCAGATTCAGCAGAGTTTGCACAAAGGCAATGGTGAGAGATAAAAGCTGCTTCCCTGCTGAGGGCTCTGCAATGAGCCAAATGGATCAACGCAGAGAGCGAATGAACAGGTGCCATTAAGATGACGCTTGAGCCCAATCTGAGCCGAAATGAGAAGAGAGCGCCATGAGTTATGGAAAGATGATCCATCCATCTCATGGTCTTTGATGGAATAAAATAATTCTGACCTTATTTGAGGCTTGAAAGCCTTGTTCAGCTCCTTCTAGAGTGGCAGCATAAGCAGATTTAATTTAAAAAAATCTCAGCAAAGAAATATATTTCCCTCATTATTTTTCTGGCAATTATCTTCTTTTTGCTAAGGCAGGTAGGAAACGGTAATGATCTGAGCTGTCAGTAGGTTACCTCCTGAAAGATTTTATTTCACTTTGTAAAATATGAACAAAGAAAAAAAATCCATATGTGATGAATCAGAATAGAACATGAAAAAGCAAGATAATACCCCATCCCCGCCAGGATTCCAAAGATGTCCCACCACAATTCTCACTGCGTTATTTTAGCCATTTGCATCATCTGACAAGAATTTGGATACAAATAAAACAAAACAGAAATGGACTCATAGATACAGAAAAGAAACTCGTGGTTGCCAGAGGGTAGGGGGTGGGCAAAACAGGTGGAGGGGATTAAGAGGTACAAACTTCCAGTTATAAAATAAATAGGTCACGGGAATGTAATGTACAGCATGGGGAATATAGTCAATGATATTGTAATAACTGCATGGTGACGTGTAACTAGATTTATCATGGTGATCATTTCATAATGCATATAAATATCGAATCACTATGCTGTACACCTGAAACTAGTATGATATTGTATGTCACTATACTTCAATTAGAAAAATAATTTGGAGACATAGTACACATTCGAAAACTCCGACTCACTGTTTGGGCTAACTGTTAAAAACACACAAATTTGTGTGGAAGGAAAACACATACCCACATCCTACTTTTCAGATATCATTTTCACTGTTCTCTTTTCTACAACACAAGGGCCATAGCCCTCCTGGGAAGGCTTCCCTCAGCCTCTCTGCAGCTCTGTGGTTTCTGAACAGGCACATAGCTTCCCCCACCCCTGCTGTTCGCGTCTCCAGTTTTCACCTGAAAGCAAAGTAATGAGCTCCTTCCAGGATATGAATGAACATGAGATGAGTTTATGGGGAGCAAAATCTGCTGCTGCGGGCAGACATCTGAACATTTAATCTTTACTTGCCACCCAAATTGACAGAGCTCAGGGAAAATCAATACACCGGATAGAGGTGAATGTAATAAGCAAGGCAACTTCTCCTATTTAGAAGATTGGAGGGTTTTTCTCAAGAGTGATCTCCTGGTCAAATCTTTGAATCACATGGGCAGAGAACTTCTCAAATAAAATATTTTGGAATCTTTAGAACTTATCTTTTTTTAGCCCCATCCTATATAGAAGGAAGTCCTACGTGGGAGTCCAGGCGTGAGAAGTGTGAATGAGTGTGCATGTGTGTGTGCACATGTGTCTGTGCATTGGGTGGAGATGAGAGGGCTGTTTGGCTAATGACTGGGCAAACCATCAGTCGAAAAGTTGAAGAGAAGTTGGGGTGAACTAGCTGAGAAGAATTGGATGAACCGAGAGGAATGCAGGCATCCAGGCTCCCCGCCCATCATAAACAGGAACATAACCTGGGATGGAGGGGCTGCTCTGCCACCATCAGACGCACCAGCATTCTCAGATGCTCTCCACCATAGAGACAACCAACCACTCCCATGCCTACCCACCTTTGCAGATGCTGTACTTATCTTCTCCTTTCCCATCTGGCCATATTCCAGTTCTGATATTACTTCCTCTAGGAAGCCTTCCCTGCATCCCAAAACCAAGGTAGTCTCTCACTTTTCAGTGGTCCTGTATAATATATTTATTTCATACCTCTATTAGCCATGCATCACTGTGCATGTTTACATAGCATTTTCATATTTGGATAATTTGAGAAATGCCATAATATACATCAACATAGAACTATATTAAAGGCATTGAGAAGTCCTGAAATAAAGAAATCTGTTTAGCTTTCTTAACTCAGGTTTTCCCCAGTACATCTGATCACCTATAGCCCTTCTGTCTTCATATAGAGATTATTATACTCAAGAACTGGTATTCAAGGGAACAGCATTTCTGAAAACTTGGTTCCTATGATTTTTTGAGGTCAGTGACTGCTACTGGATCACCAGGGTATGCAAGAATGCCTGACTTGGACAAAGTGGTTATTTTATGTTTGTTGAATGAATAAGTGAGTGATCAATGAAGAAGTCTCATTCTGGTGTTTGGGCTCTGCCTAGATTGACTATATAAACCTGTGACTTGCTGGAAGGGAGGTCAAAGGTCTCCCTAGATTTCTTCCCTTCAGTCCCAGTGTCAGCTGCTTCTTTAGGATTCCGTATTGACATCAGGGGACTAAGCAATGGCAGTGGGCAAAGCTATGTGCCTTTGGGAGGTGTTTTAGAATACCCAAGGAAGAAGAGAAAGGATAGGAAAATGGAGAGGGGGCGAAGGGATGGGGAGAGCGAGTGGGAGAAAAGAGAAGCAAGCACCTGTGGCTGGGGTGACAGCACTCTACTGTCAAGTCTTAGTGCTCCTCAGAGGTGATGGCACCATCACGCCTCTCTCTTGACCCTTCTGGTGAAAAGAGGAGAAAACCCAGGTCCTCTTTTTCTCACCCCTTAGTCCTCCCTTTTTCTTTTTTTTCTAATGCCAAACGCAAGGTGCTTATAATCAGGAGGGACCCTAAACATTTTGGAAATAGATCTCGATGGGTGGTGAATTTGGAGAATTTGATGTACAGCATTAGGTAAAGAGAGAAGAGTAAAATATTAGAACTCAAAGGCATCTTAGAGATCATGAAATTCAAATTCCTCACTTGCAAACAGGCCAATGGAGACCCTGAGAAGTTAAGGGATTGCCCAGAGTAATACAGTGCTCTGATAACTGGGTCTGGAGCACAGCATTCTGACTCCTAGCCTGGTCCTCTTTCTCTATCTCTTGTTGACACAAATACGGTCAGAATGGTCTATGGTCACAAATGAGAGTGAGGGAGGACTAGCGTGATACACTCTTCAAAGGACGGAATGCACTCAGGCAACACAGTCAAATGAATGATTTCACAACAGTCCACAGATCTGTTGCCTCTTCCAAGACATCCATGTTCTCCCCAGCCAGCTGGTCCTCACCATCAGTGAGGATAAAAATGATGTACTGAACAAGCGATCATCAGATCATGACGTTGGTTACCCAGAGGATCTGACTTGGGAACTAACTTTTAAGTGATTTTGGAAAAGTTCTCTAATACTTTCCCATACTTAAGCTTATACCTCTGTGATAATGACACCAAGGATTATTACAATTTTAATGCATTCGTCTTTCAAGATTCTCTCTACTCCTTGAACTAGATTCTTAAGACATGGCAGAAAAACAATCTCAAAATTAGCGTACTTCCATAAATTAAGTCACCTTGCTTTTATTTTCTTGAAACCCCAAGAGATTGTTAGTTGCTTTATTCATTTAATCAAAGATCTCAAGAGGTAGTGACATTCTATTATTTTGCGTTAATCCAATTGTCTTTTAAAAATGCTCATGTAGATTCATGGATTAATCTGTCATGATTGGTTATCATTTACTCTATACATAACACTCATTTATAGTGTGGCCCCTACAGTGGCCACAAGTGGAGACAAGCTGTGTGTCTTGAGGGCCAAAATATGGATATACATGTGGAAACCTCAATCTTTGGTCATTTTCAAAATTGCTAAACCTTCTTTCCTTTTAAAAGAAGGAAGTGAAAATGTCTTGTCTTTTTCTAATCTCAATTCCTTGTGTAGGTGATCCCAGATGTACCTAAAGAAATGGTTTCTGGGGCATTCTTTTGTTCTCTTGTTCTACTTTGTCCTTGTCTCCTTTCCATGGAAGCTTTCTCCTCAAAGCTGACTGCTCACTGATCACCTCTCTTACCCATTTTCCCTGCAGAGAACCAGCCCACATGGCCACTAGGGGGCCCTGTTGCACACCGCATTCAGGATTAATCATTGGGACCGCTCGCTCACCTCATTGCCACTTGGGAAGTTAAGGACTTGTTCCTGCCATTCTATCTATTTTAGAGAAAAGCAACCTAGGATTATTCCAGCCTTGTCTTTAGAAATGAGAAATATTGAACAACAAATAGATAAGAAAGTAAAACATAAAATGGAAACGATAAAATACCAAGACCAGGTCACAGGTAAAGAAAAGCGTTTAACTGGGTGGCCTTCTCCTTAGTTCTAGGCTCAGGTCTGTAGCCTGTCTCTATCTCATGGCTTACTCTTCCCTGCTCTTCCACCAGGCTCCCTGTCCCTACTCACCCTCCCTTCTCCTCCATCTCTGTTGACAGAGCCACAGTTAGGCCAGTGTAGGGGGCGGAAGGAGATGGCAGAAGCAGTTCTCTTGGGAAAAGGACTCCATTTGTCCTCAGCTCACCCAGTTCACTCTTGAAGGTGTGATCCTGCGGAAGAAGGGAGTGGGAATTCCGAACACTTCCTCCTCCGACAAACCAGTTCACGTTGGGGTTCCAGCGGTTCACAAAGCCACAGAGATGATTTTCTTCAAAGTCACATTCTGGCAGAGAAGAAATAAAAACACTTCATGGAGACGTGGTTACACCTGGGTACACCCAGACTCACTGAGGGTCTGCTCTTAGATAGGTTATGCTATATGTTTCTCACTCCCTTTGACCACTGGAACCTTTGTACCAGGACCCCTAGACAATATTGATCAGGAAGAGAGATCCAGTAATGCATAGAGATCATAAGTCCTCATTGCTTCTTTGGATTTTGGCCCTTCCACTTAACTGGCCACGTGGCTTGCTGCATAACCTCTCTTAGCCTCTATTTCTTCATATGTGAAATGGGGGGAACGCTCCCATCTCATGGGGCTGTTGTAAGTGTGGACAGCTCCTGCATAGTGCCAGGGACAGGGTTAGTGCTTGGTATATCAGCCATCTCTGTTTCAAAGTACTATTCAGGGCTATGCTCTTAGCTCCAGAAATTTTATCCACCACCCTTCTGGTAGCCCATTCCTCCATCCCCTTCTCTCCTGATGACGGACAAGATACCCAGAGCTAAGGGGCATGTTCCCTAGATGCTAAAATCCTCTGCTTTTCTTGTAAACAAAAACCCAGTCAGAATAGGCAGGGCATGTGTATCCAGGGCTCTGGGTCTTTCTGCAGCTACTGAGTGGAGAAGAGAGAGAAGATAAAGGGACTCCCTTTTCCCCCTTTTAGTAGCATTGACATGTTTGCACTGATAAATTGTTCCCGGTCAACAGACTCCTTTGGTGGGAACAAGAAACTCACAAGCCAGTGGCTCCATTGATCCCCATAATCATGCAATTAAAAACATGGAGGTTGACCTGTATGGACTGTGTCAGGATTCCCCTGGCTTCTGGCTTCCTATTGCATTTGACCAATGGAAGCAGGAAGAGAATGAGGTTGGGGGTGTTCATTCGTCCAGCTCCCACCCTGCCAGGTTGCCATGAGCTGGCTGTATCTCTCTATTGAGGGTGCAGCTCCTGTCAACAAGCCCCCACCATACAGCTATTGCCTCCAGGTTCTGGTAACCCCTCCTCCCTTGCCCATGAGACCTAAAGATGGTGATGGCTCATGAGTCATCACTGTGACTAGCCTGGATTACCACACCATCTCTTGCTGGTTTCCTTTATCTACCCACATCTTTGTAGTTCCTTTAATGAGCTCTCCTCAAATTACTCAAGTTGAATGTACCCTCTGTCTCCACTTTCCTGCCAGCACCCTGACTGATATAGTTATCAATGTGTTTTTACATTGGCAAGCATGGAAAATTTTTTAAGATTTTCATTTGCAACTTTTCCCCTGCAGCATCTGCTAAGCAATGCCCAACATTCAGTGCCAAAGGCTGCATGGAGTAAAATAAAAGGCAAAATATTCCTCAATGTACCAGACACTATTCCAAGCACTTTACATGAATTAACTTAATCCTCAAAACAACTCACAGAGGAGGTGCTATTATTAACCTCATGCTACTGATGAGGAACTGAGAGAAGCAGAGAGAATGCAGAGAAAGAAAGAAGAGATGAGAACATCATCATACAGTTTAACAAAGTAAAAGTATTGGCACTCCTTTTGTTTTTTAAACAAACCAGAAGCCACCAAGCGATCTGAAGAAAGGAAATTAACATTTTTTGAGTGCCAAGGACTGTAGCAATCACCTTCACATCCGTGATCTCATTAGTCCCCACGGTAATCCTGTGAGGGAAGTATTTTATCCCATTTTACGGGTAGTGAAAGGAGAGGCTGGGGGGCTCAGTGAGGTGACTGGGCCAGCAGGTGGCGCTCCACCAGCTGTGTCTGACTCAAGCCTGTGAGTTGTCCAAGATCATGCAGCCGCCATGTGGGAGCTACAGGGAGGCTGAAGGAGGGAAGCTTGGAGCAACTCACTGTATCTTCAGAAAATGGTCACAGTCCCAGGCTGCTTTCTTTCATTTGCATTAAGGACGTCATTGCAAGGTCAAAACGAAGAAGGGAGACTCAGGGAATTAGCAAAGGCTTTTTTGTTGTTGTTAAGAATCGTCTTTGACTCTCCTTTCTCTTCCTTTCCACAGCCATTCAGCCTGCATGTATCGTCAGTGCTGACACATCTCTCAGATAGACTGGCTTTTTCCCATTCCACTGTCAGCTCCAATCTTAGACCCTCATGTGTCCCCTCTGTAAGGTCACAATTGTTCCCTTGGGGTTTTCCAACCTCTTACATATTTTCCCTGTTTCCAACTGATTTTCCACGTGGCAGCCAGACCCGTCAGCTGAAAACGCAACTGCAAGCCCCTCCCCCGCTGCCTTGACTTTTAGGGCCTCCCAAACCCATAATTCTTTAATCCAAGCTCCATAGCCTGGATCCCGACTCCTCCGTAACAGACTCCCACAGCAGCCCTGATTCTCTCTTCAAACAGTCCCCTCAGCCGCTTGCCTTCGCCTGAGCAGGCTCTGTGCTTTCTCCCCCCTGGGGTTTTCCTACCCTGTGCCTGCACTTGACTGAATTCTACTGAAACTCCAGCTCAGTTGCCTCTCCTGAATTCAGTCCTCTCCCATTTCCTCTCCTTGTCTCTTCAACTCCAGAGCACGGCTTGCCCTTCTCGGCAGGATTCATCAGACCCCTACAGAAAGAGCTTCAGTGGCAGACAGGAGGAAGTGGAGCAACAGCTAGACGTCGACTGTCTTCTTACGCCATCCCAGAAGCTGGCACATGAGAGGCGCCCAGCTAACCCTGCTCAAGCAGAATCGAAGTGACAACTGATCACAAAGACAGGGGCAATATTGTGCAAGAGAGCAATGGAGTAAAGAGAGGAAAAGGCGTAAGATGATGCCTGCTTTTTTAGCAAATGCTACAGAAAGCTGAATTCGCAGCGAACTAGAAATTATTTTATTAGAATACGTTGAGGTTAGGGTGACAACTCAGGTTCCAGTTGCTGCATCTACTTTTCTTTCATTAATCCAGTCACACAGGCAAACTCTAAGGAGCCTTGCCATGCTAAAGACAGAGAAACAACATACTATATTCAAGGGAACCTAGCAAAGAATTGGAACTACTATGCAGTATGCAGTGGCATCTATAAAATACTCTGGCTTTAGGGTTGATCCGATTCCCTCTGACAACAATAGATTTTAGAAAAAGATTCCCATTCTGATGTGATGAAAATGAAACCCACTTACCAATACAGTAGCCGGTTGTCATCTTGATTTCAAAGAGGGCAATGCTGGCGGTGTCTCCCTGTCCTAGCACACCTTCTATTAAAATCTGCACAACACATGGGGGAGAAGGGAGTTAGACCTGAAAACACCATGCTTCCTTGGTTCAGTATTTCAGTTACTTGTCAGGAGCTGTTCAGTAATTCACGGCAAAACAAGATTGTCTCAGCTAACTGCTATTGGATGGACTTTGTTTAAAAAATGTGTGTGTGTTAGCGTGTTTGCACAGGAACACGTGCACTCGTGTGTGTGTATACAAACATATACATATACGCTCAGAACCTTGAGGTGAGCAAGAAGTCCAACAAAAGCTTGGAGTCAGCTGTCTTTGATCGTTATCCCAACCACCACCTTCGCCAGTGCTTGTGGTAGCACCAATCGGCTGTAGACGGAGAGGAGAGCTTGTGTCTCTGGGGAAACTCACTCTGAGAATGGTCAGGAACTGAGGGCAAAAGTCTCAGGGGGAAAAAAAACCCCTTGGGGGAGGAGGTAGGAAGCAAAATCTGACTAGCGGTGGGAGATCTCCACAGAGATGGAAGAGGCTCACAAATCATCTCGTGGTTTCTATATTGCTGAAAACTTCGGACATTTTAAATAAAGAACAGAGAAAAGCACGACAATTTATGCAGCTGATTTCAAGCACCGTTATGGTTCACGTTTGGTCCTGTTTCTGAAAGTATTTGCTTTTCCTTATTTGACTTTAGCCCAATATTTTGCAACGATGCTGGTAGATTTAGGGTGTGAGATATCACTGGGAGGACATTGTGAAATAGGGACCTCAGACCCTCAACGCTCCTTCCCTCAACCGCCCCACTGCCTGATGGGGAGGGACGACCAGCAGACAGGGGTTATAAGAGAGTACCGTATTTCAAAACTTTCTGAAGAAGGAAAGGGATGGGATAGGAAATTGAATGGGGATTAGGAAAAGAGAAAGTTTTCCTGAAGGCTCCATTGGGTCCTGCATGACATATTCTCAGTAAACATCACACTTCTTGGCCAAGTGAGTCCAAATTCCATCCTCTTTCCCTACGCCAGTCCACATCCAACTTTATCTTACATTCTCCACTTTCCTTTTCCGATACTGCTGATGGAACAACTTCCATCCTTGAACAGGAATTAGAACATGACCTTTAGGTCCCTTTCCCCTTTCAAAGTATTTTCATTTCTCCTTTTATTATAGTTACTTTTGTTCAAAACTTGAGCAAACTAACCATTAGGAAGATAACATAAACACATACCACACACAACTTAGAAGGATGAAACAAAGTTATAAGAAATGAAAATGCTCCCTCGAGCCCATTAGAAAATAAATTTCCATTCGAGAGGTTGGTTTAAGCCTCATTTAGATTCTTACCAAAGTTCCATTTAAATAGACAGGAAAGAAATCTGGGAAGAAGTTCTTTTTAGGTATAAGCGAAATATTAATTTACATTACTAATATTCTTCTATGACGCATCTCCTATAAAACATCACATCCTAACACAGGAGATAACTAAATTCAATGGCAGAAGTTCTCATAAGATCTCAGAATAGCATAAAGTCACATAAGAAGCCCTGCACCTTCCTCCTGAATTCCACCCACCTTGAATTTTTTGGAAGTGTTTTGCAAATCCAGGCTGGCTATGAGCCAGCTGTCTGAAGGTTCCTTAGCTGACCAAAGCAAGCGATCAAAGCTTTCATCTTCAAATCTCACATAGAGGTTCAGCAGGCTGGGATCTGAGGGAGACCCTGAAGATGTGGTTATCTGGTAGACCAAACGCAGGCAGCTCCATTCCTCAGCCTGTAAGTCAGAACTTAGCAGCACAGCTTTCTCCCCTTGCTTGGCAAAGGAGGTGTCCACGTAAATGTAATGGCCTGGAAAGAGAAAGAAATACAGGGAAGGGATCAGTCTTCTGTTTGCAACTCAGGAAAATACTGTGGTCCAGTAAATCTGAGGGCAGATATATCCTGCAGATGCATTTTGTTGGCCCATTGAACATTGCCTGAACACGGGATCTCTGCCTTCTTGTTAAAAATTAGAAGGTCCAGCAACTCTGAGGCCACTGTCACATGACACATGACAACAAAAGAACTGGAGCTGAGTAGTGCTGCCTCTTCAGAGGGTAGTATGAGGGTTCCATTTTGTCATAATCCCCACTACTCCCTATTACCTCCTGACATTGAGGCCAAGTGTCTGTTGCCTATTACTATGTTATAGCTGGCCCACTTCCCACATTGCATTCATTGTCCAGGTCCCCATATGCACAAGAGTTTGAGAACCCAGGCCAAGAGGCTTCAGAATCTGGAGGAGCAGCAAGAGTAGGTGAAACACCCAAGATTGGAGTCAGATACCTTGATGGACTCAACCTTCGCCTTCCACAGCTCCCCTCATACCTAATGATTCAATCTGCATTTAACACGCATCATTATAGTTGATTGAATTGCTTTGGTTACCTCAGATCTTGGGGCCTAGGTAGAAAAAGTTCATTGTAAGTTAATTTCCTTATTAGGAACAAGACTCTTCTCCTCTAGACTCTTCCATGACCAAATCTCATAGTTCTGTTAACTAAATGAGAAAGTATATGCAAAACATGTAGGACAGGGATTGGAAAGCAGTGAACACACCAGGACCTGCCATCACTATTTTCTTCTCCTCCATCCCCTCCTCCCCGTTCTCACCCCCTCCTGCCTCCTCTTCTCTTCTGTCTTCTCCTTCCCTTTTCCCCCTCCTCCTTCACTGCCTCCTCCTCTCCTTTTCCTCTCTTTGCTCCTCTTCCCTCCGCCTGCCCCGCCTCCCCCTATCTTCCCAATATTGACAAACGGTGCTCTGCCAGCTACACCAGGATGTACAACAACATTTCTATGAACAAAATCAAAGAAAAGGATGGGAACCCTAACTTGAGCCTTCCAAATCCAGCTCTGGTCATTGGCTTCCTATAGCAGTGATCTGATCTGCCTGTGGGTCTTGGGGACCCACTGCCTTTCTGGCCTGCACTCTCAAGCTTGCTCAGAGGTTCCCACACTGGTGGCCAGCATTTAATCTGCTGTCTTCCATCATGTGGCCACTCCCCACCCCCTTGTATTTTGGGCTCCCCGACACTAAACTATTACCAGAAAGGCCCTGACATGCCTCTTTGCTTGGCTTGATGTTCTTCAGCCCCTACGCCCACACTTGTTGCACCAAATGCTGATTCCAGTCTGGATCCTTGTCTCTGTGGCAAGTGCCAACAGGCCAGCAGCAGCTCAGCTGATGACCATCCTCACAGTTAGGGCACAGTTAGGGCATTGTCTTCAGGGAGTCTTGCCCGCCTGTGAAGAGTTTCAAGATCAAAACCTATCTCCAGCTGGCAGCCTTTTAACATAGCAACCACCCACTAGGCGCAAATAGCAACTACTTCTAGATGCCAACCAGGCACCCTCTCAGGAGAAATCTGGCCCTTGCAATAATTGCCACCAACACCGTTACCTCCTACGCACGGTGAACACGCACTAAGAACCAGGCACTGTTCTAGGTGCTTCACACACATTCACTAGCAATGGGGCCTGTTGGGTTTTGAAATACTAAGACAGGGTTCTTGATGTCAACGCTTTTTTGAATAAAAATACTCTTCATTGTGACACAAGGGAATGTATAAGTGCCATCCTCCTTTCCCTACTCTCTGCTACTGCCCCAAAAGAAGGGACACTAAACAGGCTGGTAGTGGGGTGTGGTGGGAATGGGGATTGGGGGAGATCCTGAGAGCACTTCAAATCCTTTCTTGAGAGAGTTGGTACATGAAGACTAGAAGAGGAAAGAAATAAAGAACACCCCCACTGTGTCCTATGGAGGTTCACAACGCAAACCAACTTTGCTGCCATGAGGCCCAATTCTGCTGGGGCACTTCCCCAGCTTCTCCTGTTCTCCCACTCGCTCCTTCCTCTCCCTGTTCTAGAAGGGAACAACTCACACCTGTGCTTCTCAAACTTGAGCCCAGAGTCACCCGGAGGGCTTGGTCAAACACAGGCCCCAGCCGGGCCCCCTCTTAAAGTTTTTAATCCAGTAGATCTAGAGTGAGGCTGCATTTCTGAAAGTGCCAGGTGATGCTGATGCTGCTGGTCTGGACCACACTTTGAGAACCAGTGATACACAACAGCTGACAGAGAAAGGACTCACTCCCCAGATACCTCTTGTCTATCAAAGAAAGAGCCGGCTGCTGTAGTGTGTGAAGCAGGGAGGAGGCAGTTCCACTTGGAGGCAGAAACTCAAACTTCAGTAAATGCGTCTTACAGCAGGCTCGCAGAGTCCACCTTCTGGTGATTATCTTGATTTTTCAGTGAATGCCAAAAAAAATCTCTCTTGACATAATCTCTCACTATATCAGATTTTATTAAAAGTATATGCTAATGCTCTCATATTAAGAACATTTGAGAACACATACCATAAAATGTATTATTTAAAATACCTTGATATTATTCAGTATGAAAGTTGATGCTATTTATTGAGTGATTTTGACATCTCAGTCCTAAATCTTGGCTATTTCAAAATATTGAGATTTTACATGTAAATTACAGACCTCAAGTTCATTTTTAGGTCATGTTCTGTGAATGTGCCTATTAGCTGCATTATAATCCATCCAAAGATTTATCTACTCAACTGATTTTGCATCCATTCAGCAGAATAATGCATTTTCCTAGATCAAATAACTAGCCAAGTGCTACCCACTCCTACTATCACTGCCAAGTTCAAGATAGATTTTCTTAATTAATCACTACATATTTTTCCTGCCTAGTCTTGACATAGCCTCAGAATCCTTCTAAACAAAGTGGTTCATGTGGCCACTCCCAATCAATCAGAGCTGGCACTTGAGTTGAAAATATTTATTATCCTTGCTTGTGGCTTCAGTATCAGAGTATATTTTGTGGTCATGTTAGAACTAAATTGAACTAGAAGGAACATGGTATATTTTTAATAAGTTTTAGAAAATGAAGACAGAATGAGGAAGATATTGATATCAGAAAGAGTGCCTTACCCTGGACTGTCACTAAGAAAATTGCTATTTTAGAACAACTTCATAATGTTTTTGGTGAGTTGTTTCTTCTTTGTTAAAAAGAATCATTTTACCACTGAGTGAGTGAGTTAATGAGGTTGTCTTTGTGAGTTATTTCATTTATCCCAGCCTAATGAGATTGACATCTGGAAGTTAATCTTGGACATAATTTATATGCTATAAAATTCACCCTTTAAATACAAGTCAATGGTTTTTAGTATATTCACAAAGTTGTGCAATCATCACCACTACCTATTTCCAGAATCGTTTCATCACTCCAAGAGGAAATCTCATACCCACTAGCAGTCATTCCTCATTTTTACCTCCTCCAAGCCTCTGGAAACCATGAATGTACCTTCTATCTATATGGATTTATCTATTCTGGAAATTTCATATGAATGGAATCATATAATATGTGGCCTTTTGTGACTGGCTTCTTTCACTTAGCATGATATTTCTAGGTTCATCATGTTGTAGCACATATCAGAATTTCATTCAAGACTGAGTAATTTTCCATTTTATAGATATACCACATTTCATTTATCCACTCATCAGTTGATGGACATTTGAGTTGTTCCCATTTTTTGGCTATTACGGATAATGCTGCTATGAACATTTACATACAAGTTTTTATGTAGACATAAGTTCCAATTCTCTTAGGTATATGTTTGGAAATGGAATTGTTAGGTCACATGGTAACTCTATGTTTAACTTTTTGAGGAACTGCCGAACTGTTTTCTAAAGTGGCAATGCCACTTTCATGTTCACTAGCAATGTACGAGAGTTCCAATTTCGCCACCTCTTCACCAATACTTGCTACTGTCCCTCTTTTTTTCTTACAGTCAATCTAGTAGATGTGAAGTGGTATCTAACTGTGATTTTGATTTGCATTTCTCTAAAGAGTAATGATGTAGAGCATTTTTTCATGTGCTTATTGGCCATTTGTACATCTTCCTTGGAGAAATGTCTATTAAAGTCCTTGGCCCATTTAAAAGATTGGGTTATTTATCTTTTTATTGTTAAATTATGAGATTCTATATATTCTAGATACTAAATCTTATCTGATACATGATTTGAAAATATTTTTTCCCAGTCTCTGGGTGGTCTTTTCACTTTCTTGACGGTATCCTTTGAAGTACAAAAGTTTTTAATTGTGATGAAGTCCAATTTTCTATTTTTTCTTTGGTTGTGTGTGCTTTTGGTGTCATAGCTAAGAAATCATTGTCTAACGTAAGGTCATGAAAGTTGACAGCTATGTTTTCTTTTAAGAGTTTTATAGTTTTAACTCTTACATTTAGGTCTTTGATCTATTTTGAGTTAATTTTTGCCCATTAAATCATCTAGGCATCCTTGTTGAAAATCAATGCAGCATAGATACTAGAGTTTATTTCTGAACCCTCAATTCTATTCCACTGATCTGTATCTATCCTTAAGCCAGGACCACACAGTCTTGCTTACTATAGCTTTGTAGTAAAATTTTAAGTTGGCAAGTGTGAGACCTCCAACTTCATCCCCTTTTCCAAGACTGTTTGACTATTCTGGGTCTCTTGCATTTCCATATGACTTTAAAGATCAGGATGGGAATAGAGTAAGTTTAAATATCACAAAGCTCACTGTTCTTACTGATATTCAAGAGTTTTTTTAATAAATGCTCCCAAATGTTGCAAGTCTTTGGTTAATTTCAAATTCTTAAAAAACTGATTTTGACAATTGTTGCCAGTGTTTTCATTGCTTTCATGGACAATGGAGTCCTTACTCCACCATTCCCTATTCTGTCTCTCTCTTTCTCCATCTATTTTAAACAATAAAGAGAGAAAACGGTGCTTCAGAGATGTTAAAGTAAATACAAACAAAAAATAAAAAGGCAGAAAATGGCAGAAATCACAGGTGGATTGGGAGGTTGACTGACACATGAGGCCACGGGTCGGGGGGAGACTCACTAGGCTGGGTGTTAGACAGATGAGGGCAGGAGGGGAGGGAAGGAGCCTCTTCAAATACTGCTGCTTAGTCAGCTTGAACTGATTTATGAGACATTTATTGGAAATGATAAAACCTTTAAAAGGAGTCAGAAAAGGGCCATAAACTTCGACACGCATTTTTTAAAAAAGTGTCAGCAATCGAAATCAATAATTAAGCCATCCTGCCAAAAAGGTCAGGCTCCATATTCCCGAGGCTCTGAACATGTCTTCTAGCCACACGCAGGCATCAGAAAACAACAATAGAAAAACATTTCTGTTTCAGTGAGGGCAGACATAAAGACCTGAGTTTTGAGGTCATGCTCAATTGCTGGCCACATCTGCACAGCTGGAGCTCAATGTATTAAGGACTTCTCATAGCCAAGGCACAGCATGACGGGTCTATATCCCAGGCCATCACTATGGCAGTGTGGCCAGGGCACGAATCGTGAGGTACCCCTGCGATTCTACTTGCTAACAAATGTACTGTCATTCCGGTGTGACGATCGTGATGAGGCAACCGTATGGTGCAGAGAAGCCCATCCAGGATTTGCAAAGTATAATCTCAGTTTAAAACTGTATCATGTATATGCTAACTGTGGCATCAGTTTTTTTGCCTGCAAAATGGGAATAATAACACAGGCAGTCCTATGACATATACATTCAATATTTGGAAAATCATTCAACATACTCAGAAAAAATAAACCAACTGAAAATAATCCAACCACTGCAATACATACATACACATATGAAATAAATTTTTCATACAAACAGCCACTAAACGAAATCTATTTTACATATTTTAACACAGAAAGGAAAATTGTGTTGTACACAGAAATGATATACTATATAGAGAACCATGTGCACTGTACTCTCCGTGCAATTTAAGGACCTTTCAAGAGCAATTTTGATGGTACCCAATTTTCACTTTTTGTGCTGACTTTAAAGCTCAAGTGAGATATGACTTCACATCTACTTTTTGGGGTAGTAGTGAGAACCTGATGACGTATATAGAAATGCTCTGTAAATTGTAATGTTAATTGTTAATTATTTCTGTTCTCATCATCGGGGGAGGAGACGTTTAGCTGCTCAGGGATAGTAGAAATTTATATCGCCTCCTTCCTTTTTTCCAGTAGAATCAGAGCCGATATTTGTTCAGGTAGCAGACCAGCTGCACATTTTCAATGCTGGTAGGAGAACAGCTTTCACTCATTTCGCCTTAATTGACCCTTTGCTGCTCAAATCTGCACCTTTGTCCTCTTGAGTGGTCCCTCCTGGCCACCCACTCTCACATTTCCCCTCGTCCCACCAGGATTAATCATTTCTAAAGTAGAATTTAGCATATTTCCTCCTATATGATTCTGGCTGAAACCTCGTGATCCAGCTCTGATAGCAATGCCTACGTCTCTATTTTCTTTAGCTCTCAGAACCTTGCGTATCTAAGACAAGGACACTGCCTTCTTTCTGGCAGCTTCCTTCCCAGGGCTGAAGTCCAGCCCATAAACTGAGGTGGGGAGCTTCTCACCAGATTTCCTGAATGCCTCACTGAAAGCCTTCCTGGGTCAGGTCCTGCCAGTGGAAGCAGTACAGTGGAGCGGTTAAAAGAATGTGGTTATCAAACCAGCCTGATGTGGGTTCAAATCCCAGTCACACCACTAACAAATCATGTCACTTTGAGCCAGTTGCTTGTACTAACTGAGAGTCACTTTTTTCACTGGTAAAATGGGGGTGCTTAAATAGTGACTTTGCAGAGTTTTAAAGAAGATTAAATAAAATAACGAAAGTCAAGCTCTAAGCACAGTGCCCAGTGCCTAAAGGCACGTGGTAAGCTGTTAATAAAAGTTAGCTCCTACTTTCCAGATATCCACGCAGCACACTCTTCCTGAGGGTGGGACCTCTCTGATACTAACTGCTACTCGTTCTACCTGCTGCCCACTGACCTGCCCTTCTGACACCAACTTTTGCCCACCGTACAGAAGATCCAGCTGCAGCTGGAGCCATTATCCCTAGTGCCTGCTCCACAGCTGCAGACACACCCTTTTCTAGGTCTCAGCCCCTCCCAGTCTGTCCCATCCCCTTGCCCAACTACATTCTCTGCTATGACAATCATCTCTGGGGTCTACCATTTAATGAAAGCAGCCTGGACAATAATGCATACAAAACATTCAGCAAACGTTTATACAGTTTTTGCAAGAAACAGATCCCTATCGTGGAGAGGGGGTGCCTCCATGAAACTGCATCCTCAATTATGTAGAAACCATTAGCTTACATATATATATATATTTTTTTTTTTGCTGAGGAAGATTCGCCCTGAGCTAACATCTGTCACCCATCTTTTTCTATTTTGTATGTGGGTCACCGCCACAGCATGGCTGCTGATGACTGGTGTAGGTCCACACCCAGGAACTGAACCCAGGCCACTGAAGCAGAGCATGCTGAACTTAACCACTAGGCCATGGGGCCAGCCCCACCACTGGCCTTTATTTTGAAGGAGTCTTGCTTTTTTTGCACATCAAAGATTTTCAAAAAATTAAAAAGTCAAATGTATAGAAATGCAATGGACATAGGGATTATCAAAAACAGTTGATTGTCTTATTAGAAAATAAATGGTATAGCATTCCTCAAATGTAAAAAGCTGTATTAAATATTGGGGATCATTAACATCTGACTTTTCTCTCAATCGATCAGATTCACAAACCATTTATCAATCTACTGATTACCTATGGTAGAAGAATGTTCTGAAAACATCTAAGAAAAGTCACAAATTTCTATGACTTGCACAAAGTATTCTCACCTTCTGTTTGAAGTTTCCAATTTTACTATTATCCTCTGTAGTTTAACAAATCATTATATGAATATAATTTTTTTTTTATTTAGTGAGGAAGATTGGCCCTGAGCTAACATCTGTTGCTGGTTTTCCTCTTTTTGCTTGAGGAAGATTGTTGCTAAGCTAATATCCATGTCAATCTTCCTTATTTTGTATGTGGGATGCCACCACAACATGGCTTGATGAGTGGTTCTAGGTCTGCACAAGGCAGCCGAACCTGCAAACTCTGGGCCACCAAAACAGAGCGCACAAACTTAACCACTATACCACTGGGCCAGCCCCTGAATATAATTTTAATCATATGAAAATGAACATAGCTTTCAAGAATTCATCTCAAATCAACTGTTAAGAAACAAAGACTCAAAGGGAACAAATACTCATTGTGCTGTAGGCACTAGAGTCTTTTTTTTTTTTTGGTGAGGAAGATTAGCCCTGAGCTAACATCTCTGCAAATCTTCCTCTACTTTGTATGTGGGAAACGCCTCCACAGCATGGCTCATGAGTGGAGTAGGTCTGCACCCAGGATCCAAACCCATGAACTCGGCCCACCAAAGCAGAGCGCACAGAACTTTAACCACTTGGCCGTGGGGCTGGCCCCAGGCACTAGATTCTTGACATAAGTTCTTCTCTCTTAATCTTGATGAATGATTCTATGAAGTGGGAATGATCACTTTTCAAATGAGGAAAGAGAGATTTACACAGGTTAATTCAGCAGTCCATGGTCACAGCTAATAAACCAGGGTCTGGCACCAAGTCCATGCATTTCCCCTGCACCACACTGCCTCCAAATATTTCCTCGTCTGTCTCTTTATTAATTTATCTTTTCAAAATTCGATCTACCCTCCTACAGCAGGAGAGCGAAGTTTCCCTTACACCAGGATCCTGAATGGATGGAGGTTTCTATATGGAAGCCATGTAAGCTTTTCTACAAATACTACTTCTGTTTGATAACACAATAACCAGATTAACTTTTCTATCACATTGCCTCAAATCTAAAAGGTTTGAAACACGTCAAGTCTTCTAAAATTAGGTATGCTTGATAATTGATCTATAGTAGTGCACATTTATCCCCACCAAAGGATGTTAACAAACGGATGGTTAGAATCAATGTCTACAGAAAAAGATATTGGTACCTTCTCTTTGGTTAGTGACTGTAGACAGAGAGACCCCACAGTCTTGAGCTCAGGGGACCCCAGCCGATACGCCCTGTAGACACTGTTGGGGAGTAGGGAGTGGGGCAACATGGAGATGAAGGGTCATGGAGCTCCTCAGCATGAGGGCAACCTTGGAGCCCAGAGATCTGTAAGTGCAAGGCACAGCCCAGAGATTCAGCCTAGTGTCTTAACAAGTATTTACTAATTTAAATTGAGCAGAAGGCACTATGTGTGCATCTATGGGTAATCCATTTCAGTGCTGGATTTGGACCCCGAGGTGCCAGACAACAGGATGCTCTGTAATATCCAGCATAACAAGTCTGCCAGGCTCCCAGTCTCCCTGCTGGATTAGAAAGGATTTCTCTACAGGACGTTGCAAAACGCATCCCTTTTCAGTAAATGTTTTTGATGGGAATGGCTTCTTTTCTTCCCATTTCTTGCCATATGAGGTCCCTAACAATGACGCAGTTTCAAGAAACTTCTCATTTCCATTTAATAAAACTGCAAAAAACCCCTGGCTTCTGGTTAGCTTCCATGGATAAGGAGATGAGTAAGATTTAAGCGGTATGAGCTTAAATCTAAATCTTTCCAGAAATCAATGTACTGAGGATGCTTGATTTGTAATATAACTTCACAGGCAGGTCCTGCTTCTGAAATGTGATGGGCAAAATGATCTATAATTGAGAAGAAGTGATGAGCATTTGCAGTCCTATTTTGGTCTCAAGTGGTAAGAAACCTCTCCCAGAAGGAAACCTTCTCCAGTAGAGCAAAGAGGCTCTCATTCTTGGAACATTTCAAATATAGCTTTGCTTAAGGAAAAAGAAACGCCTGCACTTAAAGAGTAGTGCAAAATTGCCACATCCGAGCTTCGGGCTGTGGGCAGGGCAACCCTTCCTCCTAATGTGGAAATCGACTTTTCAGGCTTCCCTGTATTCATTTATAAATAAGAATTTGCTCTTATCGCCAAAGGAGCCAGAACTCTGCCTATGATTGCAGAACTTCTGTAGAAATTTAATATGTGGGGGTGGATGGACCCTGATGTTCAACAAGGCCAGGGAAGGCTTTTCTCTCATGCCCTTAGGATTAAAAGCACAGAAAATGGCGAGGCCCAGTGCACTCCCCCTGAATAGAGCATTGCCATCCATTAGCAGCGTGAGCGCCGGTCCCGGGAGAAGGCCATGGGGGGCCAATATAGTCCAGGTTCTTCCTCTAGTCGGCTCAGCAAATTCTCCCACATCTGGGGTGTCTGCCCTTTGGGGACTGAGGGGAATTTCCATAGTCCTTGTTTACAAATCGCATGGAGCGGCATTACCCTCTCTGACTCTCTCTTGATCTTACAAAGTGTTCTTCCTCTGGATTCCTCGATACCCTCTCTCATGGTTTTGCTCCTCTCTTCTACTGCTACTTCTCCATCTTCTTGTGGGATTCTCTACTTTGCTCGTCTCTTCAAGTGCTTGTATTTCACTGGGTCTGGTTTCTCCACTATGATGAGTCTTTCTCACTGGCAGGAACTGCTCATGGCCCTCCCAATGTCCATCCTCTCCTGCTTCCTCTCTAAAGAACCCTCATTTTACTGGGGCTGGTAATGGACCCAGCCGAGACACTGACATTGTCCCACGCACAGTTAGAGGCAGCCAATGACTAAGTTCTAGAGAGAGATGGAAGAGAAAGTTGGATGGGGCTGCCAGGAAAGCTCCTTAGTGTTGAGCCTGACTCAGCTGGGATATCCTTTTGTCCTTCTCCCTTCCTCCTTCTTCCTGTCTGAGGTGTGGACACAATGGGCTGCAGATGCAGTGACCATCTTAAAACCGGAGGTGACAAGGGTGACCAACTCATCCCAGTTAGCCTGGGACCTTCCTGGTTTTAAAATGGAAAGTCCCATGTCTTGGAAATCCCCTCCATCCTGGGCAAAGTGGCACAGCTGGTCACCCTAGCAGGCGACCCTGAGGATGGAAGTCGTCGCAGTGGGCCTGGCAGAAACACAGAAGGACCTGGGTTCCTGCTCAAACCGTTGAGTTTTCTAACCAGTCTAGACTTTCGACCTCTGCACTTTTCATATGAAAGATCTCCCAGTTTAAACCATTGGTATATAGTTTTTTCTGCTACAGGCTTCCAAACTACCTGACTGATTGACTACCCCAAGACTTCCAGCCTCATTTTCATACAGGTGATTCCCAAGTCTATATCACTGGCCGGATCCCTTATTAACTTCCGGACCCACACATCTGATTTCCTGCTGGGCGAGACTTGGACATGCCCTTGACCTTTAAACTCATTCTTTGTCCTCGAAATCCTGCTCTTCCTCTGTGTTCCAAATCTGAGTGAATGGAGACCACACTATCTAATGACCAATCGAGAAATCTCAGCATTTTCATTGATTCGTCTATCTCCCTCCTCCAAAATTCCATCAATCTTGATGATGTAATTTCCTAAACTTCTCTCAAAGCTATCCATTCCACCCCGTCCTCTCCACTGCTCCAGCTTGGAACACCATCTTTTGTTGGGATGGTTGCGAGAGCCTTCCAATGGGTCTTCCTGCTTCAGTCTTGCCCCACTCTAATCCGATCTCCACATTGTAGCCAGAGTGTTCTTTCTTCTATGCCAAACTGACCATATTACTTCCTGGCCTAAAACACATGAGGGGTTCCTCACTGTCCTTGATTTATAAGGCCCTGGTGTTCTGGCCCTCATATTTAACCACCATACCCATTTCACAGTCTACATGGTAGCCACAGAATTTCTTTTAGTTCCTCTAAACTAAGACATCACACCTTTTCTTGCTTCCAGGTCTTCTCACATAGCCACTAAGTATAGTTGTGCAGTGTACAACCTAGACAACTATATATGGTGGTCCTATTTAGATATTGCTTTTTCCAGGCAGCCTTTGCTAACTTCTACCTCTAAACTTGGTTAAATGTCTCTTCTAAGTCTCTTTTAGTATCAGCATTATAACTTTAATTCACGATTTTCTGGTTACTCATCTGTATTCCTCACTAGGCTTTAAGCATATAAGGGCACATACCACATCTACCTGCCTCCTGGCAAGTACTCTCTCTGGTTTTGTGTGTGTGTGTGTGTGGAAGATTGTCACAGAGCTAACATCCATGCCAATCTTCCTCTATTTTGTATGTGGGATGCCACCACAGCATGGCTTGATGAGCGGGGTATATGTCCACGCTCTGGATCCAAACCCATGAACCCCAGGCCACTGAAGCGGAGTACATGAACCTAACCACTACTGCCACTAGGCTGGCCCCAGTACTTTCTATACTTTTAAATAAATGAGTAAACTCCTTCCTAATGATAGATTTAGCTATGTTTACATACAAAGGAAACATTCAAACATTTTTATTATGGAGATTTCTCATTAGGTTTGAATTTCATCACAATTACTCAATGTACTGTTATTCTAGGAAATAAGATATTTAATGAGGGCTGTAACTTCACCAGCAACTCACATACGCCACACTTAATATTTTTACATATGCTCTCACTGCTAATAGTTTCTGAAACACAAATTCTCATTATGTCAAGATACACAAGGGATTGTTAAAATGCACAATTCTTTGCCTCTCTGGAATGCAGAGTTTGTGGGAAGCATTCAGACAACGTCTCAGCGTGTGACATTTCTAGATTCAAGACAGCAGTGGTTTTATCAGCTTCAAATTTCAAGGAGTCCAAAGAACCGAGATCAGCAATCCACAGAGAACTGACGAGGTCAGCATTGCCGAGACGTCCCCATTGCCATTTTGGTTCCCCCTGGCAACGAGGAAATTATTCTTATGCCCTGGCTAACACTGAAAAAGTAGACTTCAAAGATTACAAAGCATTAAGGCTGCAAAAGCAAAACAAAAGCCAGGAGGCAATCTCCAGTGTCAACAATCTGCCAACATTTGAAACCACCAGGGCAGATGTCGGCCCCACCCTGCTTCACTTCACGGGGTCTGGGAAGGATGTAGCTTTAAACCCTGCTGGCCCCAGTGGCAGTTTTAGAAGAGAAGTTTACCTTAGCAACTACCAACAGAAAGCCAAGTGACGAACCCCAACGGAAAAGTCGCGGGATATTTGGAGAGGGAGCTCCACGCTACACAGTATTTAAGAAAGAACACGAAAAGATAAGAAGGCTGCATTACCGACAACGTTGGTTCTACCTAAGATCAGTTCTCAGAACACATTTTCCACCACATGACTTGCCAGCGGGGGAGGATACTCCTTGGAAACAGAAGTGTCGCTCCATTTAAGATAAAGGAAATGTAGAAGGCGATGACCTCAGGGGCCATGGGTGACTGGATTCGCTCTTCATCTTCCCTGAGTGTACCTGGAAGGAAAAAGTATTCTTCTTCCATGGAATAGGTGTTCATTTACAAGGAAATTTTCTGATTTTGACTTACAAGAGACTCTGTCTCACCAGTTTTCTAATAACACCGCTGAGAGGACAGCTGAATTTTTGCTCATGCATTATGTAGGGCAATTTCGTCAAACAAAAGGAGTTACACACATCTCAGCTTCATTCAAACCAAAATAAAATAAGGGTGCCTATGAAAATTGCACCACAGTACAGATAAATAAATAAATCTGAATTTAAATATATTTTAAGTAGACATTTTATATATAAATAGATATACATATATATTTACTTTTATCTGCACTTTCTCATTTCAGATTCTGCATTTTATGCCTATTATAAAATATAAAAGCAAATAGGAGCAAGAATATTCAACTTAGAAAATACAGCTATAGAGGTATACACAATTCATTTCATTGCATTGCGGAGAGGATATAACTTACAATGGTGTGACCATAATAATAGAAAGAAGAGTTTAAATGAAAGTAAACCCCATAATATCCGTAAAGTGAGTGATCTCATCTAGATTAGTGGCTTTAAAACTTTTTGTTTTTCAAACAGAATGGAACACAGAAGTTCATCCGTTAACAGACAAAAGAAGAGCGGCTGTGATTGCCCAGTTGGCTATAGTTTTATAGAGTCATTTGTTGTCCAGGGCAATTTTGCCTACTAAGTCTGTTCCCTCCCAATCAATCTCTTTACAGGGGGCTCCTGAGTTCGTCCTTTGGACCTGGGGAGGGTTTGGAAACCCCTGACTTAGACAGTCTTGGGTCTCTCCAATATGGCGGTCTAATGTACTGCAAACCACAACCATTCCCTGTCCTTCCCACTCCAAGCCAGACTCCTGCTCCTTCCATGTCTGTTTTACCTAGTTAGCTGGCGTTGGCTCTAGTACATGAACTCACTCCCTACATGTCTATGTACGTAATCACATTCACACTGCTGGAGAAGTCATCACCTTTATTGAGCTCAAGAGCCAACATGCCCAACACTCCTAATCCAGCAGTTCTCAAGCCTGGATGCACATTGGAATCACCGAGGGCGACCTTGGTCTGCGGTGAGCCTAGACATCAGTCCATGTCCTGGGAAGCCCCTCCACCCTGGGCAAACTGGGTTGGCTGGTCACTCCACTAACAATAGAATTTTTAGAATCTCCCCAAGTGATTGTAAAGTCACACCAGGCTTGAGAAGCATTCTTATCTGTTTACTCTCCTCCTTCGGTTCTATCACTGCTGAGCCTCAGCCAGATCTTGCACTCAATGACGGCAGGGTCTATGTCTGTTTCACTCACCACTTTACCTCCCATGCCTGGCGCAGACAGGTGTTCAGCAGACATCTGCTAAAAGAATTAATCAGTATACTCTGCCATCCATTCACATCAGGTAAAGATGGTTTAAAATAACGGCAACAAATTGAAGTGCAAGAACAATAAATACTAAGAATGAAGTCCCTGTTGATATATTTTAGAAATTCCCTTTAAATATAAAAATAAACGTATGACTATGTGCCTACGGCTTATAGGAAATCACAGTAAAGTTGGTAGAAAACAAGGCAGTGGGTTTCAATATCTTGTTTGCCATGGAGACCAGGGTTTTGATAACAATAACACTGAGGGCAACCGTGTTCATTCCTCGCTATTTTAGAGCACTTAACTATTCACATAGCAGTGGGCGTATGTAAGCCTCATAGCAACCCTGGGATAAAGCTGGAGAGTTATTATTCTGCGTTTCACAGGTCAGGAAAGCCAGGCTGGGAGAATACACACTCCCTGATGAGCCGCCAGGCTCTGGATCCCACTTGGATTGCCAGATTAAGCGATTAAAAATACTTAAGTATGTCTCACACATTGCATGGGACAGACTTATACTAAACAAATTACTTGTCTTTTCAAATGGAAACTGAAATTTACCTGGCAACCCTAGGCTCTAGGCCAATTCTTTTTCTGTGAAAAGAGACTATGTATTAGATCTGAGGGTCACTGTGGATCCTCCCAGATTACCTGGGCTGAGACTATGGCTCCTTTCTCCTCCCCTTTCTAACTCTATGATTAGGCCTTCCTGAAGGTTCTGCACATGCCAGCCTGGGGATGGGTGCCTTACTCTAGCACAGCGCTAGGCCAAGCGGAGGCAGTGAAAGGACTGTCAAAGAATGACATGAGTAATGTCTCTCAGGGCTCCAGGGCCACACTTTCCAGGTGGATTAATGGTTTTTAATTTTTTTATTATTATCTTTTGGATAGGTGATACAGAATGGTGCATAAGTGAAAGATATAAGACCGTGAAGGTCAGCCTCTCTCTCACCCTCAGCTTCTGGGACATCATTCCAAAGATACTTTATTCATGTGCTAATACATATTTAGGTATAGCCTTTCAGTTTTTATTCAAATGATTAACATACAATACACTATTTTGTAGCATGATTTTTTTCACTTAATATCTCGGAGATTGTTACATAATCTATTGATCTATTATCTCTCCCTCTCATCTGTCTATCTAAAGCTGCCTTATATTTTTAAACTGTTCCATAGCTTTTCCATTATATAGATATACTACAACTTAATTAATTGGTGCCCTAGGGATCTACATTCACATTTCCTCTAATCTTTAGCTATTAAAGCAATGTGGCAATAAATCTACTTGTGCCTATGACTAAGTACACATTTCTGAGTATAGCCATGGGAGAAAGCCCTAGAAAGTGAATTGCTGAATAAAAGGGAAAATGCATTTATACTTTGGTTAAATATTGCCCAACTTTCCTTCTTGAAGTTGGACCAGTTTATGCTTCCAGCAGCAATATATGAGAGTATTTTTCCCACCCTCATAAATCCAGTGTATGTTGAACTTCTTGATATTTCTCCATCTGATTAGATAAAAAATAGCACCTCGTTGTAGCTATAATTTGAATTTCTCTCATTATGAGTTAAGCTGAATATCTTCTTATATGTTTAAAAGCCATGGCTATTTCCTTTGTGTGCTGTCCTTGGCCCATTTTTCTATTTGGTTGTTAGTTTTTCATTATTGATTTACAGAAATTTTTTTGCATATTAAAGAGAGTAACCTGATATCTGTCATAAGTGTTGTAATGTTCCCCAGTTCATCATTTGTCCATTATGACTTTTTCAATACAGAAATTAACGAGCTTTCAAAACATCTGATATTTAAGCGAGCATAAGGCATATTGAGGGTAGGGAAGAGATCATTTTCCACCGCACACGTGATTACCGCCATGACTATTACGGGTAACATTTCAGCAGGGCTAATGATGGGTCAAGCCCTGTCCTGATCACTTAAAGCCATCACCTCAGATCCGTGAGGAAGGTACAATTGAGTCATTGTACTAGTGTTTTCTAAAATTTATTTTGGACCTAGAAGTGGACTGAAAGAAAATGTGGAGTTTGCCAAAGTGTCTTTCCAAGTTTTCGGTCAACCTCCCTTCTTCTGCATGGCACTTCTCCACTCTTCTCTCTTCCCCCACGTCCCCACTCCCCTCCCCAGATATCCTGGGTACACTCTAAGGAAGAGCCTGTTTATAATTCCCTGGGTTTTCCTGCCAGCTCTCAGCTATTCTCTATTAGGGTGTAAAATATAGGGTAACCTCAAACTTACAGAACACAAAGACGATTTTTTAAAATGCAAAAAGTTCAATATACATTAAAATTAGAGCTATCATGATGAACTGATAGGTTACGGGGCAGGAGGTACTCGCAGAGTCGAAGGAAGTGGGAAGCTTCACGTTCTGTCTGCTCGCATGTCCAGCCCTATCTAGGCTGTGAGGAGCATCAGAAGGAATTCGGAGCACTATGAATTTTAGAGAAAAACTTGCCAGGATTTGAAGTCAGAAGATATGAGGTCCTTTCTTGGTTTTACTTCTCCCTTAGCCATGAGTCCCAGAGAGACAGTGTGGCTGGTGGAAAGAGCATGGTTTTAGACTCAGGTAGTTCTTACTTTTAATAACAACTCAGCCAATCACTGCATGACTTCAGGAAAGGTAACTAACTCCTTCCAAGCCTCAGTTCCTCAGGTGTAAAATGGGAATAATAATATGCACCTCAAGTGATGTTTCTGAAAATTTAATAATCTCATGCATGGGAAGTACTTAGTACAGCAACTGGTGTAGTGTGGGTTCTCAATAAAGCATGGTCTCAAATTTCACATCTGTCAAATCATTATTATAGTACTCTATCAAAAAACTCTTTTTTTTTATCTTGAGGTCACGTATATCAGAGTTTTCTCAAATTCTATAATTCATCTACCACCTTCAGGTTTTGCCATATCTGTGTACCAATGGTACTAATATTATTTAATGTTTTTCTTTAACTCTATTTATCTTTGAAAAATATAAAATTTATTTTGTCTGGCTCTTTACCAATACTACCCATGAAATTTGGGAGTTGCCATGTTGGTTAATTTAGTACATTTAAAATATACACATAAGTTATATGCTCAATTATATCTCAATAAAACTGAGAAAATATATATATAATTATTAAAATTTAAAAAATGGCCATGTCCCACCTAAAATAATCTTATGAGCTACCATGGTATGCATACCACACTTCGGGAAACACTAATTTATGTGCAAGTTGGTTGTTATAGTTTCAACCTTTCCTTTTCAAGATTGGGAAGTTAAGACCCAGAGAGGGTGAGAAATTTTATCAAAGTCAACCAGGCAATCTATCACAGAACTGAGACAAGAACCCAAGCTTCTGGATTTCAGGTCCACATTTCCATCAGCCAGTCTCCTAAAATCCTCCCACTGAAGCATAATTAGAATCCTGCCATAAAACAGCGGGATTAACACCGGGACATCCTAACGCCATCTTCTTCTTCCAACACCATCGTTATTATTTCTTCACCTAGGAAACCTAAAGGCGGCCTTTCCCTCCCAGAACACGCTGGAGAGCGCACATCTGAGCCGACCTAGCGATGAGCTGTGCTTGGTTTCTAAAAGCATACTGCCCCGGGGGAGTGGAACGGAGGAGAGCAGAGCAGTTTGGAGTGGTCAACACTGTGTACTGTTTAGAGACCTTTCTGGAAGTTTTCTGACCTTGTTTCATCCTCTCTCAACCAAACACTCTCGAATGTATGAAGCCCTCTAATGGATTGTCTGGACATTTCTACCAATTGCCTCCAAAAACACAGGATATGTTTAAATCCTGTGCTTTTTAAAAAAATCAAGAAATCCCTATATGCTTCCTAATTGAGCAATAATAAAATGGAAGTGTCCATAATGGAGAGGAGCCTGAGGTCCTACAGAACCAGCAACAGTGCCAGCAGCTCTGCAGGGGGCCCTCTCACCTCTATTTCTAAGTATCAGCTTCAAAAGCCAGCTAAGAGTTGAGGATGTTGCAATCGATGCATGTCATTTTTACCTTCCCAGCATTCATTCCCTCACAATTCTGGTTAACAGCACCCTGGTTTTATCCTGGGGAACCTGCCCTGCCTTATTTTCAGTCCAAATGGTTTGAGCACGACTGACCCCAACCCCCCCTCCGTGGGTGGCCACATGACCCAGCCTTGACCCATTGGATCATTTAAACCCTTTGGCCACAGAGGTTGGTTCAGGAATGAGCTTATGGACCAACTCAGGTAAATGAGGCTCAATTATGAGAATTTTGTTAGGAGAAGCTTTCTTTCCACAAGAACCATAAGCTATAAGAATGTTGGATGCCTCCACCTGCTGGAATCCATGAAGAAAGCCCCCTGAAAATGAAGCCAGCACAACAGAAGCAAGAGATACAAAGAGAAGATTGAACTGGATTGCTTTTTTTTTCCTTTTTTTTTTTTTTTTTTTTGAGGAAGATTAGCCCTGAGTTTAACAACTGCCGCCAATCCTCCTCTTTTTGCTGACAAAGACTGGCGCTGAGCTAACATCTGTGCCCATCTTCCTCTATTTTATATGCGGAACGCCTGCCACAGCATGGCTCACGATAAGTGGTGCATATCCACACCTGGGTTCTGAACCAGTGAACCCGGGGCTGCTGAAGCGGAGCATGCAAACTTAACTGCTATGCCACCAGATGGGCCCTGCCTGCCATTTTTTAAGGCCCTAGTTGTACCTGAGGCCAGATATCCCTGAACTTTTAATTTACAATAGGTAACAAAGTCCTTTAGTTTAAGCCAGTATGAATTAGAGTATTTTTTCCTTGGGGACAAAAAAGCCCTGTCAGTACAGAAGTCAGAGTGAGTGCATGATGTGCTAGTTTCAACCAGAGGAAACGGGAAGGGACAGAGAGGAGGCAGAGGTCGTGAACTAGACAGTGGAAGGTGATCAGGAGACCAGTTTCTTGTCTCAACTTTGCCCCTACTTAGCTGTGTGAGCCTTGAACACTGAGTTAACGTCTCCAAGCTTCAGTTTCCCCATCTGTAAAGAAAGGAATTGGGCAATCAGTAGTTCTCAAACAGAGTTCTGTGGAGCACTGAAGTGCCTCAGGTCATGGGAAGAGAATGGGGACTCAGGTTCCCAGACTTCCATTCTGTGGGACTTGTTCTCCTTTTATCTATATTATTTGCCAGGCTCTCTTACAAGGTTTTCTTGGAAGAATGGGTTCTACTGCTAAAATGGACCATTCCAGTTCTATTTATAATAAAGTCTAAATCGAGTCAAGGCTCATCTGGGGCCAGTAAGAATGTGGTGCTTCTATACTAAGAGTTGGTGAGAAGCCAAGGTCAAGAGCTCAGTCCCCGGAGGGTTTATTAGCTTTATGAAGACATAAAAAACTGTTAATGGCAATGATCTGCATCCCTAATCTTGAGAATGGTCTCAGAGATGTGGATCATTGGTCACACAAAGGACTGGGAAAAGGAATGGGAATGATTCCATATAGTTGTTAGCTCTGCCTTAAATGCCAACACAAACACCACTGGTAATACTCAACGCAGGCAATGTCTTCAAAGCTAGAGGACAGAGGGTGGTGTGCTTGGAGGTTTGTTTGTTTTTCTTTCTCAAGACTGTGATCATTGTAGAAGAAACTGAAACCCAGAGAGCACTTGTTATACAATCAATTGCACAACACCTGATACGTATCCACAGTGCTCTAAGTGAACACGGATTTGCTTTTCCTTATAGAGACAACAAACATATTGTAGTGGAAATTAGATGACCAATAATTTTTTGAAAGCATCTAAAAGCATTTTTACAGGAACATAAGTTATTATTATTACATTAAAATATATTAACTTCCAGGCAAGTTTTCACACAATATGTAAATTTGGAGTGTTCCAAATCTTTAAAAAAAAGTACCATAAAAAATACATTTTGGCACAAATTGCCAGAATAGGTCATCCACTACTATAATCAAAACAATTTTCTTTACTTTATTTCAGGTCAGAATTGCAAATGTGACTAAAATCTGTATAACAGATATATGTTCCAAGAATAATATTGATCTTGCCAACAGTAGCTGAATATTTAATTTACTTTAACAAACATGCTGAAAGATAATAAATTAAAAATGAACATTATTTTTCTATTTGTCTGTTTTTCTATTTCTAATTTCTAGTCTCTATAACTAGAAGTTTTTTCACTAGAGAACTATTTCTTCAACAGTATATAACCTGGGCAATTTATATTAATACAAAAATAAAATCATATATGCCTTTAGGTTTAATTTCTCTTGCGGATCAACTTCTGATTTCTATCACTTTGCTGACATGCCCTATTGATACACAAAGCCCAGATGGGAGACAGGGTGAGAGATGACAAAGTTAAGTCAGATAAGGCAGAGTCCAGACAAGATGCAGGCAAAGGGTTAGTTGAGAGCAAGCTATGAATGCGTCACAACCCATCTCAGGATTTGGAAGCAAGTAGCGGTCAGGAAGAATCCAAACTGGGAAAGACAGATGGTTTCAGGATTAGACAAATGCAGAAGGATGAGGCTGAAGATAGGAAGAAATATATGTCAAAATATTGGGTCTGGGACAAAATATTCAGATCTACCGGATGACAGGGAGCTTCAGACAGCACCTTGGATAGCTCCCTGGGCAAGAGGTGCTCTGACAAAGCTAAAACCCTAAGAAATGAAGGATCTCATTCTCTACACCCCAGAATGCCCAATTGGTACCACCCCTGATGGAATGAACTTGGTCCCTGGAGCCTTGGGGAACCAACTGCACTATTCCAATGGAAGGTTTGACTTAAAGCCCTAGGGATGAAGTCTACGCCCCTCGGTAATAGGCTCTTTGGTGATGGGGGGAGGGGGGGGCGGGGATAGAAAGTACCGTCCTCCCAAACTGCAGATAATTACTCTTCCAAAAGCCTAACCCAATTAAATTTGGGAGCATAAGTTCACTCCAGGACCAACATTGATGTGAACAACGAGGCGCCCTGGGGTGCAGTTTTAATGAGCTAATGTTCACCTTTGATTTTATACTGTCTCTTTTGGGTACCTAGACTTGTAAATTAGAGGAAGTGGGATATAGAGGATTATGTATTTATTAGGTGTAACAAAGTCCTATATTAAAACAAGTTTACATTTTCCCATTACTACAACTTCAGATATAGTTCATAATAATAATCCCTGGGTGTGACCTTCACGCAGGCGTCTGTTCCCAGACTTTATTCCCCCCTGACCAAGTGCTATTAATAGTGGAGAAAAGTTTGCTTCAGTTGACTCCTCACTAGTAGAGCCCAAAGTCTCTTGGGTTCAAAGACAAGCACTATCATTTCTCTCAAAGTTCTTTGCCTGTGTTTGCCTTATGGTATCAGTGGGTCTTAACAATAACTGGAAAACCAAACCCATTCCAAATGGCTTATTCAGTAAATGAAAACATGACATTTAGGTTATTAATCAAGTGAACAGGAAATTTTTGTAGATTAGCCTAGGAAAGGAATCAACAGAAGGAAGAAAAAAAACAAGTTGTAAGTGAGTAATGTTGGGCATAGGGTGGGGTGGTAACAGAGAACAGAATGACTGGGGATGCCTGTCCCCATGTGTGACTGCAACTATGGGGGGCCCAAGACATAATGATGTGGTGCCAGCTCTGAGTCCAACAGTACTTACTGAGCATCTACTCTGTACCAGGCACTGTTCTAAAGCCCTAGAGATATAGCTATAAACAAACAAAAAAGATGTTCATGGCATTATTTACTCCTTTCGGGTGATCTCAAGTCAAGTCACCGTGACTGAAAGCTGTCTGGGTGGTGACTCTTCAAAGACTATGGCCAAGATATAACATAAGGAGGTGGTGAAATAGGTGGTGAGGATGTCAGATCTGAACATGAGAAACATGAGAGACCTGGGCAGGAGACTGAGAAGTTATAAGTTTCCTACCTCACAAAAACTAGCCCCACAGTATCTAAGTAGAGAGTGTACCAGAAGAAGGGAAGATGGTTCCAGGTGGTATTTTGAAGTCAAGGAGGACTTGACATATTAAAGGAGACATAGGTGACACCTAGTCAGGTTTCTTTGTATAGTTTCTTTGACATCACAAAACATTATCTTTAGAAAAGACCTGAGAAGTCATGGAGTCCAAGCCTTGTTTCAACTCTTCTTAAGACTCTCAGCTAATTAACAGTAAAGCCAGGACATACTCTTTTTACTGGAATGGAAGCAAGATGTTTTTCTGCATGACTTCCATGCTTTAATTGTGCCTGGCTAAAGAATCTCCTTAATAACTAAGTGAATCCACATTAATAAACATATGCTTGAGGGACTACAGGGAAGTCATCTCAGTTGCGTCCTCAGGTCCCCAACAGGCTGGGCTTTGCTTGTGATAAGAGGTATGGAAAAGAGGAATGAAGACAAGAGAATGGAAGACAAGGCCTGACCTGGCCTCTTTCATCGAGAAATATCATCCTCGTCCTCAGTTACAACTCCCTTCTGGCCTGGTGATTGTTATTGCTCTTTAATAGACTAGACCGTCGTAAGTGCTTGATCACACAGGACTTGCTTCAGCTCAGGAGACATATTATATCCATGAAGGAGCATTTTCACTGAACTATGGAGCCCTTTATTGCTTTGATTATAGAACAAACAACAATAACAACAACAAAACTGAAATGTGAACTATTTTCGAAAAATTTAGTCCAAAACAAATATAATTCTGTAAAACCAAAATTAGAGAATCCCTTAGATATGCACTTTAAAGTGAAAAAATTGAATTGTCTTTTTTACTGCAAAACCATCAATAGTATAACCTGAATATAAAGAGGGAGGGGAGGGAAATAATGGACAAACCACCTATTCATATCTGAAAACTGTTCTCATTCTTGGGAAAGGATGATCGCGACCACTGCTCACTTCCACGGTTTCCAAAACTTCGTCATATGGGCTTTCTGGATTCTGATGTTACTCCTAAGATACAATGTCCTATGTTTCCCTTTTGTTAATTCAATCCTTGGCGAGAGATGCTAGGAACTAACACAAACATGCTTTCAGATTTCACTGATGATGGTTACTGTCCCTTAAAATATTTCTATTGTAGCTTTTTAAAAAAATATACTTTTTGACATTTTCAACATTCCTCTGGTGGAGGGTGGCTGGCATTTATTAGAAAATTCTGATCTGCAGGTGGCTTTGTCTTAAAAGCCAAGAGTGAACCAGGTACAGGAAATTGCTTCTTATGCTTGCAGGTCTGAAAGAACAGAGAACTGCCTCTCTTCAAAGAAGAGTATCTTCCACGATTAGCAGCATTTTCTAACCAACCCACCAACAGTACTCATGCTTGAGACAGACCCGAACCTGGGCCAACTCCCTTATACCAGGCTCTTTAGATGCAAGGCTGCAAGAGCTCTTGACTTGCCTTCCACAAGAGAGAAGTCCAGCCCCCAGTTTGAATTCTTGGGTTAAAAGACAGAGGATATAGATGAAGAAAAAAATATACCCCAATATTTTTAGAAGTTAAAAGGTAATAACACTCCAAATGAGAAACAACTGAGGCAAAAGCATGAAAAAACCAGTGACATTAGATGAGAGAACATATTTTCACCAACTTTTCTAATATGTGAATTACAGACTTACTTCCATGGAAAAATTACAATAGATCGAAGCCAGGATTTTGAAGACAGCTTTTAAAAAGTTTTTTTACCTAATGAATTTCACATTCTGGAACAAGCAACAACTCTAATTCGTAGTGCTTGCCACAGTTTACATAGAGCTGCTCCCCACACCATGATTGAGCTTTGCAAAAATCATTTGAAGTTGTTATTATTATTCCATGTTTATATCTTAACACTTCCATTGTCTGTATCAAGAAGCAAGATGGAAAGTCCTATAACCATTTATCCTTCTCTTGCATTTTCCCCGCTGATCAGGCCTAAGCCACACCCATCTCCTGGACCTCACCAGAGCTGGGACAGTGTGGGATGTCCAGGCAGGATATCTTTTATTTAGCCTGGAAATGAGATCATTACAAGCAAGAACATCCAACTCTGGCATAGTAAGCAATAGACAAGTCTTAGGTGAATCAATTTTAGTTGGTTAGCCTACTTAGATATTCCTGGGAGGAAGTGCTGGACCTCCAAAAAAAAAAGATGATCTTTTGAAGCTTCTTTCTCTCAGTGGATTGGGCCTGCGGCCAGCTCATGTGATGAAAATTGGACCTCCAATTTGCTAAATCTATCCACAAGCTTCGACAGCCTTTGGGAACTAGCTGAAGTCTTGGAGGCTACCAAGAGACTCAGGAGGACTGAGGACTGCTGAGGACGTTTCATTGTTTTGGAAGGGTTTTTTAATGGTTCCCAAATTATATTTTTGTTGATTGATCTGTGGAAATGTGTGGTGTACATGTAGATACATAAAAATCATACTACAGACAAACTCATAACATGAAAAGTTGGAGTTTTGTTTCTATTGTTCAGAATATTCTTTGGTGCATAGAAACCTGGCAGAACAAATTATAAAAACAAGGTGTATCAAACTCACCCCTGCAAGGGGCAGGAGAGGACAGTCCCTCCCAGGTCATCAGTCACAACGACACCTAAAAAGCCCAATGAGCTTCTCCACTCACTGATTTGGCCATTCCCTCCCCCTCCAGGAAGGTTCTTGTGGCTTTCCATTGCTCTTAAGCCCAAGATAAACATCCTCAAGATCTGATTTAGCATCTATCACAAGAGCAAACCGCATTACCTCATTTTCCTGGTCTCCTCCTACTCCCAGATTAAATCTTATGCCTGTGCTCTCCTTCCCATAGTCTGTCTCACCAAGCCCTCCTCTTTGCACCAAACAAACATCTGAGAGGCCCTCTTCAGCAAGATTCTTCTAAAAAATGGTACTTTTGAGCCCTATGTAAATCCATGTGGCTCAGCAAACATTTACCGAGAACCTACTTGATGCCATGTATAATACAAAAATACATAAAGAGGCCTACCTTGGTGAGCTAACAGTCTAGCGCAGAAGCACGATGTTAAAGGAAGGCCCAGGGTTGGGTTACCTAATCAAACCAGTACCCCCAATCTCTCTTCACTTAACACCAAGTGAAGAATATTCTCATTCCTTGGGTGCAATTATATACTTAAGAGAATTTTTTAAAAGTAGGTGTTTCCATACTATTTTTCACAAAATAGGAACTAGACCTGTCTTGGAATTAAAATCTTCCTGACCAGGGGCTGGCCCCGTGGCCGAGTGGTTAAGTTAGTGCACTCCGCTTCAGAGGCCCAGGGTTTTGCCAGTTTGGATCCTGGGCACGGACCTAGCACCGCTCATCAGGCCATGCTGAGGCGGCGTCCCACATAGCACAATTAGAAGGACCTGCAACTAGAATACACAAGTGTGTACCGGGGGGCTCTGGGGAGAAGAAGAAGAAGAAAAACAAGAAGATTGGCAACAGATGTTAGCTCAGGTGCCAATCTTTTTTTTTTTAAAAAGAACTTACTCTATTAAATATTTTTTTAAAAGAAAAAAAAAATCTTCCTGACCATTTAGAAACTTTGCAATATTTTCCATTCCTCGACGTTCAGTTTGCATTTGGCCACAAGACATGGTTTGGGAAAGAGCTGTTGGCCGCCAAGTCACACAGATTGGCAAGGACACACAGAAACCTAGGAAACCACTTGCGTAAACAAACAATACTCCCAAATACTCACGCAACCAAACCAGCCAGCCCACAAGCTCTACCATCACAGAGCAAGGCACTTTTTTCTTCCTATTTTCTTAATAAAGGGCCTTAAGATAAAAATCATGTACATTCTTCAAAAAATCACCTGTCATGTGAAGGACAAAACACCTAATTAAGAGGAACTTAAAGCGAAGGCCAAGATTAAGCATATGAAAAAAATCATAAAGCCGAGGCAACAACCTTTGCTTTTGCCCTTATCTCTTAAGAACAGATGGAAAACTACAGTGGCCAGCAATGGGGAAATGATTAAATAGATCATGGTCCATATTACTGACTGGTAGGCAACTATTAAAAAGAATGAAGTAGCTCTATATTGACTTGGAAATATGTCATATGTATGAGAATGTATACATATGTGCGCATATATATATATATATATATATATATATAACCACAGCATATGAAAGGCATATCCGTGCTTTTATAAACTATAAAAATAAGAACTGATGTTTCTACACACATAGAGGAATTGCAGAAAGGTCCGCGCAGGGCGCCACGTTGATAACACTGGTTACTTCAAGGGGATGGGATAAGATGAAGACTTATTTAGTAATTTATACACTTCTGTGTTACTTGAATCATCATAAAAGCATGAATGTTTTGGTCATTCAACATAATCAGTTGTGTATTAAGGCAAAAATAGGACATGGAAAAATACTCTCTGTCCTACAAAATGGATGACACATTTTAAATGTTTCAATATATACAAAGCAAATAAGAACAATATTTAGCAATAACACTTGTCATTGCGCAACATCCTACCACCAAGACCTCTGTTTGCAGATAAACCTTCATTGTTTCTAATCTACTGCAGCTGCACACACTCCCACTCAGCCAGATAAAGGGCAGGTGTGTTTTACTTGTGTTGGGGTGAGCCAAAGGCACACCTGTCCAATGACTTCTTCAACGTCGTGCAGTGGGCTGTGGATCTGAGGGAGGTCCTCTGAATCTCACACCAGAGCCCATTCACGACACCCTGGTTCGTAAAGGGCAGATGTAATATGACATCTGAGAATAAACAAGTAGCCATTTTCCTGTCAAAAACCCAGAAGTGGCCATTAAATGTACAGTTTAGAAGGATTTAGTCAAGTGCTCACAAATACCAGGAGGCCAACCAGAAAACAAAACCCCTTGGCGTTGATTCATAACCCCTCAGCAGACCACCCACACTGCGTGCTCAAGGACCATGTGTGCTAGTCAACAAAACAATAAGATCTGAAATTCTAGGGCTGTTTATATTCATGGCACTCTGCTGGGTGGCTCACTCAGTAGGAGAGGAGAGTAAGGTCATTCTTACAGCAGCCTGTAACGTGTTATGAATTTGATCCTTGAATAAGCCCTTAGGAGAGCTTCTGTGTCCCAATATCACAAAATTGTCTTAGATCCATAACAGTCTGTGCCAAGAGGATTCACTCTTTCAGGAGTTCTGCTAACAGTGGAGGGTGAGTGAACCAATATCACCTGCCTATGCCATTCCAGGCTGCTCTTTTTTTTTTTTTTTTCATGAGGAAGATTGGCCCTGAGCTAACATCTGTGCCAATCTTCCTCTATTATTTTATGTGGGACGCCACCACAGCATGGCTTCACGAGCAGTGCTAGGTCCACATCTAGGATCCAAACCTGCAAACCCCAGGCTGCCAAAGCAGAGTGCACAACCTTAAACACTCTGCCACCAGGCCAGCCCCAGGGCTGCTCTTTCTTAAGGGTCAAGTAAGGCCTGGTTTATTACCAATGGGTGTGCATCAGAAGCCAAGAGATGGAGACCCAGCTCAAGACTTGACCCAAAACACACCAGCTAAGTGGAAGCTGGAGTGAAGACTAATTCTGGAAGATGGCTCCCTCTGTGCTAACCCTGGAGATCTTGGGACTCCCACATGGACAGTCTTAGGAGTGAAGATCAACTGGAGCTAGGGACCTGAAGTAGATGGGTTTGCTCTGGCCATCCAACTTCCCCACTTCCTAAGAAAGAAGGACTAGACCCATCTCTTAAAAATTCTGGATCTGTCCTAGGCCTAGAGATGTGAGTGGGTGAGGGCTGGATGAGGATTCTTGTTAGCAGGACTGGTGGACTCCATGACGGGAGGCTCAACGATGCATTGTTTCTTAATTAACAGCATAAAAAATATTAGGTAGTGGACACTTGAAAAATGGCACTGAAGGGACTAAGGTAAAACATGAACACTCTGAAGGGGAGAAAGTGGGTAGCAGAGAGTCATCAGACTGATTTAGGGTTAGTAAGATCAACATATTGAATGGTGTTTGGTTTTACAAAGCCCCCTTAGGTATCTATACTACACACAAGACTTGTAACAATAAATTAGCCCCTAATTGTCCAACCGCACAAACTATGCACTACAGCAATTAGTTCTTTTCTATCTCTTGGTAAAAATTATAAGCAGGAAGGGGTTGAGATGGGTTTTATGTGAGTAAAGTCAAGTTCCTGAAATCAGTGACCTGATTCTGAGTTTAAAGGAACACACACACACACACGCAGACAAATGAAGTTTTCTCACTTGTGAGTATCAGGGGCAGTGTTGTGATTTCACACATTTTGTGGTTTGGGCAGGGCTTTCTTACTCGTCTGCCTCCCCAGGGACTGAATCCCTGGTTTGGTTCTTGTAAATGGACCAAAAGTCAAAGAACAACTTGGCGTTGACGGCTCACGGAACTCAATACGGAAATCTGGATGGCCCACACCTCCCAGAACATCCAACCGGAAGGGGAGGGTCAATTACATCTACCCTGTAAGATGGACATTTAACGCATACAGCGCTAATGTGACATTACCATCATCATAATTTGACATAAAGACAGAGTTCAGAAATCATAATTCCTGACTGCCATTCCAAGCGTGGAGAGCTGTGCTGTCCAAATGATAGCCACTAGCCATTTAAATGTGTCTGTTCAACTTTAAACTAATTGAAATAAAATATAATTAAAATTTCAGTTGCTCAGTCACACTAGGTACATTTCAGCTGCTCAAGAGCCACATTTGGAGAGTGGCTACCATACTGGACAGCACAGGTACATGACATTTCCGTCTTCACAGAAAGTTCTACTGGACAGTGTTGGTCCAGATGAACCTTAGATATAACCTTGGGCCTTAGTGATGAGAATCATCTACCAAGCTAGAGAAATTACAGTGCCAAGGTGAGGCCTGAGGGGTGGAGAAGACGGGCTGACCTCTACTGTCCATCAGCTCCCCCTTCGCTTTTTTTTTTTTTTTTAAAGATTTTACCTTTTTCCTTTTTCTCCCCAAAGTCCCCCGGTACACAGTTGTTTATTCTTAGTTGTGGGTCCTTCTAGTTGTGGCATGTGGGATGCCACCCCAGCGTGGCTTGATGAGTGGTGCCATGTCCACGCCCAGGATTCGAACTGACGAAACACTCGGCCACGGGGCCGGCCCCTCCCTTCGTTTTTTCTATGTGGCCAATTTATGCTTCTTCGATCTTACATAAAGGGCCACGAAAATGCAGCTTCAAGCTCTACCCACCCCTCACTCTGGAACCACTACAGACCATGACAGAACCCAGAATAAATTAATCCAGGTCAAAAACATAGGAAGTGACAGAATTTCTATTGTGCTAACAGATCATTTACTATTTAATCTACTTCCTGATGCCGGAGTATTTTTTAATCCTTATTTTTTAAGTATAGAAAAAAAGAAAAAAAAAACCAACCTGGCATTTGGGTTTCTTTCCTCTAACTCACGAAGAATTCCAGAGTCTGCCTTCCTGGGGTTTCACAGCCATATATGACAATCTCCAAGGGAACTCTCTGTTCTGCTTTTGCTCTAACAAACCGCCCTGCTAACTTGAGTCTTGACACCTAGTTTAATGGGAAAGGCTGAAGGGACTATTTTTAGAGAAAAATCTGTTATTGAAACTCCCTCGCTCAAGAGTGAAGGCATTCTCTTAGGTGCTAAAGAAACACCCTACCAGGGGCGAGCAATTCAAAGTCAAAAGGAGAGAGGCACCATACAGAGTGGAAGAAGGGCATCAATTATCCAAATGCACTTAGAAAATCAGTCTGTCCCCACAAAGAATCCAGTCCAGGACTGAGGCAGAAGCCTTTCCAATTGGAAATGATGAAAAAGTTAACACAACCTCAGAATCATTCTATACTTGAGAGCTAGGGTTACCATTTCCAAAGAGATGTAATAGGATGCTTTCCTTTGCCATAGAATTGGTGGACAGGACCCACAGCCTACGGCAGAGAGGCCTAAATACCTCTACCAATTCTAAAGACAGCTGTTAGGGAGCTTTCAACAACCTAGGGCTTCCTAACAGAGGCTGGAGCCGACTCTAGTGCCCCCACATGCCGTGCCGGCCCTGAGAGCCAGAGTTTGCAAAGAGAGAGTCACTGATTTTGGCAGGAGGGATTTTGGGGAGCATCCTGTTCCTGGTGAGAGGGGATTCTCTTGGCTGTCTACTATGCACACTGTTGGCACCTTGCTTTCTTCACTTCCCAGCACGTCCTGGAGATTTGCCTATATCAGTACTTAGTGATGTTGCTCGTTCTTCTCCATGCAGCACAGTGTGCCACTGCCTGGATGGACTAGGCCAGCTCTCCACTGCTGGATGCCTGGGCTGCTTCCAATATTCTGCTATTACTGTGAATAATCTTGTACAGGTGCCACTTCATATGTGTGTAGGTCTGTTTGTAGGATAAATTTCCAGAAGTGGGACTGCTGCATCACAGGGCCAATGCATCTGTAATCTTGGTAGATGTTGCCACATTCCCTTTCATTGGGTTGTAACCTTTCGCGTTCCTGCCTCCAGGATATTTATATGAGCATCTACTTCCTCACAACTTCCCACACAACCCTCATCCCAGGAAGTTCATTGTGCCCTAACCTTTTGAGCAATATTTCTTAAAGTTCCTAAGAATCACTGGGGGGGAATTCGTTTAAGATGAAGGTTCTTGCGATCCACTCTCCGATATTCCGATTCAGTAGCCTGGCTTAGAGCCTAGAAAGCTGCATTTTAAACAACTCTTGTAGCAATCTGGTGCAAGTGATCCCATGACCTAACTTTTTATATGACACTGTCTTAAAGAACCAGAGGAACCCTGCTGAGCCACAGATGGTGGTTTTTGCAGGCTGAGCTGCAAGGTGGTGCATAGAGGGATCCTGGACTCCAAATCCAGACCAACCAGGTTTGAATCCTGGCTTCTTCACTTGCTAGATGTGTTTTCTGGGGCAAGTGACTTCATCTCTGTCTGCTGCGGCTGTGTCTGTAAACTGAGTACTAAAAGTACTATTGCTTTTAGGATTAAATGAGCCAAAAGTTGTAAACACTTTCAATAATGCTTGGTCCCTGAGACTTATTTTAAAAATGTTATCTTATATGGTAGAAACTGCTAGTTATCTGCACCAATATCCATTGTCCCCATTTTCCATGGCAACAGAACTTCCGATTTGGGGCTGAGCACAGCCACCCAGAAGAAAGGCTGTATTTATCAGTCTCTTTTGCAGTTCTTTGTGGCTGGCCAGTGAGACATAGCAGGACTGACTACATAATTTGTGGGGTTTGGCGCAAAATAAATATGCAGAGCCTCTTGTTGCAAAAGCAGGAAAAAAGTGCTATTAAAGGTATTAAACATAATGCGTTTTCATTTCTTCTGGGATCTCTCTCTTGGCCTGTCATGATGATTATTATTTGCTTTTGATTTTCCTCCCTTGGGCACACGGAAACTCATGGGGAAGTGGAGACACTCACAGGCAGGACAGCCACGGGGCTGCTGTTCCCACTCCTGCTTAATGCCAGACCTGCATGCAGTGCCCTAGCCAGGGGCTGTGAAGTCAAGCCAGGCATCTCCCCTTCCCACTGCCCCAACCCACAGCAGGTGGGTTACCCCCAAGTGCATTGTAACCTCTGTGCATTGGGATGCACAGAGTGCAGTAAGGATGCACTAAGTGTCTATATCAAAGGTGAGTAAGCCACTTGCCCCCACTGAGTTGCCTGCTTTGCACACTGTGATGCTGGCAGCTCAGGGTTGGGATCACCATCGCCGTGTCCTGCCCCAAGATGCCTTGGGACACCACACCTGACACTGACCCTCCCTAGGCTCACCTGTCCAGGCCCACGTGCCCAGGGCAGAGGGCCACACCAATTGCTAGGTGGGGAGACTGGGAAGGCCCAGTGTGTCTGCAGGAGAAGGGCCAGCAGTGGAGAACTAGTCCTGGGGAGGAAACAGGAGGCAGGGGCTGGGCTCTCTCATGAGCTGAGGCTTCAAGCCACCAGCACTGTCTCCATTGTGCCATTGAATTTTACTTACAAAATACAAATTCAAACATGAGTTTATTAAGAATTTCAAGATGGTGACCACAGAGCACTAAACCCAAAGCAAAAGGCTTGTGTGGCTGCACTGATCGCATGTCCATGGAGCCAGTCTTGCACATCAGCATAAGTTTTCTGTGCAACTTTTGGGAGATGCCCTTAAAAATGATCTTTTCCTTCCATCTTCCTGCCTGAAATGCATTTATAATGGCTGGAGCATTTGCCACTATCTGAGACGATGAGGATATGGACCACACCTGGGAATGGGAAAGTGTGAGCTAGAAGGAGCCTGAACAACAGCCTTTCATTTAAAGCTACTAGGGTCAGGGTTCTTACCCTTGGGTACAGAGATGGTTTCAGAGGTTCCTGACATTGTAGACAAAACACTATGCGTCTGACTATTTTGCTGGGAGAGCATTCATGGTTTTCATCACATTCTCAAAGGGGCCCATGACCCTAAGAGTTTAAGGACTGAGCTTTGAGCAGCTGCAGACAGAGTTCTCGGTGGCTGTTTACATATTGAAGAAATAACAGGCACTAACCAGAGCAATGTAAGATGTCGAAGCGAGCACCATGGCTAAGACACCAACGTGACTGGAATGATGAAAGAAGGGGATCACAGCCAGGCCAGGACAGGAGATTCTAACCCCTTCATTCCCAGCACTGTCTTGGCAAGATGAGCCTCATGGTTTACACCAGAGAGTAAAGGACCTACACTTGATCATTACTTGAAAGCTGCTAGGACCCTGTATATAATTCATCCTTCAAAAGCTGCTGTACACTGTCTATAAATCACTGAGGAGAAGCAGTTCTTTCCAACTAGTCTTTTCAACGTCCTTACTCAAAGGCCACAGTTTGAGAATCCCTTCAATAGTTTCAGAGGAGGTATGTGAGCTGCAGGGACCATACTGACATTTGGAGCGGCCATCCTGGCCTCTGAACAAGATAAAGTCAGCCCCAAGAATTTCTGTTGCCTGGATGGGAATCTTCCCTTTGGGATGAATCAGCCCTTAAACCAGCTCTTGCTTTTATATTGGTTTTAAACCAACTAGGACGCTTTATTACAAATATTCAGGGCTCCTCAGGTACAAGATGTACAAGTACTAAAAGTTAAAACAAGCTTGGCTTGTCAGGAGTGAAAGCCTTCGCCCTTTTAAACCATGTGTTTGCAGACACTTCAGCTTGGAAACAAAAGCTTTACTCTTTTGCAGCCTATTTTTCATTTCTTTACACAAATCTCTGTGGTATCATAAACAGAAACATAAAAATACGTTCTTATCTTCCTTCTTCAAAGGTGATTCTCTCACCTTTAACTTTTGGTACCCTTTTTTTTATCTCAGACTTTTATTTTTTAATGTGGCAGAGATGGGGTCAAATATCTATTAATCTTCCACTATTTCAAACTTTTGGGGATGCAAGTATTTAGACAGACAATACAGTCTATTGGTTAAGAACCCAAATGGCCTAGAGTCGAATCCAGTTCAGTATAACCTAGGCAAGTTACCTGACTTTTTCACTGTGCCTCAGTTTCCTCATCCATAAGGTGGGGATAATGACAGTGCCAATAACCAGTTCAGAGATTTGTTGTGAGGATTAAACGAATTACGTAGAAAATGTTTGATAAGTGTGAAGCTACCACTTTTACTCTAGCATATACAGTACCATACTTCTAAAATTAAGAGAATTTATAATCTCCTTTGGAAGGGACTAGAATTCAGGGTGGCTTATTGAGTACTCTTCCTGAGAAAAGGGAGCCTCAGTTAGAACCAGACATTCACTCCTGGGGAACGTGGGCTCCAGGTGGACAAGTCAGATAACGGTGGCACCAGTATAATTGTGAACCAGATTTCTGTGAGACCGGTTTTATACGGAGATGGTGCTATTGTGCGGGAAAACTTGATACCTCATTTTTGTTACCCTTCCCGACTTACCATAACACTAAAGACTTCCTAATGATAAATGATTCTTAAATTATTATTATCAGTTACAATATTGATGGCAAGTACTTAATGGGAAGCCAATCTTTAATAAACTCTACGAGGTTTTAATCTTGAGCAGTTCCTAAAATAGTGAAAATGAGGGCTCTTTTAAATATTCCACATTTATATTTTTAAATTCAGCACCCATCTACCTCCTTCATATTGCACAAGTTCACTTTGTAATGAATTCCTAGGAAGTTTTTGGTAAATTAAAGAAAAACATCAATTTCATTTCGGTCCCTTCCTTCGGCCTCTTTGTTCATATCTTTATAAACAATCTTCTCTAAGCTCAGGTGGCCCCCTTCTGCTCCTCAACTTATCAGTTTCATTAACACCATCACTTTGCTTTCTTTCTAGAATCATTGACTCTTGACTCTCTCCCCCATCAGCAAATCCCAAGTGGAAATGCTTTCAACTAGGGCTGAGGCAAAAAATTACCCAAAGGCTGGATGGTGCAAATTCTTTCTTTGGCTTTATCTTATTGATAAGTAAGAATAAAAACAATAATACCTCAAGTGTGTACTGAACATTAAGGTTTATGAAACATTTTATATCTGCACTGTCTCCCTTGACCTCACAATAATTCTGGGAGGTAGGTAAGGTATATGATCATTCAGCTCCGAGAAGTTAAACAAGCAGGCATTGTGATCTTATGAAATTTGAGAATCATAAAAAGAAAGAACATTTTCACCCAAAACCTTAGACTTATGACTCACGTTAGGTTCCTTAGTTAATTATTTCTACTTGAATGGAAAGGAAAATAGAGTAACCTCTTAATTCTGGAAACTCTGGGATGCAGCACAGCCCCAGTCAGGGAATTTTCTGGGTCACGAAATGAAACTACGACGTCTTAGGTTAATCAAGTACTGCGTTTAAGTTTCCTTCATCTCACAGCTGGCCTCCTTCAGAAGGGAGAATGAGTCGAAGTACATGGTAAAATGCACACTATGAACCCAACCTTACCCAAATTGACTCGATCAAAATCAGCGCCAATAGGGGCCTCCCACTCTGACAGACCAGTGATCTCATTCTGACCTTCTGAAAATTACTGTTTATTGAGAGATTCCATTAGGTTCTTTTTTATTTCCTGCAGTTTTATAGACTCTAGATTTGGGATATTTGGTGTTAAGAGGTTAATAGAAATCACCATTGATATTCAAATATTTAATTGCTCGTAATTTTTTTGAACACCTTGCAAATGGCAACACAACTTATTGATATATTTTATTGATATTATATATTAAAATCTCAGAATATTTACCTTAAAAAGAGGGGGGAGGGGACAAATAAGTATGGAAATAGCAGAGGAATATATTCCACTAAAACAGGAAAATAAGAAATGAGATGAGACAGTGAGCATATTAGCTAAGGATCTATGAAAAATAAATACCTATAGAGAAAGTCAAGAAATGGTTGGGAGTTTGAATACAATTTACTATTCAAGTTCCAGGCCACAGATGACATCATACGTAAAAATTAAGATCTTCTTGTCTCTTAAATCAATCAAACATTCAATCACTAGGAAGTTATTGAACATCTAATATGCGCTGAGCCCTGTAATTTCAGCGACACAATACCACGGATCTCACCACCGGATCCTCTAATCCATCCTAAACAGCTATTTACACTACAGTAGAAGTGAAGGGTAAAGCTCCCTACCTCGTACCTTACATATTGCAAAGAATTAATTAAAATTGAGAAAAAAACTCCACTCTCCAAAAAAGAAGGCATCTCTTCAAACTGATAATAATAACTGGGCCACATTTTTTTAGTAGTGGAGCTTTTGCAAGTCCATCAGCCCACATGGGTCTAGTCTTTCTTCTCCTTCCAGATGCCTGTAGTGGTAAAAGTCCGGGCCCACTCTTGCAGAGGAAGAAGCTAGATTTTGCTTTCTCTCCTCCCAATGAGCAGCCAGGCCCATGCCCCCTTCGAACATGTATGTTTCTCAGGAACCTCAAGAAACTGAGGGGTCACTAGACAAGGAAGGATTTGGGTATTGGTGGATCTCCCAAAGTGAACGCCCGTTTCTAACAATACACAATGAAAATACGACCCACCAGCAGGCCTCACACATCCTACACTATTTCCCAAGTTCGGCTCGTCCCTTTTGAAACCACCTCCCCCTGTGAGAGAAATTAGACCAGGCTCAGACAGGGCTTTGAAAAGACATGTTAAGATTGTTATTCTTAGTTGAGGAAAATGTTAAGAAGAATAAATTCTTCTTCAGCCAAGATCATGCTGACATGAAAATGAGGTCCTAGGAAATGAGGGGAAAGCAACTAAAAGAACAAATGTTTCTGGCTGAAATTCTTCTCCAACTTTTCCTGTAACTCTTCAGGGACAAGAAGTTCCAGAAAGCAAAGCAGTTCCCTTCCAGGTGCTCCGGCCTGGGTCAGGGCTAACGCTAAACATTCAACTTCAAAAAGTTCCCCATCTCAGGAGCTGGAAACCTTCACAGTTTTCTCCCTTGAAACAAAACTTTGGATTTATTTTTAGCCTCTGCTAGCCACTAAAGAACAAAGTAGCTTTCAATTTTAAAACTTGTCAGGTATCCTATTCTAAATACATCATCAGAAGGCTCTGTAAACTCACCATTCGCCTCTGAGACCATCATCCAGGAAATGTTTACAAAGACAAGCCCTGGCTATCGACCCACAGAGTCCTGAGGATCCTGAGGCTTGCGTTAGCATACATTAGCCAGGAAAGCAGGCTAGAATAATAGCTGCACCAGAAAACTGTGCTATAATTGGAACGGCACATTAAAAATGCCTGTGCGTATAATAAATATAATTACTTTCAGTAATTATATGGATCTTTAACTTGCCCAGTAAAATAACAACTACAGTAACAGGAAAAAAAAATCCACAGAAATAAGAATAAAGATTTTTCCAGTGTGCACGGAAATGAAATGCCACACATGAGATGAAACATCTGTAAAAGAAAGAGAATGTGATATCCAGGAGACTCATAACCAAAGGCTCCATCTAGGGTTTACTTTGCTTTATCCCTCTCTCTCTCACACACATAATTCTTCCATCATCCCCTATCCCTTCCAAGCAATTACCAAATCCTATTCTGTCTACAGATGAGTCTAGATGGCACCCTCTGTGTCCTGGTTCCACTGGCACTCTATAATTACTTCCTGAGCAGAAAGGGCTACAGCCCCAGTGCTGGTCCTGAGCCCCTTCGGCTCAGATCTTATACTTTGCCCTCCCCCATCCCTCGCTCTGTATTGCAGGGGCCTGCATTTCCTAGGCGGGGTTCAGCCAATGGGAGGCGCTGGAGGGAGGAGTTTGGAGACGGGTGAAGGGAGAGGCATGTGTATTTCTCCCTATCCCTCTCTGCCTTAAGGGATGCCTCCTATATGGCTCCAGCATGTCTTCATGGCTCCAGTGCGATTCCAGCTTTTGCCAGTGCCCGTGGCACCTGGGCTTCAACATTACCTTTTCCCTTAGTCCCTCCAGCCTACGGGTGGAAGCAGCTTCCTGGGCTGCCTTAATATACCCACTCTGGTTCCTCAATTCTTCCATCACTATGTAACCTATGCATTTTCTCCACTAAATCCCCTTGCTGTAACGACTTAGAGGGACTTCTGTTTTCTTGGTTGAGCATTGACTGATACAGCCCACTAAAGCTGGACCCCACGGATCTCACCACCGGATCCTCTAATCCATCCTAAATGTTGAGACACGATTAATTTTCCTAAAGAGAATATCTGAACATATCCTTCCATAGTCTAGCAACTTTAATTGCTTTCCATCCTCAAACTTCAGGCATTCAAGGGCAACTTTCCCAGTTTTTAACAAACCTTTATACCAATTATACTATTATTACTTTTTCTTTAATAAAACTTTTGATAGTTTTTTTTTTAATTTGACACACTTAAAAATATAGCAGCATTCTAAATAATAATTTCCATGAGATTAAGGCTTTGGTGTGCAAAATATAATTTTCTAATAGACATTAAAATAAATATATCCTGTTAAAAAATTGGTGGTTAATGTACTATCTGAAAGATTTATTGTCCCATCGTAGCCCATGTACAAATTTTGGGGAACCCTGGCCTGTTGAATTAACAACACCCTCACATCTGCTCCTTAGCACCTCCACAGTAGTGTAGCCCCCAAAGAGATTTTCAGCCTCATCTCGGCATTTCACATCTTAGACCCCTGGGAACGCAGCATAGCACAGTGGTCTAAAGTTTGGACTCTTGAATGATGCTGTTTTGAGTTCATCTCTTGCCTCAGCCACTTATGAGCTGGGTGACCTTGGGCAATTGACTCAGCCTTTCTGTGCCCCACTTTGCTCATCCATACAATGGCATCAATAATATCTATCCTATAGGGTTGCCATGATGACTACCTGAAGAAATACCCTTACTGCCTTTAGACAGTGCTTGATATGCATAAGCACTCAGTAAGTGTTAGCTTTGCTAATTCTTCCACTTTGACCTTTGCTCCCATCACACTGGACCACTCTTTTACCGGAATAAATTTCACAACCTACTTTCATGGCTTTGCCTTGCACCTGTTTGCCTTATCCAACTTTCAGAATCCTACCCATCAGTCGCAGCACATCGGAAATTCTGCCTCTTGAAGAACCCTCTTCTGCTGCCCTCGCCCTCTAACAAAACTCCTCCTCTCTTTGGACCTTGGGAGACCTTTGCACCTCTCCCGTTATACACATCACATTCTGTCCTAGGATTTGGATGTTCGCCTCCCATTCCCTATTGGCTTGTAATCTTTCAAGGGAAGGTTCCCTGTCTCCATCATGGCTGAATCCCACGCGGCCCAAAGCTCCCCACCCGCAAGGAAGAGATGCACAATCAATGCCATTTCCTTCCATCCCCAGCTCCAGGCAGTGTCTCGGAATACAGGCTGCTCTAGATGCAGGATTTTATTGGGCTTTTTAAGAAGTAGACTGCGTGCTCTGAGTATTCACAAAATAGCCCTTTGTCTAATTCATGAGTTAACTAAAATAAATATTTTCCTTACCTTTATAGTCTCTCATACTTTAAGATGTCAAACTGTCAGGCTTAACTGAGCTCTGGCGTCTCTTTCTAAGTCTTACAACAGCTCACAGTTATACAGTGCTTTACAGTTTATAACGTGCAGCTACTCAAAGCAGTTCTGGGAGCCTCAGGGCACTCTTTACGGGAATTTGCCTCATTTTACAGATGTTAAAAATAACACTTAGGGTAAGTGCCTTGTGTAAGACCACATGGCTCAGCACATTCAGACCCCGGCTGGGGCCGTGCACAGTGACAGGCTGAGATCTCGTCCTCTGATCCAACCCCAGGTGAGGAGCTGTTGCCATGGTGACATCACACTGGTGAGCCACACAGCCAGGCAGGTCTATCAGAGCCACAAAGAAAGTCTTCGTAAACAACGTGATTTGCTTAAGTTATCCAAAAGAGCTGCACATTCCACCTGACCGTTCCACCTGTACCACCAAAGTGAAAATCCTACCTTTAAATAATAAACTCCTGTAAAGACCATACCAGCCAATGCCTGGCCCTAGGACCACCTGAGAGCCTTGTCAGACCAAAGACCTCTGGATCTATTACTCTTTGGTTCTATGTACAGTTTTTGCCCTTGTACACTCTAAGTTTGTTGAGGCTAGGGGCACAAGCAACTTCTTCTTAAAACATACAAGGCAAATAGATTCCACTGCACAGCCATATGAAGTGACTGTTGGTAGCTGCCTGGAAATCTGCCAGAGACTGTATCTGAGCAGGCAGGAAAGAGTACCACAATAGGAGGGCTGCCATAGATGGGGAACATGGAGTGTTTTTCAGACCTTTATCAGTAACGTCTTCTGTAATATCGTAAATAATTACCGAGTCAGTAAAGCTGATTCCATTTTACAGGTATAGTCTCAAATCAGAAGCAGCCTAGGAGGTAGAATGCCTTTACTTCAAGCCGCCTGAGACCACACTTCTAATCTTACTCAAGTGGGTGCATCTGGGGATGAGGGGAAGCATTATACAGATCATAAAAGCCTGACAGGATCTAGTTAAAAGATTCCCAGATTCTAGCCTGCCTTTATAATTCTATTTTTCCAGGCTTCTCTTTCCTTATCCATAAAATAAAGAGATTGTAAAGATGATCACCAAGGTCTCTCCATTTGGGCCATTCTATGATTCCAAATATTTTTACAGTAACAGGTAAGTAATCATCATCATAATAATAAAAGCAATAAGCACATGTGAAGAAATTGGATTCTGGTTTGTTTTCAAATGAAACCGAATACCAAAAGCTTTGGTTAATTCTATGCCAGAGAATGCAACCATTTTCAGTCTGCTCAACTGTGAGAGGAGATTGGTATATTCCTCTGTGGTCCAAGAGATAAAAATTCAGAAATGACTTCACGGAGAGGTCATGAAACTTGGCTCCCCCAGCCAAAGGGAAACTGCTCAAAACTAATATTCTCTATTCTACTCAAACTCTGCTCTTGCCAAGATCACCAAAAATCTCACGTCGCCAAATCCTACAGTTTCTTTATCTTCATCTTACTTCTGCTGCATTCAACACAGTTGGACACTCCCACCTGGAAACATTCTCTTCTTTTGGCTTCTAAGGCCCCCTGTCTCGACTTGCCTTTTCCCTCCCTCTTCACAGTCCTCCTGGTTGGTATCTTCTTCATCTCCCCACTCTAAATTTTGGAATACCCCCAGGGCTTGCTCCTCTACCCTCTTCCTTTGGTTTTTCTATATCATCTCCCTAGTTAGTCCTGGGCATTAAACACCAGTTGCATGCTGATAATCCCCAAATTTATGTCTCACCCCCAGACATGTAATGTGAACTCCAGACACCCATATCAAATCATCTACCAGATATTTGCATTTAAAGCTCTATCCATGGCCTCAAATGTAACATCTCAAATCAGAATGCTTGGTTTCCCCTCTCCCCATTATGGCCCTCCCCCATCGGTTCCTCTTCCATTGTTCTCCATCTCTGTAAATGGCACACCATCCATCCAGTTGCTCAAGCCAGTTACCTAGAAATTATCCTTGATTCTCCTTGCTTCCTACATCCATTGCATTTATGGATCTGTTGGCTTACTTCCAAAATATATCCCAAATCCATTCTTCACCTCCACAACCTCTACCAGTATTAAAACTGCTCTTATTTGTTGCTTACGTTACTGCAAAGCCTGGTGTCCTAACTTCCATTCTCACTAAGCATTTATTCTCCACAATGCAGCAGAGTGATCCTTTTGAAATAGAATTCAAACTTAGATCGCTCAAGTTCAAATTCAAACTCCTCATCATGGCTTAAACATCTCTCCAAAGTCTGGCCCTGCCTACCTCTCAACCTTTCTCCCTAGCTCACCATATTCTGGTCACACTGGCCTTCTTGCTGTTCCTCCATTACGTGCAGTTCACCCCTACCTCAGGGCCTTTGCACTGTTGACCATCCACTTGGTCTATTCCCCATCCTCTCTTATTGGAGCATGGCTGCTCTCCCTCCTCACTCTGTTCTGGGTTCAGTGTCACCTCTCCAGAGAGGCTCTCCTACCCATTAACTGCAGCAAGCCAACCCATCCCTCCTGCTTTCCCACCGCCCTCTTTCATTTTATTCTGAATGTACTTGAACTGACTTTATTTCTTTGTTTATGCGCCCATTGCCAAAATTCCCCACCAGATTGTAAGCTCCACAAGGGCAAGGTTATGCCTGGCTTCTAGGTTCCCAGGGTCAAAGCACTAGCCCTTCTCCACCCAGAAGTCAGAGTGACCTTTACAAAGCATAAGTCATGTCAGGTCATTACTTGCTCGGAACCTCCACAGGCTTCCCATCTCTCTCAGAAAAATATCCAAAGTCCTTCCCACGGCCTGCACTAGGCCGACACAATCTGGGCCCCAGGCTCCTGTGTGACCTCATCTCTCTCCCTGCCCCCTCGCTCACCCAGCTGCAGCCACACTGACCTCCTTGCCATTCCCCAAACACACGATGTGCTACGCTCACTCCCTGTCTCGTTCTAGCCTCTGATCAAACGTTTCCTCTCCGGAAATTCTTCTCCTGCCCACCTGAGCCAGAGCAGCTACCCTGACCAACCCTCTCCCATTTCTCTCTATAAAACGTGTACCACCCGCCACATCACACTGTTTGTTGCCTCTTTTATTGCAAGCTCTTCCCACCAGGAGACATGCCCCACGTGAGATGGACCATTATTTTGTTCACTGTTGAATCCCCAGCACCTGGCATATGTAGGTCCTCAGTAGATATTTGTTGAATGAATGAATAATCTGCTCTTGCTGAAAACTGCTAAGTCTTTCCAAATCATGCCCGTCTAGGTAGATTACACCTAAGCAGTAGAAAGATTTATTCTGATGGAAATTGCTCCTTCTTTTCAACAGTCTAGGCCCGGAGCAACGACACCTGTGCTCCAGTTAAGAAGGCCATACCTACAGGAAAGAAGAAGGATTCCTGGGTCCAATCCCTCATGGCCGTAGCTCTGAGGGCTCATCTTTTCCCCTCAGTTTCTGTTTCTAGTCTGTCTGACCATTTGTGGGCTTGAAGGTTGTTTTCAAAATTCTAGTTCTATTGGCTTTGGGGAGACATCTTTGGAGGGAGACTAAAGTTCTCGAGAAAGTGGTGATTTGTTCTGTAATTGAGCCTGTTTGCCGAGAGGAGAAGCTACCCAATTATACATTTAGACTCTGGATTTCTGTCCTACTATCACTGTGAACAAGAACGCACTGCGTTCCACTTACAGATCCCTCATGTGGCTAAGTCTTCAGGGTTCCAAACACAAACAACGGAAACAGCATGGAAAAACAGGTTTAACTTAAATGAAAGCAAATTAGACCTGTCAATCTTTTCGTTTCATATAAAGCATAATGGGGTCTTCAGATATAAATTTAATATGCTCAAAATTAAATTTTTGTTCTTCCTACAGTCCGTCTCCTACAATCCAGTTAATAATTTCACAAATATTTACTGAGCTTATCTACCTAGCCCTGGTGAAGGGGCTGGGATAGTGGGGGAGATATCGAGATATATATATATATGTTTATGTATCTCATATATATATATTTATGTATCTCACAGTCTGCCCTTCCAAAACAACTATTCTCATTTCCTAAAATAATAAGAATAAGGAAAGGGGGAAAATAACAAAATGAAAGAGCAATTCCAGGAACTTCAGAATCTTAGACAACCAAGTGCCGTTTTTAATTTAGAGTTGATCTTCTGCTAAGAAAACTCCCCCTCTCGGGTAGACTGCTGCTAAGGCTGGTAGGGAGGCTGGACTCCAGGGGCTCCCAAGCTTGGGTGGGCGTGACCAGTACAGCTGAATCAACATCTTCGTGGACAGACTGACAGCAAGATAGGCCAAGAGCATTAGTCCATCTGATTCATCAGTGAGTTCTGAATGGTAACATTTCACTCAATCATGAACAGCACATTTAGCTCATGTGAGCCACACCAATTCTGTAATCCATTCATTCAACACGTTTTAAGTGTTCTTCCAGGGCTGGGACTAGGAAAGGGAGGCTACACGCAGTGTCAGAGACTGTCTTTATGTAAAATTTTGATATTTTGTTCATCATGGAATTCTCACATTAATTTTGTGCTTTAAAAATAGACATTTTTCCAAAGAAGACATGCAGATGGTCAACAGGTTCATGAAGGTACTCAACATCACTAAGCATCAGGGATATGTAAATTAAAGCCACCATGAAATATCACGTCACACCTCTTAGGATGGCTATTATTAAAAAAAAAAAAAAAAACAAGAATAACAAGTGTTGACGAGGATGTGGAGAAAAGGGAACCCTTGTGTACTGTTGGTGGGAATGTAAATTGGTGCAGCCACTATGGAAAACAGTTTGGAGGTTCCTCAAAAAACCAAATATAGAACTACTGTATGATCTAGCAATTCCACTTCTGGCTATTTATCTGAAGAAAATGAAAACACTAACTTGAAAAGGTATCTGCAGCCCCATGTTCATTGCAGCACTATTTATAATAGCCAAGATATGGAAACAACCTAAGTGTCCATCGATGGATGAATGGATAAAAAAATTGTGGTATATATGGACATATATACACATATATGCAATGGAACATTATTCAGCCATAAAAAAGAAAAAATCTTGCCATTTGAGAGAATACAGACAGACCTCGAGGGCATTATGCTAAGTGAAACAAGTCAGACACAGAAAGACAAATACCATATGATCTCACTTATATGGGGAATCTAAACAAAACAAAACAAGCTCATAGATACAGAGAACAGATTGGTGGTCGCCAGAAGCAGGGAGCAGTGAGGGAGAAATGGGTGATGGGAGTCAAAAGGTAAAATCAATCAATCAATAACAACAACAAGAACAAAAATATCATGTACCTTGATCACTGAGTTCTGATGGCATCCCCTTAACTTTTGCACCCAAAGGGAGTGCCTCATCTGCCTCACCCCAGTCCTGGCCCTGGTTTATTTTATGCAGGGCATCTAGCTAAGGCATATGGGGGATTAAGAGAAGGAAGAGACATGGATGCTAACTTCTAGAACCATAACATACTAGGAGGGAAAAGATATGTTCTTAAATAAGGCCAACAAAATGAAAGACTTGGAAGTGCTTTAAGAGAGGTTCAGAAACAATGACAGAGCTTTGGGAGTAATGAGGCAGGATAGATCCCTGATAAGCCTTCAGGCCCCAGCTCTGCCACTTCGAGCTGTGTGACATCAGGCAGACCACTTAACCACAGAGAGGTCCGTTTCTTCATTTAGGAACTGGAGGAAATGTCACCCACCTCAAACAGCGGTTGTAAGATGAAACGATGTAAAGCACGTGGGACCCACAATAAAAGACAATGAATAACAGTGGTGGTTCTATTAAGTGGGCCTGGGGAAGACATCTAAAATCTCAGTTATGAGACTGGTTACCACATACCTCCATAGAGAGAAGGGTGTAGAAATGCAACACACTATGTGCATTTTTACAGGAATGCATGGGAACTATGCCACACATTCACATCCATTATTTGGCAATTTCTTTTCAAATGCTTCAAGGGCTCCACACTGAGTTCTATATGACTGGACACTTAAAAGAAAATCTGTGATAAGGGAGAATGTTTTCCATGTGATCTAGAGTTTGATTACCATGATGGATTTCAGGTATCAGCTTGGCTTATCTTAGGGGAAGAGAAGAAAATTAGGACAACTCTTTGAATAATTCACACACAACTAGGACTAGGAGGAACCAGCCAGTTTTCTGAAAAATTGCTCTCAGAACACAGACTAGCTAACAATTACCCTTGACACACACATACACACACACAGAAACACATACACACACCCTTCTTAGTCATGTTTGAGCAGTGTCTTAGAATTTAGTTTCTAAATGTTCTATTCCTTTCCTTTGTTGCAGGAATTGCTTCCTACATTCGTCAAAAGGAAAATGCTATCCTGAGACTGGGTAATGAATCTCTGTTCCCTCCGTGGAACACTCACTCGCACCAGCAGACAAAGGGAGAGCTGGTGGCACCAGGAGAGCAGGACCAAAGCGTAACTGAAAAGTCCACCTTTTCTCTCGGATGCTTCTGCCTAGACGCATCCTGGAGGGCACACATCACCTACACAGAACGTCCCTGTGATGCTCGGGCTCATCCAGTAGTTCTCCTCATTTCATAAGACCTGACAACATGCTGGCCTTCATACGTTTCTAAGGCAACATCACCACAGTGACTAAGATGTGTTCACCCACTCATCACATATTCACTGAGCGTCTTTCAGGTGGCAGACACTGTGCTGGGCATGGGAGAATCCACAGCGACACAAGCGAGACAGGTTCCTTGTTCTCAAAAGCTTACAGTTTAAGAGTTGACAGACAATAAACACACCACTAAATAAACAAGAAAAATGTCAGAGAGCTAACGTGCTCTAGAGAGAATTTAAATTGAGCAATATGGTACCGACCGTGAGGGAGGTCAGCCTTGGGATAGGTGCTCAGGGAAGGAGGTAACATTTCAGGTGAGGCTGGAATGATGAGAAAGAGATGGCTACGTGAGTGAAGGTCTGGGGAAGAGGGCTCCAGGCTTAAGAACTGGCGCTGCTGCTCATCCTCACCTATTTCATTCATGAGTGAATCAAGCAGGTACTGAGCTCCAGTAAACGGATCTTGAGAATTGGGTATTGGGTGCTGTAGCACATGCTTCACAGGGACACAACCATTGATCTTAGCCTCATTAGCATCTCTTCCAGAAAACAGAGCTATGAGTCACCCCACTGTCCCTGGAGAAAGGATATCTTTCTGAATAAATCTGAATAAATCTATTTTTCAAGGATTGAGGACCGAAAGAACTGAATGTAGTGGTGGAAGCTTTCTCTCCATTTCTGCCGTAACGAAGCTTTGGGAAGTGGGATGTGATGTCGGCTTTGTGATAATGGCACTAGGTTCCCTGAATAAATAAGGAAAGAACTAGTTTTAGGCTTGGAAGAGCAAGTCATAAAGGACTGTGAGCCTGTGGGAAAAGGAAAGGGGGGGAGGGGATCACGCAACATGAGCATAACAGGAAGGGAGGGAGGAAGACGAGTCGAATTGACTTCACTGAGCCCTTGCAGAATGTCTACCATGATGAAGCCAGGTGCTGGGGACACAAAGCAATCCCTGGCCTCAAGAGAGTTTGGGAGAGATGTTTACGATGGATGATGGCAGAGGTGAACAGCTCCTGGCAAAGGTGAAGAGGTAAAGAGGCTGGTTTGGGAGAAAAGGTAATCAAAATAGTCAACATGTAAGAGACTGGAATCCTATTCACTCCCAAAGGGCACTTCTTTGAGAGCCCCTTCAGCATCAAACCCAGTGCTGAACACTCAATAGCAAGATGGTGGGATAGGCACTAGCTTTGGAGCAGAAAGACAGGGACTTGATCCCTGCTCTGGCTGTTGTGACCCGGGACAGGTTGAATCACCTCACCGGGTCTCAGTTGCTGCATCTTTAAAATGGAGATATCCACACAGATCATACAAGATTATAATGAGGTTTAGAGATAATATGGGCATAGTATCTGCAACACAGCAACTAATGCTGATTATTATTATATCATGGCTGAGGGTCTGATTGACAAGTAATTTTCCATACTATATTACAACTCCACAGAAGCAAGTGACTGGTCATTTAAGAGTTGAATACTGACCCTCTCAGCACAGTGTCTGTCAGGCCCTTGCATTTTAGTAGACAGATACACAATCACTGATCAACCGCCTAGGGCTATGCTTTCATGGCCAACTACTCATGAGTTTATTTCTATTTAGTCAAAACTCAAGACTGACATATATGTCTTTCTTTAGCTAAACTACAAAGTAAGTTTTATCATGCGATCATTTACCGCCCAAAGTGACAGTTTGTGGGGTCTGGAGAGTGGTAACAGTGACTGACCACTGCTCCTCTCAGCCTATAAGAAACCACTTGTAACCTTTGCATCCTCTCTGAGCCTGGGAAATGGCAGTTCTGTTGTTGTGTAGAGCTCCTGGACTAGAACTGCTCTCAGTGGTAGCAACTGGGACTACAGATTCACATGAGACAGACCTTTCTGGTTATCATATGCTGGATGTGGCCTGAGGGAAAAGTGACTAATACCCAGGGTATTTATGGCCTTTTGCTTCATGCATCCAACATGCCTGTCAAAAGAGATTTCATGCTTCTTCCAGACCAGGCCCCTGTTTTCCCATCTCCATGGCTCATGCTGTTCCTGACACTTGATGTGACCAAAGAGCCTCTTGGTCACATCCACTGAGAGGCCTCCTCTTACCTGGTTGGCCCATCCTTGCCAGCTCTCATTAACCCCTGAACTCCCAGGACCTTTTACGTCTTCCTGGCCATGGCGCTGGTCTCAATGGTAGTTGAGATAGTTACTATTCACATATCTTACTTCTTCTACTAGACTGGCAGCTCCTTGAGGGAAATACCTTTATTAGTCACCCCGATACCTTCCTTGCCTAGCACAGGTAGGCAAATGTTAAATGAATAAAATTAAGCTAAAGGTACTCACTCTGAAGAACAGGCCCTGGACCCTTATTACTCCATGGTGTCTTCAAACACATGTTCACATCCCATGGGATAGACTCTGGAAATCTTAAAAACGAACTCTCTAAACTGCAGTGTCTTCGTCCGTAAAGCGTACCTTCCTCATTGGGTCATGGAAAGAATTAGATGAGAGATGCACGTTCATATCCCACGTGTCAAAGACCTCACCCACTACAGAATGAAAAGACAACGAGAAAGCCTGAGCTCACCGTCTGCCTTTGTTCCAAGGGTGAAGGACTTTCATTGTCTCTGGCTTACATCCCTACTGGTTTGAGTCCTCAAGTCTTTTGCATAACCCAAGCAGATAAATATTACATTTTTCTTTTTGCGTGAGGATACTTGACTCATTTTCAAAACAAGACATCAAGATGATCCAGGAACACAAACCCTGGAGTTTGTCCAGAGAATGCCGGGCAGTCATGGGGACGCTTGGAGTCTGAGACTCTTGTAGGAGTTCCCAAAGTAATCTCATTTAGAACTTGGAACGAGGCAGGAATTCTTCTGCTGTCCCAGGGCCCTGTGCCATTTCTAAAGGAAAAGAATGATTTGAAATTTCCTCAAATTAGAACTTATTTGGTGGTAGGGCCCCTGTGTATGGAAGAATCTAGAAGAAATGATGTCCTCACATGTTTCCCTTAGTCATTCACATCAGAACTTAAGCTCAAAGTGCATCGAAAAAAAACCCCAAATATTACAATTGCTATATCCTTCACAGAACACAGACTGGAGCCAAAAAACCTGTTACAAAATACAGCCCTGCCACCTAGAATCCCTGTGACCTGCAAGTTGCATTATCTCTGTATGCCTCACTTCCTTTAACCCTAAAATGAGGATGAAAACAGGACCCAACTCACTAAGTTGTTGGGAGTATTAAATTAGTTAATAACACCAAACACACAGAACAGTATATAGACGAGAGAAGTCACTCCGTAAGGGTTAGCTATTATCATAACCATGATTATTTCTATCACAAAAATCCTTTGAGACCCCATGTTAAGGGAGAATGGGAAAAGAGAAGTGAAATAGCAGAGTCGTTATTTTCTTAGTCTTTGGCGACAAGCAGGTTAAAATCCAGGCTCCATCAATTACTTGCTCTGTGACTTTGGGAAGGTTAAAAAAATCTCTAAACCCCAGTTTCCTCATCTGTAATGAGTATCTTCCTCATTTGGTCACTGTAAGAATTCAGTGAGATTCCATATGCAAGGCACCTAGCACAGTGCTTAGCATATATTAATTACCCAATAAATGCTAGATACAATCACTGTTATCATTCAATAACCTACTGAGTCTTCTGGCTCAGTGCCAACACTCTTAGTACTCAGGAAACGTCTGCAAATGCAACCTTGGTCTTTTGAGTTTGTTCTAGCAACTCGGAAACGAGATCTAAGGATGGACATAAAAAATGATCACTGATATGTCCATTCTCAACATATTTAAATAAAATATGCCAGGCATCCTCCTCAACTTCCAGCTGAGGGTACGTGACAGCAAGTCATTCTATAGTGCACCTCATGGTTGGCGATGGAGCCAAAGTGAAACTGAAACGCTGAATTTCCGCAGTTCACCATGCTTTGTCCGTCAAATGTTTCCAAGGAAAAGTTCTTAAATGATTTGAGTCTCAAATGCAGTGTCTTTGTGCATGACCGTGATTCACTGCACATTTGGATAGAGGGATGGTGAATATTATCTATTTTTCCAAGACCCATTAATTTTCTAAGAATTCCTAGACTACAAGGCTAATATTCTGCTCAGCAAGAGATCATTCATAAATGTGTCAAAACTTATTTTATGATAGGAATATAGTCACAAGATTATGAATGACTTCTTGATAACCAAAATCACAACCAAACGGAGTTAATTAAAAACACAAACCGTTTCACACCCTTTTCATCTTCCAGCAATTTTTTTTTTTTTAAAGATTTTATTTTTTTCCTTTTTCTCCCCAAAGCCCCCCGGTACATAGTTGTGTATTCTTCGTTGTGGGTTCCTCTAGTTGTGGCATGTGGGATGCTGCCTCAGCGTGGTCTGACGAGCAGTGCCATGTCCGCGCCCAGGATTCGAACCAACGAAACACTGGGCCGCCTGCAGCGGAGCGCGCGAACTTAACCACTCGGCCACGGGGCCAGCCCCCATCTTCCAGCAATTTTTATTGTGAGTTGCTGAGTTGTGGAAAGGCGAGAGGCTTAAGGGACATCTGAGGGACAGAAAAACTTTCCTAGCAACCGAGCTGCCCAATTTCAGCTGTTACACAAATAAGTCACCTGCATCTTCCCTCCAAAGTTGTTGAAGAGCATGCCTGACAGACGCGAGGGCCGCTGGATCAAACTTGAACATACCATTGTTGGTAATTATTGTTCTTTAAATGGGGGGTGGTCTACCTGGGACATATGATCTACAGCTACCAGCGTTTCCTTTTGAATTCAACACTCTTTAAAAGCACCCGTGTACGGAAAGCAAATTAAGTTCTGGTCCACAAGCCCAAGATTAAAAATGAATCATGCCATGGGGCTGGCCTGGTGGCGTAGTGGTTAAGTTTGTGTGCTCTGCTTCAGTGGCCCAGAGTTCTTGGATTCAGATCCTGGGCATGGACCTACACATTGCTCATCAAGCCATGCTGTGGCAGCATCCTACATACAAAATGGAGGAAGATTGGCACAGATGTTAGCTCAGGAACAATCGTCCTCAAGCAAAAAGAGGAAGATTGGCAACAGATGTTAGCTCAGGGCCAATCTACTTCACCAAAAAAAAAAAAAAAAAAAAATCATGCCTCATGCCAATACTATACATCTTTAGATATGTTATCTGTGACATCACTTTTATTTTACAATATTCAGTAGAGAATCATGTGTAGGTAGTTTGTTGACTATTTTATGTTGACAACAAAGATGAAAGTCTGCAGGGCTAATATATAACCTAGGATATATTAGGTTTTTTTCAGTTATTCCTAAGTATCAAATGTGAGTTCAAAAGGGTCTGCTCTTCAGTGCTGATTCTTAAAAAAACAGATACTATTTAACTCATATTTTCCTCATCAGAATTTGTAGAAAAGGAAAAAAGTTTTCAGAAACAGTGTGATTTCAGATGCTTATTTCCAATTTTTAGGATTTGTAATGGAAAACCAAAGGGTTTCCATGACGCTTATATTTTAAAATGGGCAGGGTCAAAACACACTTCAAAGGAAAATTCTCTAGTCTATTACCAATTTTTAATAAAGTTTTTACAAAAATAGAAGAAATCTGTAGAAACTTAAAAAAGAAAACTTTAGTTCCAGACGAAATGGTCTTAGTCATAAAATATTGGTAAGCAAAGAAGGAAGTTTCTCAGTGAAGTGAGAGCATATTAAAGTCATCTTCATTATAAGTACGGCCCCAAATAACACTTCAGCTCTCCTTGGCAGTGAGGCAAAAGTTTTTCAAATAAGGAATGGAAATTTCTCTAAGCATAGAGCAAACTTATATATCACATTGCTGTATAGCAACATTGCCATTCTGTTAAGAGTAATAGAAGGAAGAAGTAGCAAACTGCTTATCTAGGAGGGTAACTGACTTGCAAAAACATTTATCTTGTACTCTTTCAATTCGTTCACAGTAGGAAGGGATGAATTCAAAGTTTAGGAGTATTCCTTAAGACTGCCAAAGTATTTTAGGTCAAGCTGTAAATTTTCCCTGAAGTTTTCTGCCAAGATTATGCCGAGGATGGAGAAGAGAATCCTTCAAATGGTTCCAAGACCAAACTAATCTGTTTTGGAAAAAATAAGTAAAATTACATTTCCCTATCTCGGCTTGATGCCTCCTTGATTGCAAAGGCTACTACTGCATGGCAGGCACTCTTGTCATAGCTGAGGCTTAGAACTCAGGGGAAGGAGTTGGAAGGCTGGAACACCATCAATATTTCGCAGGGGGTTCCCACCATCTCTAGAGAAGCGTAAATCCTCCAGGTGTGTCTTCCTTGGTCCTGACCCCTGGAAATACAATGGCATCATCCTACTCACAGATGGGACAGGGCGTAGGGCCAAACGAAGCTCAAGTCTTTGGAACCAGGTGGGCTTGTGTCCATCTTGACTCTCTAACTGTATTGCCTTTTATCTTAATCTCTCTGAGTCTCACACTTCCTCATCTACAAAATGCTGATAATAACCACCTGCTAGGATTGTTGTGAAGGTTAGAGACAACCACAATAAATGTACTTGGCGTATACCAAGAAATGCTACCTATGGACCACAGAACCTGGCTGCATAGGAAGCTACTGGGTAAATGTTTTATTAAGTTTCACTCCACACTTCTCATTGGTAACTACTCCTAGAACAGAAATAGAATACGCCACGCCATTAAAGTTTTCTTATACCCAAAACATTCTCTTGTAGCTTACAAAAAGTTTGGTTTTGCTTTTCAATAAGGAAGTTGCAGGATGCATCATAATTACCACAGATCGAGCCCAATCTCCTACGTCTTCCGCATTTAGAGTAGGACTAAAATTCCACACATTTTGAAGTCGACACTCAAGTGTTATTTTTCCACTCGGTGGAGGGCTCTTGGGTTATGTGGGCCAAAGAAATGTGTATGTTCTTAAGGTTTCTGAACTGTCACTGTGGAAATCGGGTCTATGGCAGAGCTAATGAGGAGACCCCCACTCTCCTGAATCTACCTTCTTTACTGGGCCCTTCCTCTGGCTCCATAAACAAGCTGGTCTCCCCATCCTAAAAAACAAAGCAAAACAAAAAATCTTTCATCTCAAGTTTCTTTGTAGGTATGGTTGAACTTCTCTCTGAGAAAGAGAACATCCAAACTTCTTTCCTGAGAATTCTCTGCTAACTGTAGACACTTCCCCTTCATTCTTTCACCAGGGCATTCTGGTTCTGCCCTCACCATTCCACTAAGACCGCATACATTCAGGCACCTAATTGCCATTTCCAACAGACAAATCGTACTGGGCCCACCTCTCTGCTGACCTGGATCCTATTGATCACAGCCTCCTACTGGAACACCCAACTCCTCTGGCTTCTGTGGCCCGGCACTTTCCTAATTCTCCTCAAACACGTCCAGTTCCCTCTGTTTCTTTCATTTCGCCACCCCCTTCCTGTATCTAATCGGTAAACATGAATTTAAGGCTCCATCCTCAGGCTCCTGCTGTTATCACTTCATACATTCTCCTTGGGGGATCTTATCTCTGCTCAAGATTTCAACCACTATCTTAATGCTGAAGATTCCCACAGCCATAGTCCTGGCCGGACTGTACCTGACCTTCAGATTCTTACATCAAAGGCCTGCTGACCACTTCTACCTGGATGTTTCCTAGGGAACTCAGAACTGAATACATCTTCTTCTCCCCTAACATCATATTCTCTTTGAAATTCTCTCAACTCTTGGCATCACCAAACAAACAGGTGACCAAACTAGAAATTTGGGAGTCACTGTCCCTCTGATTCATCACGCCCACCCAATCAATCATCAAGTCTGCCAACTTAGTCCCCTTTATCATGTTTTATTTAGTACCCCCCTTTCACCCTTATCCCCCTATCCTATTTCAAGCCCTCATCATCTCTCAGCTGGACCACTCGATTGTCCCTGACTAACCTCCCCGGGGGTCTCTCTCTCTCAAATTGACCCTCCTCACAGTTATTGGACTGGACCGAAGGCCACATCATGACTCATTGTCTACAGGATAGTGAACAGACGGGTTCAGCAGAGCAGTAACAAATGTCCAGTGGCAAAGTCACACAAATGGTTCCCCCAGAAGGATCTTGCCTACACTTTGCATCTCTTTCTTCTTGCCCAAATACAGCTCTCTAGAGTTTCTGCTGATTGAGAGCTAACTGATGCCTTTCCAATAAACTCCTTTTCTGCTCAAACAGCCAACTTACGCTGTTTGCAATGAAGATCCTTGACTAGTATATAATTCCATTTGCTCTCTCCCATAATTACAGATTCGCGTTTCCTCCTATTGGTCTCCAGCTGCCAGAGGGCAGGGACCACAACCACGTATGTACTCCCTGTTCCCTACATACTCCAACTACAAATATAGTGCTTGAAGGATGGTGGGCACTCACATGCTTGTGGATAGAATGAAGATTCTCTAGCTTTTTCTGTAAAATATATGATTCATTCATATAAGACTATGAAGTTATGGTATGGTACCACTTACTTTGTTTTATTATCTTATTCTTAACCTCGGAATCCCCTAAAACACACAGAAATGTCTCACAAAGTAGAGAAAGCAAATATTCTGGCAGATCTCACTGAATCAGAAACCTCATTCTTTGGTTTCTCCGTTAGTCACACCACGAGGCAAGAGCTTTCTTCTAGGAGCAGACAAATATCTCCACCTTCCTTTACCCATCAAGGTGGGTACTACTGATGTCTCACACTCGGGTTCCTTAGAAACAACAGCTCTCAAAAGCTAGTTCAAAGTCCGATGATCTTTTGCCAAAAATACTTTTCAGACCAAGCCGTGTCACTCTCAAGGTCGCACTTGGATTGTTTGTGATGGCAGACGATCAAGGGGCTCGGGCAGCCCTGATGACTAAATAATCCAAGGGCTATTTGTCTGTTGGTATGTCAGGGAAGAAACAGACCATGTCTTGGTGAGGCGAGCTGAAATACTGCCTCGCTGTTCTATCTGGAAATTACAACAGAAGCCTCCAAAGTCGTCGAGGTGCTCTGGTAGGAAGGACGGTTAAACACAACCTCTTTCACCATAGGAAAAATGTCAAAGGTTTTCTGTTTTTTCCATCAACCTCAATAAGGGCTTTGGAGATTGGTTAAATTCAAAGTGTTTGTTGATACCACATTCTGTTTGTCAGGGGTTGTGACAAATAGGGAGGATGTGAGCCCTGTTCTCAAAGATGTAACACTCTGATGAGGTGAAGGGGTGTGGACTCCAATAAGGAGATACTAAGGCGCAGACTTACAAGGTGGAAAGTGAAGAGAGCCAAGGCAAGGGGCAGAAGGGAGGGAAGGGAGACGTTCATTTACCTGGGAAACTCAGGGAATGTTCCAAGGAAGAGCCAGACCTTAAAGCATGGAGAGGATTTAAAAAGGCCAGGATGGGGCAGGGGAATAAAAAAGCAGGATAATGGAGGTGTAGACAATAGTGCAAATAGAGCAAGGAGGCAAGAAATTAAAGGGCATGTTGAATGAGCAGCACATCAAGGATTAACGGGAGGGAAGAAGAGAAATATAATTTGGGGCAAATCATGAAGGACCCTGAGTGCCAAGCGAGGCAGTTTGCACCTATCTTGTGGGCAACTGGTCATGATCAAAGCATTCTTAACAAGAGGGCACGCCTACTTTCTTACATCTGGGTGGGGGTGGGGGGTGGGGGTGCTGGCGGTCTTCTAAGGCACTGTCCCCAACCCTGGCTGCAGATTGGAATCACCTGGGGAGTTTATTCACTTGTTAGCGTATGTGTGTGTTTGTTAACAGTGCCAAGTCTGGCCCCATTTCTGGCCAAATAAATCAGAATCTCTTGTGGTAGGGCCTGGATATGGCTATTTTTTAAATTTTATTTTATTTTTTGCTGAGGAAGATTTGCTCTCAACTAACATTTGTTGCCAATCTTCCTCTTTTTGTATGTGAGCTGCCACCACAGTGTGGCCACCAATGAGTGGTGTAGGTCCATACCCAGAAACCGAACCCAGGGTGCCAAAGCAAAGCCTGCCAAACTTAACCACTAAGCCACCAGGGCTGGCCCTGGACATGGCTATTTTTGAAGAAATTTTTAGGTGATTTTAATGTCCAGTCAGGGTTGAGATCCATTGGCCTAAGATATTGGATCCTTGGATTAGGATCCAAGCTGTTCAGTTCCAGAGTTCGTATTAACCACTAGGCTTACGTTGCTTCTCAGGATACGCAACCACCTTTGAGAGGGCAGAATGAACCAGAGGCACACAGGAAAACGCATAAGGACCCTTTAATCATCCAATACTGGATTCATTCATTCAACAAATTCATTCATTCGACAAATATTTATTGAGCATTTACTATGTGCCAAGCCCTTTTCTAGATGCTGCAGATTGCAGGCAGGAGGGATTGCTACATATCTGAAAGAGTGAATAAATGCACTGTGTGACATAAAATGTAGTGGTTTGTGGGTTGGTAAGCCCAAAGACTGTACCTTGGGAACCATGTTCTTCCACGCAGATGAAATATAATTACATCTCTGAGGAAGCGTTTCCAACATGTTATAGAGTCTAATTAACACACTCAAGGTCCAGGGTCCAGGACCCAGTGGAGAAAGGGATGCTAGAAGAGGCAGCAGTCCTGGAGGGAAGAACAGGTGGAGAGGCGAGGAAATGAGGCCCTGCCTGGGGCTGCCACTCTTGGTCTGTGACCATGACCATAGCCTGTCTGGGTCCAGGTGTGCTCCTCTGTAAAATAAGGAGGTTGTACTGGCTGACTTCTAAGGCCCAGCTCTAGGATCTAGGATCCCAGGCAGAGCTGGGGTGGAACCTATGCCGTGCTCAGGCACAGTGCATGATAGCCACACTCAACCTGACAGCAGGAATAGCCAGGGCAGCCCCGGGAAATGCCACATGATACGGTAGGTAAAACTTCGCCAATTCCTGGGGTCGACCAGCTGTCTGAGAGGCAGCCGAGGAACCACCCGGATCCATGCTGCTCTCCAACCTCTTAACGAAGTGGGGGCTGTGTTTCTGCTAAGAGAACACCAAGAGCCCAGCAAGCAGAGGCGATGCAGGTTCAAGCAGCCCACGGGGCAGGACCTGCCTGACGAACTGCTGATGGCGGCGCGGGGCGGGGCGGGGCTGCTGAGTCGGCCCCCCCCCCCCGGAAAAGAGCTGCAATCCACGGGATGCGAGGACTGGTCCTCTTCTCCCAGGAAAGCCCCTTGGGATCCTGGCCAGACTTTTGGCTCTAGCTGGGCCTCAAGAAATATCAGGCAAAATTTACCACTATTAATAATAATTGGCACATGACTGAGTGCAGAACTGAAACCCAGATGGCCAAGTGTCCCAAAGTGTCCTTAAGAGAGAAGGAAGGGGTCTGGGTGACGAAAGGGGTGTCAGAAAGAGACACACACATACACTTAGAATGCTAGTCTACCATCTCCCCCACCCCCGTCCCTTGGTTGTGCCACACCTCTAGTTGGCTGTCCTGCCTCAGATTCCATCACTTGCTCCAAGGTGCCAATACCATCCAAACTGCCTGTGTTAGGCAATTTCTCAAATCCTGACCCCTATTGTTGTAGGAAAAAAACGCCTTCCCTACAGCAAGCACTTTGAATTTCCTTTTTACCTCCTCTTAACCTGATACATTTCCACATCTATCTTCCGCTCCCAAGCAGCTTAGTGGTCCAGACTTCTAATTAAGGAGGAATACCTGGATTTGGATTTTCCTCCTCCCTTCCTCAGTTTCTACACTGGAGTTAGGTTAAATGTGCCAAGCCAAAATGTCCAAAACTTAGAGTGCAGCCAAAATCCACCCGATGACTAATTTGAATTGTGACTCTTCCGAAGAGAGGCCAACTTCACGGTCTCCAAGCTCCTCAGCGGTGGGCTCCTGCCCCCACACTAGCACTGGGGAAATGGTACCAACAGTCTGGATTTCAGCTAAGAACCACTGTTCAAAGGGGTTCCAGTATTCTCTGAACTGCAAATGAATAAAGAAAAAGATTTCAGAGGACAAATGAATGAATAAAGAAGATTTTTATAAGGTAAAATAGACCTCTTCTTGTGTGGATTTAATTCAAACCTGAAACTTAGAAGCGAGTTCAAATTTGCATCTGATAGAACCTCACCTTCCTTGACAAGCTGGGGAACATGAAAATATTCTACAAAAACATAGAGGGAAATCATAAAAACAAGGCAACTATTGGTGAAACCAGAAAGTAGACCAGGCTAGGTTGCAGCCCCGGTCCGGTCACCTGCCCTGGTGCCACCTGGTCCCTGGGGGTGCCCTTCGTTGTGGACACAACCCTAGCCAACACACTGCCATGTCCAAACTCACCTATTCTGTGCCTAGTAGAGATGAAGCATATTTCAAAATGGCCATGAACTAGGGACACTGGAATTGTCATTGAAGATGCTTAGAGACCTAACACTCAAAATAAACCAAAAGAGTGGACCTCAAAAACAATTTAGGGCAGCTGGGGAGATATTCTGAGACAACTCTCCCCAGATTTGAATCTCCTGTGATGAAAATCTAATTGGCAGATTTTTGTCATTACAGAACTCCCCTCCCTGGGCTCTAGCATTGTTCTCTCCACTGTAAATTAACCTAGTGGCCAAGGACATACAGAAAGCGACATTTGTGTTCCAAAGACTTGTGGGCAAAAGTCCCTGAAACCTACAACTTTTTATGGTGGATCCAACACATGGAGGTGGATGGAACCAGTTTCCAAGGTTTTCTGCAGCAAAATGAAGTACATTTGCAGAAAGGCTTGTGAGCAGCTTGCCAAAATTCAGCCTGGGACAATTTTATTATCTTTAATTTACCAACCTAGAAATGGGTTTACAACGGAAATTCTTAGCGATGGCTTCTCAGCAGGCAACCACAGCAGCTGGCACACACCTACCTCACTGCCCCTCTGGTGTGGACTGTTACGTCCAAGTTCTGGCCTTTGAAAAACTCCGTCTGTAACAACGGAAGCCTAACCTGCCTGCTCCGCCTGGAGCACTTTAACAACGGAAGCCTAACCTGCCTGCTCCGCCTGGAGCACTCAGGGGAGAGTGAATTAACTTTGCCCAGCCAGTAGTCCCATTCCTGAGCCAGAGAGCAGTGGCCGTTAGAAGTTAGAAAGAAAGCAAAAAGGAAAGCAACAGTGCCTTCATTATACTGTTAAACCATAATCACCTTTTCCTATAAGCATCTTCCTGTTTTCCCTGAAGGAGCACTGGTTTAACTGCCACTGCTGCAGAGGTGCCAGCTCAGCAGAGAGCACTTCCTGTGGGTCTGGGAGGCGGCTGAGTTCAGCAGGCTGTGGCAGGCCCACTGACCCAGGAGTGGGCTGTGCGAGGCCACTGTCCTGACAGAGGACTGGCAGTGGGGGCTCAGCGGTGATGGTGACTCCCTTTTCTCAGAGCCAGGACTAGGGGGAGGCAAGAGAGGTGTCAAGGCCACAAGATTTAAGGAGTTTTCACTCTCAGGGCCATGCAAGTGGCCCCTTTGTCCTAGTCCCAGCCCAGCCCAGGGCCACCAGCAGAGGGGTGTGTGTGTGTATGTGTGTGAACACACATTGTGAAGGTCAGTGGTTCTCAAAGTGTGAGCCCCAGACCAGCAGCATCACCTGGGAGCTTGGTAGGAATGCAGATTCTCAGGCCTGACCCCAGACTCACCAAATCTGAAACTCGGGGGATGGGGCCCAGCAATCTGTATCTTAACACGCTCACCAGGGAAATCGATGCAGCTAAAGTTTGAGAAGCACTGTGCTAGACAAGAAAGTGCTCCAAAGCCAGTCACGTACCCTCTGTCAGGCCATGTCTCAAAATGCTTCACGTGCAACAAGAACAGGGAAAAGGACGGGGTGGTGAGAAGAAAGAGACTTTCCTAAGGCCATCAGCAAGGTAGGAATCCCTCAGATAATAAATCAGGAATTGCTTTTTCCCAGCTACCCCTAAGTAAACTGCAATAGTCAGCACGTGGCGATTGTTGACACTAAATAAAGATTACACTGAGCTAGTTCCCTCCTGTTTCCGCCCCTAACTAGACAGCTCAGAGCTAGCCACTCAGTGACACCAAGTGACAGGGGCCAGCCATTTGAATATTCTAAGGCTGAGATTCCCTCCTCTGTAAGATAGGGCTGACATCTCCTACCTGGGAGGGTCAGAGAAGCTAATGTGTGCAAGCCCCCAGACAGAAGCCTGGGGCAAAGTGAGTTGTGGTGATAGTTCATAGTTCCTAACCAGCGGTTCTGGGCTCCCCCCTCCTCCAGGGAGCCAGCCTAGATGACTTGGGGGCCTGAGGAGTTGTCCTCAGTTGTGGGAGGAGAAGGAGGTTAGCAGATCTCCTTTCTGTTGCAGGGTATTTTAAAGGAGGTTATTTCCCAGTCCAGATGGCCTGGGGCATCAGGCTTCTAAATGGGGTGACACAAGTGAGTGAGAAAGGAAAGGAGGCGGGACGCCCAGTGCCTGCTGTTGGGCACTGAAGAACTGCCTATTTTTCACTATATAATGAAGGGTAAGAAGATACATCCGAAAACTCCACATTTAAACTTTGTCACTAGAACCCAGATGGTGCGTAGTGGTGAGACAATGACCAAGGCCAGGCAGCTGAGTGACCTCAGGCATACGGTCATGGACTCGGTCTCCTCCTTTGCCAAGTGCTGGATTCTAAGTACAACAACAGTATGAAGATGAAGTCGGGCAACAAAAAGCTGTCAAGCACAACATAAATGTGAGCTTTCAGCACTGAGGTTCCATCACAGAATCACGGAACCATTTCTACTGGGTGGGAAGAGAACTCTCCCCATCCAACTTTCTCAACTTACAAAGGTGTCTACTGAGGACAAGAGAGGCTGATGACATTCAGGAGCTGTGCCTCTTTTCTCTCTTCCACTCAGGAGTACTGAGGGGAGGGAGAAAATCTCAGAGCTTCTTCCCACAGCCCAGGTAAACAAAGGACCCCCCCCCCTTCCCCGCCCCCTTTCTCCCTTGGCCATCCAGGCAGCACAGCTGAGGGTTAGAAGGAGGATCCATGACTCACACTTTTCCTCCGGAGGGGATTTAACTCCAAGATAACATTACCCACGTGAAAGAGCCAGCCAGCAGGAGGGAAGTTCACCTCGGGCGCCCGTGCACTGAGCCCCTTACCTTCCTCATTTAAAATCCACGGCAGGAACGCGAACACCGAGTCGAAGCCACAGGTGCTCTCCTCAAAGGCGCAGGACCCAGCGGGCAGGTCCAGCGCCCCAGCCAGCTGCAGGGCTGCGGGCACAAAGCGAGTTTCCCTTAGGCTCTGACCGGGAGCCTTGGCAGCAACTCGGGGCGCCCCAGGGGACTACCTGGTGAAAGGGGGGGGGGGAGGAGAGTTGGGGGGGAGGGCGGGGGGCGAAGAGAGATGCACTGCTGTCCCCCTCTCTTCCCGTCCCCGGGCGCTTCCACTGCACGACCCCACGCCCACCCCATCGCCACCCCAGGCGTGGCTTGGAGAGGGAAGTTAGCGGCTGTGGAGAGAAATCGGGAGGCGCCCTCGGATGGTCCAACCCAGGACGGCCACTCCGGCAGGCCACCGGGCTGCAGGAGCGGGAGGGGGTCACCAGAGCGCCCCCCGGGGGTACCCCCGTGTCCAGGCCTTACCTTGCACTGCCAGGAGGACGCCCCTTAACAGCATTGTCGCGCTTCAGGGAGTAGAACCGGAAAGGGGTACACGCTGCCAACTAGCTGGGACCGGCTGCTCCTGGTGGAAGGGAGCGTGGGAGGCGGGGGCGCCGGGAACCCGGGGAGGGAGAAGTGGAGAGGCCAAGTGTGCACTAGGAGCTGCCCAACTTTGCAAAGCGGCTCCCGGATCCAAGCGGAAAGCTGAGGGTGCCTGAATGGAGAGCGCCGCTCCCTCGGCTGCCGCCGCGGGGCTGCTCGCGTCCCGAGTGAAGCCGGCCCACCGCACAGCTGGTCCTGGGCGAGGATAGGGCTGGGCGGGGAGGAGACAACTGCACACTTTTGAAAAGCCAGCCAGGACTGGCTGGGAGAGAGGAGAGGTCAGGATGCGGTGCGTGGCTCAGGGTTTTAAAGCTTGAGATCAGACCCCTTGTAGACACTTGCAAGAGGCAAGCCTTCCAGGAGCCCCTAGGCTGGAATGGGACTGGAGGCGACCTGCTCCGCCCATCCGCGGTGGGAACCAGCTTATTAATGGGGACAGCCTCCCCGCATCTGGCATGCCAGTCCTGCAGGGCTGGCCCTAATTTTAACTTCTTCTCCCCAAAATGGAAGAGGGTGGAATTCTCCTGGGAAAACCTAGAGGAAGAATTGGAAACTGTTGGGTGGAATAAGCTATCTATCTCAGGAGTTTCAGCGTGTATGGCCCAGTCAAGCTAACCCTGGACTACCACCCCCCTTTTTTTAGCAGTGGAATGTCTGGCATGCCTGGTGCTCGGCATTCCCTCCGTCCGGTGAAATGGGGGCATTCCTCCCCTCCAAAGAGCCATGATAAATTAGTAGAAGGTTTCTAAACAGGGATGTGGGGGATGGGGGTGATGATATGGGGAAGGGGAGCAAATTTGCTACAAATTTGCTCTGAGCACTAGGTGGGTCTTTAAAAATGTTCTCTTCCAGTAAAGAAAATGGTAGTGGTGTGTGTGTGTGTTTGGGGTGGGGGGTTCTTCTTCTTGATCCTCTTTGTAATTTTGTGCAGGCAATTTTCTGCCTAGGGCAGTTGTTCTCAAACTTCCGGCTGCATCAGAATCTTCTGGAGGGCCCTCCCCATCAGAGTTTCTCATCCAGTAGATCTGGGGTGAGGCTGGAGACTCTGCACATTCCTAACAAGTTTCCAGATGCTGATGCTGACGCTGCTAGTCTGCGACCACACTTTGAGGACCACTGGCCTAACAAACTCCTGTTCAACCATCAAAGCCCAACTCACATGCCTTCCCCTGGTTTCCAGACTCTCCTGGGTTTCCTTGTCCTTCATTGGCAGCTGCTTGTCCATCTCCTTGACTGGTTCTTCTTATCTTCTCTGACCCCTGAAACTGGAGTGCTTCCAAGTCCTGTCCTTTTATCTCCCGTTTCTTTCTCAACTCATTCCCTCGGTGATTTCATCCAGTCACATAGTTTGAAACACCAACTATAGCCTGACGACTCCCAAATCGACATTTCTAGCCCAGACTGCTCACTAACTCCAGACTCTTCTATCTCTCTGCCACCTCAACATTTTCATTTGGGTGCTTAAGAGCTATTTCATACCTAACAGGTCCCGACAGGAACGCCTCTCTTCTTCCCAAACCTGCCTCTCGCTGGCATCTTCCACATCTCTATTAAAGGAACCTTTCTCCTCCAGTTGCTCAGGACAAAAGGCCAAGAGTTCTCCTTGACTCTTCTCTTCCTCCCAAGACATTACCAAATTCTGCCACCACAGGAGTCAAAATAGAGCAGGTGGGGCCGGCCTGGTGGCGCAGCAGTTAAGTGCGCGCATTTCATTTCTCGCGGCCCGGGGTTCGCGGTTTCGGATCCCGGGAGTGGACATGGCACTGCTTGGCAAAAGTCATGCTGTGGTAGGCGTCCCACGTATAAAGCAGAGGAAGATGGGCACGGGTGTTAGCTCAGGGCCAGTCTTCCTCAGCAAAAAGAGGAGTATTGGCAGTAGTTAGCTCAGGGCCAGTCTTCCTCAGCAAAAAGAGGAGTATTGGCAGTAGTTAGCTCAGGGCCAATCTTCCTCAAGCAAACACACAAAAACGTAGAGCAGGTGCTGACCAAGCTCCATGCCCGTGGTCGCTTCCCTGATCCAAGCTGCCATCTTTATTAGCCTGGGAGATTGCAACAGCCTCCTGACAGTGACCTCGCTGCTTCTTCTGCCTTGTGCACCTCCACTGCATTCTTAACACAGTGGTCATGGGCATCCTTTTAGTACAGAAATTGGGCCATGTCATTCCCTAGCTCCAGACTCCTGAGAACTTTCCAAATCATTTAGCAAAATCCAAAGTCTTCATAATGACCTAGCAGGTCCTACAAGACTTGCCCCACCCCGTATATCTCTGACCTCATCCACCCTGCTTACTCCCCTCCAGCCATATGGACCTCTTGGCTGGTCCCCAAACACAGTCTGACTGTCCTCTCAGAACTACTGGCTGTTCCCTCTGCTTAAAATGCTTTTCCCAGGACAGCTATGTGATGCATGCCTGCACTGCCTGTAGGTGTCTACTCAGCGGTCACCTTCGGGATTGGAAAATTTAATAACCTTCTCACTAATAAGGAAAAAGCCCCTGGGATCCTTCTAAAATAAGTTTAGACAAATTTTCATGAGGTTTCTGCAATCAGTGACTCAAATGATCTGAAATTTGTTTAGTGTGTGCTGTTTGAGGGGTGTGTGTGTTTCTATGCTTTGCTTCAGGAAGTAGCTAATGCTAATAAATAACATTTATGGTGTTTATTGTTATAAATGTTTTAGATAGACGATCTCATTTAACTTTCACAAAGATTCCATGGAGTATATATCATTATTATCCCCATAGAATAGGTAGAAAAATTGAGGTGCAGAGTTCAGTGACGGAGAGTGGTAGAGACAAGACTCAAACCCAGATCAGCTTTATTCCAAAAGCCTATTTTCTCACCTGGGACAGTAGCCTGTCTTCCTTGTCTTATATTCTTTTTTGATTTCTTACTCACAGTTGGTGGTAAATATCGGATGAATTTCATCAAATTACTTAACTAAAAATTCAAGACCAATATGAATCCAGTGAAAATGGCACCTATGGATGGGAGAGGAGGAAGCAGGACTGGGCTGGGAGAAGGGACATTGCAATGCAGGCCCCACAAAGCCTCTTGTGACCCCACAGGGAACTCTGGAGTTATAGTGGCCCACCCTGCTTGTCCCATATTAGGCTGATATGGCCAGGTTCTTTGTGTTGCTTCCTCCACCAGACCCTAGATGTGGCCCACTTGATGACAGGGGCTCTCCTACGAGGCGGCTCTCTGCACTGAGGCCCACGAGAAGGGGCCGACAGCTGCAGGCTGTTTGATGACCACACTCCCAGCAGCTGGAACAAGTCCTTCCTTAAAGGAGGATCTGGACAGCACATCCGTGTCCGCCACAGACATTCCACAGAGAGGGGAAAGGATACTGCACATGGAAAGGGTCAAGGAGGGAATCCAGAAAATCTAGAAATGGCGTGTGTCAACCCACTTCCCTTGGTCAGGAGTCACGGAGCCACATGGCCGCGCACTGCCTCATCACTTGGGAAAACAGCATCAGGCCCCAAGGTAGGAACTATCCTGGATTTTCCTTCAAGATCTAACTTAATCAAGTCATCAAATAATGCATGTGAAGTTCTGGTTTATAGAAAGCACTCAATAAACATTAGGTGTGGTAGTGAGTTGAATGGTAGCCCCTCCAAAAGATATGGCTACGGCCTGGAACTTGTGAATGTGACCTCATTTGGAAAAGGGGGCTCTGTAGATGTCAGTAAGTTAGGGATCTTGAGACAAGATCATCCTGCATTACAGGGTGGGCTCTAAATCACTGGCAAGTGTCCTTATAAGAGACAGAAGTAACAGACACATGAAAAGATGGAGACAGAGATTGGAGTGAGGCAGCCCCAAGCCCACAAATGCCTGGAACCATGTGAAACTGGACGAGGCAAACAACAGACTGTCTCCTAGCGCCTCAGAGGACTGTGGCCCTACAGAGACCTTGATTTGGGACTTCTGGCCTCCAGAACTGTGGGAGAATAAGTTTCTGTTGTTTTAAACCACCCAATTTGTGGTGTTTTGTTCTTGCAGCTGTAAGAAATGAATACAGAGCATGTTAGGCATCGAGCAAACACGAGCCAGGCACTTTACCTGCATTATCTCATTTAACTCATGCAACATCCCTGTGAGGTGGACACCAGTGTTAGCTCCATTTTACATACAAGGAGGAAACCAGCCCAGAAGGGTTAATTTACTTGTCAAAGTTCACACAGCCAGTCAGTATGTAGCTAGACTTTGATTGCACACACTGCACTGTCCCCACAAGCTTCCTCTTTACAAAAGCCTGTCTTTCCTTACGAGGGCTGTCTACACCACGTGCAGGCACAGTAACATGCTGTCTCTGTTGGCACTGACGCAAGGCTCGCCTCTCTCAGAGCCCGGCCCATCCTTGTGCTCTTGGCCACTCTGCTCCATTCTCTGCTTCCCTCAGAGGCCCTTAACCAGAGGTCCTGCTTTTTGTCTCACCATTCTCGGTCTAGAGGGCTCCAAATTCTTGCTTCTAACTTTCTGGGCACAAGAGAGGAAGGTGAAACACCGATGCCCCTCGCTGGAACCTGTATCACGCCCTGTCCGGTTTCTTCTCTCATAGCCAGGTGAGGCTGTAAAGGGACTGAGCTAATCTGGGGGGAATAAAGAACCCCACTGCCTACAAGGCACCCTTGTGTGCATGGTTGATACTAAGCCAGATTCAGAGTCTGTCTTCACCGCCCACTTTCCCTTCGGTTCTCTCTCTCCTTACTCTCATACTCAGGTAGTGCCATGCCATGTTAAGTTCAGCAAACATTTCCTGTGCTCCTACTGTGTGCCAGGCACTGAGGTCAGGGCTGGAAATCCAGGGGTGAACAAAACACATTCTCTGCCTCTGAGACAGGAGACTGACCCATGAAAAGATCATTTCAATACAATATGTTGGTGAGATGGAACAAGGGCAGCAAACCCAAAAACTCCAGGGGCCAAGGAAGGAACATAAATGAATGAAGTGAGCTGGCATCAGGGAGACAATAGGGAGTGATGGGGACTGTGGAGAACTGGACCAAGCATGCCCAAGTAAAGGGCATCGCTGGCACCAGCTTGAAGCAGAGTTGCCACAGTGGGACAGGTCCAGCCCTGCCCATTCTGCCCGCTTTTCAAAAGAGGCCCGATGTCCAGATATATCTGCAATAGCTCCTGATTTTCAAATGCTGGCAATGAATTAAAACAGAACATATTTAAATCTCCGTGGGAGTAGAACAAAATCTGTTGGGAGGCCAAATTCAATTCCTGAGCTTCCGTTTGCAGCCATGAGAACCATGGAGATGGAGACCGGGGTGCCTCACCACCACCCGAGCAGCCAGGCACACGAGACCAGTCCCATTCTATAGAAAAGAAAACTGAGGCAGAAAGAGTCTAAGTGACTTTCAGACACGGTCACACGGCTCCAAGTGGCAGGGACAGGATGCGAAGCCATTAGCTTGCCTCCTCATTGGTGGGTATTTGGGCAGGTGGAAAGGACTTTGTGTGCTGTAGGTCCTGTGCAAGTGTAAGGCTATGCATAATGTCCTTCATAGTAATCATTCTTTGGTTGCTTTCTATCATAGACTATATGCTTTAAAATAATACATATATCTTTTTTCCTCTCTTGCTTCCTGGGTCTCCTTTGATCTATACCAAGACATTGTTTCTGCTTTGGATTTTTGTGTGTCTTCTGCCTCTCTCCATCTTTCTTTATGTTTCTGTGTGTTTCTGGCTGTCTGTCTCTCTCTGGGTCTCCGTGCTGCACCCTGGGCTCACCTCTGCCTCTCCCTCCCCACTCCCTCTCCCCTCAGTGTTTTGCCCTGTTTTGCTTTCATGCCCTCTCTTTCTCTCCGCACATGCCTGCCGACATGCCCCCACTCATTGCATGCTATCAGGTTGAAGATGAGCTGGCAAACTAATTCCAGGCTCTGCGGCTTGTCCTGCCAGTGACCTTCATTGCATTCCACCAGGAGGTGTCTGGGGGCTCTGCCCTGAGGCTGGCTGGTGGTGTTCCTTGGTTCCTGCCCAGCGCCAGCTGCCTTTCACCCCTAAGGGACAGTCATGTGCCTGCTGTGGGTCTGAATCATCCACTGTGAGGAACCGAGGCCCAAGGTTAACCAGTTATTACAAATGTCCTTTTATCACAAAATATATACCCCACTGTGTAAATGCCCACACTCGAATGACCTGAACTGGTAAGGTAGATATTTCTTTTAGAGTGAGCATTTAAAAGGCGAGAGATACTTAAATAGATACTTTCTCTCTGTTACTAATCTTTTCTTCATCAGCTTCCTCTGAATCCTAGCTTGGGGTCAGACATCCTTCACTATGGTTTGAATGCAGCCTTTTGATTTTTTTTTAGGTCAAATTTCCCTGGGCTGACTCATCACAGTGACAATACTCCCACCTTTTGTTGAGTCTTTGTGATGCGCCAGACAGTTTCAGGGTCAATTTACGGAGGAAACTAGGCCCAAGGAGTTTAAGTGACTTGCCCGAGGGTGCGAGGCAAGGTGTGAACCCCACTCCAGCTACCAGCAAAGCCCTCTGGACCTCTCCATCCTCCCCACACAGGGAGGTTTGGGCAGTCGCAGAAATGTCCTGTTCTTGGACCCCCGCCTCTTTCCTCTACCCCTCGGCTGGGCTGAGGCCAGGAAGGCGAGTTTCTCTCTACTCCAGTGAAGTGTCCATACCCGGAGCACCACAGGAAAAGCCCTTTGTGATCGGAGTCAGACTACCTCTCCATCCCACATCCATCCCACCCCAACACCCACTCCTCCACTGGCCACTTGCCTTTCCCAACTGTGTCCTCTTGGCCACTCCCCTTGTATTCTCATGTGCTCTTCTTTCTTTTCAGAATCAGAATGCCTTCCTCCCCTTCTCCCGTTGGTGATCTCCTTGTTATGGGTCGAATTGAGTCCTCCAGCCCCCAGATTCATATGCTGATGTCCTGGCCCCCGGTACTTCAAAATGTGACCTTTTTTAGAAATAGGGTCATTGCTGATGTAATCACTTAAGATGAGGTCACACTGGAGTAGAGTGGCCCTACTCCAATATGACTGGTGTCCTTATAAAAGGAGGAAATTGGGACACAACCGTAGGCAAGGAGAACGCCATGTGAAGATGAAGGCAGAGATCAAGGTTGCTACAAGCCAAGGAATGTGAGAGATTGCCAGCAAACCGCCAGAGGCCAGGCAGGAGGCCCGGAAGTGTTCTCCCTCACAGCCCTCAGAAGGCACCAACCCTGCCGACACCTTCACCTTAGGTTTCTGGCCTCCAGAACTGAAATTTCTATTGTTTAGGCACCCAGCTTTCAGTACTTTGTATGCAGCCCTAGGAAACGAAATGCTCCTATTCATTTCTCCAGACCCAGTTCACGGGTCCCCTGTCCCACGTCTGTGCTTCACTGTCCTCCTAAGCTGCCGCCTGTTACACTGCCTTGCAATGACTTTGTTTGTGTCTCTGTTATCTGCAATAGAAGCTGAGTTTCCGAGGGCGGACAAGTCTGCTTTATCTTGGCGTCTGTGCCATCTCTGTGCACGCTAGTTGTTGGTGCTCAATAAATGCTTGTTGAGAGAAAGGCTAAGGAACAGCCCATCCTCACTGGTGCACAGAGCCCAGAGGCCTGCCCGAGCGGCAGCCCTACAATTAGAAGAAAAAGAAGCAAATCTGCACTGTAGGTCACCCAGGAGATATTTACAGAAACATGAACTACGCAGATGCACTCTGGGAGCACAGAGCCATGGAAAGAGGAGCCACAGCGTGAACAGGGAGTCAGCGCAGGCTCTCTGGGGTCTGAGCAGCACATTCGGCGAACTGGGTGGGGGAGCCTCTCAGAAGCCCACTTTCATGAAAGGCAGCACAGGCTGCAGGGAGAGAACCCAAGCTCTGCAAGGAGGCACCCCACGCTGGGAGCTGGAGGGAAGTAGAGAGGATGAAACAGCCTGGATCCTGCCACCTGAGCCTGTCCCAGCCCAGCCTCATGGACTCCAGAAGGATAGATAGATAGCTAGAAGGATCTGTTCCCCTACATCTCTACCAAACACTGGGCCACAAACAGCTCTACAACCCCTGTGACAGTATTAAAAAGAGTAGGTGAGCAGTGTCACGTCCCACTTTGCTGCAGACCACCACACCTTTGGCATTTCAGGGTTCATTGCAGTGCGAATGGGCAGCATGTGGCTGTGCCGGAGGGCCATGCGGGCTGGTTCACCGGAACATATGTTCACCCCTGGGACATTCTCCCCCCAAGTCCTGGAAGTTAAGGCTCTATGTCACCTGTTAGGGCTAAGAGCGAGGTGAAGGACATTGAAATTTGACTTATTACAGTTAACGGTGGCTCCAGAGACTGGGGAGGCCTGTGGACAACTTGGGCTAAATCCCCATTTAAGTGCTGTGGCATGGAAAAAAAGGGAAGAACAAAGCATTCCAGAGCCAAAAACATTTCCAAAAAGAGCAGTGAAACCCCAGCTTAGCTTCTGATTTATAGCCTCTGGCATTATTAATGCATTAGATTAGGGATCTACATATTGTGTTATTTGATCTAAATTGAGCAGAGATAGGAGTGATAGCCACAACCAGTAAGGCCTGGGAACTGAGAGACAGAACGGACACCAACTGGGACAGGGACAGATGGTGAATATCAACTCTGAACAGGTGTATGAGGTGTGTACATGCGTGTGTGCATGCATGCATGTGTGTGGTGTCCAAAGACACATTATTGATGAGAAGCCAAGTCATATTATTACCACTGATCTGGAAGCTTGAAATGCAAAGGGCTAAAACACTGGGGACTTAAGGATGTTAAACGACACCAATTCTTTCGGATTTTCAAAGTACCAAAGCCCAGGTAATTGGTGATAATGAAGAAACTCTACCACCAGGCACCGCAAGATGCCTCAGTGAGCTAACCCAGTGAATCACAATTCCAGATGCACACGGAACCATCTGGGGAGTTGTTTCTTTTTAATACAAAGGTTGGGCCCACCAGGACAATTAAATCATAATTTCTGGGATAGGACCAAAGCCTTGGTATTTCCTTAAAGCTCTCCAAGGCCACTCTATTGAGAGAGGGTTAAGAGCACACTGGCTTAATCTTTTTATCATCAACAAAATTAAGCACTATTACTGTTAACAGAAAAAAAAAACGCTGTTTAAAAAAGTGTAAGAGAGTGTTACATCAGAACAGGAAGCGTAATTTTGTCATTGAGACCATGGACTCTGGAGCCAGATTGCTGGGGTTCAGCTTGTAGCTCAGCCGCTTACTCCCTGTGAACCTAGAGCACATCACTGGTCTCTCAGTGCCTTAGTTTCCTCTTCCATCAATTGAAAATAGTAATGTTACCTTCCTCACAGGGCGGTCGTGAGTACTACATCAGTTTGTATTGTTAGAGCACTCAAAAGAGTGCCTGGCACACTGTGAGCACTATATAAATATTTATTATTGATTTTACACCAACTCAAGTTGTTCACAGGTCCAGGCTTGCAGCTGAAATTGATGACATCGCCTATCCATCAAAATAACGTTTTATACAGTGTCCTGCCTTTGGAAGTTGGGGGGAGGGTACAGAAACTAGAAACGTAAATTGGACGATTGGTAAACTATAGCTTTGATGTTCTATCAGAATAGAAGAAAAATGTAAACTATTGAGTGGATGCCATTATACGAACCAAGAACTAGGACATTAAAAATAGGAACATAGAAAATAGTTTCAGGATTACAATAGAAATATTTGTTTGATGATACTTGAGATGGAGCAAACAAAGATGGAATGGCCTATACGAAGAGGCACTTACAGGTTTATGTTTCTAGAGGCTAAAGGAAATTATCCTGGGCCCTGGTTACAGCCTGGGGGGCCAGTCTGTCTGTGTTCAATAGAAGTGTCTTCTGAAGAAAAGAAACAGAAAAAAGCTTTTAAGTGAGACCCCTTATTTTCAAACTGCTGAAAACCCCTATAACTCCTCACAAACTGAAAAGGTTTGTTTTTCATGACCCGTTTTACAACTTTATATACACATTTATTTTGTTATGTGGAAGCTTTATTTATTCATTCACCCATAGCCGGCTTGAATTAGACTTCTGAATATCTAACTCTTGGACTCAGGATTTCTCCCATGGTGGTGGGGGATGGGAACATCCCATGGGGAAACTTGCTCCCTCCCGTCTAGGCTTTATTCCAAAACAAAGCACTGGACTGGAATGGACTGGAATGGCTTCTTTCACTGTAGCTGTGGAAATGCCTTGCAGTGGAAGCTGCCTTCTGCATCTGTTAAGTTTCCATTCTGTGCCAAAGACATTAACACATTCTTCCAGAAAGGAATAGCTTCCCCATAGGTGACATCCACCTGGGTCCCCACCAGGTTCCCATGTCTATTGTTTCTTGCATTCCACTTTTTCCTTCGAGGTTCAATTTCCTTATCTTTGAAATACATCCTTTTGCAACGTTTTTCAGCAAAGATCTGTGAGAAGTCAATTCTCCCAGTCTTCGAAAACGTCAGTCATAAAAAAAATAGTTCACTTGGATATATGCTTCTGATTAAAGTTCTGGGTAAAGAGGATGGATTGAGCACACTATCCAAATTTTGATTCTCCAAAAACCATTCAAAAACCACAAAGAATAGTCATTATTTAGAAATGTATAAACCTTTAACGACGTGGAGAGGAGACAACAACAAAATTTTGAAAGACAGAAAGAAGATAGATAAATAAAAACTGACCAAGCGGATCAAAGAAAGTCAAAATGGAAGCTGGCTCAGTTTGTTCCACACCATCATCACCAAGTAATGTTGGAAATGAGAGTGAAGAGGGTAGTTTAAAATAAGGACGACTAGAAAAGCTGAGAAGCACCAACTCCCTAGATCCCCTCCATATGCCGTGCTGTTGGATGACTTCTCTTCACCTGTATTAGTCAGGGTTCTCCAAAGAAGCAGAACCAATAGGATGAATAGATAGATGATAGATAGATAGATAGAGTTGTTTTCTTTTTAAAGATTGGCACCTGAGCTAACAACTGTTGCCAATCTTTTTTTCTTTCCTTCTTCTTGTCCCCAAAGCCCCCCACTACATGGTTGTATGTTCTAGTTGTGAGTGCTAGATGGAGATTTATTGTGAGAGCTTGGCTCACATGATTACAGAGGCTGAGAAGTCCCACCATTTGCCCTCTGCAAGCTGGAGGCCCAGGAAAGGCAGTAGTGGAGTTCCAGTCCGAACCTGAAGGCCTGATAACCAGGGGAGCCAACGGTGTCAGTCCGGGTCCAAGTCCGAAGGTCTGAGAACCAGGAGTGCTATTGTTCAAGGGCAAGAGAAGAGGGATGCTCAAGCAGAGAGTAATTTCACCCTTCTTCCACTCTTTTGCTCTATTCAGGCCTTTGACAGATTGGATGACATTCACCTGCATTGGTGAGGGCAATCTTCTTTACCCAGTCTACCCATTTAAATGCTAATCTCTTCCGGAGACATCTTCACAGACACATCCAGAAATAACGTCTTACCAGCTATCTGGGCATCTCTTAGCCTAGTCAAGTTGACACATAAAATTAACTATCTCATCACCCTAGCAAAAGAATGAATGTCTATCCTCTGGAAAGGGCAAAACAGAGGTATGTTGGATTTGGTTGGCCCTGCCTGGGTTAAGAGCAGGAGGACCACATAGAAACCAGGATGAGTAAGAGAATGTGTAGACAGTGAAAACCAAAACACCACCTCCAAGCCATGCTCTCCCACCCAGCTTCCAGAATGGTTATGGCCAGACCTTTTCTCTTCAGGTAGGAGAATCAGAAGAACAGAAAAGTCACCTCTGGGGAATCTGAGCAGATAAAGAGGAAAAACTCAAACATACTAATATTGTGGTTTCCCCCAACAAATAGCCCAGCCACATCACCCTCCAATGGAGCTCCTTCAGGTCTTCCAATGAGCTTTTTACTCACCCACAATCAAACATGAGCAGACACCTAAGTATTACCAGACAGATGAAGAATGCCTCAAGCATACAAGATAAGGATCAAACAAACAAACCACAAACAGAGAAAAAACAACTTGGAGGAAAAATAAACTATGAAGAGAAGAGAACTTCCAAATAAAACTATTATTAATATCTTCAAAGAGATAAGCAATGATACTGAATCTCAAAAACAGGGTCAGAATGCTATTTAAAAAGGAACATTCAGAGATCATAAAAGAGCTCTTAGAAATTCAAAAACAATGATAGCAGAATTGAAACCTTCAATAGAAAGGTTGGAAGTACAGATGAGTCAATCTCCCCAAAAGTAGAGCACAAAGCAAAGAAAAGGAAATAGGAGAAAAATGTATAAAATATTATAAGATGTTATATAAATTTATATTTCTATATTTGTATTTTACAGAGAGAATATAAAACATTACATTATATTATAAAACATCATATAAAACCATATAGGGAGGTCAATATCTGTACAATGTGAGTTTCAGTAGTTGAGAACAGAGAAAAAGAATGAGAAAAAAATTCAAGAAGTAATTTAAGGAAATTTTCTGAACTCAAATACATGCATTTCGAGGTTGAAAGGCTCACTAAGTGCTCAGAACAATGGATGAAAACAGACACATACAATGGCACATCACTGTGAAATATGAAAACAATGGGGGTAACAAGAAGATTTCAAACACTTTCAGAGGGCAAAAGTAGGTCACATATACTCAAAATCAAGTCACTCACATTCTTAATAATGTAAACAATGATGATTGATCTAAACAAAATTATACTATTACTATAATAAAAGGATGAGTGTCTGGGAAATATGCAAATGAATGGTGGATACAGAAGGAAGAGAAAAAAGTTCCTATTTTCCAATATGGAAATAATTATTTTATTACCCTCTGGCTTCTGTTAATACTGTTGAGAAGTTTATTGACACTCTAATAGCTGCTCCTTTGCAGGTAATCTACCTTTATTCTCTGGCCACTTTTAGGTTTTACTCTTCATCTTTGGTGTTCTGTAGGGTTTCCAAGAATCCCAGTGAAGATTTGGAAGGACTCATCTGGGATCCTTTGAGAATCTATGTACAACACTACAGTTGTATGCTGGGCTAGTTAATATCTTCAGACACGAAAATTATACCCATAAGGATAAATCATTGGAGACATAAGAACAGCCTTTGGATGAAGTGAAAAAATATAAAATTCTGAAAGGAGACTATGGGTGATGGGGTTTTCCCCAGAAAAAATATCCACTGAATGGGTATAAAAGGATGCTGAATGGAACATGACCTATCGCCCAGAGATAAAAGAGGTGTGGAAAGCCTCAGATTTGAAAGAGAAATGAAACCAATTGGGGCCAGGAAGTTCTTCCAGAGATTACTAAGAAGTGGCTAAATGGGCTCTGTAACCCCCAATCATCACCTCAGCCTCTGCCCCATACTCCCCTCCACCTCCAGTCTGTATAAGACAAGATTAGAGAGAGAAAGGAGAATCCTGCTAGCTGGGTGTTGCTGGTGAAGCATGAGTACTGTGGCTTTTCCCTCCTCTCCCCTTGGGAAAGGAAATGGAAGCTGCCTTTTTCCAAATCCCCCAGTGTTGAAAGAGCTTCCACCATTACTCTCAGAGATGAGGAGTATCTTATTGACATCTTATTCCTTAGTTTGGGTTCTGTTTACACAGTGTACTTGCTGTACTTGCTGATTGTACGTACCTATATGTGCAGGGAAAAAGAAATGAAAAAAGATGACAGGGCAGAGAGAATGCAAGTGTGTAGCAGTCTGTACTCTCACTGTTCAGTGGGGCAAAGCCGCATAGGTTTCCTGTGGGTCCACAAGGAGCCAGGCTTCAGCTGCCTTGCTGGCATTCTGCCCAAGATGGTGACCCATCAAGCAAGAATACCAGTAACTGGAGTCTATGGGGTATTCCACAGTTAATCAAAGCTGGGAGTGAGGGAGCTGTGGCAAACGTCAAGCCTGAGTGGATCTCTCAGGTCAGGAGATGGGTCCAGGTGATGTGAAGAGCTGGAACTGAGACCCCTAGATAGGAATAGGGCACTCAAACAGCTGCACCTTTAGGAACTAGAATGTTAGACAACCTGAACTCACAGAGGCATGGACGTGAACTGCTTTGATCTTTGTCCACTTGCTGCTTTCAACCAGGCGTTACTAAATCTCCCTTGACTGTTTTTGAATGACATCTCGTGCAGATTCCATAGCTTTCTGGCCACTTGCATATATAGAAAAGTCCACCACCAGAGAGCCAGTATTTAGACACTTGCCACAGAGAGGGAATACTATCTGCCAGGGGACTGCAATAGCACCAGTTAGGTGAACATGCTTTCTTTTCTTCCTCCATCCTTCCTGCCCCTGCACTGCAAGAACCAAGACTAGAGGGAAAAAGAGAGAAGGAAGAGTGAACGTATAAACAATGCCCTTTCTGCACTCCAAGGCCCCCAGGCAGAAGCCTAGCTGGTGGTACGGGGCAGGGTGAAGACGAGTATTCAATTGGATATGCATCTGAAGTTTTAAACTAGACTAGATGGGACTTTTTGGTTGGCTAAACAGGCTTGGGGCTGAGCTTCCAGGAACAACGCCTAAAATCCTTCCACAGAAATGGCTTGGTGAGGAAATTCCACTGTGGCCGTAGACATCAGAACTTGACTGCATTGGCTCTATTGCAACTGTTAATGGCCCCCAAAGCCAGATTCCACTGCTGTCACCTAAGCCAACAAAATGGAGGCACTGAACAGGGCGTATATCTTTTGATCAGTCACTTAGGAATTTAAATCTTGCATAGGTACATTTGATTAGCAAACTCTAGGTCACACAATTTTATTCTAGCCGAAAAGGAAGCTGGGGATTTGAATTCTGAGTTCTATATTGGAGAGGTAGAACTTATGGAAATTCTCCATATTTGGAAAAGCTTTTCAGAAGATGACAGGTCACTGCAAATGTGACACCAGTCCACCATAGCTAATATTCCTTAAAATAGAATTAACCACTCACGCCCATTAGGATGGCTATTATCAAAAAAATCAAAATAACAAGTGTTCATGAGGATATGGAGAAATTGGAACCCTTGTGTCTTGCAAGTGGGAATGTAAAATGGTACAGCCAACATGAAAAACAACATGGGAGTTCCTTAAAATTTAAACATAGAATTACCATATGATCCAGCAATTCTACTTCTAAATAGATACACAAAAGAACTGAAAGTAGGGACTCAAATAGATATTTGTACATCAGTGTTCACAGAAGCATTATTCCTGATAGCTCAAAGGTACAAACGCCCAAATGTCTATCAATAGATAAATGAATAAATGTGGTATATACATAAAATGGAAACCTCAAAAAGAAATTAAATTCTAGTACATGTTACAACATGGGTGAACCTGAAAAATATTCTGCTAAGTGAAACAAGCCAGACACAAAAGGACAAATATTGCATGATTGCACTTATGTAAGGTACCTAGAATAGTCAAATCCACAGAGACAAAAACAGAATAGTGGTTACCAGAGATTAGGGGTGGAGAGAAATGGGGAATTATTGTTTCATGGATACAAAATATCAATTAGGGAAGAGCAAAAAGTTCTGGAGATGGATAGTGGTGATGCTTGTACAACAATGTGAATATAATTAATGCTGCCGAACTGTGCACATCAAAATGATTAAAATGATAAACTTTATCTTATGTATATTTTACCACAATAAAAATAGAATTGATTAGTAGTTTTAGAAATCAAAATGAAATTGAAATTGATCAGATAATTTATTTCATTAGCCCCATACTTTTGTGTTTACTCAGATGATAAGGTAGAAAAAAAAGGAAATAGACTGATTTTTGTTGTATCCTTTGTGTGAGACCCCCTTGCTCAGCAACAGACGGGTTACACCAATGTTACGAGAACTGAATGTTGGGAGTGAAACCGCTAAGAATTTCGGTAACACGGTGATAGTCTAGCAGCCAATGGTCAGTGCAGTATACTGAAAAACTGGTGAAGTTGACACTCAGCTATGTCCAAGTCTCCTTATTTCAGTGGTAGTCCACACCTGACAGTCCTCAGACAACGAAAAAAAGATTTAAATCACGAGTAGTAGAACGTGCTTATTGACAACAAAAAATATCAAAAGCTAGTTTTCTTTTGCAGACCTATTTTCTCTTTACAAAAAAGCCAATTATTAACAGACGCATAAATCAAGGAGAGAGCAATCAAATAATAATTAGCACAGGAAGTTTGGAGCCAGATATTCGCTGATCTCCAACTGACCTTTAGCAAATCACTTAAACTCTCTGCTTTTCAGTTTCCCTGACTGTACAATGAAAATCACAGCCTCCCCAAAGGGGCGCTGGGAAATTCCCTGAATTCACTGTTGTCAAGTGAATCTATGGCATGCAGAAACCCAGGGAAGAAATTTTGTTCCTTTCAACTTTATAGAAACTCTATAAATAGTATATTGAGCAAGAATCATCGTGTTCATTTGGGGCACAAAAAATGCCCCAAACAAAGTAGAAACTTTGTATACAACTGCTAGGTTTCTTTGTTATGGCTTTCGGAAATCAAAACACATTGGTTGCCAGTTGCAATGCAATTCCACACTAAGTCTCTTGCCTCTTGTTGTCCTGGTGACTTGCTGTATCTAACGCTGAGGAGAGGAAGTAGCTCAGCAAAGGGGCAAGAGGGTCAATCTTTTCCTTTCTTGCCAGTGCTCTTGTTTTTGTTTCCTAATCTTGCTCATCCCAGTGCAATCAAGTTGCAACCCTGAATCCAAGAATGTGTTCCTAAGAACCACTCTAAACGCATGATTTACAAAGGCTGCTTTGGAGATGAAGCAAGCTATCTTGATCCTTTAAATACAAGAGATATTGTTACTTTCAGAGGAAAATAATAAATTTATCAGAAGGACTTTTAGGCTTAAACTCTTTTTCAAGGATCTGAAGTTAATTAAAAGAGGACAATGTACAAAAGAAGATGACTCTTTCCATATAAGCTATAAATACACCATCGTTAATGAGTTTCATTAGTGAACTTCATTACAGAGAAGACAGGGAGCAGATCTACTTAAGTTCAGCATTTAACTTAAGGCAATGGAATGGCAGATGATGTAGTTAATGTTTGAAGTAGTTAAAATATTTTTACAAAGCCGTTCTTTAAAAGCAGACATGAGCATTAAAAATAAATGAATATTGGGACCGGCCCACTGGCGCAGGTGGTTAAGTTCGCATCTTCTGCTTCGATGGCCCAGGGTTCGCCAGTTTGGATCCCAGGTGCAGATACAGCACTGCTTGGTGACCCATGCTGTGGCAAGTGTCCCACATATAAAGTAGAGGAAGATGGGCATGGATGTTAGCTCAGGGCCAGTCTTCCTCAGCAGAAAGAGGAAGATTGGCTGCAGACGTTAGCTCAGGGCTAATCTTCCTAAAAAAAAAAAAAAAAGAATATACTCTAATGTAATAAGCTTCTGTTTAGACTTTGGGGTCATATCAATGATTTATCTTTCTTGTGTCAGCTAAAGATAATTTAAAAATAGTAATCAGAAAGAAAGAATTACAGTGCTGACTATATCTAACTTACTACATCCTTTCTTGTAATTAGGTGGCTTTTTATTATATTACCCTGTTGAAGGGGAATTTGTTTTACATTGATGGCAAACCAAAACAAACTCAGACTTTGTGGTGGGGGAAAAAAGCTGTATTTCTTGAGCAAAATTACATTATAATGTGCTGACAAATTCCAAACAACTGTTCTGAGTAATGAATGCATAGGAAAACTCCAGACCAAAGGGATTGGAACGGTAATGACAGAAAGGAAATACCCTGATTTTGTTTTTTTTCCAAAAAACTGAGCTAATAGTTCCAACTGCTTTTCATTCAACAGTTCCAAATATCTTTCAACAGTGTCAGTCCAAAAATGAAATGAGGGAAAACAAAGAGACATCTGAATGCCCAGTCTGTTCCTATTAGAAATAAATGGTTAATTTCCATGATTAACAATTCGTTGTTCATTAAGCCCAACTGCCTCCAGCCCAACCTGGTGGTAGAGGAACGGACTCTGTGCCAGGAGCTGCGGTGGTAACGTTACTCTAGTATAGTTTGAAGATCATGGGGTTTAGTGTCAGACTGTCTGGATTCAAATCTCAGCTCCACCACTTAGCAGCTCTGTGACTTGAGACAAGTTCCTTAATCTCTCTGAACCTCAGTTTCTTCTGTAAATGAGAGATGGTAACAGTCACTGCCTCCTAGGATGAAATAAGATGATGCTTGTGAAGCACTTAGCACAGGCCTAACACATAATAAGCATTTAACAAATGTTAACTATCTTCTTATTTTTGCTACAAGCTTGGATGATTTAACTCCCATGTGCATAACCCAACCTACTATTCAGAGAATGCCCTTATAAGCAAATGAAAAATTTAGTAGAATTCAATAATTTCTTCCAGGTGCCCAGGCTACTTTCTGGTATAAATTAGAAGCACAGGGAACTATATAATTCCAGAACAAGGAGGAGAAGAAACCATGATGTGATCCTTAACGCTGGCAAAGAAGTTTCGAAGAGGGAGAGAGCATGGCAGAGTCCATAGTGCCTTGGTCTTGGAATCAGAAAGAACCTGGATTCAGTTCTTAACTTCGTCATTGCAGTGGGTTCAATGCTGGCCCCCAAAAGATAGGTCCAATTCCTAACCCACAGTACCTGTGAATGTGACCTTATTTGGTTATAGGGTCTTTGCGGATGTAATTACGGATGTAAGGTAAGTTAAGGATCTCGAGATGAGATCATCCTAGATTTAGGGTGGGCCATAAATTCAATATGAATGTCCTTATAAGAGACAGAAAAGAAGAAGACAGACACACTCAGAGAGGAAGTCCAGAGGGAAAAATGGAGGCAGAGATTGGAGCTTGCATCTACAAGCCTAGGAATGCCAAAAACTGTGGGCAGCCACCAGAAGCTAGGAGAGAGGCATGGAATGGATGTTCCCTCAGACCCACCAGAAGGAACCAACGCTGCCAATCTTGATTTCGGACTTCTGGTCTGCAAAACTGTGAAAGAATAAGTTTCTGTTGTTTTAAGACACATGTTATATGGTAAGTTGTTGCCGCAGCCCTAGGAAACCAATATAGTCAGTAAATCAGAAAGTTAGTGGACGTCTACTGAGGATGAATGAGATTAAGTACACAAAGGCACCAGGACATAAGAGGGGTTCAATAAATGTTGAAAACATTCTTCCTCTTAATCTTCACAACAACCCAGTTTTGTGAGTTAAGTATTATCATTTTCTGATGAAGAAATCGATTCTCTGAAAAGTTGACCAACCAGCCCAAGGCCAGGTGAGCAAATGGCAGGTCTTCTGGCTCCAGTGCTGGTACCTTCTAACCACGCTAATTTGTCTTTCCCTTGCCTACATAATTTTGACCTAATTCTCTGTCGCTTACTATATCATGTCACTGTACCAGACTAAACTGCCATGTATCCCATGAATCTATAAAATAAATGTTAGCTGAGGAGGGAGAGGAGACGCTAAAAGTGGAGGGTAAAAAGGAAGTCTGAGGAACGTGCACAAAATCCAAAGGCACATCATTCATCCCAAATCTGGATGTTAGAGAAGATCTGCAGAAATACCTGCGGAAATAGACTTCTAATTATAATATCTCAACGCCACTTCTGCCCCGCTGAGAATTTCGGGCTGGGTTTGAGAGACATAGTAACTCCAGGAGTCACAAAGCTCTGAATGCTCACAGCCTACTCATCTGCAGGATTCAGGAAAATAGAACTTTTTGAATTATTAAAAGGTCTTTAGGTTTATCAAAAATGTGGAGGATCTCACCTTTTCGCTTATCTCAAACATTTGTTTTATGTTGAAATGATCATCAATCTTTTTGAGGAATTGAAGGGGCTGGCCCCATGGCCAAGAGGTTAAGTTCACTCACGCTGCTCCAGCAGCCCAGGGCTTCACCGGTTCAGATCCTGGGCGCAGACATGGCACCTCCCTTCAGGCCATGCTGAGGCGGCGTCCCACATGCCACAACTAGAAGGACGCACAACTAAGAAAATATACAACTATGTACTGGGGGGATTTGGGGAGAAGAAGAAGAGGAAAAAAAAAGTGGCATCAGATGTTAACTCAGGTGCCAATCTTTAAAAAAAAAAGAAAAATACAAGTGGTTCTTAAACATGAGAAAATAAATGTTAAAAATGGTTGATAAAAAGAATGCACATTAAAACCACACCAAATTAAAATTATTTTTTTTTTACTTAGCAAAACCCAAAACATTTGAGAAAATTCTGTTTTGCAGGGGTGTGAGGCAGTGGATCCTCACACGCGTGGTGGGAGTGGAAATGTTTGCATCCTCTGTGGAGGGCAATGTGGCGATATTTATCAAAATTTAAAACGCTCATACCGTTTTAGTCCTGTAATTCTACATCTAAGAATGTATAGCACAACTGTGCTTATATGTATCTAAAATGATGTACGTATGTTCAAAGTTATTCATATTAGTGTTGTTTGCAATAGTAAAAAATGAGTAATAACTTACATATGCATTAACAAGGGAGTGGTTAAATCATTACAGTACATGTATAAATGCAGTACTACAAAGGCATTAAAAAAATGAAGATCCTTTTTATGGCCTGATTTGAATAATCTCCATGAAATATTTTTAAGAAAAAAACAAAGGACAGAACACTGCATACATTATGCTAAGTGAGAAGAATATGTATGCTTGTCTTGTATATAGAGCATCTCTTAAACGCTTCACAAGAAACTAGGGACATTGGTTGCTAGTGAAAGTAAACTGAGTGGCTGGGGAAAAAGAGTTTGAGGGGGTGCGTTATGGTTTCGAAGCACAGCTGCAAATTCTTTGACCCCCTCCCATTAGGAGGTAGAGCCTATGACCCTTGTCTTGGACCCTCGTGGGACTTGGTGACCACCCTGATGAACAGAACGCAGAAGTGGTGCTGCACGATGTCTAAGGCTGCATTTGAGAAGGTTATGCAGTGTCTACAGGTTCCCCTTGGGCCAGTCACTCCAAGAGGCTTCAGCTGCCGTGTAAGAAGCCTGGGCACAAGGAGGCCACCAGTGGAGAGACCACGTAACGAGAGACAGGGAGACAGAGAGAAAAGGGAGAAAGGAGATGCCCAAGGAGCCCCAGCTGCTCCAGCGCCCAGCTGTTTGAGTCATCTCATCTCAGACACCAGGCAGATGAGTGAAGAGGCACCAGCTGCAGCCACCATCTGACAGCAACTTCAAGAGAGACCCTGCAGAAGGGGTGACCAGTTGACCCCCAGCTTCACTATTGAATCACAATATTAGTGTTTCAGGCCACTGTTTTGGAGTGGTTTGCTGCACAGCAACAGATTACTGGAACAAAGGCCCCTCACTGTACCCTTTATGTGTTTTAAACTTTGAATCACATGAATATATTTCCTGTTAAATAAGTAAGAAAAACTAAAATTATCCCCCAAATTCCCTGGCTTACGCTTTTGTCTATACTTAACTTTTAAAACAATTTTAGGAACAGAATCGTCTCAGGTTTCCTTGGCCTGAATATCCTTTGGGGCTTACTGGTCAGTGGGAGTGAGCCTGGTGTGAACTGAGGAGTGCTGGAATGCAAACCCCTCGCCCTACCCCAAACAAACAAACAAACGAACAACTTTGCTTCCTCAACGATGGAAATTAATTCCTTGGCCAATAACATATGCAAATATGTTCAATCCGATTACAATTAAATAAATGCATCTCATCAATTCCTTTCTAATTCTGAAGTGAGAAACATACCTTCACAATGGTGGGTACCATTGTGGTACCATCATAACCAAGCTTCATGAATGGAGGGCTAACATGGCAGGATGTGCCTCTGACACAACACAACACGGGGTATGCAGCATCATCTCTGAAGTATTTGTGCTAAAAATGTTGAACCTGAATCTACTCGGGCTTTTAACTCGAACTTCAAATGTTCAGGAAACGCAGGTGATAGAGCAACAAGTTAAACACTACCATGAGGAAACAATCAGACAAATTCAGAATATGGAACATTCTAGAAGAGAAATAGCCTGGTCTCTTCAAAACAGCATGAGTGAAGAGGTGAGGGAAGAGGTGTTCTCACGCACCGTTGGTATAACTCTATATGTATCCCCAAGGCCATGCATATTCCTGGCTTAGAAAAATCCCTCTATCCACCCCCCATGCCGATATATATTCATAAATAAGATTTGAGTTCATCAGGATTTACATCAAAAGGAATAATTGTCTAAGAACTGACAAAGCAGAATAATATTATTTAGAACAAAACATTAAGGATTTGATTCAGTCAAGTTTATTATGAGTATACTATGTACTATCACTCTAGGTTCCAGGTATTAGTATCTTTACTGCTTAGTGAAGCAAAGAGAGCAATCCATATCTTCACGCCTTTCTCAACCTAGTCATTTTTTTTTAACTTATTAATCCTTTGGGCTCATGAAGAATCCCTGTAACAGTGCTGAATTGTTTTATGTACGTAAAGTAGCCTGAGACTGAGATAGAATTGCTATAAGATAGCGAGTAGGTTCATTCGAGTAAGTTAATTATATCCGAAAAAAGCCCTTCATCTCCCTCCCGCCCACAGTGGTCCTGAGATTTACTATGCCATCAAAAGTGAGACTCGAGCAGCCTAATGAAATTCACTATTTATGCCTATAATCACAGGGGCGATATTTCAAGGCCACCTCATTAGTAGAAATATTTGTAGTCAACCTATTTAGGATGCCCTTGCAAAAGAAATATGCCAAACATATCAAAAGGTATAGTTCCCTTTCAGAACAGGGGTTTATTTATCAAAATATTAGAGCAAATAGCAACATTAGATTAGTGCAACTGTTTCATTCTTTTCCCCAGAAAACCATAAAAGATGTCAGGCCACTTAAGAACCTGCTGCGTTTAGAGTGAAATAATGCAAAGTTGTGAACAGTACTTTGCATCGAGAGAGAATAAACACTTAGGAGAAATTAGAAGCAGAGATTACTGTCTCTATTTTTCTATCTGGTATCTTCCAATCAGTTAATGCAGTACCATCCACAAACCTGTTTACCTGTATTACTAAATTTTAACTTAAGAAATGAGGATCTATAAGGCGCTTGCCCCTAGAGATGTCCCATGGCTTCCAGATAATGTTCAGTGGCCATAAATCCAAGAAAGCCGTCGTTCCTGGGACCGTGATAATGAGAGGGAATTCAGACGGAAGCATCTCAATAAACACTGCATCTTACTCTTTTCCTGTGACACAACCCGCTGACACATTTAGTGCCTCCCACACCCAAGACTGGAGTCCCTCCTCATCACACTCAGGCTTAATCTTCATTCTAGGATATTGGTGGAGAGAACAGGCTTAAATTCTCTCTTCTATCATTTATTTCCAAGAAATAGGAAAATCACTCTTTAAGCCATAGTTTCCTCATCTGTAAAATGGGTATAATAATATTAACTACTTCACAGAGCTGTTAGAGGGACTAAATGAGGGAAACCAGGTGAAGGACTTAGAACTCTGACTAGAACATAATATTCACTCTTACGCTCAACATTCAGTGTAGAAGGCGCCATGCTGGGCACTGGTATCCATGGTGGCTAGGAGCCTCCCTCGGTGATCTCAAAGCTGAGGTGAGGAGCAGACATGGAAGTACATCATTATAATGCTATAACTGAGACACATCAGTGTGGAGGACGTAGATGGCCCCCTCTAATTTGCTGTGGATTATTCTGGTACTCCTGAAATGTCTCAGAACTTCACAGGGTAGGAATACTTCAGCAGGCCCTTGTAAGATAAATAAACATTCCCTGGAGTTTTAATCCCCTGGATCTAAAATTACACACATTCAGCAATTTAGTACTGTTTTCAATTACACTACATTGCATAATGTGGCTACATGGAAGAGCAGGGGCATAGTTATATTACCCTCTAAAGCCTTCACGCTTATGTCCACGCACAGGAGATTAAACATTATAGCTTTATTCTGTCCATGCATACATGAACACTGCCACATGTTTTCCTAGGCCCAGGTCAGCTGACAAACTGTCCCAAAACTTTTGAGTTGTCCACCAATTCAGGTCAAACCAGCACTTTGGCTTTCCTTGGGGAAGGGTCTTATCGAATTCCCTCTTGTCTTGAGAAAAAGTTAGTTTGGATTTATATCATCAAACTGTATTTCTTAAAACTGAGAGAGTTTCCCTCTTTGCTTTGGTTACTGGGAACCTTGGAGACAAACTGGCTCTCTGACAATAGCATCTATACAGGGCCATGTGCTTCCTCTTTCCTCTTGTTTTGAATTCTTACCTATATCTGAGATCTTTGCAATTTATTTAATCTAGATGGCATGTATTTTTGAAACAACTTCAAATCCTCTCTGGATGAAAAGGAAAGTAATGTTTTTAGAATTCTCAAATTATGACTAAGTAATAAAGTGGTACCCTCAAAGAGTTAACACTCCTCCAAAGGGTTTTATTTACTCCCAGAGAATTTATTCATTGACAGACCAAGCACAAAGTTCTGAACTGTCAAACACCAGGGGGATATTTTTCTGGGCAAAAAAAAGAAAAAAGTGCACCTTAGTAAAACGTTTTCTAGCGAAAGAAAGCATTCAGATGCATTTTCTGGAGTAAACGGCCCATCCAATACTAAGCTGGCTAAGGCCATATTTAAAGGAGAGTGGCTGTTAGAGGCCAACGGAAATTCTGAAATCAGCGAGTTGGAGCAGCTCCACCAGCCAGCCCAACTGGACAGCCACCAAGACTGCTTCTAACACAAGCTTGCAGGAGACAAAGTGTGACAGCGGAAAGAACTAGAAAATTAGGAGATACACACACAAATCAAAACAAATCAAATAATCCTATAGCATCTGAACAATAAGGCCACTTTTAGGAATATAGTCATGAGCCAAATAAAAACATTTCAGTCAACACGGGACCACATATACAATGGTGGTCCCATGAGATTAGTGCCATATAGCCTAGGTGTGTAGTAGGTTACACCATCTAGGTTTGTGTAGGTGATGTTCGCACAATGACAAAATTGCCTAATGATGCATTTCTCAGAATGTGTCCCTGTTGTTGAACGATGCGTGACTGGACAGTAGTCCCCCTTTACCCAAGGTTTTGCTTTCCATGGCTTCAGTTACCCACAGTCAACCGTAATCCAAAAATATTAAATGGAAAATTCCAGAAATAAACAATTCATAAGTTTTAAATTGCATGCCATTCTGAGTAGCATGACGAAATCTTGTGCTGTCCAGCTCCATCTGGACCTGGGAGGTGAATCATCACTTTTGTCCAGCATCTCCACACTGAATATGCTGCCCGCCTGTTAGTCACTTAGTAGCCGTCTCAGTTATCAGATCAACTGTCGTGGTATGGCAGTACTTGTGTTCAAGTCACCCTTATTTTACTGAATAATGGCCCCAAAGCTCAAGAGTAGTGATGCTGACAATTCAGATATGCCAAAGAGAAGTCTTAAAGTGCTTCTGAAGTTGCTAAGATCTATGGTAACTTTTATTACAGATATTGTTACAATTGTTCTATTTTGTTATTATTGTTGTTAATCTCTCACTGTGCCTAATTTATAAATTAAATTTTGTCATAGGTAAGTATGTATAGGAAAAAATATAGTATATATGGGGTTCGGTACTATTCGTGGTTTCAGGCATCCACTGGGGGTCTCGCAGTGTATCCCCCATCGATAAGGGGAGGACTACAGTATTTTTTAAATTGAGGTATAACTGACATATTACATTATATTAGTTTCAGGTGTACAACATAATGATTCGATATTTGTATACATTGCAAAATGATCACCACAATAAGTCTAGTTAATAGCTGTCATCTTACAAAGTTAAAAAGAAAAAAGGCTTTTTCCTTGTGATGAGAACTTTTAAGACTTACTGTCTTGGCAACTGTCAAATATGCAATACAGTATTATTAACTGTAGTCACCGTGCTGTACATTACATTCTCATGACTTATTTATTTTATAACTGGAAGTTTCTTCCTTTCGACCCCCTTCACCCATTCCTCCCACCCCACCCCCATCCCCCTCTGGCAATCACCAATCTGTTCTCTGTATCTACGAGCCTGGGTTTGTTTTTGTTTCTGTTTAGATTCCACATATACGTGAGATCACACGGTACTTGTCTTTCTCTGTCTGACTTATTTCACTTAGCATAATGCCCTCGAGGTCCACTCATGTTGTTGCAAATGGCAAGATTTCATTTTTTTTGGCTGAATAATATTAAGAATATTCTTTAAATGGACAACTCACTCCAGAATTGCCACTGAGATCAGCATGAAATTCCACATGATCCCTGTGATCAGAGAGATTTTTAGCAAATGGCACCCAAATAAGGAGGGTGTAAGGTGACAGGTAGACCTATATAGACTCAAGGACACCTACCATTCATGTAGCTACCCACACACACATCACACACATATATCTCCACTTCGTGCTAGTATGTTACAGATATTAACTCTCCCAAGAGGTAGGTTTTAGGTTTTATCACTTCTGTTGTCAGGAGCTGTAGAAGTTAACTGACTTGCTCAGCACACACGGGTTTCAGTGGTTGAACTGGGCTTCCATCCCAGGTCTGGGAAACTCCTCTGTAGATTGTGCAATTTCCAGTCGGCCATATGAGCTAAGGATGAGTAGGTAGAAGGAAAACCTGGAGATACCTTGGAGGCCACTGGGGAAAAAGCTATTTGAAAAAGCATGCTTTGCTGGTCTGAAAGAGACTAATCCCACACCATCTTTCCCTATTACTAAACCCTACTTACAGTTTGATGAAAACTTTACACGATCCAGTTTTGATGCTAGCCTGAAAAGACCTCTTTAGCTGCTTACTTCGAGAAGGTATATCTCATCAGAGACAATTACGATGTCTGTGCGCTGAGAGACCCTGCTCTTAACTCGCAGGAGTCATGGGCTGCGCCTACATGATGCCACATCAGGAGGAAAAGCTAACAATTCACTCAGGAGCAGGAATTGAGCTACGTGATCAAAACTTTTGGGTTTTGGAAACATCTGGAGGTCTGACATTGAGAGACACAGTCTGAACCTCAATTTCTATTTTGCTTGGTCTATGCCCCAGTGTGAATCATCAGAGAGCTAAATACAAGGAGCAACAGAAGGTAAAGCAGCAAAGCCTGGAGAGAGCCAAAGTCTGTTCGCCATCCGTTACAACAGGGGTGGGATTCCTTGGGTTCTGGAGTTTGGGTCTCAGACCAAAGTGACGGTGGGAGCCAGAGTTGTCGCTAAAGAGGTGATCAGGGAGCACTGGGGTCCAGTAGCGGGGGGAAGAGGATAAATACCATCCCAGAGGAGCAGAAGTAGGAAGGGACTTGAGAGTTCAGAGTCAAGAAACAGGAAAGAAGCAAAAGCAGGTTGAGATGAAAGGTGGGAGGGGTGCATCCTGAGGACCCTTGTTGAAGGCCAGCAGGGGACGGACATGGCTGGAGCAGACGCTGTCCATTGTTTATTGAAGTCCTGCATGTTGACTTTCATTCATTCAGGTTGAGGAACAAAGAGGCTTAAGTACCTGTGTTACGCTAAAAAATGTTCTTGTTAAAAATTGGAATTAGTAATCAGCTTTCCTTCTGGCTTTTGCTTTTCAGGGGAAATAGGAAGTGAACAGAAGATGGCATGCGTGAGATGAGAAAAGGGCTGGCAACATTGTTTTCTCTAATTTATAACCAATAACTTAAAATCATCCTCCCAACAAAAGTAGCAGTAGCTAACGCTTATAGGGAACTAATGTGCCAGGCATTTTGCTAAGGCTGTATGTGGAGGGTTTCATTCCACTCCCACCATAGCCCAGGAGACAGGCACTGTTATCACCTCTGTTTGACAGATGCAGACACTGAGGCTGCGAGAGGGAAACAACTTGCCTAATACCCACAGCCGGGGGCCCTCCCTGAGCATAAAATCCTGTGCTCTTAACTCATTCCCGTTTGCAATCTCTAGATCATGGCTTTCAAAGCCGCTCCACATACAATGTAACAGTTGGTCTTTTCAACAACTCTGGAAATAGGCCTAGTTTCAAACTTCAGCTTTGTCCCTTCCCAGTTGTGCTACCACAGTTCTCTTAAAAACTCTGAGCTAGGGCTTTACCATCTGTAAAGTGAGGGTGATAAAGGTGTCTAACCACCCACAGGGCTGCAATGAGGAATAAATGCCCTACTGGAGGCACAAGGGTGCCCAGCGTGGAGTGGAAGCTAAAGAAAGGACAGCTGCACTGACAGGCAGAGCAGGGGTTGGAGTCTATCCACAGACAAGCGGAGGGAAGCTCAGGGAGCTGGAGCAGCTTACCCAAGGCTACCTGCCGGGAAAGAGCAGAGCGAGGAGCTAAACCCAGATCATCTGGTGTGAAGGACAGTATCCTTTCCCCTGAAATTTCTTGGCCCTGAGTTGTCCATGACACCGTGTCATGGAGCTAAGCGTGGCTTGCTTTCCCAAGGGACCCTGGTAGCTGCTGTAACAAGTGGCCTCTGGTGCAGGTGCACTTTAGCCCTGTGAAAACATCTGGATGCTCTTCACACCAGCTTTGAAAGGAAAATTTCCCCATTCTTTTGGCATGAGTGCGCAACAGGTTTTGAAAAGTGCAATTCAGAGCACTTCTGCTCCTGATTCCCCCTAAACAAGGACATATGTTTGGCATGTTGCCTGAAGGCGGGATGGTGTGTGTTGAACCACAGGCTATGTTGCTGAAGTGATCAGGATTTAACTGATGATACCTGGCCCCAATGATAAATGTGAGAATATGTTTCTATCCTGTATAATGGTTTGGAGAGAGAGGGAGGGGGAGAGAGATGGAGGGAGAGAGAAAGAGAGAGACAGAGAGAGTGAGAAGGAGAGAGATGCAGGAGGGAAAAGATTCTCAGATAAAAAACAGAATACAGAATCAAATTTCTTCCAAAGAATTTACAATGAGCTTGTTTATGAGTCATCTGCATCTAAAAGTGAACCCATTTCCTTCATACTGGAATCCAGCAGTACCAGCCTCAAATGCAATGTGAAATAGGCTCGGTTTGCTAACCTCATCAACCGTTTCCCTTCTTGTCCTGCCTCTGAAACCCCTTTGTCCCACCCTCACTTTGTGCATTGAGTTCGGCCTCCCCAACCCCACCCCCCCAGCACATGATTCTTCTATTCCTTTACCTCATTCTCGCTCCAAATGGGATTGATCTCAACTCAGGGCGAGAAGGAAAACAAAGTGAGTGGAATTAATTCATCTTAAGTTGTGAATGACTGGTGGCCTTCCCAAGGCACTCCCTGTAGGAATTGGTACACTGGACACGGTAAGTTGTAGGAAAATTTTCATCACGCTCTGAACCAGTTTATCTTCACAGAAGCAGTTCACTACATTCAATTGAAAAATCCCAACCTCAATACATATTTAGTCACTGATCCACTGAAAAACATTTATTGACTGCCTACAATATGACAGATACTGTGCTGGGGATTAATGGTGAGTGATAAGGAGTCTTTGTTCATCTTACAGTAAAAGAATCTCCAGCTTCCACTAGGGGAGTAAATTGGTCAACCAGGCTACACCATCTTATTGGTCCAATGCTTTGTAAATGTCAGAAGAGAAGGCATAGGAAGAGCGGGAGGAGAAAGAGCTGGAAGAAGAGGAGGGGAAGGAAGAGGCCTCGAAGGCCCAGAGGCGAGGCTCCTAGCTCCAGCTGGCCAGAAGCCCCTCCATCCTATTGGCTTTGTCCCCTATTACCTGCCTGTCCCCAGAGTTTACTACCCTGGACTAGGAAGATATTCTTGTAACACATATTAGTACCAAGATTATTTTATAATCTTGGAAAATTTTTGTTAAAATATCAAATTTAGTGTCAAAACTTTAAAATACAAAATAGGAAAATGGGTTTCCTTAGAACATAAATTTACCAAAAAGATGATGGTATGTGTTCCATTTTACTCTACCTTCCTTCTGCTCTCCCATCAAATACGTATGGTAGAAATTAGGAGACGGATATTGTAGCTCTCACTCTGTGTTACCTGTAAGCTGTGTGACCTCAAACAAGTTGCTTCACCTCTCTGAGCCTGTTTCCCTATCTGTAAAGAGAGAGGATTGGATTTGATAATCTTCAAAGTTTCTTTTAGGTCAAGATAATGTTCAAATGCTGTGATTCTTTGCTGATCTCACAGACTTCAGTGAGATTTTAATAAAAGAAGTTGGCATGGTCTACTGGTTACATGACTCAGGAATCCATCTCAAAGAAACACAAAATAAAGGCTGTCAGAGAAAACAGCAGACTTTCATTTCCTGGGTAAAATGCTTTCTCTTGGACCAAAGAATGTCCATGTGTTAATTCCTGTTACAAAGAAAGCTCAAGGAACTATAGGAGAGTGAAAATCAACAGAAAACATAACTGATCGTATGTAAGGTACTTCTACAAGGAAAGATTCTTAGGTGGGGGTGCTTTTTGGAACCAAAAATGAAATCTAAAATTCAAAATTATTTTTAAAGTTAGCCATTGTGTTTCAAATCCCAAAATCACCAAATAAAAAGCCAGCTTGTTTGTCTCATCAGGCTGTAAAAACAGGTCTTCAAGCAGACTATTTCCTATACGCACAGAAAGGGGGAATCGTTGTCCCAGTCTCTGCCTCACTGAAGGATGGAGAGGCTATGGCTGGGGAGAAACACTGAAGAGTCTTAGAAGTGAGTGGCTCTTTCAAGGGAAAAAGGAATGATGAGCATGCTCAGTGAAGTTTATGGGTAGCAGGTCCCGGAGAGGAAGTGACCTGTTGAAGTGACAGCACAAGCTGCCACAGCTGGTGAACTAGTTGCAAATGGACCAGTGCTTAATCCCCAACTGTTGGCCAGCTCACAGTCCACCGCTTCACACACTGCCAGCAGTGAACCACGTATGGAGGAAAGAGTGGAAGAAATAATTAGGTCATAAAATACTAGTTAGATCATTAGAACCAAAAGAAATTCTAGACTAGGCTTGCTCATCTCACTGTCTTACCACACAGTTGAGGAAATGAGACCCGAAGAGCGAAAGTGAGTTGGCCAAGGTGGAGCAGCTCATAGAACCCCATTCAGGTCAATCTAAGTAACACGCTCATTGGTATTGATTAATTCACTCTTTCCCTCCTCTGCAGGCTCCTTGTATGAGATGCTATTATCATTCATTGCTGTGATACTTAAGGTTTTATTTGTCATACTAACTCTTATTTTATCCCTAAAATGTCTGGGCTGGGAGTTGAGTCCTAGAGACAGTTGTAAAACTAAATTGATGCAAGTGCTACGCTGTGTTGGAGGCCACAGGTGACTAGGGATTGTGGAGGTTACTATGAGGGCAAGAAGGGTGTTGTTGTCACGGCCAAGGGGTCAGTTGGTCAAGAGGACAAAATTAAGGCACCCTAAACTGGTTCTGAGACCAATGAGACATAGGCAGCACCTCAGTTCAGATCTCAATCAGTTCACAAGTAGCCTCGAGTCGCAGTCTCCTGGAAATCCCAACAGTGTCCAAGGCTGCTGGAATGATACGACCTACAGCTATGAGGAAGTTCTCTCCTACAGACAAACATTCACCCTCCCTTTCTCCCAACTCTCTTATTCCTACCCATCCCCTCCTCCCAAATCTCTTTGCCTTCACAAGTACATTTTCCCTATTTATAGCAGGAAAAACAAGGAGGACTCTTTGTCATATGATGAGGCACCCACATTAGGTTTTGCTTCCTGATTCAGTTTGATCAGTTATAGCCCATCTAGGACGTAGTTTGACAAATCAATCTCTCTGAGTCTGTTTCCTCATCTTTTTTTTTTTTTTTTGAGGAAGATTAGCCCTACTACTAGCTAACTACTGCCAATCCTCCTCTTTTTGCTGAGGAAGACTGGCCCTGAGCTAACATCCATGCCCATCTTCCTCTACTTTATGCGTGGGATGCCTACCACAGCATGGCTTTTGCCAAGTGGTGCCATGTCTGCACCTGGAATCCGAATCGACAAACCCCGGGCAACCCAGAGGTAGAATGTGCAAACTTAACCACTGCACCACCGGGCCAGCCCCTCCTCATCTTTTAAATCGACTTGATAACTCCAGTTCCCTAACTCTCAAATTCCCCAAACTTAATAATATTTTTCTGATCTTACAAGTGACAGAAGGATTCCAAAGAAACTTGTCATTGTTCATTAGATGTATAAGGCTATAAACAGAATAAAAGTTACATATTTTTAAAAAGTGAATTCTGTTCTTGTGATATACCATAAACATTTCATGGTATTCTACCCTCACTTTGAATTACAGACATGAGGACACAGGCACATCTGATATTATAGGTCGATAAACAGAACAGAGCAAAATCTGACATAAAGTGAAATCAATGTTGGGGTCACTGCCAATCATCAGATACTGCTCCTTCTTCATAGACAAAACCTGAATTAATCTAAAACCAAGATGGGCCAGTTTTACATCATAGAACAGATCACAGGACAGCCACAGATGTCACAGGTTGCTGTTGTTGGCCCTTCATCCATCTATCTATTAATCTTTCCATTCATTGTTTCATTGATAACTTAAGACAGCTTATCTAAGTTATTAAGCAACCCCCCCAGCCAAATGTTCAAACATGTCTTCTGCTATTAAGACACGTTACTAGAGGATACAAAATAACATTGAAAAACATTGCAACACTAGGTGCAATGTTCCTCACTCTTGGAACTCAGCCATGCATAGCCAATAACCAAGATGAAGGAAATTCCCATAGAGAACCAGTTCTAAGTAAAAACACTACACAAAGTAGTCATCTGTGCATGGTATACCCTATTTCCCCGTCCTGGGGAAGAAGAGAAGGGAAGAGTAAGAGCCATTAAGTTATCCTCTCAGTATATTCATTAATCCTCTCATTAGAATGCTTAGTTCAGTGTTTTAATATTCGTCTTGTACACAAACTTGTACATCATTCTGTGGACTTCAAAAATTCAAAAGTATATGGACTAGGGACCCCCTTAGCCCCAGACTCACATTTTGGGCCAAATATAAAGCTCACAGAACTGAGCGGTCTGCAGTTGTGCATTTCATATGCTCAGGGAAGGGCCATTCATGTCCCTTTGCCAAGGTCAATGGGCCAAGTCTTCCCTCAGGTATCAGAGGAAGCTGCATCCATCTTAGATGCATGAACAAGTGGGGAAATCTGGAAAGAGGTTATTTGTTCCACAAAAAGCAGCAGATGTGGTACAACATTAAAATTCTAATGATGCCACCACAGCCCTTTGGCCAGAAGAGGCCATCTTAGAAAGACTGTTGCCTCCCTGTTTCCTGAAGAGCCTAAAATCACCACCCCTCCCTCACCTAAACACACCCTTTTAATAGCCACGAAACCACCCCTCTAGATAAACCATTCTAGTTCTGCAGTTTGCTAAACTGGAAGCACACAGTCCCTTCCCCATCCTTTTTTCTCTCTCACTTACAGTGGTATCTGCAAAAGCTACTTGCTCCAAGTTCAGGTTTATCACATGTTTATTGAGTAATTACTACGTGTCCAGCTTGAGAGCCAGCTTAGCAGACGCCAGCCTTAACTGGGCATTACAATCTCCTGGGAAGATTTAAAAAATATAATGTGCCAGCGCCCAGTCTCTAAGAGATTCTGGTCTGATTGAGCTGGAGTGGGACTCAGGTGGCAGCACTTTTAAGAGCGCCCTATTGTTTCTAATGTGCAGCTAGGGCTGAGAACCCCCGAGCTCGGTACTGGAGAAACGGAAACAGACATGGCTCAGTCTCTCCCCTCTGTCAGATCATGTGTCTTCATCTAATTTGTAACTGACACTAATGTTTCACCTTGAGTAAGGCAATCATCAATTTGGGCTTTGCTGACACTGTTCGCACAGAACAGCGATCACTTTGGTGAGAAATAAGCATATCTGCTAGCCAAATGAATGGCCCCACGTGGATTTAAAAACTTCTCTGATCTGTTTCAGTGACTCTTTCTCACAAGCACAATTTCCTCTCACGGCTGAAGCAGTCCATTAAACACTGATAGCCTTTCTCTCCTGCCGAAGCTTCTCCCAGTGCCCAGCACAGAAACTGGCACAAAGACAACACACCATCAGTCCTGGCTCAGCCGAAGCAACCCAGCTGAGCCAATCACACACAGAACATAAATTTTGTCACAGGAGACATGCCTAGCGAGGTGCTTATGACTAGACTGTTTATAAAACATTACTGAAAATACTATTCTTAATCACATGGGACAGATAAAAATAGCCCCTATTATTTTTTTGTCTCCTATCCTTTTGAGCAGGAGTCAGTGATGTTTTCCACCAGCTTGGAATCTGGCAAATCGTGACCGGTATAGGAAGCATCCCAGGGCTTGTGGCACAACTGGCCAGTGGCAGCCTGTATCCAAGGGGTGCAGGTATGCCACTGGGCCTCCAGAGGGGAGACAGGGCAGGCATTTCCCGTCCATGCTCCCCTCTGCCCCAACCACCACCATCACCACGTCCAACCTTGTCCATATGAACAGATGTCTTCCTCAGTGGCCCTGTTTGCACTTAAGTTCTTTGCTGGCTGGAATCCTGCCCCCAATCCCAGCCTACTTGCCCTCAGACCCTACCACAGAACTACCGGTTGGTGAAAGTGAACCCTAGACCAGAGCCATAACTAGCAATTCTAGGGGAAAATGTTCTCAAACCAGTCTTCCTATACTCTCCGCCTCACCCTGCCCAATCTGGACGCAGCACACACAGGCAGATCCTCTCCCAGCTGGGAAGGAAATTTTGTCTCCACCCTCTCACCCAGGCCACCTCTAATATCCATGGAGTCAGAGGAGTACACTAGATGGCTCTCACATTGTAAGTGTAATTATTTAAAAGTTACAAATCAAGTCAACCAACTGTTAAAGTACATTCTATCCTTCTGCCTTGACATATATACACCTTCATAATGACAATGTTTATTTTTTCCTCTTCAGCTCCTTAACTGAACTATATTTTTGCATTTTCTACATTTATCATGATTTCCACCTGTACTCATCCCCAATGGTGTAAAATATTAAAATACGATTTATTTAAAGTACATAAATCTTGAATGTATTTTTATCAAAAATTTAAATTAAATGTTAAAAATAAAATTTTTCATGTTTTTGAAATTTTGTTTCTTCTGACATTCAAAATTATCTACTAAAATTAAAGGCAAAATACAAATTATAACTAATGAATAGCAAAATGTTACGTTAAGTTTTCAAATAATGCTGAAATCATAAAATTTGCTCTTCTGAAAATTTATTTAAATCTTAATAAATATTTTAACAAAATTTAACGTATTCAAAATTCTAGGGTTCAACATCAGTCTAGTTGGTGAGGTAAAGAATCAGTATCATACACCACACATGCTCTGTCTAAATATACATACATACAAATTGAACAGGAATATAATTCTTCATACAAATTGAACAGGAATATAATTCTTTTATGATTTCCAAGCATTCCTCAGCTTGCACATGTAACTGTTGCAAATACGACAGTAATTTGTGAGTATCTCTGGTCCATCAAATGATAACACAAAGAGAAGCAAGAAAGCGAACATTTGGCACTATTGGCAAATGATAAATAGAATTTCTTGTATTCAGGCCGTCTGAGAGGAAGAATTTGCTAAGCTAATTTGTCTTCTCTCTCACTAAGCGCCCCTGTGATTCAAACCCTTCCGGTGCCCCAAAGCAGTGTCTGCCTCCGAAATCATCAGTGGCACAACCCACAAACCTTCCTGGCATTCAAATGTAGTCACATTTTGCAACATTTTCATTCCAGAACTTTGGGGAAGAGATGTGAAGCCGCAGTCCCCTGACGAGCGTAAGTCAGTGTTTTCGGTTATGGATCCTGCTGCACCATGCTGAACGTCAGATCTCAACGGGCAGAGGCAGTGCTGCCCATGTGCTCCTAATAAACTCACTTGTGTATGTGTTGTGTGTTTGTCTAAAGTATGAGGCCCAGCACAGGGACCCCTCCTGCCTAGGTCTCTTACCGGTTATCAGAAGGCCTGGCTCAGAGCTAGAATAAGCTCTCGACCACAGCTGGAGAAACATTGCATAACTTCAAAATATTTGATGTTGGAGATCTGCTTCCAACCATGATGAAGTAATTGGACTAGAATTATACTCCCACCATAACTTGTAAATATAGCAAAATATACTAAACGGCATTTTTAGATACTGGACAATAGGCAGGACAGGACTGTGATTTTTGAGGAAAAGGAAACAAATAAGGTGAGTCTTATGATTGTTGTGGCTTTCTGTGTGGAGTTAGCTTTTGGAAAGCAGTGCAGGGAGGGGGGTTGTAAGCAAGTACAATAGAATCACTGAGTTGAAGAGGGAGAGATTGAAGTTCAGGGAGGGGACGGCAGCTGGAATCTATGTGGCAGAGAAAGAGCTGGAGAAATTTGCACAGAGTTCCTCTTGAGTCTATTGCTAATACTAAGCCATGAGTGCATAACGTGAAATTCCTTTAGGTCAGGCAAAGAATGACTGGGGAACCGTAAACTGAACAAGTCCCTGAGCTCACATGGGACTGGGAGATGTTGAAGCTGTGATCAGACAAAGAGGAGAGTACTCAGGGCATTCAGTAGAAACTCCAGAATGTTCACAAGTTAATAATAAGATAAACTAGCCATAGAGTAAAGTTTGCTCCAAACCTGCCCTATCAGAGCTTTTAAATGAGCCTTGAAAGGATAAAGATGATCAACAAGTATTATTACCTACTGGAACAAAGCTTACCACTCTTTAAAGAAAGAAAACAAAATCTGGTATTCAATATTCTGAAACTCACAATGTCCAGCTTCAATAAAAAATTGCTAGGTGTTGGGGCTGACCCAGTGGCCCAGCAGTTAAGTTCACACATTCTACTTCAGCGTCTCAGGGCTTGCTGGTTCAGATGCCAGGTGCAGACCTATGCACCACTTGTCAAGCCATGCTGTGGCAGGCGTCCCACATATAAAGTAGAGGAAGATGGGCATGGGTGTTAGCTCAGGGCTAGTCTTCCTCAGCAAAAAAGATGAGGATTGGCAGCAGATGTTAGCTCAGGGCTAATCTTCCTCAAAAGAAAAAAAAAACTGCTAGGTATGAAAAGCAGCAGCAAAATGTCACCCATAATTTGGTGGGAAATCAGTCAATAGAAATGGACCTGAAATGATGGAAATAATGAAATTAACAAACAAGGACATTAAAATAGCTATTGTAAATTTGTTCAACTATATAAAAGAAAACATAATGAGAAGAGATACTGAACACACAGAAAAGAACCAACAAAGCCAACAGAAATTCTAGAGATAAAAATATTCAATATATGGAAAGAAAAGTTCACTGAGTGGGATTAATAACAGATTGGATACTGCAGAAGAAAAGATGAGTGAACTTGAATACAGGGCAATTGAAACTATCCAAACTGAAGCACAGAGAGAAAAAAGACTGAAACAGTGAGTAGAGCTTTAGCAATCTGTGGAAAATATCAAGTACTCTAATACACATGTAATTGTATTCCCAGAAGGATAGGAGGATATAAAAATATTTGAAGACCGGGGGCTGGCCCTGTGGCTGAGTGGTTAAGTTTGCACGCTCCACTGCAGGTGGCCCAGTGTTTCGTTGGTTCGAATCCTCGGCGCAGACATGGCACTGCTCATAGAACCATGCTGAGGTAGCGTCCCGCATGCCACAACTGGAAGGACCCACAACAAAGAATATACAATTATGTACCGGTGGGCTTTGGGGAGAAAAAGGAAAAAATAAAATCTTTAAAGAAAATGGCTTAAAAAGAAAAAAAAAATATTTGAAGGCTAAGAGAATGAGAGGACAAGCCACTGACTGGGAGAAAATATTTGCAAAAGACACATCTGATAAAGGACTGTTATCCAAAACATAAGAACTCTTAAAACTCAACAATAAGAAAACAAACAAACTGACTTAAAAATGAGCCAAAGATCTTAACAGACACCACACCAAAGAAGATATACAGATGGCAAATAAGCATAGGAAAAGATGCTTTACATTATATGTCATTAGGGAATTGCAAATGAAAACAACAATGTGATACAACGACATACCTACTAGAATGACTAAAATCCAGAAAAGTAACAATACCAAATGCTGGTGAGGATGTGGAGCAACAGGAACTCTCATTCATTGCTGGTTGCAATGCAAAATGGTACAGCCACTTTGGAAGACAGTTTAGTAGTTTCTTACAAAACTAATCATACTCTTACCATATGATCCAGCAATCATGCTCCTAGGTATTTACCCAAATGATTTGAAAACTTATGTCCACACAAAACCTACGTACAAATGTAGGTTTAGTCAATTTATTCATAATTTACCATAACTGGAAGCAACTACGATGTTCTTTGAAAGGCAAATGGACAAATTGTACATCTATATGATGGAATATCATTCAGCAATAAAAAGAAATGAGCTATCAAGCTACTAAAAGATATGAAGAAACCTTAAATGCATATTGCTCTATGAAAGAAGCCAGCTGAAAAAGGCTATATACTATATTATTTCAGGTATATGACATTCTGGGAAAGGCAAAGCTATAGCAACAGTAAAAAGATCAGTAGTTGCCAGGGGCTGAAGGGAAAAGGAGGATGGATGAAAAGGTGGAACACAGAATTTTTAGGGTAGTGGAACTATTCTGCATGACACTACAATGGTATATACAGGACACTAGGCACTTGTCAGAACTGTGCAACACTGAGTGAACCCTAATGTAAACTATGGGCTTTAATTAATAATAATGTGTCAATATTGACAATCAATTATAACAAGTGCACCACACTAACATAAAATGTTAATAATAGGGGAAACTGTGAGTAAAGCAGAGAGGAGGTCTATGAGAGCTCTCTGCACTGTCCACTCAGTTTCCTGTAAACATAAAACTGCTCTAAAAAATGAAGTCTATTAATTAAAATTTTTTTAAACTCTGAGGGTCAGTAAGGGTTGCTCAGCACCACATAGCTGGTTAGCGCCATAGTCCAAGCTACAATCCCGGTACCTTCACAATAATTTCAGGCCAAATCCACTCATTACTGGGGGCGGGAGGAGGTGGAGAGAGGAAGAATCTTCCTCTACACCAGAGCTGTCTACTAAGTCACAAATGGAAGCTAGACCAGGCAGCTTTATTCTCATAGCTAGGGTGACCATACATGCCAGTTTGCCTGGAATAATCTCGGCTTATGCTGTAGCCAGCATAAATATTAATAGTGCCCCCTGGATATGGGAACAACCTAAGTGCCCATTGACGCATGAATGGATAAAGAAAATGGAATATTATTCAGCCATAAAAAAGAAGGAAATTCTGCCATTTGCAAGAACATGGATGGACCTTGAGGATGTTTTGCTAAATGAAATAAGTCAGAGAAAGACAAATCCTGTATGATCTCCCTTGTGTGTGGGATCTGAAAAGCCTCAACTCGTGGAAACAGAGAACAGATTGGTGGTTGCCACAGGCAGGGTGTGAGATGGTGATGGTGGGCAAAAGGTACAAACTTCCGCTTATGAGGATGCAATGTGCAGCATGCTGACTATAGCTAACAATATGGTGTGTTTAAAGTTGCTAAGAAAGTAGATCTTAAAAGTTCTATCATATAGGTGCTGGCCCCGTGGCCGAGTGGTTAAGTTCGCGCGCTCCGCTGCAGGCGGCCCAGTGTTTCGTTGGTTCGAATCCTGGGTGCGGACATGGCACTGCTCATCAGACCACGCTGAGGCAGCGTCCCACATGCCACAACTAGAAGAACCCACAACGAAGAATATACAACTATGTACTGGGGGGCTTTGGGGAGAAAAAGGAAATAATAAAATCTTAAAAAAAAAAAAAAAGTTCTATCATATAAAAACAACTGTAACTATGTGAAGTGATGGATATTAACTAAACTTATTGTGGTAATTGTTCTGCAATATTTACATATATCAAATAATTATGTTGAACTCTTTACACTAACACAAATTTATATGTCAATTATACTTACAACTGGAAAAACCAGTGTCCCCTTTCGATCTCAAATTGATCACTTTTGCACAATTCATTATATGACACCCTATGTGAAGCAGACATTTTGGGGAGCATAGCTTATGACTAAAACACTGTACTAAGACATCATGTGCATTATATTCCATAATAACCTCATAAATAGATACTATCACTATCCCCATCTCCTAGATGAGAAACTGAGGCAAAAAAAAAAAATATTTGAAGATGTAATGGCCAGAAAAAGATGTTGAAATTTGATGAAAAATATAAACCCAAGATAGATCCAAGAAGTATCAATATGCACACACCCCAACAAAGCACATCGTGATCAAATTTCTGAAAATCAGTGAAAGAAAATCTTCAAAGCAGCCAGAGAAGAAAGATACAGTTCATAGAGAGAGACAGAGATAAGAATTATTACAGAAAGTGTCAGAAAGTACAAGTGAGATCATAATGGAACATCGTTTTTAAAGTGCTGAAAGAAAAAACTGTAACCTAGAATTTTATATGTAGTGGAGATGTCCTTCAATGTTCTGCATGGTTCTACTTCAATGAAACTCTAGAAAAGCTCACGCTAATCTATTGTGACAGAAAGTAGCTCAATAGTTACCTTGTACCAGGAATGGTGTGTGGAGATTGACCGCAAATGGGGCACGAGGGAATTTCAGGATGACGGAAATGTTCCTTATCTTGATCAGGGTGATGGTTGCACAGCTGTACATTTGTCAAACATCACTGAACTGTACACTCAAAAGAGGTGTTTAATTAAACTTAATTAATTTATACTTCAATTAAGTTGATTTTTTAAAAAAATTATTTTCAACAACTGCAGCACTCTTTAAATTTCAGTGTCCTTGGTAAACCCTTGGTTGCTTCGCCTTAGTTAAATTCGGCCCTATAAACATCCAACTGAATAGAAACTTGTGAATGACCTGGAGCCAAGCCTTTGAAAACTACCTGATGGTCACCCACCTCTGTCTTTCAGCAAGCTGCTATGTTCTCTGAAAAATCATCCCCCAACACCCTCCGCTAAACCCAAACAATATCTAGAACCATCCCAGATGCAGTTTGAGTTGTCTGATTTTGAAAGCCTGGTTAGATTTAGACAGCCTCCATTCTACCCACTGACAGCAAGCTGAAGTCCAATACCGTCACTAACAAGAGTAAACACAGTGTCTGCACTGTTTTTTGTCACTGAATTATAAAGCTGTCTAAATTACATACAACACTTGATTCAACAGGAAATTCAGAAACACTTACCATTGTTTCTCTTTAATACATTCCCCAGATTCTGAGGAACAGATTCTCAAACTTTGGTGAGCATCAGAATCTCCCAAGGAGCTTGTGTATAATGCAGATTCCCTCCTCCACCTCCCAACCCCCCACTTCTCCGCCTGAATCAGTAGAATTGGAGTGGAGACTATTATCCATATTTTAAACAAGCATCTGATTAGAGCAGGCTGAGGACCACATTTTGAGAAACACCGGTCAGAATGTTTTATATGGGCTGGAGGAAATATCTGGAGGATGCCCGGGAATAGAACTGGACTAGTGGCTCACAGAAAAGTCATCTGGAAGCAGAAACCCAAGAAAGTTCTAGAGCCCCTGACGATAGGAATGGAGGAGAAGGTTTGGAGGCTGTCAAAAAAAAAAGACTGAAAGGGCAAAGTTGCTCTAAGTGGAAAGTGCTAGAACGAACGATTCAGATGTGATTGCCATAAGCTGGTAACTGATCCTGGCTTCTCAGACCATCCTGCACCCTTCAGTGAGTATAAGTCTGGTAGGCTCATGCTTGTTGAAATGTGCTCGTCTACATCTTTACTGATCTTATAACATTTAGTTATCCCCCTGGCCCAGGAAGCAGACTCTGAGGTGGAGAGTAGCATGCAGAAAATTTATTAGAGCTCTTTTGGGATGATAGAAAGAAAGGGGTAGAAGCAGGATGGGGCAGAGAGAAAAGCTGCGCTGTGATGCAGGTGGACTCAGTCAGTCCCTCAGGGAGCTCTGAAATAGGAAGGCACCACTCAGCATTGTCTCAAGTTGGGGAACCTCCACCATGACCAGTCATTGCATGTGCCCCAGAAAAAGGAGAAGACCTTAGGCAAGGGCACGCCCTTCAGATGAGTCTTCCTGGAGAAAGCTGATAACTGAGGACCATCTCAGCATCGCTCTCAGCAGCTGGAGGAATAAATCCTTGAGGTTCAAAGAGGGATCTGAGTAGTGCATCATTGCAACCACTACACCTCCCTACTTTTTAAATTGATGCTTTTAAAGAATAATGCTAATGTTTTAGCTGAACATTTCGCCAGAATAAGTTTCCCAATCTTCTAGGCTATTGTTGCATATGCTAAGGTTCCCACTGACCGATGACCTCTTCATTCCCCTTCCCTGCCCTATTCCACCTGACAAACTCCTACTCCTCCTTCCATTATCAGTCCAAATGTGGCCTCCTCTGTGAAGCCTTTCAGTTTCCATCAGTAGGCACAGGCTTTCCATCTCCCGTGGTCCTAGGGACCTCCAGCTGTCTCAGCAAAGAGCTAGTCTGTGATATTGTTCATGTCTGTGCATCTTTCACATGATTAGAATGTAAGATCCTGGGGTAAGAGACTGGGTCACTATTTCATTTGTGTAGCTCCAGCGTTCTGGTAAAGGCATAGCATCAATACTTGTTGAATTACATCCACTGATATGAATGTAGCCATGGCTCCATGATCTTGGTAGTATCTGCCTCTCCTAAGAATTGTGGGTATCTGAGACAAGTTAATGATTTAGCACTCTCTCAACCCTAATTTTTTCACTTTTGTTATATTGTAGGAACACAGAGAATTTAAATTTTAAAAAGTGTTTGCTTTCAGAAGTAAATTTCATTAACAATATATTTTCTATTGGCCAAAATAGGATTAGTGTTTCTAAAAACTCTAAGAATATGTCATCCTTTCTTCTGTATTTCTTTTCCTCTTTTGTGAATTTAAAAATTAGTGTGCTTGTAGGCATATTGAGGAAATTAAAATTCAGACAATAAAATACATCACTTACTCTTGGTTAACATATTATGCCATTCTTTAGTTCCAGGTATTTTAGCAGACTGTCAACTTTCAGCTGACTGTGTACAAATGACAAGCTGTATATGAGCACCTGAGTTATTTGGCTCTAATTTCTCAATTATGCCAGTGCTGTTTCAGTGACCTTTATAGACTGGAAGCTGAGGCAATGCCTGGCTAGTTCTCCTCTGAAACTGCCTGTGTTGGGTTTCAGTTTCCTCATCTATAAAATGAGGAAACTTCCCTAGAAATTCGAATATCTCTTCCAGCTCTAGCATTCTTTCATTCTATGGTTCCGCCTATATTGAAGCACAGAATGGCTGTTGATAAAACGTTTTTTTTTATATTTTACATACAATTTAAAATGTAGATTAATGTTGTCATTACAGAACATGATTTCTATTTACAGGTAGTTTAGTTTAGGATCTCTCTTTAAGAACAGTCATTCCCATGCTCCTTTGGGTAAGTCAAGTAAAAATGTTGCCACATGAAAGACTTCATATGAATGCATAAGTATCGAAAACATTTTTAGCAAGAAGGGTGTGTGTTAGATAAGGGAAAAAAGAGACCACAATGGGAATTAGGTGATATAAGGCTGCTACTTAGAAAGAAATAATTTCCAAATACCGAGATTAAAATTAGAGCCCTTATCTGTGGGTCATCTCTATGGGGCTTTGCAGAGAACACAAAAGTGGGTGCTTAAGAATGGTGTAGAATCTCTCTCTCTGAATTCTCACATAATGCATTTTCTGCAGTTACAAATGAAGGGCTCATTTCTGGGGAACTAGAGATACATGTGGAATCTCTGAGAAGAAATGACAAGAAGCCAAGTTAAATGGCACGCACAGAAGAGAAAGCTGGAACAAAATGACGTGTTTTTAGAGATATATGGCATCGTCAAAAACATCACACTTGTGGTTTCCTGGTATCTGTGAAACTTGGACCAATTTAAGGTGCCATATTTGATAGATTCTGGTAGAAGTGATGCGAAACTGGGTTGGTGTTTTTTAAAGCTTTATTGCTTTCTGGAAGATAAATTTCTTCTCTTAACATTATCTATCTCCTTCTGTAAGACATATTACTATACTCCCTGGCCATTTGGGAGCCAATAACAGTTATTTCTTTTTTTGGCTGCCTCTGATCTTACAACGAATACTTTTAGGTAACAGTCTTAAAAAACAAGAAAGGCAGTGATGATATAAAATCATAGAATTTTGAAGCTGGAGAGGGCCCAGAGGACAAATGTTTTGCAGCTGCCCTGTGGCTTTGTTTCACTTTCCATACACAGTAAACTATCCAGTCCAAGGGAGATGCAGAGAATGAAGCCTGAATAGAAAGCAGGACTACTGGGTTCCAGCACTCATTTTTCAGCCCGGCAGCTGAGGACTGTGAAGGAATCTCTTTACACTTGGTTAACTCTCAGGGAACCCCTGGTGGACCTTGAGCAAAGCACTTAATCTTCAGTTTTCTCTTCTGGAGAATGGAGTTGAATTAGAAATCTTCAAGAGCCTCTTTCACTTGGGAACATTCTGTCCTTTCTTGATGCCACACCTAAAGCTAAAGTAACGTGTAAAATAACCCTTCCAACTGCCTGATTCGGTTGCCCACTGCTCTAAGAAAACTCAGCATATACAAAAATCTTGAATTTTCAAAGAAGTAAAAATAGGGGATTGGTGTTCATGTTACAAAAGCACTCTCTCCCCTACAGACATAAATCTCCTTTAAGTAGCTAACCATTAAACACGTTTTTACTTTACGACAATTAGATTCTCACACAACTTTCCAGAAATGCATGTTTGATGGGAAGTCAAATGTACCACCCTCAAGTTTACTGTCTCTCCCGCTCTGACCTCAGGTTTACAGCCTTACAATCTCTCGCCATAACTTTCATATTATCCACTATTCCTCATATACCCTCCAACCCCATTCTTTCTTCTGAGCCATGGAGCCAAGCACCATTCTTTCTTCCACAAACTGGATCCTTTTTGCATCAATCATCATTTTTTTCTCTGGAGAGCTTCCCCTGTTTCAGCTGACTCTTGTAGCTCATCCCGGAGTTCTACAGAGGTCACTCCTGAACACCTGGTTCAGACTCAACGTCACAATGAGTCCTGAGCCCTGCTCCCTAAATCTATCTTGTCGAGGTTGTGGTTGTTTTGAAACTCAAGTGGAGTTCCCTTGCACGATTTAACACTGAAGCGCACCCCATTCCTTGCTTCTCTCTGAGCTTCAAAGGTGAAATAAACGCTCTCGATGGTCCATAGGTTATACATATTTTTACATTGTCACTGAGACAAATCAAATCAGGAATTTTATGAACATGAAAAATAGAATTTTTCACCTGAGTATAAGTTCTTTCAGAAAAGCTACCATAAAGCTCTAGGATGTTATTATTGATTTCCTGGTCAATAAGAAAGCAATGCTGTTCTTAATGAACTTCCCGCAAAAGTGTGCAGCATTTCTTAAAAGAGAAAAGAGATCCATTTCCGTGAGATGTCTCAATACTTCAAAAATCCTGCTAGAAATATATCATTTGATTCTGAATCTGTCCTTCAGTGGGGTATATTGTACATTTTGCCACTCAGGTTAAGAATCTTGGGAATTTCCCAACTCTCTTCTGTGGGGTTTGGCCTTTACATGCCTACACCACAGTGTCAATGATCAGGCCATTTTCTTAACAGAAATCCCATTTTAAGACGGGAAGTTGATTCAATATGGAAACAAAAGGCATCATTTTTCCCGTGAAGAATGGACATCCACTTCCAGAATTTATTTAATTTGGAATAAGCCCACAATCTGTGGTGTCACTCATGGTAGGACATTCTAGAATTTTCGTGAAGTTACTAAGGCTTAATAATTTTTATAATATATTAATTGCATGTATAGCAAAATTTCTCTCCAGAGAGTTAAGGTGACTTGCCTGAATTGATACAGCTGGGGACAGAAAAAAATGAATTTCCTGAGTTTCTGATGTAGTTTCAAAGTCACAGAAACAGAGAAAACAGGAAAAGTAAATATCCTCATTTTCTATTTCACTTTCTATCATTTTGGCCATGGTTATTGTTTTAACCCAGACTAATCCTCAAGTTCAAATCTGTTGTTAATTTTAATTTCTGTTTCCCTTTCCACAATTTCAATTTTTTTTTTTTTTTTGAGGAAGATTAGCCTGAGCTAACATCTGCCACCAATCCTCCTCTTTTTGCTGAGGAAGATTGGCCTTGAGCTAATATTCGTAAGCTAACACATTTATACGTGGGACGCCTGCCACAGCATGGCTTGATAAGTGTGCCTAGGTCTGCACCTGGGATCCGAACCAGAGAACCCCAGGCCACCAAGGCAAACGTGTGAACTTAACCACTGTGCCACCGGGCTGGCCCCCACAACTGCAACTTTTAAAGGGAGTTTTAAAGTACTCACTGATATATGTTCTATGATAACCTCATAACCTCGAGGTTTTAAAGTTACACATATTTTTAATTTACTTTATTGTTTTCAGCTTCATTAAAGCCAAAATTGGCTGTATTTTAAAATTCAGAACGACAGTTTTCCTGTTCTTTTACTAAGTTCACATGTGGGTAATATAATTATTATAATTATTCTGTTTCCTTTGGCACCTCTAAAAGTCATTACAAATATGGTAAGTTTTAATTGTTCACGGAAATCAATTTATATGCAAACAACTTAAAATCTATTTTCGTTCCCTACAATTTGCAGTTTTACATTTGAGATTTGCTTGTGCAGCAGTAAGATGTGAAGTCTGATTGCTAATTGCTCAAATATATAAGGTAGTTTCAAGAGGCACAGAGCTACAAACAATTTTCACAGAACGAGTGTGGATCGGAGGGGCTGTTCTGTGAAGACGGGAAGGTGTGCAGACGAGGGCCAGCGCTCGCCAGGGCTCGTTCACAGGCCAATAAGGACAGCTGATGAAAAGGCGGCATATTACGGCGATTTGTTCTTTTTGTTCAACACCCCCATGGCTCACGGTTACTATTTTGTTACTTGTACCTGTACAAAAAACCAAGTCAGAGGGTGATAGGAAATTGTGTTCATCCTCTTCACTTCTTCATCAGAATGTGATGTCAGAATAGCCCCTGGGAGGGGAGCTCTGTCACGTAGATCTGACACTACCCTGAGCAGGAAGCATTGTGCAATTCTGATGCCTCGTACCAGCTTTCAAGCTTAGGATCCTAGAATTTAAAGCTGGAGGGCCCCTAATAAAACTATCCCATCCTTCCCAGTCATTGGATAGATGAGAAAGGTAAGGCCCAGAGAGACTAAGCGACACGCCCAATGTCACACAGCTAGTTAGTAACAAAGGTAAGAAGAGAACCCAGGTGTCTAGATCCCCAGACCAGCACTTCCTCCCCCGACCCCCACCCCCCCCCCCAGGATTCTATTTTGACTTCTATCTAAGTTGTACCTTTTATGTAGGTAATTCAAGGCTTCTTAGCTTCCAATCCGGTAGCCCAGCAGACAGTTGCAACAACAGAGCATCGTAAAGTTCAAAAGTTTAAAGAGGCAGCACCCCAATATAGGGCCAAGATCTCTGAAGCCTGGGATTCCTTCTATGCATCGGCTGCCAGGATCAAGTTCTTCAGCCTTGCTGAACCTGCAAAATAAAAAGGTAAGGGGAAGATCGATGAAATAGTGTAGGTGGAAGCCGCTGACACGTAACGGTGTTCAATAGTAACTGTCCAATCTGAATTGATTGGATAATTCAGGCACCCAAGTTAATAGCGGCATGAAACTCATCACTTTAAACCTGACTTCTTCTCTGGACAAATTATTCCAATGTATCTATTTGGTCAAGAAATATTTATTGAGCCCCGACTATGTGCCAGCAGGTGCTGTGCTAGGCACAGGGGATACATAAAGACATGGTCTCTACCCTTGGCAATTTTACAGACCCAGTGGAGGAGACAGAGAAGTGGACAGGCAATGACATACTATGACACACAACACGGACGAGGCAGCCTTTACCTAAGACCAAGGGGATTTGGGAAGGCTGCTCAGAGGAAGCCACTTGTGAGCTGAGACCTGAGAAATAACAAGGAGTTACCCAGACAGAGGATGGAGTATTCCAGAAAGAAAAAACACAGCATGAAGACCTGGATGTGGAAGTGTTTAGTGCTCTAGAGGAAATGGAAGAAATTGATTGTGCTCTGGTTACAACGTGAGGCCTGAGGCTGCCGAAGAGGCAGGGGCCAGTTCGTGCCAGGTCCAATAGGTCAGTTAATGTACTTACCCTGAGAACAACAAAAACTGAAAAATTTTAAGTAACAAAGTGAAGCAATCACATAAATAGCTTTCTCGATGAGGAATCAGACTTTTTTTTAAAACTTTAAGTTTTTTCCAGTGGTGTGAACATATCTCTGTATGTCTATTTTGGATATTTAAAGAACTCATTCTCTTTTGCCCAGAATTCATGTAAATCATTACTCAAATTATAAGTGCCCCCACTGGACCTTCATCTTTAACAAAAATACATAGGCAAATTGATTAATTTTACTTAAAATGACAGTGGGGCCCATCATCACGAGTAACCAATCAGAATGAAAGAATATTTATGGAATAAATACATGCACTGCAAAATTGCAGTGAAAATTTCAGCATTTGAATTAAGAAGAAAAGATGGGAATGACTGGGATAAGAAACCAGAGTAAATAAACAAAAGGAAATGTGAAAATATCATACTCTGAACTGTGAGCCCATTAAAATCACCACACCCAGCCTATTGGTGAGAGGCGCGCTGCTCCGGAAAGCTGGGGCACCACTAACTAGCTTTGCCAGATAAGCCAGGTCATGCCAAGCAAACTGGGGCCTCAGTGGAAGAAAAAAAGATATACTTGTGTTTGCCAGAAGTGATGCCATGACCGACAAACTTTTCCTGAACCTCAGCCTAGAATTTGGCTCTGCCAATGCACCCAATGGCTGAGGTTCTGGCTCCAGGGCTGGGGGGTCGGGGCTCATCTCCTATGCATTCAGGGACCAGGAAGGGAACCATGCTTTTATATCACAAACCCTCTTGTGAATGGGAGACCCCCACCATCAAGGGGGCCCTAAATTCTGAGGGCTTTGTTTCTCATTACAAAATCCATGAGCTACTTTCTAGGCAGCTTTATCTGAACATCTTCTATACTCTTAAGAACCATAAAACAAATAGAAACAGCCATCACTTGCATTTATGGAGTGTTTTTCTTCCTAAAAGTCCAAAGCTTCAGAATTTGAGAACAATGTTCTCTGGGAAAAGCACTTCCCTCAAGCTGAAGATTTTATTTTCTCAAATAAAAGGATTTATGGACCACAAACAAGGGGGACGGTAGCAAATGTAGGGGAAAGAGTTGAGCATCAACATGCCTTCAGGTGGAAATGTCAAAAACAACAAAAAGAGGCTTTTGGGGTTGGAAATGTGACAGCCCTTGAGGAGACGGGAATAAGGAGTCAGGGGTTTTTGCAATTTCTGTTACACTCTAACTTTTAGCACCTGGTTGTTTCATTGCATATATAATACACAATTTTTTAAATTGAGATCATAATAGATTATAAGATTGTGAAATTTTGGTTGTACATTGTTGTCACCAGATATATGTGCCCCTTTACCCCTCATGCCCACCCCCCCAACTCCCTTCCCCTTTGGTAACCACTAGTCTGATCTCTTTGTCCACGCATTTGTTTATCTTCCACATATGAGTGAAATCATACAGTGTTTGTCTCTGTCTCTGTCTGGTTTATCTCGCTTAACATCCTATCCTCAAGTTCCATCCATGTTGTTGCAAATGAGATGATTTTGTCTTTAGGGCTGAGTAGTATTCCATTGTATATATATACCACATCTTCTTCATCCATTCAGCAGTCGATGGGCACTTGGGTTGCTTCCACATCTTGGCTATTGTGAATAATGTGGCAATGAACATAGGGATGCATTAAGTCTCTTTGAATTGTTGATTTTAAGTTCTTTGGATAAATGTCCAGTAGTGGAACAGCTGGGTCATATGGTATTTCGATTTTTAATTTTTTGAGAAATCTCCATACTGTTTTCCATGGTGGCTGCACCAGTTTGCATTCCCACCGGCAGTGTAGGAGGGTTCCCTTTTCTCCATATCCTCTCCAACGTTTGTTATTTTTTGTCTTGGTGATTATAGCCATTTTAACGAGCGTAAGGTGATATCTCAATGTAGTTTAATGCACAACTTTTCTAACGTTATATATAAAGCACAAGTTTATTGCCCCCAAATTTGGAAAATACAAATAAAACTAAGAAAAGATCATTCCAGCCCTGAAATAGAAGCACAGTTAACACTTTTACATCTATCTTTCCAACTTTCTGTTGCTCTAGCTCTCTCACTTTCTCTTGATATAGAATTATACACACATGATCTCATTTCTGTAATATAAAATTTGAATGTTCACATATATGTTAAAAATAGAATCATACTGCACATACCATTTCAAAATCATTTTATTCTTAACAATCATGAACATCACCCCTCCTGGGATGTAAGATCAAGGAGGATAGAGACTTTGCATGTTCACTGCTGTTCCCTTAGCACAGTACCTTCTAGAACAGTACCTTCACATGGGCATCCAACAAACATCTATTGACCGAATGAATGAGTGACTATTGTTCCAGGTCAATCAAGTATGGATATTTATGCACGCAGCATATTAATATGTAATAGACATAATTAAACACACATATGCAATTAACATCCTGCATGCATCTGTATGCACTAATCCGATCCACCCACGTCAGATGCTACCTTCAACCAAATCTACCTCAGCACTGCTCCCACCCCCGACTCACTCCTCCCAGTGCTTTCTCCTCTGACTACCACGGAATGCTCTTTACCCCATTTTGGCACTTAACACTTTCCATCCTGTTTTATAGATATTTCAACATATTCTAGAAACACACATGATAGAAACGCCATAGTTCTCCATCTCAGCAGAGTGCATCTTCAATATGGCATCTCCATCTAGTTTATCCCTGTAATAACAAGAGCAAAAGTAATCCTATGCATGTACTAATCATTTCATGTGTGTCAGGGACCGTACTAAGTGTTATATTATATGTGCATCATGTGATTTAACATTCTTAGTACCTGCATAAAGTAGGTATATTCGTTTGCTAGGGCTGCTGGAACAAAATGCCACAGACTGGGAGGCTTAAACAAAAAAATAATTTTCTCGTAGCTTTGGAGGCTTGGAAGTCCAAGATCAAGGTGCTGGCGAGGTTGGTTTCCTCTGAGGCCTCTCTCCGTGGCTTGCAGATGGCTGCTCTCTTGCTGCTTCTTCACGTGGCCATTTCTCTGTGCATGTGCACCCCGGTGTCTCTTCCCTTTCTTATAAGGACACTAGTCATATGGGACTAGGGCCCCACCCCAGTGGTTTCATTTTAACTTAATTACCTCTTTAAAGATCTTATCCCCAAATATAAGGTACTGGGGGTTGGAACTTCAACATATGAATTTAGAGGGGGAGGGATATAATTCAGCTCCTAACAGTAGGTATTATGATTATTCTCACATCATAGATGAGTTACCTGAGCCTCAAAAAGGCAAAAGGATGGGGCTGGCCTTGTGGCCAAGTGGTTAAGTTAGTGTGCTCCACTTCGGTGGTTTGGATCCTGGGCATGGACCTACACACCACTCATCAAGCCATGCTGTGGTGGCATCCCACACAGAGGAGCTAGAGTGACTTACAACTAGGATATACAACTATGTACTGGGGCTTCGGGGAGAAAAAAAAAGGAGGAAGATTGGCAACAGATGTTAGCTCAGGGCCAATCTTCCTCACCAAAAAAAAAGCGGGGGGGGGGGGGAGAAACTGAAAAAAAAAAGAAAGGCAAATTGACTTGCTCAAGGCAGAAATGAGCCCTGGACTCAAGCCCATCTGCTTCCAGGATCTGTGCTCTGGAGCCACTGTTCCCTTTCACCTCCTACTGAGATCATTTGCAGCAGTACCTCGTGTACCTGGTAGATGCTCGATGAATTCTTGTTGAATGAATAAATGAAATACTTATAAAAATTAAGTGTGACTTTGTTAATGATGAAAAGATAAGTCCTGAGACTAGGATGTCCAAGGGGCTTTGTCTGGGGACTTAGAGGGCAGCGAAAGGGCAGATTTAGGGATAGTCCAAAACGGTCCTTCTAATCTCCTTCTATTCAATAGCCAGGAAACATGAGCAAAACAAGTCATTCTCCAGACACAATTAAAGGGGATAGAGTGGGGAAGATCTCCCAGATTATTTGTCCATGATCCTCTGCAGATGCTAGTGGTCCACAGAACACGCAGAGGGAAAAACTGCCTTCTCCAAAATAACCCATAAGAAGCCCTTCCACAGTCATGCTGTTCAGCCCCATCTCCTAGCACTCTTTTCTCTTATCTGCCCCCATCTGCTGCCCAGGCTTCAACACAAAAGTGCTTCTCAGAATTTCCCAAACACATCAGGCCCATTCATGCCTCTGGGCCTTTGTGCATGCTGCTGTGTGTCTGGAATGCCATCTCTCACTTTCCCACCTGGTGAATTCCTCTTGTTGATATTTCTAGACACACCCAGAGATTACTTCCTATGAACAAGCTTCTCCAGAAACCTATATCTTATTCATCTTCATGCTCCCAGCATTTCGCATGGGATCCAGAACCTACTTAGCAGGTACTTATATAAATAAATTCAAGGAACATAAGAATGAAGTGAGGTATAAGGAAATTAAATGATGGTGGACAAATCATACTTCTTTGAGTCCAAAGCCAGGAAGAGAATGTGAGCCTCCCACTCATAATCCAGGTTCATTCCACTATCTTTGTCCACATCCCAGAAATCAATGATATTATTCTGGGAATTTGATGATTCCTTTTTTTAAAATTGTGATAAAATACGCTAAGCATAAAATTTACCTTCTCAATTACTTTTAAGTATATAGTTGAGTAGTGTTAAATACATTCATGTTATCGGGCAACCAATCTCAAGAACGCTTTTCATCTTTCAAAACGGAAACTCTGTACTCATTAAACAGTAACGCCCCTTGCCCTCCTCCCCCAGCCTCTCGCAAACACCACTGTACTTTCTGTGTCTATAAATTTGACTGCTCTAGGTACCCTGTATAAGTGGAATCATATAGTATTTATCTTTTTGTGACTGTCTTATTTTGGTTAGCATAATGTCCTCGAGCTCATCCATGTTGTAGTATGTGACAGAATTTCTTTCCTATTTAATGCTGAATAATATTCCATTGTATGTATGTACCAGACTCTGTTTATCCATTGCTTGGTCAATGGACACTTGGGTTGCTTCCACCTTTTGGCTATTGTGAACATGCTGCCATGAACATGGATACACAATATCTCTTCAAGACCTTGCTTTCAATTCCTTTGAGTATATTTGATGATTCTATTTTGAGCATGCTGAAGTTTTAACGTTTTCCCTTGTGGTCGGAAAGGTACTGAATAATAACCTAATTTTTCTCTTGTTAGCTATCACCAGAAGCATAAAGCCAGCAATTTGGTGAAAAAAAACACATTGTGCCCACCAGGACTCTTTGATTACCTGTGACAGAAACCAACTTTCACCAGTCGAAGCCAATGAGATTTATAGGAAAGGTTTGAGGATATTTGTGGTTCCCAATGAAGAGCTGACCTCTCACAAAAGTAGGCACTACTTGTCTGTAGAAACCAGAGCTCCAAGTGGCCCTCAGGACCCTCCATCTCTATACCTCTGTTCTCTCCTTTCTGCACGCCTGCTCCATATTTTTTCTCACTGTGCCCTGGCTCTTCCTGGAAGGAAAATGCCGTCTAACTCCGCTCACTTTCACCTCTGTGGCTCCAGCCCCTGTAAAGAGACAGGCCGAACTCTCTCGCAGTCTCGTATCTGGAATCCCAGGGAAGAGGGTTTGTGTCAAGTTCCCATCCCACTGATGAAGTATGAAAGGAAAGCAAAGCCATAGTGTATGAAAATGCTGTTCCCAGTACAACAATGTGGATATACATGTTGGCAAAGAGCAGGCAGTTACCAAAACATCATAGGTCCAGAAGGACAGTCAGCCTGCTAACACCTAAGCAGATGGGCTGCAGAGTGAAAGGCAGTGGGATGAGAAAGTATTCAACCACCTCTATCCCCAGTGAACATTCTCATGGGGTTTAGGTGAAAGGGTCGTGTAGAGAGCAGTGAGCTCTGGAATGGAAAAATAATCAAAATGCTATCTCTCCAACCAGACAAATCCACAGATAACGAGGCAGGGAAGAGGCCTGCTGGCCCTGAGATCTCTTTAGACAAGTTTTTGTGTTATCGGGCAATTCTGGCAAGAAACTCATGAGATGAAAAAAAGAAAAAAAACAGGTTTCCTACAGTATCAAGTAAGTCCAGAGGCCAAGATTAAAAGGAAATAATAATAACACCCAGAGAGATCCTAGACTGTAACATTTCCAGGAGAGAATGCCCAAGTTCAGGTACCTCCAAGGCATCTTATTTGATAACTAGGTAGCGAAATGCAGTTGGCTACAGGAAGTGGAAAGAAGAATATAAAACTATTGCTAAGGATCAAAGCTAACCCCCACTAAACATCACTTGTGGCCTGTCTCTGGTATGACGTTTCTCCTGTGTGTTCATTGATTCTGAATGTTAAGTCAGTCTCTCCAGCAGTGGTTCTGGGGTGCCAGAGCAATGAATCTCAGACAGCAAATGAAAAATGAAGGCTGTGAAGTTCAGGGAACAACAGAAAATTAAATCTTAACTGAGATGCTGTAAATATCACAGCCAGAAAGCAGAGTGCTCAGCAAACTGTGCTGGTAGTGAGGGCAATGAATTTCTCCTCTCTATACAAAAATTACCAGTGGTGCATAATAGGGTATTCTGAGGTTTGCGGGGGGTGATAAGGAGAGAGAACGCAAAATTAAATGTGTTTGTAAATTGAAATATCTCTTTAGTAAGGAGCAATGTTTTTGCAGCCAAAGCCATCAGATCAGCTCAAATGACCCTCTTATAGGAACTCACCTACTGCAAACTTCTACAGCCCATTAACTGTGGGTCTTTCATGACACCATTTTAGGGTATCTATAGTTATTTGTGGACATATCTTATCTCTACAATGAAATTATTAACCCCTGGAAGGCAAGAGGGAGGACTTGTTTCCCTTGTTCTCTTTGGATGTCCTTACAACATCCAGAAGAACTAATATTAATACGCTGTCTCCAACGTGCCATGCACTGTGTGAGACGTTAGAAAGTCACATCCCTATGCAGTCTTCCAAACACCCTGAGTAGGGCTGGCGCATATCACCGAAGAAGAGGCTGACGCTCAGAGCAGTAACCTGCCTAAATTCCCGCCACAGCAGAGCTGAGATTGGAACCCAAGTCTACCAAATTCCAAAGCTATGCTCTTTCCTTCTTGCTACACTGCCCACTTGGCAAACAGCAATCACATTTCCCAATAATCATGCTGATAACACGAACAATAGCTAATTTCGTCAAGGACTTTCTCTGAGCCAGGTCCTGAGGAGAGGCTTTGCATGTATTATTACAATTAATCCTGACTGCAGCCCAAGAGTTTGGTATTATTATTCCAGCTTAATAGATAAGAAAACTGAGGCACGGAGAGATTAATAAAATTATCTAAATCTTATACTTACAGTGTGTGCTCTCAATCATTATTCTATGTTGATTTCAAGATATAAAAATAAACACACACACACAAATGAACCAACATACTTTGAGCAACTACTCTGCACCAGGCTCTGTGAATTTTCTAACTTAATCTTCACCACAGCCCTCAGGGCAAAGTAGGTATCTGGTAAATTGTGGAATGAACAAACAATTAAAGGTGTAAATAGAGCCACAACTATGACTAATTGCTAAAGTAAGAAAAAGCCAGAAACTCCTCTCTGCTTGCATGGCAGCACCATGGGTTCCAAGCTTTGGAGGGCCAGCAAAAATGAAAGAGCATTGAAAACATAAGAGCAATTCAGACAGTAGGAAGAAGAGATTTTAGTTTGAAAAATGAGCGTTGCTCTCATTCTGACTTTCCCAGCTTTCTTAGTTACTGTGCTATCCATCAAATATTTCTCTGCCACCCTTGAGTTAGACCTGGCCATATGACTTGCTTTGGCCAATGACATATGACCAGCAGCAATGTGTCCCTTGCAGGCAGAAGCTTTAAAATCAGTGCCTAGTTTGCAATGTTGTCTCTTCTTCTTTCATGATGCCAGATGGTGTTCTAGAAAACATTTGTCTGTTACCCTGCACCCCTAAGTAAAAATGACATGGAGCAGAGCACCTAGCTAAACCACAGTGGAATCATAGCAAGAATGAAAAAGAAATATGTTGTTTTAAGCCACTGAAATTCTGTTTGTTACTACAGCCTAATTTAGCTCAACCTGATTGATATGCCAGCTAACGAGCTGTGAGACCCTGGGCCAGTCATTTTACCTGACTGGGTATCAGCTTCCTTATCTGTAAACCTAAGGGATTAGACTAGAATAGAGTGGGGTTTTTGTGTTGGGGTTTTGTTTTTTTTTTTTTTTTTTTTTTTGGTGAGGAAGATTGACCCTGAGCTAACATCAATTACCAATCTTCCTCTTTTTGCCTGAGGAAGATTGTCCCTGAGGTAACATCTATGCTAGGATTCCTCTACTTTGTATGTGGGACCCCGCCACAGCATGGCTTGAAGAGCAGTATATAGGTCTGTGCCTGGGATCTGAACCTGTGAACCCCAGGCTGCTGAAGCTGAGTGCACGAACTTAACCACTATGCCACCGGGCTGACCCCATAGGGTGGTTTAATCTGGGGGCCCATGAGTGGGCTTTGGGATTACATTGAACCACAAAAATCATATGTAATATTTTGTGTGTATGCATATGTATGTGTGTGTGTGTGTGTGTGTGTGTGTATGAGAGAGAGAAAGAATTTGTATTTTTCTTGGGAAAGGGTTCATAGCTTTTTCAAATTTTAAGAGGGCCTATGTTACTCAAAATGAGGTTAAGAACTTGGATAATCGCTAAGGCCATTTCCAGCTCAAATGTGCTGTGCAGCATCCAGAGTAGGAAAAAAAATAGCTAATTAGGTTTCTCTCTGATCTGGTATTTCAAGACTGGCCTTGAGTCAAATTTTATTAAGGTTGTTTTCAAATAATTAAGTTTAAGAGTTCTGCTTAACAGGATTGAAAATATCAAAATCTCAAGAGGCATTCCTGAGTGATAAAAGGGGATTCAGAGCAATTCTTTTTAAACTAAAGAAGGAAAGTTCTTCAAAAATTGAAAACCAGGACCCAGATCACATTTGGCCAGCAGGACAGAGTGGCATCCACTCCTAGTGGGAAGAAGGAAGGGTCGCTCTTCCAAAAATATGTCCCCACACAAGCGTTGATGCCTGAAAGGCCAGTGTAATACTTCAGCTGAAGGCAATGAGCTCTCTTAAATATGAAGACAGTTGCATAGACTAGGTTGGCAGAGAGAGTCTGAGTTTTGTGGATGGATAACCTGGGTTCAACATGCTGTTTGTTGGGCCACAGTTTACTCATCTGTAAATTAGGGACAGTAATACTCAGCTGTAACGGGGAGAGTCCCAGCAGCAAAGAGATAATGCACTCAAACAGGGTAATTGAGGAGGGTTTAATTAGGGGCTATTAACAAAGTTCAGGGTTCAGAGAAACCAACAAGGCGTGCCGAGCACTCTGGGAAGTGTTGAAACAGGGAGCCCTCTACCAGTCCCAGATCTGAGGGACAAGGAGAGAGCACAGTTACCATAAAAAGGAGAGAGCTATAGCTGTAGCCATAGGAAAGGGCTACACCGCAGGAGCTGCGGCCTTCCAAGGAAACACAGATACTGTAAATCCCTGGTCCAGCAGGGAGGGAGCTGGTGGAGGGGATACATTGATCTTCCTCTCTTCTCACCCTCCTCTATGCTGCTGTTGCCTCCCATTGGCCAAACCCAATGAGAAACCAATGGGCAAGGAAGACCACTGATACAGTCCATGGAAAGTCAGTCTCCTGGGGGCAGAAAGAAGGATAGAGAAAGGTAGCAAGGGGAGAAGGAGGGGAAAATGAGCATCCTAGCTCTTAGCGTCATTGCAAAGATTCAAAGAGATAACATTTAGATGTGTATGGCATGTTATGCAAATATTAGCTATTGTTTACTCTTTTTTTAATGAATGAGTACCTCACATCCTTTGCTAAAAACAGATTCTGTGCAAACTGTGCAGCTACTATGGAAAACAATATGGTAATTTTTCAAAAAACTAAAAATAGAAATATCATATGACCCAGCCATCCCACTACTAGGTATCTATCCAAAGAAATTGAAATCAAAAAGAAATTGAAATCCAAAGCAATTACAAAAGTTACATGCTCCCCTATGTTCATTGCAGCATTATTTATAACAGCCAAGACGTGGAGGCAACCTGAGTGCCCATCAACTGATGATTGGATAAAGAAGATATGGTATATATATACAATGGACTACTACTCAGCCATAAAAAAAGGATAAAATCGTCCCATTCACAACAACATGGATGGACCTTGAGGGAATTATGTTAAGTGAAATAAGCCAGATAGAGAAAGACAATCTCTGTATGATTCCACTCATATGTGGAAATTAAACATGTAGACAAAGAGAACAGATTAGTAGCTACCAGGGAATAGGGGAGTTTGGGAGGTGGGCACAAAGTGGTGCACCTACAACACGACTGACAAACAACAACGTACAACTGAAATTTCACAAGGGTGTAAACTATCATAATCTCAGTAAAAAGTTAAAAAAAAAAAAAACCAGATTCTGATAGGGTTGTGTGGCCCCTGAGAGAATAGGGAGAAGGCACATGGATAGAGATCCCAGCCTCAGAAAGAAGCCACTTTGCTTAGGGAGGTGGGTTGGGGGTCAGAGAGTTGTTTCTGAAAGCTTTGACCCAAGATGAACCAGAATATTATGCTACAGAGACAGAGCATCTGAGACTCATCCGCTATTCCCCAGAAAGCTATTTAAGGAAGCTATGCTTAGCTCTAGAGTGCCAAGACTCCGGTCCCTCTCTCACTCTTTCTGCTACAATCCCAAGCAGCTCCCATCTTCCGGCTGCTCAGGAGAGATACCTTTCTAAGCAACAAGACCTAGAATTGAATAAGCTTCTTATGCACATATCAGGAGGTGTATTTCCTGATAAGTGCGTAGATGCCAAAATAGAGACGTCCTGTTCCAAATGCAGCCCTGCAATGTTTGGACCATGTGGTGCTCAGTAGCAATTTTCATATTAAATTATAATGAATCTTGATAACTCACTAACAACATAGACGTACTTAGCTCAGGAGTGATATGCAAAACGTGCACAGGCTTTGGTTAATCATTTCTCACCGTACTCTGCAAAGGTCGCTTCCCCCAGAGAGATGGTGGGACTACAATATGAGGAGGTTGTAACTTTTCCACTGGGCGTCCTCACAGGAGAAGAGACAGCCAACGTTTTGACCTACTCAGCTTCCCTTCTTCCTTCTCCTTGAAGAAAATGCCCCTCCTTCATTAGATAGGATCTGGGTGGGACTGTGAACACGTGACTTGAGCTGGACCAGTCAGATTCTTCCTCTAGAAATTGAATCTTCAGGGGAGTGAAAAATCATTGAAACTAATCAGTCCCTTTGGTGGCACCCCTAAAAGGCTGCTCATTTGTTCCTGCCTCCTACAGATCCCCAGATAAACCCAGACCCCTGTCTGTTGAAGTCTGGTTGCTCAGCATTTCCTTTCATTCCCTGAGCTATCTTGTATCTTTTTAATTCAGTGTTCCTTGACTTAAGTTAGTTAGCTAAGCCAGACCACACAGGGATGTCCAAGTTTGAGGACTGACAAGAATGATAACTTGGACGAGCATACTTTCACTTTGGTTTACCTCCAAACCAGCCAATAAGCAGTGCAAATGATATACACCAGGAAAGGATACATGTGAGTGAGTGGATCCTAGTTCTTCATAGAGGCATGGCTGAGCTTGAGAGGACAGAGCATCCTATGCAAAGTGAGAATCCCACCTTTTATACTCTGAGGCTGGAGTAAGGACCCAGTCAGCATTCAAGAGTTTAACTATGGCCGTATAGGAAAAGCTTTGCTACTTCACAGTGCTAGATTTCCTAGAGGCTTCCACTGAGCCTATAATAGGCTTGGCCATGCCATATCACTGTTGTCAAAGCCTATCTTGGCAGGCACAGCTAATGAATTCTAGTTCCTCCATAATCTGGGTTTGACTTCCTTTCTGTCTTATTACCCGCTGTTCCTTTTCACCTACTCTACAGGATTATTATGGGAAAAATACATTTATGTACATTATCACTAATCCTCTTAACATATCACCAAAGTAAGTATTATTCCCCCATTTTATAGATGAAGGAATGAATGGACAGATAAGCACTCTTACGCTGCAGAACAAAAATTCAAACTCAGATCTCTTTGACTTCAAGGTCCACACTCCCACCCTATCCCATCCTGCCCAGTTTCTGATTCCAGTTCTGATTCTAATCATTTTGTGTCCTTGGATAAGTCACTCAGTTTTCTGGTTTTTTTTTTTTGCGAATAAGCACATAATCATCCCTTTCTAGAAGATTGTTGGGACAAGATAGATACGGAATAGATGAGAGTATCAGATTAGAAGACAGTGGTTTCTGATAACTGTGAAACTGTTTCTATTCTTTTTGCATTTTGCAATGGCTACTTTTTTTTTTTAATGAGACACATTCTATCCTTGGTTTGGAATTGGAAATTCTCCTACCCATCTAAGCCAATGAAAAACTCCAGAACGAAGGATTTCTAGCTATCTATCTTATCTCTCTGTGCATTTATGTATTTCTTTCTGGGTTTTCTCTCCAAGGCTTAGTTAAAAGGGCTCAGTGGCCACTTTTCTTTTCAAATTACTCCACCAATACTCCTGCATTGATAGCAAGAAGCTGGAATCACCATCATCATGCGCCTAGGATATTTAACGCTAGTTTAACTACTCATCCTAAGCCCTAAAGTAGCCAGAAACATAGACTAAGGGGTTCTTTTGTCCTGTTTCCTGGATCCCAAGTGTGTTCAGGTGGCCAGCATCAAGGAGGAGAGAAAGGCAAGCTTCTGTGACCCAGGAGCCAAGCTGCCTCGGAAAACCTGTCCTTTCTAGAACAAAATCTTAAATCAAGCAACTCTACAGCAGAGGCCCTTCCCCCACCCCCAAAGTATTGGTTTTCATCTCAGACAAAGGAAATAATTGGATTTCTGCACTGAGCTCTATGATCTACTGCTGCCAGCTGCATGGCTGTAAAACCATTAACTCCTTGCAGAGCATTTTATCTCTGCAAGAGGAAGAAGTAAAGAGGAGAAACACATCACTCAGGGCCAAGTGAAAGGGAAACAGTTTTTAAGTGGTGCAATGTAAATTCCACTAAGACGGTATCCATCTCAACAGCCTTGAAATTATGGCCAACATTTGAGGATAAAAGCCGGAGAACTTGGAACAGAATAGAGCAGCCTCGTCTATCACCCAGCAGTTGCAGGGGAAAGTCTGGAATTCCAGCTCAAGCTGCTCCTTTCCCTCCTGACTCTTGGCTTTCACATCCATCTCCAAGAGGTCATCACCTACCAAGTGAGAGACGAAGTCAGTCTCTCCACTTCCTCTGCCTACATATCCTCTCTACTCAGTGGGGCTTTACATGTTCATGAGTCAACGTGAATCGAACACCTACTGTGGAAAAGACAGGGGCTGGAAAAACACAAAGGCAGAGGCAACGCAGCCTCTGCCCCAGACACCTCCAATAGAGGACTTTAAATTAATTAATAAAAAGGGTGATAGGCAAGTGGAAAATACAGATTGATAAATATGGGTAATCTGAATGTACCCCTGTTCAGGGAACCGCAAAACAAGGACCCTCATAAGGCATCTCATTGCAGGTGCTGGTAATTGTCTTACATATGGAAGCAAGACTCAACAAAAATTAACTCTTCCCTTCTGTTTAATGATTTCAGGCTTCGTCGAATTTCAGGCTCATGAGAAAACTTCTGAGGGTGTGACTAGTTATGCGTATCACTCCAAATTTTTTTGGAGTCTCCCTCAGCATTACTTATGCAATACAGACTTGAGCTCATGGAAGCTGAGACTTCTCTCTCAAGAGATTAACCCCATACAGGCAAGAGCCCAAACAAAAGTAAAAGTTCGAGCAAAATAGCTAAGGAGTATCTTTGACAGTCTCCCATTCTTCTAATCCAACTTTGCTACATGCTCCTTCAAACTTAGAGATGGCAACGTGTCACTTGTTTTATACATTATTTTTCAACCATTTTTGGTTAAGACATTGAGGTTAGCACCTCTGTTTGAACAGCTGCTCACCATTAGCAGAGGCACTAGTCCTCCCTGCACCTGAGGGGATCCTGAAACACAGGCTTACATCCCTCTTTCCCTTCCCTCAGAGCCAGTTGACCTTGGCCTTGCATCCTTCTGCTCAACTCTTCCTTCTTACCCTCTAAAAGAACTTTCAAAATAAATTTCCTTTGGGAGGTTTTCACAAGGAACATGGGTTTGCCTTGCCACCCTCTTAGAGTTTCAATATTTGAATTTAAGGAATTTTGAAGGAAAGGGCTTGTAGTTGAAGAAGAACTTGGAAGCCAGCCTCCAAATGACTGTTCCATATGATGTTAGTGAGCACCAGTCACCATTAGGGGTTTTTCATAATCACTATGAAAAAAAAAGAACCACAAAAGTCGAATGTCAGCCAGGAAATAAGTAGGTTACATTTGGGCAGATGGTTAATGTTAGGGGGAAGGATATCCAGATTCATGACTTTCTTTTTCCTTAACAGCAATATCAACAAAACAAGGCAACCCTTCTGGAACGTTTGAGGTGAAGGACTCATGGTGTTCATGTTTAGGCTTAGCTCATGGCTAATTTCTATCAGTCAACTACTGACTGTTGACCACTGCTGATGGCAAGATTGTTCCTATGATGAGGCTTATATTTTCTGCCTAATGGGTTGTTTTGTTGAATTGCTGGGTGCCACATTCATCAGGGTCATTAAAATTGTTTCTTGATTCTAGCAAAGTGAAACATTGCACTTGGATTCGCACTTTTCCCTCCAAAGCTAATTAATGTTTTAAAATGTCCCCTCTGAATTATAACCATGAATAGTTACGCACAGGGTTAGGCTGATACTAGTCTTTTTATTCCAGTCTACTAACCTGCTGGTTGATACAATAGTCCACATTGGCTGAAGGAATGAAGTGCATTTCTAGTATATTCTTTGCTTTCTCCCCTTGTGTGGAGAAGAGGGGGAAAATCAAAAAGAGTAGAGGGAGGGGCTGGCCCAGTAGAGCAGTGGTTAAGTTCACACATTCCACCTCCGCAGCCCAGGGTTCACTGGTTCAGATCCCGGGTGTGGACCTACACACTGCTTGTCAAGCCATGCTATGGCAGGCGTCCCACATACAAAGTAGAAGAAGATGGGCACAGATATTAGCTCAGGGCCAGGCTTCCTCAGCAAAAAGAGGAGGATTGGTGGCAGATGTTAGCTAAGGGCTAATTTTTCTAAAAAAAAAAAAAGAGTGGAGAAAACTCATTTTCCCCTCCAACTCTGCACCAACTTCCAAGCCTCTTAGTGAAAGTCCATTTGTTTATTTAGCTTTGCCAAATGATAGGCAATTTCCCCTAAAGGTTGCATTAAAAAGTTATCAGCCAGGGAGTCATGAAGCATTAAACCACTCACATAAATTCATTAGGCATCTCTACCTGGATGTCACATAATTACAACAGAGTCCAGTGTCGTATGCACTGTGAATATGCATAGTTCCCGATACCCTCTTTGGAAAGATACAGACAGCACCCTCACCACCTCCTCACATGCCCAGAAAAGCATAATTTTTGGTGCAGCACGTCCTCCAAACATAAGCTAATAACTTCATGTGTTCAACGTGAGAGAGAATGACCAGTTCTAATGCAACTGAAATCACTTAGAGAGAGACATTGAGATTTAAAGGATTTAAATGGTAATTTTACCTGCATTAGATTCCTACCTTGGTATCTTTGGAAACTAACTCCAAGTAATTTGTGACCTCACTATACCCCAAAACTGAATGCATTGACTTCTGAAGCTAATTGACTTTCCCATTGTGCTTCACTCTTTCATCCCAGGCACTGCCAGTTTCCCTGTAATCAGTGCTTGGAAACTTGGAGTCATCATTAACTTCACCTACTCCTTTGTCAATGATATTCAGTTTTGGAGCATGTAGTACATGTGAGAGACTGTGCTGAAGAGAGGCTGAAATTGAGAAGAGTAAGACATGTGTACACGTGAAAAGGTGACAGCGTAAGAGCAAAATGGCTGTGGAACTCACTCGGGGTGTGGGCGAAGGGGAGGGCCTCAGGAAGCAAGGCAAGTACGTGGAGTGCCATGCAGACAATGCCCTGCAAGCAGGGGCTTTTAACATTTTCTCGAGTGTCAACTTATTCACAGTTAGTCCTCAGGACGTTTCATTTGTGCAGTTTGTGCCACGTCCATGGTCTTATACTCATCCTTGACTATGTGCCCTGCCTCTGAGGTTCTGTTTTCGTTACTTCTAAATCTAGGCTTGGATCATTCCTTGAGCGTGCTCTGTTTCTTTAATGTCTCCTCAGAGTCCTTCTCATTAGGATAACCCAAGATTACAGAGTAGTCATTCCTTTTTTTAAAGCTACTATTCTTCTTAAGTGATAGCCCCTTTGAGAAACTGACTATGGACTCATTTTACCTTCCTCTGATTAAAAGAAAAAAAATCCAATGGATATGCCTGAACATGCCCATTTGTTCCCTTTCTCTGCCATTAAGAATTCCAAGGTGACTCAGTCACTTCCTCTCATGTTTCCCGTACCTTCTGTTTCACCAACTGGCTTTTACTTTATGGTCAGAATTCAGTAGAGCGCTATTCATTTTGTCCCCTAATCAGCTGTTCCACTTTTAGCAATAGGAGCCTCCCAGCAGATGTTAAAGCCATGACATCACCACATGACTATTACAGGGCCGACCGGTCCTTACCCCTCACCACTTCTCTGCATCCTTTCATCTCTGCCCACAGGCTTCCACACATGGTTCTGGAGTTTTCCACATGGTTCTTTGTTAACATCCAGCACTCTGGCTTGAGTGAGAGGACTAGGGCTGAGAAAGGTTACAGCACCAACCACACATAAGTGTAGGGATGGGTCAGTAAGTAGGGTCCAATCTAATCTGCAAGTCCTGCAAGTAAATGAGCAAGGGGCAAACGCTCTTATTTCATTTAAGGGAGTCATGCAGTTTCAGGAAAGAAAACTCTACTCCAGCTATAGGAGTAAAGCATGTGACTAAGGCTATGACAATCATTACATTACACTCCGTAACCACAGTGATAAGAGGTGAGCACAAGACCTAAGCCAGACCAATCAGAGTAAATGTCAGGACTTTGGCTGGGGATGCTGGGATGAAGTTTCTCCTCCCTCATAGGTCAAGAGCTGCTTGAAGTTCTGGTCCACCAAGTTTCAACAATAACCAGGAGACTGGGTTAAAATATTAACTTTACTTTGTTTATTTTTGTTAATTACCATTTCTGCGCATTAAACCTGGACCAAAAAAAAAGTGGTTTGTTTGTTGTAAATTAGAAAATGCCAGTGGAAAGGGACAAAATATACAGATACACAGGATTATTAAAGGGACGGCTGTCAGGAACCAGTCTTGCTAGGGAACACGGTAGAATTTTGGCTGAGATGAAAAGGAGGTTTGAGACGATATAGAGAAATTCCCAAGCAGCAAGTCCCAAAAGGAAGGGTGGGTGACCTGTGTCATGGTGAGGGGGATTGAGGGAGCACTCACCAGTGTGGAAAACAGGGTGGGAGGTCTGAGGGGCAAATAATTTGAGGATTATTGGGGAAGGGGCAAAAACTGACTTGAAGTTTAGAGTTTGTAGGGAGTCAAGCGGATCCAAGAGAACACTGAACGACTGAAAGAATAAAGAATGGCTGAGGGCTGAGAGGTGACGTAGAGAGAGAAGGTGAGCCCGGCAGGAATGACGGAGCGGAGAGCTGGAGGCCACGGTGTGCGGTCAGCAAGTCAGCTCTGAGTTCTAGCCACATCAGGGCATCCTCATCTTCTACTCTCTGCCTTGCCTCTATGTGTACTACAGGAAGTTTAAGGAATTATTCTTCCAAAATGCTGTATTTCCCCCAATACACTCCTCCTCCCCCCGTTTGTTTCCACGGTCTCAGTTTCAGTTTTAGGAACAAACTAGTCATATCTGGGCACCTGGTAGCAGCAACTGGATCACTTAGTCAAATGGCAATGATGTATGTGGAATTCCATTCCTCCCCCCAGCCATGCACGCAAACATCCCTCACTCCTATAAACATCCATGAGAATAAACCTGTAATACACTCCTTTCAGATGCCAAGAGTGGGCCCTAATCAGAAGGATTAGGTTTTGCTAATAAGTTTTATAGTTCTCTTCCCAAGACTTTCCTCTCTTATTAAACCAACTCCATTTTCTACTACAACAGGAAAACCAACTTGTAAAATCCCTAAACGCCATAGATATCATCTAATCCACCTCTCTCCCTTTTGCAATCTGGGAAATTGAGGCCCAGAGAAATGTAGCTACTCATCCAGTCAGCTGGTGGCCGAGCTGGCTTGAGCCATGGTGCCCTGAGCCCTGGGCCCAGGTTTGTTCCTCTTCATCGGGAGGGCCTCTTCTCTCAGCCCACTTTTCCACCAAACTAAACTTTGCTTAGGATCCATCTTTTATACCAAAATCCATCCTTGTTTCAACCCAGTTCCTGATTTTGTATAGGATTGTGTGTGTGTGTGTGTGTGTGTGCGTGTTTCATCATTTCTATTTATTTTAGCCTCTTTCCCGCATTAGACGGTAAGCCCCCCAGCATGGACCACCTCCTGCCTCTCACGTTTTTCTCTGCCCATGTAACCCAGTCTAGTACCTGGCACACAGTGAGCCCTCAGTAAAAGTTTCTTTGGTAAAAATGATTCTGTGAACCTGTACAGTGCATGGCAATAAATATTATTTACTGCTGATTTTGTATTCCTTATCATCAGGTACCTCAAATAATGGAAGAAGCAGGCAAAAATTAATTCCCAGAAACAGGGTGGCATTTCCTCAAAAAGTTAAACACAGAATACCATATGACGCAGTAATTCCTCTCCTGGGTATATCTCCAAAGGAGTTGTATGGACACACAACACCTTGTTTATCCATTCATCAGTTGGTGCACATTTTGGGTTATTCCCCCTTTTTTGGTTATTATTAACATTGCTGGTATGAACATTTTTTGGTGAACATATGTTTTTGTGTGAACATATGTTTTCATGTCTCTTGGGATGGAATTGTTGGGTTAAATATGGTGAGTCTATGTTAAATTTTTGAGGAACTGCCAAACTGTTTTCCACAGTGGATATACCGTCTCACATTCCCACCATCAGTGCATGAGGGTTCCATTTCTCCATATCCTCATCAACACTTGTTATTTTCCATTTTTTTGTTATAGCCATCCTAGTGGGTACAAAGTGGTATCTCATTATAGTTTTGATTTGCATTTCTCTAATAGCTAATGATGTTGAGCATCTTTTCGTATACTCATTGGCCATTTGTATATCTTTTCTGGAGAAATGTCTGTTCAGATCTTTGCCCACTTTTAAAATTGAGTTATTTATCTTTTTGTTCTTGGGTTGTAAGAGTTCTTTATATATTCTGGATATTAGACTCTGTCAGATATATGATTTGCAAACATTTTCTCCTGTTCTGCAAGTTGTCTTTTCACTTTCTTGATAATGTCCTTTGACACACAAAAGTTTTTTATTTTGATGAAGTCCAACTTATCTATCTTTTTTTCTTTAATTGGTTGTGCTTTTAGTCCATGGGATCCTTGAACTTAAACCCCCACTACCAACTAGGTAGTCTCTTCCTCCCTTTACTTTCTGGAGAAAAAATCTGGTGGGTCACCAGCCAGTCAATGGCTGGCTCAGGAATTTGGGGAGCAGGAGCGATGGAGGGAGGAGGAATCACATGGAGAAACATGGCTACCAGGTGTATGCTTTCAGCAAAGGGTAGGGGGGTGGGATCATTCCAAACAACGGAAGGACACACAGGATGGCCACACTCCCACAAGACAATTGTCTAGTATAGCTGACCTGACACCTGGCAGCTGGCTGCCACCCAGTGGTAGAAACAGGCAGGGCTTAGGGGGTATGACTTTACAGTTACTAGTTCAGTTTTGCTTGAAATTTCAGATAGGCCACTCTTTGGGATAGGAAGTATTTGGCTTTGGGGTTGTTTATGGCTCAACTGGCTTGTCTTCATAAGCTTGAAATGCCGACACTGGTGTGCTCCTTCCACAAGGCAGATCGCTACATTCCAGCAGGAAGGCATCACTGTTCTAGGTGGAGCTGTTTGCGTGGTGACCCATTTGTGCTCCAGTTATATGCTACTTCTGCTTTTTATTGGTTTCTAACCTGCCAACAGTAGGCCCCTTAATTTGAGGTGATTTTCCGGCAGTGAGAGACCCGTTAGGGTGACAGCTGTGGCTGTGAATCAGAGCAGACGCAGCCCCTTCGGCTTAGGTTTGACCTCCTTCCTCCAAACTCTAAACGATCAAAATAACTAGCCGTAAATTAGAGAGAGAAGAGAGGGGACACGTTTAGCGGACTAATTATGTAAAAGTTATAACCCAGTAATAACATCTTCAAAGTATTCTACACCCCAATTCAATTCAACTCTTGATTTGCCAGTGACAGAAATTCATCTTAAGTGACAGAAATCCATCTTAAAGAGGCTTAAGCAACAGGGGAATTCAGAGTAAATATTTTGGGATATCTCAAGTAATCAAAGGCAGGTTGGATAACCAAATTATGAATTTGGAATGTGTGTTGCATGGCCTCACGGATAGTGGGAACCTATATTCAGTCTTACTTAAACTCTCTCTCAGTCTACGCTTCGGTCTGAGTTGACTTCATTCTCTTTCATGGCAAATGAGCATTCCCCCAGAGCAGGGAACCAACCATGGAAAAGCTCAACTACACTTCACCCTGCAGCTGCTACCAAGAAGGGTCTATATTAGTCAGAGTTCAGTTGCAGATGACAGAAACCCATCCTGCAAATTTAAGCAAAAAGCAGACACCTGGTGGTCGTGTTTTACCACGTGATCCCCGCTCCCTCCATCGCCCCCAGAAGTAGGTGCTTACAGAGTCACTGGAAGAGCCGGGAGAAACTGCAGGCACCAGGCTGAGGCTCCAGGAACAGCTGCAGAGTTTCCTGCCACAGTCAGGCCACCCCCTGTCCCTGCTGCTCTCTGTGCAAGTGAAATTGATGTCCTGTGTTCTGCTTCTTGACACCCACAAAGCTAAGAACCAGCCACTTGGATCTCAGCTACAACTGTCACAGAAAACCGAACATCTGCAAACCGCGCTTGCCCAGAAACGGCTTCACAATGTGAACTGCCTTCCACATTTCTCAGGGGCATCTGCTTGGTGTCAGTTAAGTCACATGAAAAACCCAGTTATAAAAGAGTCTGGGTAAGGGCATGGAGAAATTGGAACCCTTCTGCACTGTTGGTGGGAATGTAAAATGGTGTAGTCATTATGGAAAAGAGTATGGAAGTTTCTCAAAAAATTAAAAATAAAACTACCATAGGACCCAGTAATCCCACTTCTTGGTTTACATTCAAAAGAACGGAAAACAGGATCTCAAGGAGATATTTGCACACCCATGTACATTGCAGCATTATTCCCAATAGCCAAAAGGTGGAAACAACTCAAGTGTCCATCCAACGAATGAGTGGATAAAGCAAATGTGGTATATACATACAATGGAATATTAGTTAGCCCTAAAAATGAAGTAAATCCTGTTACATGTTACAACATGGATAAACCTTGAGGACATTATGCTGAGTGAAATAAGCCAGTCACAAAAAGACAAATACTGCATGATTCCACTTATACGAGGTACTTAGAATACCCAAAATCAGAGAGACAGAAAGAAGAATGGTGTTAGTCAGGGGAGGGGGGGGGGGGAAATGGGGAGTTGTATTTTAATGAGTATAGAGTTTTAGCCTTGCTAGTTGGAAAAGTTCCAGACATCTGTTGCACAGCAATGTGTATGTAGTTAATATTAATGTACATATACTTAAAAATGGTTAAGAAGGTAAATTTTATGTTATGTTTTCTACCACAATAAAAAAAGTCTTGGTGATATGTTCTTTAGCTTTCCTTCCTCCAACATGCAGTCATGCTACAAGGAGATGGGAACAGAGTTGAGAAAGTGCATCTGCAATATCTGGAATAGATCTTGACGTTTGCCCCGTTTCAAGTTTAAAATTCTGTGGGAGGACTCCACATGGGCTGGATTTGGTCCTGAACCACCCCTGTCCTAACGAATGTGGCTATCAGGGAGCCACGTGATTGGATAGGAGTGAGGAAGCACCCCTGTCAAGCTGGGAGACTCCTCTGAAACCACTGATTGGACAGGAGTGAGTGAAAGTCCCTCTGATGGCCTGCAAAGCCCTAGGTGCTCTGGTCCCTATTCACTCATTGGCCTCATCTCCTACTGCTCTCCACTGGCTCACCCTGCTCTGCCTTAAATACGTCAAGCCCACTCTCACTCCAGCCTTTGCACAAGCTATTCTCTGCCTGGAACATCCTCCCCTGAGATAGTCACAGGATGCACCTCCTTACATCACTCAAGTCTTGGCTCACACACCCCTTTCTCAGCAAGGCGTGCCCTGACCATCCTGTTCAAAATCACAGACTACTTCCCTCCCCTGACACTCACAACCCTCTTCATCCTGCTTTATAGTTTTCTCTTTTCAATGTTCATACTACCTTCTAACATATAATTTACTTACTTATGCTTTTGACTTTCTCCCCTCTCCATGAGGGCAGGGAGTTTTTGCACGTTTTGTTCTTTGATGGATTCCAGGCACCTAGAGCTGTGCTGGGCTCTAGGTACCCAATAAATTAGATGGATGGATGGACAGACGCATGGATAGATGAACAGATGGACACAGGGGTGAGTGAATGGATGGATAGATGGATGGACTAATTACCAAATGAAAGGGAAAGTGCTATTATTAGCCAAAGCGAATGGTTCTGGGCAGAAAACAATAAGAGTTGTCTACTACATTCAGCATTTATCGAGTCCTTACCACATACCAGGCACTGTGAAAACTTAGATGCGTAAGAAATGGCTCAGGAACTCAGAGACCTCTCGAACGTGTCTCGCAGAAAGAAAGAAAGGCAGAAACTATGGTAATATTTAGTGACTAAATGAGAAGTGGTATTTTTAAGAGAACTATGGTTCAGAGAAGGGAGTGTTTCATTTGTTCTTGGATAATCAGAGAAGGCTGTTTGGGGAGGAGACCGGGCCTGAGTTGGGCCTTGAAAAGACAATGAACTCAGGAAAGAAGATATTCCAGGCAAGGACAGCTCCAGGAATAAAGAAGAGACCACAGGAACAAGCAGAGAAAATATTCCCCACTTTATAAAACAAAAAAGTGAGCCACAAAGAAGGAGCTTGTATGCTGAGGTCTCCCCCATGCCCGCACCCACAATTCTATAGGTGCTTGTGTTTGATAGCTTACCATACAAAAGTGTGCAAGGCCACTTGGATGGGGGATATCCCCCTGGGGCAGGGAGTAAGGAGGAATCCCTATAAACTAGTGCAAAGGAAGTTCTCCATGCCCTTCTTGACAGAGATTCCATGTGTATAACCCAAAGTGAGAAGGTCAAAAGCAATGTTTCTGGGGCTGGCCCATTGGCTTAGTAGTTAGATTCTTGTGCTCCACTTTGGTGGCCTGGGGGCAGGTTTGGATTCCGGGTGCAGACCCAGCACTGCTCATCAAGCCATGCTGTGGCGGCATCCCACACAAGGTAGAGTAAGATTGGCACAGATGTTAGCTCAGCGACAATCCTCCTCAGGCAAAAAGAAGACTGGCAACAGACGTTAGCTCAGGGCCAACCTTCCTCACAAAGAAAAAAAAAGAAAAGAAAAGCAACATTCCTATAAAAAAACTCACACACAAAAAGGAGGAAATTGTGGGATTCCAGTCACATTGGAGAGTCTAAATTAGAGGTTCATTAAACTGGGTGTGTAAATGGGTTGCACGTGTCTGTGACAAATATTGAGTATATGTGCAGTTCCCCAAGTCCTTGTTACTTTTTTATTTGGAGAATTTTCTTCTTCTTCTGAGCTTTTCCCATCCTATTGAAGCTGAGGAAGGCCTTGCCTTTCACAGCCACAAAGGCCTGTGAAGACCATCATAGTGTTTTCCTAATAAATGGAAAAAAATTTGTTTAATCTATGGTGGAGAAGAATTGTATCACCTCCCTGGAAAGCAGAAGCCATTTCAGTCATTTTATGCTTATGATAGAATTTTTTTCTTCTAGTTAAAAGTGGTTTGCATGACCACGACCATCGCTGCGATGATGCCTCTATTCCAATTCCCAGAACCTGGGAATATGTGGCAAAGGGCATTTTGCAGATGGGATTAAGGTGAGGACCTTGAGATCAGGCCTCCATCCCGCAACATCCAGGTGAGCTCAATCACGTGGGTTCTGAAAATCTGAGCACCTGTCCCAGCTCTGGTCAGAGGGAGACGTGACCACAGCGGGGTCAGAGAGCTGTAACCTTGCCAGCTTTGAAGGTGGAAGAAAGGGGTGACAAGCCAAGGGATGAGAGTGGTTTCTGGAAGCTAGAAAAGGTAAAAAACATCTTCTCCCCTGGGGCCTCCAGGAAGGAACACAGCCCGTCAACACCTTGATTTTAGCCCGATGAGTCCTGTGTTGGACTGCTGACCTCCAGACCCGGCAGATCATAAATTTGTGCTCTTTTAAGCCACTAAGTTTGTGGCAATTTGTTATAGCAGCAATAGAAAACAAACACAATGACAAAAGTGAACTTTGCAGAGAAGATTTTTAAAAAATACACGACGACAGAAGGCACATGGGTGAGGCAGGGATTCTCTCCCTGCCATTCTCTGGGGACGTTTTCTCCCCCACTGCCTAGTAACACTCATGTGTGGAGGGGACTCGCAGCACTTTCTCATATGCTCATCACATTCTGCAGTACTGTGAAGAGCAAGGACGAAAATACAAAATAGAAATGAATGGAAAGCACACTCTTCCAAATGTTCATAAAGAGCAACTATATTTTGTAAGCTTATCTCATTTCTCTTGGCATTTAGGAAAGTCTTATTTGAATGTGCCAACCTTGTCACCACTGAGTTTTGGGGTGTCAGGGCAGTCATGTGTTCATCCTTGAGAAGCAATGTTAAAAATCAGGCAGTTTACCCACACCCCAAACAGGATGATAGTTAACATTAGAAAATGACAGGAGATTCTTAAGGGGAAGATGATAAAGGAGAATAGAGTCAAGACCATGAGGTCCAGCCCCGTCGTCTTTGGAGGAGAATCATTGTCCTCCAAGGTTGGCCATAGAGGACACAGATTTTATTCATTTTCACCTTAATATTGGAGGAATATTTGAAGCTTAACATTAGAGATTTTCAGGCTTTGAATTAAATGGGGAAATCACATACCCTTTTCCCAGAATTGTTTTTCTTTCTTGAGATCACCATTGCAAGCTATTAGTGCTTCATTTTGCCTCCTTAAAGCTACAGTGAATAAATTTCTCATGAGATGACATGGAACTATTATTAAAGTTATAGGAAACAAACAGAATACTCATAGGAAATGTGACCCCAGTTATGAAGGTCAGCCTGTCTGCTTCCATAGTTCCTGGAAAATCTCAAGGTGTTATTTGTAGTTGAATATACCTTCCCAAACCAACACATGTAGAGTGGACATCCCTCATCTGCATGGTCACAGCCATGGAGCTCTATGAAGCCTCGCTGTGCAATAGGAACTTCCCAATATCATGGCCACAGTTGATTGGTCTGGGAGTGAGCAACTGACCCAGATTGGTAGATCAATCTCTTCTCTAAGAATTTAGAATTGGAGAAAGAGACAGGGAGAGAGAAATGGGGAGACAGGGAGACAGAAAGAGGCAGAGAGAGACAGAGAGAGAAGTATTTCTGGAGAGTCTCTACTGTAATATTTAAACTCAAAATCTGTTGGAAGAGGAGGTTTTTTCTATCAGGTGAATGAGAAAAGCAGTGGAAGCCAGCCTGTCTTTCTGAAAGACAGAGAAGAATGAAGTGGACACAGAGATTCCCTCTTGACTCTGTCTCAGGCTCTGGTTCCCATCTGCTCCTGTCTAAGCTTTGTTCGTACCCTGGAGTGTTCTAAACACCTCCTTGCCTGTTTTCTAAAGTCTCCTTTTGCTTAAGCTGGTTTGAGTGGTTTTCGTTCACATGCACCCAATGAGTCCTGGTTGAACAAGACCCAGTGCTGAGGAGCGAGTGTGATATGCGATGACACGGTTTTTGGAGGGAACACAGCCTTGGCAGCCCACTGTATCACCCACCACCACCGACAGTGCTTCCCTTCTGCTTCCCTTCCCTAGATATGCAAGAACTAACCAGAAAAGAAGGCTGCTTTTAAATCCCTCTCTTGAAATGTAAGGAGGAGGGTCAGAGAGCCCCTTGCTGGTCTCAAAAATAGCTCTCTGTTTCATTCTCCTTTCTCCTACATACATCTCAGGAGGAAAAATAAACTAAGGAACTGATTGCTTTAGTTATTTACAAAAATGGCTAGAACTGGAAGAAATGAAAGAAGAAACTCTTACTAGTGGACTATACCGCAGAGGGCTGCCACCAACCAGAATTTATGTGATGATGAATTAGTGCACTGTGTCTGCGAAAATCAAAATCCGCATGTTCTCCCTGCCCTCAAAAACACAGACACCAAGCCTCTCTCTCTCTCACACACACACTCCTCACTCAGTCTTAATGCCCCATGTCCCACTCTGTCAATTCAGGGGTAGGGAGACAGAGTTTCCTTAGATCACAGAAATAATCACATGGCAGAGAAGTGGCTGTATGTTAAATCCCTCAAACCCAGTATGATGCAAAATCCAACCTGAGCTAATCCAGGGCGTTAGCGCATTAAAGCCATGGCATGCCTTGTTAATATCAGTTTCCAACACTGTCCCAAACAGAAAAGACTCCCTGGGCACGTGCAGCTTCTCTGCTATCTAACTTGGGCCAGTTCTCTTAACAAACAAAAAAAATTCTGAAATATATTTGCTTTAACCATCCTAATGAATTTATTCTACACAAAGCAAACTTATTCTCTTGCACCATTTCAATAACATCCTGTATTGCTAATAAGAAATTAAAGGAATCTGATTTTTTTTTAATGTCAGGAATATTTATTCTCTTGAAGAACTGAAGATTATAGATCCCAAATCTAAAATATCTTAAATCCATGTGCTCTTTACTACCTAAGCAGGAAAGGAATTTATGAGGGCAGGGAATATAACAGTGGAATCTTTGTTTAATTCAAAATTCAAACATTTTGAATTTAGAAATAGTTACTTCGTATAGGTGAAACCCTATAAAAATGCTGATACATGCCTATCACGAGGTTTATGAGTGTGAGATTTGGTCAGGGAGGACTTGCTTTCAGCACTACCTGTGCTACTTCCCAGCTATTGTTACTACTTAAGCTCTCTGGACCTCAGTTTCAGCATCTGTACAGTGGAGGAGATATCAACCTCAAGGGTTGCTGCTGCGCCAGGTGTAGGGCACCTCAACTGACCCCCCACACATGAAGGGCAAGGAGAACCTCCAGACATTCTAGGGAACCAAAGGCTCTTTCTTTTCTTCTCTCTTCTCAGGGTTTTTCTAGTCCCAGTTTCCCTCTCCTATAACTAGGCTTAAAGAACTGCTCCAAGCAAAAGGGATAGATAGACATTACTCAGAGAACTTCAAAAAGGAAGACCAAGATATCCATGTAGGAGATAATTTCTTCAACCCCAAATGCATTTTAGAGCATTTCCTTTCTTTCTTTCTTTCTTTCTTTCTTTCTTTTCTGGCTTTCAAAGAATAATAGGGAATATTACGCATTTGTCTACTAAGACAAACAAAACAAAACCCTGTTCAATTGCTCTTATTTGACCTAGATTTACAGGCTTGCCAGGTCTCATAAAGCATGTGTTGAAATTCTTATTCTCACTCCACCTCAGTCCCCTAACTAGCCTAACTCTACCCCCATGACCCCTCTCTCCCCTTGGAGATGAAACTAGGATCATTCAGACGATGCTGTCTGGATGCTTCTTGTGGCTAAGTCAGCCCAGCCCAGCTTAGTGCAGACACGCTTGTCTAAGGGAGCAACGATTTATGTCAGGAGAGGGAAGGCAGGCATGTCTCCAGCCTCACATAATTTTCACAACAATCTTGCACTGCAGTTATCATTTTACTCACTTGACAAAGAGGGATCTGTGGCAGAGGAAGATGCAATAGCTCTCCCAAAGCCCCATGTCTATCTGACTTCAGAATACTCTGCAGCCTGAGTGGTCCTCATGGAGGATAACCCTCATCATGCCACTTCTCTGCTGGAAAGCTCCCAGTGGTTTCACATCACTTTCAGTAACGTACAGACTCCTTCCCTACAGCCTGCAAGACCTATCATGATCTGGTCTCTGACTTCTTTTCCAAACCAGCCAGGCGCTGGCAATCAGGAATGCTGACATAAATTTGCTAATCAGAGCAAATCTCAGTAATATCCTATCAGGTAACAAAATGTAATGTTTGGGATTATTTCTTCTGCAGGGCAGACATCAGTCATCTCTATACTCTTGCTATGGGTCAGAATCATTCGCATTGCTATCAGTTTTCTACATTGTAATTTCTAGCCCTATAAAGTGGTACAAAACCCATCAATAGAAAGACAACTAGAGGGGTCACCCCTATGGAATCAGCTAATCCCCACAGCATCCGCTAAACAAGCCCAGCACTCCACTGAAAGCACATTCAGTAATCTCTTTTGCATATTTCCAAGTCTTGGACAGTTTTTCCTAACAATAACTTTGCTGTATCTTGGCTTTCCATGTACTTGGGAGAAGATTAGTGTCAGGTCCTGCTTTCCTGCCCAGAGTCAAATCCATGGGTTGGAAGTGGTTCAGGGTAGAAGAAGGGAATTGTGGGTTCTGCTGATTTGGGCAGAGGGAGCATTTTCCAAGTTCATGGCTCTGAACAATGCCTGGTACATGACAGGCATTCAATAAACTTTTGTCAAATATATTAACGAAGGAGCACAGAGTTGAGAGGTACATGCATACTTGGGTTTGCGTCCCAGCTCTGTCATTTACTAGCTGGGTGACCTTGGTCTTCAGAGTCTCAGTCTCCACACTTATAAGATGGAGATAATAACACCTACCTGGCAGGGTTTTTGTAAAGATTCAAAACAGTGTTTTTGAAGTACCACACATGGTGTCTAGCATCGGAGGCCTTCAATATACAATAGATATTAGTTTACACATAGGTGATAACTTACTCTACTCACAGAGGCAACCAAATATCTCCTGCAAAAAACTGGTGGGTGGATTTTCAGCCCTAAATTCTTCCTTGTTGTTATCCTAATAATCAAAATCATAACCAAAGATAGGAAACCAAATCAGCAAATTCTTAGCAACAAAAGAAATCAAGTTTTTTTTTAAAAAAAACTTTTCAGTATGGAGAACTTTAAGTATATACAAAAGCAGACATCACCAGCCCCAGCAACCATCAACCTGTGGCCAGTTCTTTCCCATCCGCTGTCCCCTTCCAAAATTATTTTGAAGCAAATCCTAGACATGACAGGAGAAGAAAATTTTTCCTTCTATCCTCTTAGGTTCAGTGGCTGGGAGTGACTGTAAATTAAACTGACAAAAGACAGATTAACAGGAGAGAAGGCACGTAAATTTCTTAATTTTAATGTTATGTGCACAGAGACATCGCAGAAGGAAGTGAATACCCAAAGGAGTGGTGAGATTTGAGAGTTTATATACCATCTTAACAGGGGAAAAGCGGGAAGGAGGGACAGAGGGACACTTCTGGGAGGACAAATAACTTCTTAGAAGTAGGGCGAGAAAGGGCACTATGGAAACACAAATGACTTTTTAGAAAGATAAATGGGTCTGTAGGAGAATAGGTGAAGACATGAAGCTTGTGACAATATCCATCTGAGTGTGGAGTCCTTCTCTCCTCTCCCAGAAAGGAAGATCAGAGTTGCTCCTGGGAGGGGATTTATAACATTTGAGTTCTTTGGGGAGGCATTGCTTTTAGGCAGATAAGGGATTTCAGGAACTCAAATGCCTGCATCTAAAAATAATTCTTATGCCAAAGTGGCATACTTTGGTGGCGTATCCTAATTCCCTTCAACATTAAATCACTTCCTCCATTGATGAAATCAGCTGTTTTTAAAAGGCAGCTCCGTATGTAAAAGAGATGTTAGGAGGACAAGAATTGTCTAAAGGAGAATTAGAGGGGAGGCACCCTCAGGAGGTGCACTCCAAAGTTGGACGTGCAATTCATGGAAAGTGACGGGCTCAGAACACTCTAGCTCAAAATACAGCACTTCAGCACATTGAATATTTTAAGCTGAAGGAGGTTGAGAAAACAGCAGAAGCAGGAAGGCCTCTCTGAACTTCCCCTGCCCTTGTCCCCTGAAGCAGGTCGTAAGACCCTTACGTGAGCTGTTCCCTCCCTATACCAAGAGGAAAGGACCACCCTCATCTCCTAGACAGAGGGACACAGAGAGGAATCTGAATGAACAGGCCTTGTTAAATTGCCCTCCCACCCCCGCCTTACTGCACTTCCCTCCTACTCCTTAGCCTATCATATTCCACCACAACTGTGCACCTGCCATCAAACCTAGCATAAAAATACTCAGGTGTAACTGTTCTTCAGGTCTTCCTTTCCTTATGAAGGCTCCCATGTCACATAAAACTTACATTAAATAAACTTGCATGCTTTTCTCCTGTTAATCAGTCTTTGTCAGTTTAATTTTCAGACCCCGCCAGGGACCTTAGGAGGGTTGAGGAAAACTTTTTCCTCCCCTACATAAGCCTGGGATCCCACTGAGACTTGATTTGTATCAAGCTCAGGCAGTAAATGAAATGTTTTTTTGTGATCATTTAACTGTAAGATAGATCTATGTCTGACAGACCACTTTTACCATTTCTCCTAATTCTTCCTGGAGGCTGACCTCTTCCAGAAAGTATAATCTGAGTCACCGAAGGCTGCGGGCAGGGTCCTTCACAGGACGTGTGTTTGGGAGTCTACCTCTAGAATAAGACAAATGTAGATTCAGTTGAAGAGAAGCTAATGATTTCCCTAACGCTTTCCCAAGGAAAGAGAATAGACTCAGAGACTTGAGTCTGGGAGTGGTAGTTGTTTTAGACAGACTTGAGAGACCAGAGAAGTTAAATCCTAGGTGGAGTGATGTAGGAGGAACATTACAAAAAAGTAGTAAAATATACGATCTTTTTAAATTTTTTTTTTACTGAGGGATAGTTGACATACAGTATTGCATTAGTTTAAGGAGTACAACACCGTCGGAGCAGAAGCAGTAAAAAGGCGCTGACTCCAAAACCTGAGTGTGTGGAACAGGGCAGGTCAAGCTCAGTGTAAGCCAGAAGAGTTAGGACTTAGAGTAAGAGGAAGATACGAGGTAAGTATAAGAGGCCTTAATTCTCCCTGTGGAAAGTAACAGAGACTTTTCTCCTTCCTGCCCTTTCCTTTCAGAATTTCGTTCTCCACCCTTTTTAAATGTATGTAAATCTTTTTAATAGCTAAATAAGCCTCTTGCCAGTCTCACAACTCAGGAAAATTTCCTCAAGGACCTGTCAGCCACCTCTTTGGGATGTAATGATTAAGAAAAATAAGGCCCATCCCCCAGTGTCCTGGGAAGAGATGGGTCTAACTTGTCACTGGACACTGCAAGTTGCAAAACCTATCTAGTGCATCCACCCCTCAGCCCCAGACAAGAGGGAGATTTCCCTGTGTCTCTGCAATCCCGTCATTGCAATCCCTTCAAACCATAAACATTCTGGTTTAATGCTTAGTCAATATTAAAATTGTTTTCTTTCTCTTCCACTTTTGTGGAGAGATTTTCTGGGCTGGGAGATTTTGTTTTTGATTTTATTTTCCCAACAATTGCCTGAAACCCAAAGAAAGGGATGAACTTGGGGTCTAAGAGAAAGGTTAGTACTTTCCCAAAGGCCAGGGAAATGGAGAAAATTAGCTCAGATTTTGACCGGAAAGTAAAAACAAAACAGAGGACAGTGAGGAAAAAAGTAGTGTGGTAGTTAAAACCACATATTTTGGTCTTGGATAACCTTAGGTTCAGGTTCTAGTTTCAACCCTTACTAGGTAGGCGAGCTATCTTTTCTGAATCTCTGTTTTCACCTGTAAAATAGGCACAGATAGCACCTACCCCAGAGAGATTTCATGAGGATAAAATAATGCAATCAAAGCACTTAGTAGAAGCCTCCCACACTGGGGTCAGCTCAGTAATTCTTAAATACTCATAAGATATACTCTAAGTATTTATAATAACTTCTGGAAGTTACTGTAAAAATCTGAATTACATTTAAATTAGTGCTGAACTACCTTTAAAACCTAATGCCTGTTGAACTGTAACCCAGTGATTTGGAAATGGTTCCAAGATCACCTGACTCTCCGTCAAATCACACTGGGCCAGAGTAGACACAGTAGGAGAGGCTTAGGAGAGATGCAGAGCATTATGGACTGGGATTTTGACAGAGTCACTTTTGGAGATTTATTATTTTTTTTTCGTGTCTTGTTTTTTTTATTGAGTTAATGATAGGTTACAATCTTGTGAAATTTCAGTTGTACATTAATGTTTGTCATTCGTGTTGTAGGTGCACCACTTCACCCTTTGTGCCCACCCCCGACCCCACCTTTCCCCTGGTATCCACTAAACTGTTCTTAGTCCATAATTTTAAATTCCTCACATGAGTGGAGTCATACACAGATTATCCTTCTCTCACTGGCTTATTTCACTTAACATAATTCCCTCAAGGTCCATCCATGTTATTGCAAATGGAATGATTTTGTTCTGTTTTACAGCTGAGTAGTATTCCATTGTATATATGTACCACATCTTCTTTATCCATTCGTCTGTTGATGGGCACTTAGGTTGCTTTCATGTCTTGGCTATTGTAAATAATGCTGCAATGAACATTGGGGTGCATAGGACTTTTGGGATTGCTGACTTCAAGCTCTTTGGATAAATACCCAGTAGTGGAATGGCTGGATCATATGGTAGTTCTACTTTTAATTTTTTGAGGAATCTCCATACTGTTTTCCATAGTGGCTGCACCAGTTTGCATTCCACCAGCAGTGTATGAAGGTTCCTTTTTCTCCACAACCTCTCCAATATTTGTTACTATTAGTTTTAGATATTTTTATCATTCTAATGGGTGTAAGGTGATATCTTAGTATAGTTTTGATTTGCATTTCCCTGATGATCAGCAATGATGAGCATCTTTTCATGTGCCTATTGGCCATCCGTATATCTTCCTTGGAGAAATGTCTGTTCATGTCTCCAGCCCATCTTTTGATTGGGTTGTTTGATTTTTTGTTGTTGAGTTGTGAGAGTTCTTTATATATTATGGATATTAAGCCTTTGTCAGATATATGACTTGCAAATATTTTTTCCCAGTTAGTGGGTTGTTTTTTTGTTTCAATCCTGTTTTCATTTGCCTTGAAGAAGCTCTTTAGTCTGATGAAGTCCCATTTGTTTATTCTTTCTATTGTTTCCCTTCTCTGAGAAGGCATGGTGTCCGAAAAGATCCTTTTAATACTGATGTCAAAGAGTTGGAGATTTATTTTTAACCTGATTGATTCCCCAGATGGGAGCAGTAGAAAAGTATCCGTATGCTCCAAAATCTGCAAAAAAAAAAAGTCAAGTTTGTAGGTGACACTGGGCTCAAGTTTATCACATCTCTATATAGTGGAGGAAAAAAATCTTTTCCTTCTATCCTTCCAGTTTCTTGGCCAGGGCTCCTGCTGTGAAAGGCAGATTAGAGAGAGAAAAACAAACAGCTTATTAACATGTATATCTCACGTATGCATGGGAGAAACTCAAGGATGAAGAAACTCAAAGAGGTGGCTAGAACTTGAGCTTAAATACCATTTTCAGCTAAAACAAATGAAATGTGGGGGAGGGAAGTTATGGGAAAGTGGCCAGAAAAAGTATAGTCAACAAGAGTAAGTTTTGTTATGCAAATTTAAGTGCCTTCTCAATTAATAAGAGTCTGTTATGATTCACAGTCATCTTTCTCTTCCTGGTACAGAGAAGGAGACACCTTACAAATGGTGATTTCCTTGCTAAAGGGTAACTTCTACTCTGTTTTCAGAGATTTTCCTATGTCTGTTGTTTCTCAAAATAATCCGTATGCCAAAGAGGCCTATTTAAGGTGGCATATTCTGGTCTCTTATAGTCATATTTTGGGGTGGCATATTCTGTCTCCTACCCTTACCTTTTCATGGTCCTCTGACAGATGTCAGGAGTACTTTGTGGACTCTGGTGTGGTGAGCATTACTCACCCCTAGACCATCAGCATGTGTAAGCCTGAATCCTTGACTGTGTGGGGCCTCCCATTCAGGAGTATACACCTGCCTGTGGCATGAGACATTTCAGTGCATTCTCAAATATAACTGGCATTCCTAATCACTTCTGAAATGACAAGTGGTTTTTTTTTTTCTTTCATGTAAAACAGACATTATTTCTTGGAGCTCTCTCCTAAATGCTCCAAAGTCAGTATTGGAAAATGTTGACTATGGAGCCATAGAAACCTCACTGGGAAGTCAGAACGCCTGGTGAAAATGCTCAGAACACTTGTCAGAGCTCCCAAGAGTTGATGAAAGAAATTTCATGCTCTAGTGGGTTTCTCCAAAGTCAAGGAGCCTCATTACAAAGCTGGCTTTGTGAGGAGGCCATAGCTCTGGGGCAGGGCCTACCGGGCCAACTTCCAGGCCCAGAAGTTAGTCCCAAGCCTGAACCCAGCTGGAAAACTGCAATGTGCTAGGGGAAAACACTGGGAGGATAAAAAGGCAACTCATTAAATTGCCTGCCTGCCACATAAAACACAGATAGCTTGAGAGATAGGGAGTAAGTATAATTTCTCAGATCCAGAAATAGTGATTTCAAGTGGGTTCATCATAAGAGATCTGCTTCAAAGTTGGAGGACAGATCTTCCACTCTCAAGAACTCTGCTGGGAACGTATGTACGCAGATGTCACACACATCTGTTCTAAACTAAATTAACATGTTCAGGGTGGGAATGAAATTTTAAGGCCTCAAAAATAACCCCAGGGATAAGAGAGCTATTCAAAGGGGAATTTTTAAGTGCCTAGAGTAGGAATTCTGAACCTTGGGGTAAAAGAAGATCCATTGCTCACTATACAGCTCAATCTATGTTGAACTATGCATCTTAATAGAATTCAATTTGATGACCAATAGATACAATTTATTCTGTCACTTTAGCCTAAACTCAAAAATAATAACCATTGTTTTCATCATGTGTGATGCAAACGATAAAAAAAGCATTTGTAGAACCCAGGTAAGTGCCCTGCCTAACACTGAACTTGAAAATATTTTGTAATTGATGATAAAATTTACTAACTACAACCTAGAGGTATTATACTTGTGACTTGTTTTTTTCCAAAAGAATATAAGTATGCAAACTCTGATGAGCCTAAAGTGGCTTTTTCTATACAATATTCTGGATAAATATCTAACCACCATGTCCGTTACAAAACATGCAAGTGCTAATTCTTCTTACTTGTTATCAGGTGTGTTTTCTGGTGGATATAATGACGTGGCCCACAGAGCACAAAAGTCTGTTAAAGATACCAGGAGTTTGCAAATTCTTTCAAAAGGCAACACAAGGCCTCTCACTAAAGCAGGAGTCTAACAAACCAACAAGTAAGAATTGGTTGGTGCAAGCATTTAAGTTGCTATTCAAGGGTATTTTTATTCTTAAAATCCTACTCTCACCTTGCTTTTCTTTAGTCATATTGATGCCCTTCTTTTACTTTATGAAAAGAGGTTTGCATTGGATTTTCCCATAAATTATCGCCAAGGCTTTTAACCTTTCAAAACATTTTTTGAACTTCTGAGTGGTGAGTTTAGCTCTTATGGCTCCTCAGTAAAGATTAAAGAGACTTCAGAGATGGGTACCACTCATTCTATTCATTTGGAGCCACATGACGCTTTCATTTATAAGTATTTTGGTCACAGTACAAGGCATCACTGTTTAATAATAAGCATTTGAAATAATTACTTTATATTAAAGCATTTTAAACACCAGAAGGGTAGTAGACACACTTAAGAGGAATCACAAAAGCAATGATTCAGTGTCAGTGTTATACCGATATCCATGAAGGCCTAGAGTCACGTTCTTGCAGTTTATAATTTCAATTGAGTCCTAATTGATTAAGACCCCTTGAGTTTGAGGACATTCCAGGCAGAGGGGAAACCTTGAGCAAGGATTTGGAAGTAGGAATGTACAAGGCCCATGTGAGGAACAGAAAGTTGTCCAGTTTGGCTGGATCATATGGTAGATATAGGATGGTTAAAACAAGAGATTAGGTTGAAAAGAGATGCTCAGAGCATAATGTAAGAGTTGAAAACCAGACTGAGATCTCTTTATGATTCTGAGGGCAATAAGAGCATGCTGGATATTTTTAAGCATGGACCTTGCAAGATTCCAGCCAGGCTTTAGAAAGATTAATAGAGCAGTGGCTTGTGGAATAGAATGGGGGAGTTAGGAGCGGGGAGGGAATTTGAGCCAGGATTGGAGTCAGGAGGCGAAGTTGGAGTCATTACAACATTTCCACTTGGATGGCCCCAGGCCTTTCAGACTTAAGATGGCCAAGACAGAACTCTTCATTTTCTCCCACCAAAAATACTCCTCCCCTAATCTTCACCATCTCAATAAATGCCACCACTGTCCACCCAGTCCCTCTAGTCAGAAACTAGAAGTCATGTTTGACTTCTCCCTTTCTCCTAACCCGCATGTGCCCCATTAGGAAGTCTTGACAGCACTACCCCAAAAGAACATCCCTTATCCAACCACTTCTCTCCATTTTTCTACCAAAACCCAAGACTAAGGTGCCATGAACCTTCACCTGGACAACTACAACAACCTTCTGAATGGTGTCCCTCTGCTCGCATTCTCCACGTGGCTCCCAGAGAGATCTACTCAAAGTAAAAATCAGATCATATCACTCTCCTGTTTACAACTCTCCAAGGGTTATCTGTTGCATTTAGAATAAAATCCAAACTTTTTATTCTAGACTAAAAGCCCCAACATATTCTTCCCTCTGCTTAACTCTCAGCTTTGACCTCTCCTCTTATTCATGATGCTTTAGGCTTCTTTCTGTCACTTGAACACACAAGGCTCAGTCTCACCTCAGGGCCCTTTTAGTTCCTGGATACCAGTAGCATGTCTCTGAAAACAAAAGCCTGTGCAGTAGCAGCTGGGTTTCATTCTTTCACTGTGAATTTTTATAGGGCAGGGATGATATCTCACTCATTAAATCTATAGATAGCTTTTCAACAGCCATACATAACGATTTTTGCTTTGTGGTTGCAGCAGCTCTTACAGAAATCGACTGTAATAAAGAAGGTCTTCTTGTGGAGAGCCCCCAAATAAAAGATTCTCCCCGCTCACTTCCACCCTGGGGTGGCATTTGGTTGACACAAACTAGAATATCAAAGGTGGTAGTGGGAAGGGAACGGAGGGGTGAGATTTCTTCTGGAAGGCCTGCCCTGAGGCTCATGGACTCCTCCCACCCCCAACTCCAACTCTGTTCCTTGGGCCATGTCACTTTCTCTATAGAACCCTTGGTTCATTCAAATGCACAACACTTCTCTTACTTTATGCTTCATAAAAGAATATATGTCCTTAAACACTGAAAAATCTCCTCACTTTTCCTACTATATCTTCTCCAAATCACATCCCCAACTAAACTCATCCTTCATATATTTAATACAAATATTCAAAACATTTTCTGCGCATATATACATCAGGTACTAATAAAAAATTATCTCCAAATTTTGTGGCTTGAAATAATTTCTTTTAAGCTCAAGGATTCTGTAGGTTAGGACTCTAAAGTCCTAGGTTGTAGTGAGGATGGCCTGTCCCACTTCACAATGTCTGGGGCTCAGCTACTTAGTCAGGAAGACTCTGACTTGATGCTGGAGACTGAAACCATCTGAAGGTTCATTCACGCACATTCTGTAGCCTGAGATGACTCAAAAGTTAGGACTGCTCACTGAACTGCTCTATCTGGTGAAAAAAACCTAGGAAGACGTCAGGCAGAAGGAACAGTATCCACACACCAAGGTCTCTGGTGGGAGGGAACACAATACATTAGAAGTAATGAGGGAAGGCCAGTGAGGCTAGACAAACACACGCATACACACACACACACACACACACACACACACACACAGAAGAGTCCCAGGTGAGGGGCAAGACCCCACATGCCCTTACAGCTCAGTTTTAAATTTGTATTATACCTTAAGAGCAATGAGGAGCCAGTTAAAGTCTTAAGCAAGAGGGTAAGGCATTGGGCGTTAGGACTCTAACATATGTTTTAGGGGTGTCATTGACTAGTTACCCCGAAGAACTCAAGGGTGGGTTTGAATATTTTAATTGTTTTTCCAAATTGTTTTTCTTCCTTCTGTTTCATTAAGGAGATGCAATCACCAACCTACCTGGACCAGACCAAGCCTCACCACCAGAGCTTCATCTATGACCTGTGCCTTATTTTGAATGCTAAGATCGCCTCTCCAGGAGGAGCTTAGGCCTTATCACCATAACCTGCAGTGTATGTGGAAGCATGTTTTCCAACTGACCCTGTGCAAGAGAATACCCACTTCTCTCTTTTGAATATTCATTCCCCATCTAAAATAAATGTCCCTGCGTCCCTTTGTTTGAGGACGCCATGACTCTAGAAATGATTCCTCATGGTCTCCTATTTGCTGCAAATATACTTTACTTTGTGAGACAACTGCTTCTGGTGGAGAGTCTTACTCGCCAGTAGGGAACCCACTTCAGTTTCGGTAACAGGGGGACCCAATTCAATTCATAACAGATGCTAACAGCATTCCACTGTTGCTAGTCCCTTGGCTATCCCCCATCTCTTGTAGGTAATACTGAGCTTTCCCTCACCTCTATAAATGATTTTCATTAAAGTCTCTTAGGTTAAACCCTTAAAGTATGCCAGGGCTGCTCTGGGACTCTGACTCATACACCCACTTTGAGAGCTACTTAATAAATAAAATGGACAGGACTTGGTGATGGGCTGCATTGGGGATGTGGGGAAAGAAATGAGGGAAAGGGAAGTGTCAGGTGTAATCCCCAAGATTCTACCTTGTGCAATTGATGGGCATGGTGCCTTTCACGGAGATCAGGCATGCAAGGAAGGACCACTGCAAAGGAGATAACAATATGTGATGAGACATATAAAGAATGTATAAGCCACAAAAAAACTCCAACAAATGCTGAATGTCTGTGCATTACAGACTTTATATGCTCTGGACACATAAAGTCGGCGTGGATTCAAATCCTGCCTCTGCCACTTACTAGCTGAGCCACCTCGGACAAAAGATGCTTTTTATTCTTTATTATGTCCATCTTTATCCTTAAAATGGGCATAATAATTCCTGCCTCACAACACTGTTGTGAGGATTGATGAGATGAGCCATACAAAGCACTTAGCAAAGTGTCTTACATTTACTAAGGGAACCATAAATGCTAGCATTAGCCAGTACTACTTTCACACACTTACTTTCCATCTGGAGAAAGGATCACCAACAATAAAGATTTTGAAACGATCCACCTGAATGTGGCCTAATTCCTATTTTCCACTGCAAATTTAAAACTATTTTACATGCAGTGCAGGATGGAAATAAAGTTGCTAGCAGGCTTGTGCTTCTAAAGCTTTCTCTTTTCTATTTGGTTTTTGAACTCAGTAAGCCCATTTAAAACAGTTTCTAACCTCGATGCTGGATATCAATTGGAAATGTGGGTACATTTTAAGCAGGGTAAATATTTTAGGATATCAAGAGGGCTGTGGAAAATTATGTAGTCTGGCCTCTGATTTTTGGATGAGGAAATTAAGACCTGAAAGGCTAAATGACTCATTTGAGGCCACACAACTACAGGCAGAGTTGGGACTACAATCCACACCTCGTGACTCATAAGCTGGCCCTTCGTCTCCAATATGGCAGCCTCTAGCAAAACAGTCCAGAAAATTGTTTCTTGCACAGATTTTAAAATTTATATAATGAAACCAACCCCTTCTAAAGAAAACCACAAGTTAAAATGAGGCATGAGGGACCAAAGTAGGAGCTCAAAAAAATTAGGTTTTTTTTTTTTTAAAGATTGGCACCTGAGTTAACATCTGTTGCCAATCTTCCTTTTTTTCCCCTTCTTTTTCTTCCCAAAGCCCCCCAGCACATAGTTGTATATTCTAGTTATAGGCCCCTCTAGTTGTGGCATGGGGGACACCACCTCAGCATGGCCTGATGAGCGGTGCCATGTCCATGCCCAGGATCCAAACCGGCAAAACCTGGGGTCCCCAAAGCGGAGCATGCGAATTTAACCACTCGGCCATGGGGCTGGCCCCCCAAATTAGTTTTTTAATAAATCCACTGAAACGGTTTCTTCTGAAAAATAGAAGAATGATTTAACTGGCATTTAAACTTTTAAAAATGTATATTCTTAGCAAGGTGCCTGACTACTTTTATGCATGGGAATAGACTTTTCTCACACTTCTGACCTAGGAGTTGCCACTTTTCCAGTTTTATTTTGAAAACTTGGTGATTTTTTTCCTCTCTGACAATAAATTACATTAGTGCTGTGTTCAAAATTATATATCTTAAAAAGATTCTTTTTTAAAGAATTCTGACAATGAACCAATGGAATGTCAGGGAGATGGTTATATACTTTTTATCATCAACTTGGTTTTTGAAGACTGAGTTAAAAAAATCTAAACATCACATCTGGATCAATCATGTTGTAATATTTGTATGTAATTACGTGGGACCACATAAATCAGGTTTCCTGCTTAGATAGAAGGAAGCCGGAGATACAGCGTATTTCTCCATATCATCTTTTCTAGCATAGGAAAGAGAAGATACAGGAAAAAGAAAATCTTCAGGGCAAAACTGGAGGAAAAATTAAAATAAATACTTCCTGATGTTGGGAGAAAGGGATAGAATTTTTCGTAACTGAAAAAAAATAATATAGTACGTTGGGTAGACATAGTATTCAAGAGAAAAGCCAATCTAACTGAACTGGATTATGTTAAAAGGATTCTATTATCTCAAGACTTGGTATCCATAGCAGTGGAGACATCTCTATACTTACTCTTCAAAATAAAGAGGAAAATAAACAGCCAAAGGGTTTGCTATTTCCTAGTATCATATATCATAGCTAATAAGTTACTATTTGACTGAGACATCTTAATAAACCCTACTGTTGTTTTACTTTTGAAACAGGAAACCACCCCCCCCCAAACAAAAAAAGAGGAAATAAGAACATATGACCACACAGAAATGAAAAATCAGCTCACAAGGGAGAGTTGCAACAGCACATCCAAGGAGGGAAAGAGTAACTCTCCGAACTTGGCCCCAGGCTGGCTGATGTCCAAGGCATAGGGGTGTGTTCTGGGCTTCTGCCAAGCTACAGGTCCCTGGTCCCCCATCCCTGCAGGCTCTGTTGGTTTGAAAGAGAGTCCAGACCCAGGAGTGCAAACCTCAAACAAATCAAAGATATTCTAAACGGAGTGCCCAACCAGTGGCAAATGTGCCTTTTGCATATGTAACTGATTGTTGTTACGGGATAATAAGTTTTTATTTATTCATTAAACATTTGCTGCATATTTATACATGCCAGTCACCATGTGAGGTTCTGAGGATGTTAGAGGTCAATGAGACATCCCATCTGACAAGAAGTTCACATCTTGCACAGAATCTAGATATATCAAATTTCCTATTAATTGCAGAAAAGGATCATTAACATCTACCTAGGATGCATTGTTATATAATTCCCTTAGGACCCAGCACAGTTTCTTGCAAACAACTGAAACAAAATAAATTTGACTGAATATAAGAACTCAATGGAATAATCAGGATGAAGCCAAGGAACATCCATTACCTGTAGCAAAGAGGTCTTCAAAACACAAAGCCTCAAATTTTAGTTGATGAAATGAGTGCAATTTAAAAATTGTTTTAAATAAAGATAAATACAATCAAAATTTTCAGAAATAATCATTGGTAAAGCTGGGACTTGAATTCATGCAGTCTGCTTCCAGAGACTTCTGTGCTTGACCACTACACTATGCCACCTCTCAGAACAAAGCACAACAGGAAAAGGGAACAGATGTGAAGTTCTTTCCACAGCCACTGTGATTAAAAAGAAGGAAAGAAAAGAAACAGTTCAAAAGTGCAAACTGCAAACCTTTAGAAGCCGAATGTACAGTTTGAACTACATTCATTCATTCTTTCATTCAATAAATATTTTTTATGTCCCCTCAGCCAGGCGTTCTTCTGGGCATCAGGTTTTTCACGTGAAAACACATTAAATCATTGCTCTTATGGTCTATTTTCTCCATAGGACTTACCACCTTCAAACACACCCTACGATGTACTTATTTATTAAACTTACTGGTTATTGTCTGTCTCCTCTTAGCAAAAGGTAAATTCCATGAGGACGCAACATTTTTGCTTTGCTCCCTGAGAAAAACTGCCCCACAACAGTGCTTGGAACAATTCCTTTACAATCTGAATGCCTTTATTTCTTTTTTGCCTAATTCTCCTTCTAGAATCTCCAGCAGAAAGTTGAACAGAAGTGGCAAGAGTGGAATCCTTGTCTTGTTCACGATCTTAAGGAGAAAGTATCTACTCTTTTACCATTAACTGTGATGTTAGATGTGAGGTTTTTGTAGATGCCCTTTTTCAGGGCATCATTGGTTGAATGTTTTTACCATGAAAGGCAAAAATGCCTTTCTGCATCAGTTGAAATTATTATGTGATTTTTGTTTTTTTATTCTGTTTGTATGATCTATTACATTAACTGATTTTCAGCTGCTGAACCAACCTTGCATTACCGGGATAATCTTGCTTGGTCATGGTCATGGTATACAATTCTTTTTATGTGTAGTAGGATTCTGTTCGCTAATATTTTGTTGAGGATTTTTTTGTGTCTATATTCACAAGAAATTGGTCTGTAGTTTTCTTTTCTTGTGATGTCTTTGTCTGGTTTGGATATCAGTGTAATAATAGCCTCATAACGTGAACTGGTTTCTCTCTGTTCTTCAACTTGTTTCATCTCTATTTATCCATCTTCAAGTTTGGTAATTCTTTCTTCTACCAGTTCAAATCTCCTGCTGAACCCTCTAATGAGTTTTTTATTTCAATTATTGAACTTCTCAAGTTCAGAATTTCCATTCGGTTCTTTTTTATATATATAATATCTATCTATTTATTGATATTCTCTATCCGATTCAACATTGTCATCATCCCTTCCTTGGCTTCCTTCATCATGCTTTTTTTTCAGTTCTGTGAACATATTTTTAATGGCTATTTTGAAATATTTTTCGAAGTCTGACATCTGGTTACTCTTATAGGCAGTGTGTGTTGCCTGCTTTTTTTTCCTATACATGGGTCATACTTTCTTGTTTCTTTGCAGGCCTCATAATTTTCTGTTGAAAATTGGATATTTCAGAGAGTGTATTGTAGCCATTCTGCGTACTAAACTGCCTTCTCCAGGGCTGTTATTCACTTTTTTTTTATTTTTTAATTGGCTGGATTATTGATGTCAATTTCCTTCTATCGGCAAAGTGTTAGGCCTCTGATGCTGCTCCTCAGGAGGCAAGCCTTTGGGCGTGCCCTCATTAACCCCGGGTTGACAGTGCCATTGGTAGGGCTCTCTTCCTTTCTTTTGCTCCCTGACCACACCCATCTGTTAAACTACAGTAATTGCCAGCTGATTGCTCTATTGTTTCCAACAATACCCTGGGTCATAAATAGCTCTATAAGCTAATCCAGTCAAATTGCTCCTTTGAAAGAATGGTTTCTGATGTCTGTGTTTGATATTTGTTCTCACCCCGGGGAGGGCTCCTCCCAACTGTCTTATTCTGATTCTCTCCTGCAAAGTAGTCAACCTATAGTCTGGGCTCTATCTTCATTAAATTTGCCTCCCATTTGAATTTCACCACTAGCTCCACTGATCTTAAGAGTGCCCTTTGGCTTGCACTTCTCCATGGTCTGTTGCAAAGGAAGTCAGTTCCCTTGGCAAGAGATTGAGAGCCATCTGTTTTATGGTCTGCTTCTCCCCAGTCTCCCAGGCAAAATCTCTGAGCCTGGGCTCTGGAGCTGGGGGTGGGGACAAAGGTAAGTTTCTCTCTGAGTGTCACCTGTGCTCTAGGAGCTGAGTGCTCCATAGATGAGGGAGGCAGCAGCCTGAGCTTGCCTCTCCTGGCATGGAGTCACGACTTCACGAGCTGGGGTAACGGTCATGGGGCCCCACTACTCTCAGAATGCCATGCCCAAGGTACAGTTTCCATTCCATGAGTGGGGCCTGAGGGGAAAGGCACCCTGATTTATTGATTGCACTCACCCGGGACTTAGCCTCAGCAACACATAGCTGGGGGCAGGATGAGAAATGCTGAAATCCTGTTCCTCCCGGGAAGAAAGCCCTCCAACTGGGAGCTAGGGGAAGAGGGACCCTTGTCTCCTCAGCAGCAGCAGTCCGGCATGAAGTCTGCCTTACTGAGCAGGGAGGGCAGAAAGAGAGAGTGGTCTTGCTTCGGATACCACAGACTCTCATCTTACCAAATTTTTGTGTATTTCCTTGAATAGATGTTTCTTCATTTTCTGTCTGCCCTTAGGAACATTTCAAGAGGCTTTAATTTTTTTAAATATAATTTTCATCAGTTTCTCCATGAAGCAAGTCAGCAGCGCTCCTCACACTGCAATGTGAAAACCCTCCATTTTAATGAGTTTATTCATTGCTAACTTACAGCAGAATGGCCATGGAGTACATGCTGTTCACTTGTTAATGCCAAATGGGTTTGCAGCAACTAGTGACATGGTGTGAGATCCCCAATTAATAGTGACGAGATGCTTGTGGTGAAACCATGCTTTGCTCTGGTGAAATCACAAGCACCAGGAGAAAACAGCTTACAGAAGGTGTGTGTTTGTCAGTAATTGGATAGATACTCTACAGTAACACAAATGATTAAACATCTTAAACTCAACCTGTTGTATGGGCTTTGAAGAAGCTGCAAACCAATTAGTCTTTTTATCTTTCAGAAACAGCCTGGAAAAGAGGATTTTAATTCAAGCTCAGCTTGATTTCCGGGCTGTACAGAATAAGAGATGTCGGTGATATAAAACAGGAAAGAGTTGATTAAGTCTCATCTGAGATTTAAAAGATAAATGCTTGGAAAAGCTCTAGTCATTTGCAATAACTACGTTTCCATCTACCTTGATGAAAATGAGGTACGGCTAAACCTCAGAATGATTCTCATCTCTGGAAGGTATTTCATATCTAAAGTCTTCAGAGAGGTGCTGAGGGAAGCACCTGCTGTTTCATTGTGAATATTAAGAACACAGAGTCCTTTGGTTGAAGCTGTACCTTTTCTCTGATGCTAACACCTAGCACCCAAGAACAGGGAGCTTGAAATAGAAGAGCCATGCTTTCTAAAGATGTTTCAGGAGGAAGAGTTGTGGTGTGCTCAAATACAGATTATTTGACTTTTGACTCTAGGGGATTTTTTCCCCCATAAATGGACTTAAAAAAATCATTTCCATAATGCTTTTATATCTTCTAAGCAGAAGATATGAGAACAGCAGGGGATTGACATTTAGTTCATTAGGTTAGAATTGAGATTTCTCACCCTAGTGCCTGTGGTTACTGAAAAGGCTCATTTTCCCCAGAGAATAACTCCCGCTACATCTTTGTGTCCAGCACCAGCATGAAATGATATTTATTTGGTTGGGTCTCATTTTGTAAATTGCCTTTTGAGCCCTTTCTTAGAATTTATAAACACCATATTAGTTTTCCTTGCATATACAAATCAAGTAATAATAATGTAAATGAACACACATATGCACCTCACTATGTACCGGAATCTGTTCTACTGGCTTCATGGATATTAATTCATTATTCATCACAATAACCTCATGAAGAATGTGAGGCACAAAGAGGTTAAATAATTTTTCCAAGGTGACACAGCTGGCAAATGGCAGAGCTGGGCTTTGAAGCTCGGGCAATCACTATAATGCATCACCTCCACATGAATAGTAATTTAATATTGTTTCTTGGGCAGCAGAATAAGTGAGCAGTAGAGTGGTCCAAACAAAGTCAGAATGGCGTTAGGGTTCCACTCTCTCTCTGCTTACTAGTTCACTCTTAGGCGAGGGTCTATATCCACATACAGGTATGTAGCAATGGTGTTATGGTGTTACTACAACTGATGTGAAAGTTACAGTGGGCAGATAAAAGTAACTTACTGAATTGACTACAAAAGACTTGCATAGGCATCTTAGCATTGCAAGATGGGCATAAGGCTGAGACTGCTGGACCAATAAATAGAACCAGACACGCAAATGTGCTTTCCAAGGAATCAACCTTATATGGAAAGTCTGACATTTCCATTCAAAAGCAACTTTAGATCATTCACTAGGATAATCCAAAGTTATTTTCTACATTAACAACAAAACTGAAATTTTGTGACTGCATTCCAACACAAATATCACCGCCTCCCCCATCAAAGTCACTGATTTCCAGTTCCGAAAACCAGTCAAATCCCAAAGCTAGCTGCATAGGAGCCAACACCTAATCAAGGAGATTAACTGGCTATGCAAAGAAATTATCAATCATCTGTCAAGAATTAGCGCTTCTTAATGTGAAAAAGTTTATTTAATTGGCCATTTGGAGTTGAAGACCTGGCAGCTGTGTCTAACCTGGAATCATCATTCATACAATTTAAATAACGGTAAATTTTTTGAGAAGCAAAGATCATGTCTCACACATCTTTGCATATCTCTTGGTATCTGACACATAGTAGGCAATCAAGAAATATGTATTAACTTGATTGGATGCACTAATCATTGTAAAATGTTAGAGAAGTGCATCAAAGGTAATTTGTTATATTTGCACATTGAAGTTGTCCTAGCTGCATGATTTTGGGAAATTACTGCCTCTCTCTGCACCTGTGCTTTCCCATCAGGAAAATGAAGAGTAGGACTGGAGGATCTCTGGGGTTCCTTCCAACTCTGAAAGCCCAAAGGCAGACCAGCAGCCTGTGTCCCAGTGAAGGGAAGACTGAATGTCAGAGCCATGTTCTTATTTGCTTTAGGGGCTGAATTAATCATCAGCTCTGTTTGAAGTGGAGGGTGGGGGTTAGGTGGTGGCCAATTTATAAATATTGAAATTTACAAGTTTTTCCCCTGTTACAAACCACAAGTTGGCCAATGAGACAGTTTCCATATACGCATGAAGATTGGAAAACCCTGAGCTGTGAACTCCTATTCTGTGTATGCTTCTCAGACCTCAGGTTAAAAGAGAGGAAAAGTGTCGTGTCCTCCAGTAGAGGGAGCCAGATTTTAAGCGTTAACCAGACCACAGTTCATTCCATGGCACTCTCTGCCTTATCGAGAAAGACAAAATATTTTGACAGTGAATCCTCATTTCTGGGTCTTACATAATAAATATGTTTAAAACTGTGTGATAGAGACTAATACTAATTTTCCAAAGGATAAGATTTTTCATAGTAATAAATAATTGTTTCTTCTTTTTTTTAACCCTTCTCTATCAATCTCATTGGAAGTGGTCGAAATTTTGCAGACATTTGTTTAGCCTGTGAGTGTCTGAATTAAAGATCAAATAAAACTTACAAGTGTATGAAAGAGTCACTATAGCTTGGTCATTTTCTGAGGACGTTTTTTGTTTACAGGTAAAGAGACAAGTCTTTTTCTTTTTTATTGAGACATAATTGACATACAACGTATTAATTTTAGGTGTACAACATAATGATTTGATATATGTATATACTGAGAAATGATTACAAGTTTAGTTAATATCTATCACCTCACAAAGTTACAATTTTTTTTCTTGTGATGGGAAATTTTAAGATTTGCTCTTGGCAACTTCCAAATATATGATATGGTATTGTTCACTATGGATACCATGCTGTACATTACATGCTAGGACTTACTTATCTTATAACTGGAAGTTTGTACCTTTTGACCCCCTTCATGCATTTCACCCACTCTCTCCCCAACTACCTCTTGCAACCCCCAATCTGTTCTCTGTATCTATGAGTTTGGGTTTTTTTAAATTCCACATATGAGTGAGACCATTCAGTATTTGTCTTTGTCTGTCTGATTTATTTCACTTAGCATAATGTCCTCAAGTTCCATCCATGTTGTTGCCAATGTCAGGATTTCCTTCTTTTTTACGGCTGAATAATATTCCACGGTATACACCACATTTTCTTTAGCCATTCATCTGCTGATGGACACTTAGTTTGTTTCCATGTCTTGGCATTTGTAAATAATGCTGAAATGAACATGCAGGTGCAGGTACCTTTTTGAGATAGTGATTTTATTTCCTTCAATAAATATCTAGATGTGCAATTGCTGGATCATATAGTAGTTCTATTTTAATTTTTTGAGGAAACTCCATACTGTTTTCCATGGTGGCTGAACCAATTTACATCCCCATTAAGAGTTCACAACGGTTCTCTTTCCTCCACATCCTTGCCTACACTTATGATTTCTTGTGTTTTTGACAATAGCCATTCTAACAAGTGTGAGGTGATATCTCATTGTGGTTTTGATCTGCATTTCCCTGATGATTACCGATACTGAGCATCTTTTCACATACCATTGGCCATTTGTACATCTTCTTTGGAAAAATATCTATTCAGTTTCTCTGCCCATTTTTTAATCAGATTGTTTGTTTTTTCTTTTGAGTTACATGAGTTCTGTTTATATTTTGGATATTAACGCCTTATCAGATATATGATTTGCAAATATTTTCTTCCATTCAATAGGTCACCTTTTCATCCTGTTGATGGTTTCCCTTGCTGTACAGAGGTTTTAGTTTGATGTAGTCCCACTTGTTTATTTTTGCTTATGTTTCCTTTGCTCTTGGTGTCAAATAAAAATAAACTATTGCCAACACCGATGTCAAGGAACTTACATCCTGTTTTCTTCTAGGGGTTTTATGGTTTCAGGTCTTGCATTCAGGTTTTTCATCCATTTGAGTTGATTTTTGTGTATGGTGTAAGATAGGAGTCCAGTTTCATTCTTTTGCATGAGGCTGTCCAGTTTTCCCAACATCATTTATTGAAGAGACGATCCTTTCCCCATTGTATGTTCTTGGCTGAAAAGTCTTAATTAAGAATAGCATTTTGGTTCAATCCTAAAGGATAAAACAGCTTGTGGCCTGTAGCCGACATTCCTTTGTGCAAGAAAGTTTTCGCAATTTGAAATAATGAGGAATCCTCTCCTGAGAAGTGTGATGGGTTGAATTATGTTCCCCCAAAACTCATGTGTTGAAGTTCTAACCCCTAGTATCTCAGAATATGACCTTATTTGGAAATGGGGTCACTGTAGATGTAATTAGTTAAGATGAGGTCATGCTACAGTAGGCTCGGCCCCTAGTCCACTATGACTGATGACCTGATAAAAAGGGAAATTTGGACACAGACATGCACACAGGGAGAACGCCATCTGTAGATGAAGGCAGATTGGGGTGATGTCAGCAAACCACCAGAAGCTAGGAGAGAGGCATGGAACAGATTCTTCTCACAGCCCTCAGAAGGAACCAACCCTGCCTACACCTTAATCTCAGACTTCTAACCTCCAGAACAGGGAGACAAGACATTTCTGTTGTTTAAGCTATCCAGTTTGTGGTATTTTGTTACAGCAGCCTTATGGGATTTATTTCATAAATAGAGGAAGTTGTTTCCTTAATATAGGAAGTTATTACACTCTTTTGTAGTGTTTACAATGAAAGTATCCTTTCTAAACTTCATTTTCAGTTTCTTTTCATTTTAATTTTTTTTAAAAATAAATTTTTAATGCTGCAAAGAAATATAAATTCATTGTAGAAGTTAGAAATATAGATGAGCAAGTACAAGAAAATAAAAATATATTCCCGTAAACCAGACATTACCTCTGCTAAGAGCTTCTTGGATTTCCTTCTAGATCTTTTTTATACATTTATAAACATTGATAAAATTTTTACCAAAATTACATCATATTGTACATGGTGCTTTATAGTTCACCTCATTCACTTAATGAGCCACACCTTTCCACATCACTAAATTTTCCATTTTCTCATGTCTAGTCCATAGTCTAACACCTTCAGTTGTCACAAAATGCTTTTGCAATTGCTTGGTCCAAACAACAATCTAATCTAGGATCCCTCTTCAATCTGGCAAAGTCTCCTCTTTCTTGTTTGTGTGAGGAAGATTGGCCCTGAGCTAGCATCCCTGCCAATCTTCCTCTATTTTTTATGTAGGATGCCGCCACAGAATTGCCTGATGAGCAGTGCACAGGCCTGCACCCAGGATCCAAACCCGTGAACCCCAGGCCACTGAAGAGGAGCACACAAACTTAACCACTACACCACCAGGCCTGCCCCTCTTTTTTTTTTTTAACTTTAAACCTCACTGACTTGTTGAATAAACTGGGCCAACTGCCCTATAGAGTGTCCTACCTTCTCTATTTGTCTGGTTATTTCTGCATGGTGTCATCTAGCTTCTCTTCTACTCTCCATATTTCCTGTAAACTTGAGGATGGAACTAAAGGTTTAATGTACTCAAGTTAAACAGTGAGCTAGACTACATCATAGGTGATACGACGTATTTCAGAGCAAACACTTTAAAATGGTAATCTGGTGAAATCCTCAAAATAGAATGTGTTGACAAAAATATAATATAGACATTTATACATCACAGAAATTTATTTTCCCTAAAGCAGGAAGTAGTAAAAGATGTTTCCTGAATATGACCATATCCCAGGAAATAGAAACCTCCTGACTATATCTATTAATTTGCTTGCCACAAGAGAAAGCAAGAGACACGTACTCCTAAACACAAATCAATGACACCTATTCAAATTTTCTAAGAATTTAACAGACGACCTTGACTTCATCCAATTTATTAACTTCCCATTCAGTCTACTTCAGTAATGTTCCCATTCATTTATTCAAGAAGTGTTTATGGAGCACCTACCATATGCCATACTCTGTTCTACCTACTGAAGATACAGAAGTGGAATATACCTGCCATCGTGGAATTTACATTCTATATACAACTTGGAACTAGCCCAGCCTGAAAATGTTAAACAGTAACGTGCTCTCTTATCACAATCTCACATTCTCTCCATTTTCTCATCCCCCAGCTACTCCAAATCCTATAATTCCACCTTGTTAGGACCTCCAGTCTCCTGGTCACTCCACGCAACCACACTTGACCATACTCTCCTCCTTGAGGAGTTTGGACCTGTGCATGGTGGAGCACTTCAGTGACTCTCCAACAGCTTTAACTCTAACACTTTTATCGACACACCTTCACCCATGAATGATCTTTTCACTCACTTGTTCTTCACAAGTAAACTCAGACACCCTTAGTTTTAATTACCAGCTATATGTCCACCAGAGAAAACTCTTATAGCCCCAGGCCATTCTTCTGGGCCCCATTCCCATTATATCCAACTACCTACCTGATGTCTCTACCTGGACATCCCAAATTCAACACAGCCCAGACAGAACTCATCTTTCTCCATATTCCCACTTTTTCTTTAGTCTGTTCCATCCTCACTAATGGTGACATTGATGTCATCCTGGACTCCTACCTGTTGCCCTCCCCATCTAATTAATCACTAAGACCTGTCAACTCTAAATCTTAAACTTCTCTGTCTACTGCTCTTTGTTCCCAGTGACATCGTCTCTCTCCTGCACCCTTATGGTAGCTTTTTCACTGGTATTCCTGCTTCCAGTTGTCCCCCTCCAAGCATTCGTCTATACTGCCTTTGAGTTATCTTTCTAAGCATATCTCTTATCATATAACTCACTGCTTAAACCTCACCACCTCCTAGACAAAGTCTTTTCTTCTGCATGACATGCACAGCCTTTTATGATCTTGCTCCTGTCTTCCTCTATTGCCTCAGTGTCTCAGTGAGTTCTGGCTGCTATAACAAAATACCATAGGCTGGGTGGCTTAAGTAACAAATTTATTTCTCACAGTTCTGGAGGCTGAGAAGTCCAAGATCAAGGTGCTGGCAGACTCAGTGTCTGTTGAGGGCTGTCTTCCTGGCTTGCAGACAGCCGTCTTCATACTGTGTCATTACATAGTGGAGAGAGAGCAAGCTCTACGGTCTCTTCTTAACAGGGCGCTAATCCCATCATAAGGACCCCATCATCACGACCTCATCTAAACCTCATCACCTCCCAAAGATCCCACCTCCTAATACTATCACACTGCAAGTTAGAGTTCAACTTATGAATTTTAGAGGGACACAAACATTCAGTCAATAACACTCACCTCAGGGCTGGCCCCCTGGCGAAGTGTTTAAGTTAGTGCACTCCACTTCGGTGGCCCAGGGTTTCTTGGATCCTGGGCCCAGGCAGCTTGGATCCTGGGCTCGGACATAGCACTGCTCATCTAGCCATGCTGAGGTGGCATCCCACATAGCAGAACTAGAAGTACCTACAAGAATATACAACTACGTGCTGGGGAGCTTTGGGAAGAAGAATTTAAAAAGAGGAAGATTGGCAACAGATGTCAGCTCAGGGCCAATCTTTAAAAAAAATAAAAAATAACAGTCACTTCCTGCCGTTCTCCCAAACTACAGGAATTTTCCAAAATCCATCCTGCCTCTGATTTTTCTCTAGCTGTTACCTCTGTCTAGAATTCTCTCTTCATCTTACCTTGTTCCACTTAACAACACCCACTTCCTTTTAGGCAAATGTGTACTCTTTCATCATGTATCAACTCACATGACCCTCCTTATTGCAAAGCCCTCTCTGACTTCCCCTGAGAGACCAAAGATCACCTCTAGAATCCCAGTACATTTGCATGCATATCCATTATAGCAATCATCATAATATATTACTCTCTGTTTATAAGTCTGTTTCCCAATGAATTTTCACAAAGTGAATATACTCTGGTAACTACCACCCAGATCAAGAAAAGGACCATTATGCTCCTTGAAGCAGCCCTAATGCCCCTCCTAGTCATACTCCTAAAGATAATCACTGTTTCAACTTCTAACATTCTAGATTAATTTTCCCTTAATTGTATGTTTTGAACTTTTTATAAATAAAATTACACAGTATTTTTTTTGCATCTATGGACCCAGCTACCTTTTCTTTACTTTTTACTGCTTTTTTTTTTAACCTAACAGATTTTTTTGGAACTAGTTTTTATGAATTTATATCGAAGAGTTTTAACCATTTAAAAAATAAGGTATTTCATCCAAGCAAATCAGCTTATGGGAAAAACAAGTTTAACATCACAAGGCTTGGCTATCAAATAAGATATCTCTGTAAGAATTTCTCAGCCAATATCTTCACATGCCAGCATTTATGACAAAGGCTGTTTTTTAATATTTAAGTAAAATTTTCATTTTGGAGTAGTTTTAGGTCTACAGAAACATTGTGAAGATAGTACAAAGAGTTCTCATATATCCCTCACCCAGTTCCCCCTATTATTAGCATTAGCATGGTACATTTGTCACAATTAAAGAACCACTGTCGATATATTATCATTAAACTAGAGTCCATATTATAATCAAGTCTCCTTAGTTTCTAACATATAAATGTCCCCTTTCTATTCCAGGATCCTTTGCAGGATGTCACATTACCTTTAGTAATCATGTGTCCTTAGGATGGCTCCTGTTGGCTGTGACAATTTCTCAGACTTTCCTTGTTTGTGATGACCTTGAAAGTTTTGATGAGTACTGGTCAGATATTTTGTAGAATGTCCCATAGTTGGGATTTATCTAATGTTTTTCTCATGTTTAGACTGGAGTTATGGGGTATTAGAGGAAGACCACAGAGGTCAAGTGCCATTTTCCTCACATCATATCAAGGGGACATACTATCAACATAATTTAGCACTACTGATGTTGTCATTGATCACCTGGCTGCGGTAGCGTTTCTCAGGATTCTCCACTATAAAGTTACCCTTATTTCCCCATTTCCATATGGTACTATTTGGAAGAAAGTCACTATGTGCAGCCCACGTTTAACAATTTGGAAGTTATGCTCATGTCTACAAGGGTGGAGTATCTACATAAATTGTTTGGAACTCTTCTGGAAGGGAGATTTTTCTGTTCTCCTTCCTTTATTTATTTGTTTAATTGTGGATATTTATTTTATACCTTGGATTATAATCCAAAACACTTTTTTAAAATTTTTTGGCTTAAATTATGTTCCAGCTAAGACCATTTGGAGTTCTTTCAGTTGACTCTTGCGTCCCTTTGACATATCTCTATCACTCTGTGTGTGTGTGTGTGTCATGCGTGTGTGTGTGTTTAGCACTCGCTTACTTTCTGGAACTGTAAGATGTTCCAGACTCATCTTGTATATTCTCTGCTGCACCTTAGAATCAACCATTTCTCCGGGAGTCCCAAAATAGGAGTGCCACAAACACTTTTAAGTCAAACATCACCTCAAGCTGAGTAGCCAATGTACATTTTCTACTTCTTGGTTCTAAAAGTCTAGACATGTTTCAAAATTTCATCATTGATATTTTTCCATGAATAGTCACCACCTCTTCCTTTCATTAGCAGCACTTGAGACGTGAGACGGCTCAGAAAACTCCCTCCCCTGCTCGAGGACTCCAACTGGGGCAAGCCCATCTTCAGAGAAATCCAAGACGCTTTAGCATGCCATCTGTCTGGCAATCTCTTGGGATAATTTTCTCTGCCTGACTTCTCTGAAGTGAGAGGCATTACATTGCCTCCGCACTCACTTCATCTGCTTTTTTTTTTTTTATCTTTTATTATGTCTTTCAACTACCCATTTCCGTGAGTTTTTTCTTCTCTTTCACAGCCACTGTTTTGCAGTTATTCAATAAAATCAGAAATGCCAACAGCTTCTTTTTCTATTTTCTTGCTTTATGAAAGAGCTTTTTGCACACTCCACTGGACTTTAAACTACTTACGAGAAGAGGCATCCTGAAAAGAAATGCTCTTTACTTTATGACTTCCCTATGTTCTCTTCAGCTGCTTGAACAGAAAAGCGTTTTCAGATCCCCGTATTTGCTTGAGCCTTTTAGAAATAGTTCTTTGTGTGATGTACTTCAATTTTTAAAAAGCCATTATATACACTGGGCAGTTTGTTTTTTTAAGCAGTGACTACGGGCTTTTCTGCGGCCAACTCTTGGGCTTCATTAAGGAAAAACAGCCCAATCAACTCTTTAATTACCCATGTCAGATCAGCTATCTTATCAATATACTACCTAAATTCAATCTACTGCCAGTTTGTATAAATTTTTAACAAAAATGTGAATTAAGTGCATTAAAGCATACAATATTGAAAAGTACTCTCCTTTTAATCCATTCTTTATCTCTCCTCATTGTCCAATCACAACTTGAATTTCTCCTCTCACATCTTTCCAAATTTTCTTCAGATTATCCCTTTCAATTTGTTTTCCTACTTGGCGATTCTACCCATTTGTATAGTCTTAAATGAAGTTTAATTAAATGCTGTTTTTTTCTGATAGTTCTTGAGGTTAGGCTAAGAACCCATAGAGTCTTACATTCTCATAAATGAACACTTATTAGGCACCTATATGAATTCAACACATTAAGGGTTAAGGTAAAAAGACTCTAGTTAAGTCCTTAGTCTGGTAATACAATGTAGAATAAAATATTTATAACCTACAAATACTCAGTTTTGCCTTTATTAAAATGATACTTGAAGCCATAAGGCACAAGTTCTAGTGGTATTTAACGAAAATCTCAGAGTGAAATGTGACACAAGCAGTTTTGAGAATGTACACAGCAGAAGGAGTTAGTCATCACCGTTTGTTTGGAAAGATAAGGGAGAAAGTGCAGAACGCCCACACACCAACTACCGTAACACTGAAGGTAAATCAGGACTTTATTTCATCATCATGGAGCGAGACTTCTATCTAAGTCTGTTTAATAAAAGAGGTACTTGGGCTTTTTCTCCTTATTAGTAGTGTTGTTATTTTTTTTTAAATCTACTTCATCTATGTATATGGTACTTGCTAGACACTCAACAAATATTAATTTTGTCCCTCATCCTTATTCAAAAATTGCTTTGATCAATGTTTTCCCTACTCTATTCCATAAATTACTAATATCTCGGCATATATGGACAGATATTCCCTGCAAAAATCATTCTGTGACTACATAAGTCTGGGAAATGCCAGATTAAATATGGTTTGACTGCCTTCTGTTCTACAGAATTTCTCAGGGCCTTTAATATGTGGATTATGCATTGTAATGCTCCAAGATAGGGAGATGGTATATAGCATTCCCCAAAGGCTTTTGGCCACAGGACACTTTCTTCAAGGAACACCTATTAATACCCCCAGACCAAATTTTTGGAAGTGCTTTAACACAAAAACCAAGGGAGAAAGGAATTTAAAATGCCTGTTGGGAGGACAGTGATGCTGATAACAGCAATAGGAAACAGGAGAGACAACTTTGCAATGGAAGATTATTTCCTTTTGAACGTAATGAGGTTCCTTTCCCACCTGGCAGAGATGAGCAATGTATGTGAGACTCAAGCTCAGGAGAGAGGACGGGGCTGGGGTTATTGATTATTATTGCTTCGAAGGCCTCCACCACACAGTCTCAGCACTCCAATCCATTACACTCACGTGTGAGATAGGGCACAAGGAGCCTTTTACTAATACTAGTTAAAATAAAAAGATCGTGAAGGATTTACACTTTCAAAGAAAATAGAGTATTATAGACTTTTCACAATAGAATGATATGTAGAAAATTTCTTTTCCCTGCAACTGGTGAGTGAATGAATACTTTCATAAATCCTTGGAGGGTGGAGGCTGGGCCTTCAGGTTCTCTAATCAATAGTAGTAGACAGAACTTCCCTGCATGAGAAAAGGGTATATTTTCCAATGTTGTACGCTTTTAGGCATTTAATTCACATTTTCATTTAAAAAGGGTGTGAGTTCAACCCCTGAAATAGAAAAGGAAAGAGAAGCTATGTGAGGGTTTGGGTGAATGAAAGGATGCAAGAGAAGGGGGAGGAGGAAGAGAGGTGAAGGCAGAGACACTTAATGGGGGTTTTCAAGTAAATTGTCACAAGCTGTGTGATATACCTCATACTCATGCCCCAGTAACTGAAGTAAGTTCTCAAAGACCAATATGTTCAGTGCAGTTTGATTTTTTTGGGAGGGGTGGGGGTGAGGAAGATTGGCCCTGAGCTAACATCTGTTGCTAATCTTCCCCTTTTTGCTTGAGGAAGATTGTCGCTGAGCTAACATCTATGCCAATTTTCCTCTATTTTGTATGTGGGACATTGCTACAGCACTGGCTTGATGAGCAGTATGTAGGTCCATGCCCAGGATCCAAACATGCAAACCCTGGGCCGCTGAAGCAGAGCACATGAACTTAACCACAACACCACTGGGCCGGCCCCTGATTTTTTTTTTTGAAGAAACAAATCTTTTGTTTGGCAGAGTACCAAGACAGCATCTGTTTGCCTGAAGAAAAGGGACTGCCAAGGTCCAGATGACCCCTTTGGTGGACTTTGTGGGCTCCCTCCCAACATCTGTTTCCCCCCTTCTTTCCTCCTGACAGAACCCTGCTTTGCCTCAGGTAACCACCCTGAGCCAGAGGAAGCTAACCTCGCTCGCAGCTCAGGGGGAGACTCTGCTTTGTTTAAGCCAGTCACAGCATCACCCTCCCAAGGATTGTTTCAGAACTGTGCATGTGACCCAATTCTGGCCACTGAGATTGCAGGCAGGACACTTCCAGGAAAGGTTTCCAGCTCCTGAGAAACGCACTCAAGGAGATAGATGGATAGGTAGGTAGACAGAGATTTTAAGGAACTGGCTCATGTGATGATGAAGGCTGGCAAGTCCAAGATCTGCAGGGCAGGCTGTCAGGCTGGAGACCCAGGGAAGAGCTGATGCTGCAGTTGAAATCTGATGGAAGTCAACTGCAGTATTCCTTCCTGCTTGGAGAAGTCAACGTTTTTGTTCTATCCAGGCCTTCAACCGACTGGATGAGACCCACCACATTAGGAAGGGCCATCTGCTTTACTCAAAGCCCACTGATTGAAATGTAAATCTCACCCAAAACACCCTCACAGAACACATCCAGAATAATGTTTGACCAAATATCTGGGCACCATGGCTCAGCCAAGTGGACACATAAAATTAACCATCACAACCATGTTTTAGTTCCTAACCAATTTCTTGGGAGCTCATCACACTCCGAGCAGATCCAAGGCACTATGTCATACCTGTGAATATTTTCTATCACGGGTGTCATGGTAAATTCAAGAATGAAGTCACAGTTCTACATAAAGGTGATAGTTGATTCCAAGGCAATGTATTCAGAGAGCAGGGTAAAGGTCAATCCTGGGAAATACCTGGATATTAGAGGTAGGAGAAGGAAGACAAGCCAGTGATGAAGCAGCTGGAGTGGGGAGATGCAGTGCGTCTGTGGTTCATAGAAGGAATCTGAGGTCAACATTGCCACTGCTGGGAGAAATTAAGGGTGTCAGGGTCTAAAAGACAATTTGGGGACTAGGTCTCTAAGAGGTCAACCATTTAGGGGTCCAAGTAGGAAACAGACAGCATGCTAAAGCTGCGCTATTTGAGAAGTATTTAATAAAGATACAGTGAAAAAGGTGTGGGAAGTGTGAGAAAGAAGTAGGGAAAGGGCCAGGGTTAATGCAGTACCCACGTAGTATTAAGGAGGAACAAAGAGCGTGGATGTTGGAGAAGTATTTACCTTCCCTAGGTCAGAAGGAACTTGGGAAAGGAGAGGTTCCTGGAACCCAAGGATGAAGAGACCGTCTGACAGGAGCTGCGACCCTCTGTCAAGGGATTCAATCAGCCTGTGTCAACCCAGCCAGGGGGAACCAGGGCAGGGAAACACTCTGACCTCACTCTGGTTTCCTGAGTTACCTGCAGGTTAACTATGAATTTCTGGTAAGTCTAAGTATTCATCTCACATGGACATACTTACACTAAAAAATTATCTGTTTAGCTGAAATTCCAATTTAACTGGCTGTCCTATATTTTTCTTTGCTAAATCTACCAACTCTAAGCCAGAGGGCAACGTAGTCTACTGATGCAACTACTCAAGGTGAGACCAGGCTGAGGAAGCGTGGGGAGTGGATCTGAAGGGCAACAGGGAGAGTGCAGCACAGACGAACGCAGAAGCCAGCAGAAGGAGTTGTGGGCAGAAGGTGCAGATAGATAAGTAGAATCCACTGTGAGAATGCGACGGTGCTTTGGCAGAGCAGCAGGATTAAGGGGTGGGGTGGATAACTGATGTGTCAAGGTCCAGAAGGGACAACTCAAGAGCACATTTGGAGAGACCAGACTCTTCCTCCCAACTTACGGGACTGCTTTAATGCTTCTCCTCTAACAGAGTCATCTGTTTTTCTCTAGGTCGTGCCCTGGATGCTCTCTAGAAAGCATTCAAGGAGCATATAGGTCTACAAAATAAAATTTGTAGATAAGCAATGCTTTTAAGATTTCATATTTAAATTTTAACCAGATTGCTCATTAATATTAGCAAACTCAGAACAATAGAGTAACCTGCTTTTTTCTCTAGAATCCTCAGAGTTTAATTACTATAAATTTTTTTCTATAAATACGTCTTCCTTCATTGCTGTCCACCAAGACTGCAGACTGTCTGCCATATTTTGTTACAAATTTTACTATTTGGTCAACTTCTGTATTTTCTAAGACCTAGGTATTGTTAATATAAATTAAGTTTTCATAAAGGGAATATGAATGTTAAAAAAACAGCTTTGTCTGGAAGATGGGAATTGGCACCTGCCATTAATTTTTTTTCTTTTAATAGCAGCCCTACTGAGTAGCTACTTCTGCAGTTAATTCTTGGTCATCTATGGTGCTGTAAATAGGTATACTAAGGGGAAGGCAAATTTGAATGTCATTATCACACCTCATTTTGGTTATTTATTTCAGCTTTTTTTTTTTTTTGGCTTATTTTATCTCATTGGGACAGCTGTTGTCCACTCCCAGTCTGTGATACAAAAGTGACTTGTAAGAACAATGTAGAGTTTGTGTTCAGAGGACTACAAAAAAAATGACAAAATTCTGTCACTTATTCATAAATATTTCTCAAGTCCATAAAACAACAAAAAAACGGACCATGGGTAGAGATAAAATGAGTTATCATCAGTGGCCTTCAGAGAACTTATAGAACAATTTCATTTTCTATAATAAGAAATTTAAGTGAAGAGAGCTTAAGACAAACACAAAGAGGCGAATAATACTACTTTAAATATTTATCCTCAAACATCTAGTTCAGCATCATCATTCTAAGTTTACAGCCGCCATGGGCAATTATACTTCAGATAACCAAATGTGTACAATGACTGTGGCCCCGAGAAAGGGAGTGTACACACTGCTTTATTTCTGGTGCAGCATTTCCTCAAAATAGTTTTCCACTCGGCTCCTCTTTCACGCCACCTTTGCAGCCCTCAGCCTGACCGGCTGCCTGTATCGCACCCGTTACACTACATCATTCAACTTCCACCATCTCTGGGACACGAGCAGTATTTGTTCTGATTGGCTTGCAAGCAAATATTACTTTACTTTAAGGAGGATTTCGGCCAGATTGATGGATGCTCTGGCAAACTGTCTTGCCACACAGGACATAAAATTTTCCTGGGCCAATTTTGCTAACTCTTCCCATTTTCCAAGATTACCACTGAAGGCTTTGGTAATACAAACGTGCTAATTATCTGAATCTTTTTAGCCAAAGCCATTCTGATCATACGGATTGCAGTTATTATCAATTACTCATGCACTCTCTCATACCAACATATGATTATGACAGATTTTATGCTAATTCCTTTGGCATTTCTGAATGCCCGCTGTGTTTTAGATGCAGGCGGCCCCCAGATGAGTAGATATGATCGCTGCTCTCCAAGATCTCCTGTGAAATGGCCATAAAACAACCAGGTGGGTGCCATAATAGAGAGACAGACAAAAAGCACAAATGGTGGAGGAAGAAACTAATTCTAGGCTTGAGAAGATAATTAGGGACTTTTTCACTGGGGGAGGGGGATGTTTCTTAAAACAGTAGAAAATGATCACAATTCTATGTTTTGAGCCTCTCTGAGTCTGTAGCACGCTTATATCTTTCACACGTTAATTCTGGTTCATAAAAACAATGGCCGATAAATGACTTGGAAAACAAGGCTCTCACATACATACAACATCAGGCAGAAAGTGGGCAAGCTATGTGGCATTTGAGGATGGATGATACTATCCTACCATGGGCCAAATCTAAGGGCTGACTACCGCCCTGAGCTAGAACTGCTTTAATCCTTTAATGGCAGTGAGATAGTTCCCGGACACCAGGTGACAGAGAGAAGTCAACAGGTTATTTTTTCTTGTTCTTTTATTCTCTACTTGTACTATTTGACTCTTCACAATTCTCGGCTGTTTGGGGACCCCTGAGTGGAGGGTTTGCTTTGTTATAAAAGTAGACCCAGAAGGGTTAGCCCAAACCGTAACTAGACTCCATGAGGACCACCAATGACAGGAACAAGGGCCTAAAATGACAAAAAAGCACCAAATTATGTTACCAACTTAAGACAACTAGGGAAATCCCTCTCTATTCTCTGATAGAAATATTGAACAGGAAGAGGCATAATTTCTGTGAGAAAGAAGAACTTCTGTGAGAAGAACTTCTCATAAGAAGCGCGCAAGAGTACCGTGGCACACTGTAAAAATTGACACAAATTACCCCCTCCTTCTGTCCACACTGTTTGGTTCAGCCCACCCACACTGACACACTGACTCTGGGCTGGCCCCAGGACTTGCTCCAGCCAGGCCCTAGTAAACGTAACTCAGACAAACGTTTGACAAGTCCTGTGCACAGAGGCTTCCCCACTTGCTGCTCTTGGGAACACTGCCACCGCCACTTTGTGAACAAGACCAGCCTATTCTGCACATAATGAACCATTCCTGCCAGGGCACCCCTTACGTCCCAGCTGACTTTGAGCCAAGTGCCAACCAGATGAGTGAGATTGTCCTAGACCATCCAGCCCCAGGCGACCCAGCCCAGACTAGAGAAACTGCCCAACAGACCACAGGACAATAAAAAATAACATTTGTTGTTTTAAGTCAGTCTGTTTTCAGGTGGTTAGCAAAAGCTAATTGATAAAACTACATGTTCTCTTTTCTGGTTGCCATTTATAAATACGCTAAGTGTGTGTCTATGTATATATACATATAAACTTTGTCTTCTGCACATGAGCACACAGACCTTAATATTAGTTTATTAAACATGCACAATTTATTTCATCTTCTTCCAAAGAAAAGGAAAACTTCATTACTTAGTGAGGTCAGAGTGTTTCCCAATGTTCCTCTCTTAACAGGAATATTTGTAAATATTTCAGTGTAAAAGGTCTAGATTTGATTAGATTGTCAAAGGAGTTCAGGAGCACAGCAGGTTAAGATCTTCTGCTTAAAGGGGAAATTTTAGTGTGAGGGAAGAGTGTCCGAAAATGAGATGAGTTTGACTCCTGGAGAGCAAGCCTCAGTTACATCCTGACAAATAAAAAGTAGAACCACATGATGAAAAATTAAATAATATATTTCCGCAGCATTTGATGAATAATCTCAATATTACTTTATTGACTCACTGTATCATCATTATTATCATTCCCATTATCAAAAATAGTCGTTAAACACACACACATGCATTATAAATTTTCATGACAGGGCTTGCCTCCAAGGTCTTCCAGGACTCTCTTCATTTTCAAATATTCTCTTGCTTTGTAACAGAAATTCCGACATTTGATTCTAAATAAAATTTTCCAGGTTGCTTCTCAAGCCCCCCAAAAGTCTATTTGTTTCAGATATGTTCCAATTTTTTAAAAATTTTGTTATAAAAGGTTATGATCTTAAAAGATAAATAACCCAATTAAAAAATGGAAAATGGATCTGACTAAAGATTTCTCCAAAGAAGATAAACAAATGGCCAATAAGCACTTGGAAAGATGCTTAATAGCATTAGCCATTAGGGAAATACAAATCAAAACCACAATGAGACAACACTTCACACCCACTAGGATAGCTATAATCAAAACAATGGAAAATAACAGATGTTGGCAAGGATATGGAGAAATTGCAACCCTCATGCACTGCTGATGGGAATATAAAATGGTGAAGGTACTTTAGAAAATAGCTTGGCAATTCCTCAAAAGGTTAAACACAGAGTTACCATATGACCCAGCAGTTCCACTCCTAGGTATACGCCCAAGAGAAATGAAAACGTACATCCACACAAAAACTCACATATGGATATTCATGGCAGCATTATTCATAACAGTCAAAAGGTAGAAATGGCCCAGTGTCCATCAACTTGTGAATAGATAAATTGTGGTATATTCATACAATGGAATATTATTAGCAAAAAAAAAGAGTGAAGTGCTGACACTTCATTCAACATGGATAAACCTTGAAAACATTATGCTAAGTGAAATAAACCAGTCACAAAAAACCACATAGTGAATGATTCTAGTTACATAAAGTATGCAGAATAGGCAAATCTGTAGAAATGGAAAGTAGATCAGTAGCTGCTTAGGCCTGAAGGATTGGGAGGGAATGGGGAATGACAGCTAATGGTATGGGGTTTCTTTAGGGAGTGATGAAAATGTTCTAAAATTCATTGTGGTGATGGTAGCACAACTCTGTGAAAATACTAAAAATCATTAAATTATACACTTCAAAGTGGTGAAGTTTATAGTATGTGAATCATATTTCAATAAAGCTGTTAAAATGTTTTATAAAGCTTACGATCTTAATTTGTGGAGCACTAATTTCCTGTGTGAGATTTTGTCTGGGTTTTCCACTTTGCTATACAATGGTTGCTCACGCTTGCCCCACCTCAGCTATTTGGAGTGGGCTTCCACCTATTGGCAAACTGCTCTGCTACTGTCTCTGAAATAAAGATAGCTGTTGGTCAGCACGGCTTTAACAAAGAATTTTTCTGCTGCTCTATTCTTTTTTTAAAATTAATTTATTTTATTGAGGTCACATTGGTTTATAACATTATATAAATTTCAAGTGTATATCATTACATTTTCTCTTCCGCATGGACTGCACGGTGTTCGCCGCCAAAAGTTGAGTCACCATCCGTCACCATACATATGTGCCCCCTTACCTGTTTCACCCTCCCCCCACCCACTTTCCCCTCTGGTAACCACCAATCCGTTCTCCTTATCTATGTGTTTGTTTAACTTCCACATATGAGTGAGGTCATACGGGTAATTGTCTTTCTCCATCTGACTTATTTCATTTAGCACAATACCCTCAAGGTCCATCCATGTTGTTGCAAATGGCACAATTTTGTCTTTTTTTTTATGGTGAGTCGTATACCATTGTGTATATGTGTGTATATATATATACATATATACACACACATATACACACCATATCTTCTTTATCCGTTCATCTGGTTGATGTGCACTTACGTTACTTCCAAGTCTTGGCTATTGTGAATAATGCTGCAGTGAACTTGGGGTGCAGCAATTTACATTCCCACCAGCAGTATATGAAGGTTCCCTTTTTTCCACATCCTCTCCAACACTTGTTATTTCTTGTGTTTTTGTTTGTTTTGCTGGAGGAAGATTAGCCCTGGCTAACACCTGTGTCAGTCTTTCACTACTTTTTAAGTGGGACGCCTCCACAGCGTGGCTGACGAGTGGAGCAGGTCTGCACCCGGGATCCAAACCCGTGAACCCTGGGCCGCTGAGGCAGAGCATGTGGGCCTTTAATCGCTCAGCCACAGGGCCGGCCCCTCTTGTCTTTTTAATAATAGCTATTCTGACAGGTGTGAGGTGATATCTCATTGTAGTTTGGATTTGCATTTTCCTAATAAGTAGTGATATTCAACATCTTTTCATGTGCCTGTTGCTCATTTGTATATCTTCTTTGGAAAAAGTGTATGTTCATATCCTCTGCCCATTTTTTGATCGAGTTTTGTTTTTTGTCATTGAGTTATATGAGTTCTTTATATATTTTGGATATTAACCCCTCATTGGATATACAGATGATTTGCAAATATTTTATCCCAGTTGGTGGGCTGTCTTTTTGTTTTGTTGATTGTTTCCTTTGCCCTGTAGAAACTTTTTAGTTTGATGTAGTACTGTTTACTTTTTCTTTTGTTTCCCTTGCCTGAGGAGATATGATATTAAAAAAGATACTGCTAAGACTGATGTCAAAGAGTATACTGCCTATGTTTTCTTCTAGGAGTTTTATGGTTTCAGGTCTTACACTCAAGTCTTTCATCCATTTTGAGTGAATTTCTGTGTATGATATTAGATAATGGTCTACTTTCATTCTTTTACATGTGGCTGTCCAGTTTTCCCAATATCTTTTATTGAAGAGACATTGTATGTTCTTGGCTCCTTTGTCAAAGATTAGCTGTCCACACATGTGTGGTTTTATTTCTGGGCTTTCAATTCTGTTCCATTGATCTGTGTGTCTCTTTTCATACCAGTACCATACTGTTTTGATTACTATAGCTTTGTGGTATGATTTGAAATCAGCAAGTGTGATACCTCAAGCTTTGTTCTTTTTTCTCAGGATTGCTTTGGTTATTTGGGGTCTTTTGTTGTTTCATATAACTTTTAGGATTCTGTGTTCCATTTCCATGAAAAATGTCATTGGGATTCTGATTGGGATTGCATTGAGTCTGTAGATTGCTGTAGGTAATATGGACATTTTAACTATGTTAATTCTTCCAACCCAAGAATAGAGTCTCCTGCTCTATTCTTGAGGTGGCAATGCCAGTCACTTCTGTGGCCTCTCCTAGCCCACCATCTATACTCTTATGTCTCATAGGAAAGATTTTACCATCTTTGCCTAGGGTCTTAGTGAATCTGGAGCACTGGTCTCCAGGAAGTGACTTTCCTTTGTAAATAAACCAGTGAGTTGGCTGGGCACTGCTTCTTGTCTTTGTCTGCCAGTTTTACATCCCAGGGGTTGGATCTGTACCCTCACTTCTTGCCTCATTGCAAATGGATTCCTACTATAAACTAGAGGGTCTGAGGTTTCTCTATATTTCTAGAGTGAAATATAGGATGTTAGGATGCAGCCTTTGCCTTTACCATCCTAATCTCAGTCACCAGGAAGCTACCAGTTTTGCCACTTTTCTACTGCCCTTTCCCCTCCACCACACAACTTACTATTTCATATTTGTCGCTCCTCTCCTTAGGAAAAGGGTCACAATGTCTCCATAAATGACTGAAGTGTACCAGATGAGAAATGCAGCAAAATGATTATTTTAGCCCTGATCTACAGAGGGCCTCCCACCCTACCCCTGTTGATTGTTGTTATACCAAAACGAGGCCTACTGCTGCCAGATCTGTCAATTGGTCAAGAACACAGAAATCCAAATTTTTAAGTAGAATGTCCTAATTTATAAAATTTGGCTTGCTTTTTTTATTTAATGAAACAATCACAGTGCAGACTAAATAAAATTTATTTGTAGGCCAAGTTTAACTCAAGGAGCACCACTGTGATAGATCTACCAGGATCTGCCCAACAATCTCCCATCCTCCCAGCAGCAGTCTGCATGCTGGCATAGTGGGCTTATACCAACGTCTGACATAGCAACACACAAAGACCGAAAGAAAAATACTGAACGAATTTGAAAACAGATACAGATATATCAAATGTTAACTTTATAAACACACAAGAGATAGTGTTATTTTGGTGTCTCAGGTGGAATCCCATGAAGTATACATGTAGACCCATCAGGAGGCAGTGTGGTCACTTCCTAAAGAAGTCATTCTCCAACGACCGAATCTGAGTTCCAGTTCTTCTTGTTTGAAATGGTCTTTGATACTTGTAGGATGAACCATTGAAACAGTTATCTCAAGAAATTGAAATCAATACCAATACACTTAAAAGATCTAGGTTTCAGAGTAACATTGTAGAGTTCATTGAGCCAACATTTACTCATTCACTCATGGATAGCAACTGAATACTTGGAATTCCCTGGCTGTAGTGTTTATTTCAATTCACCATTTTACGTGACTAGTTTAAATACAGTCTCTCTTATTTCATTCTCCTGCTAACCAAACAAAAGCAGATTTCTAAGTTGATCTCTCACGGCAGACCCAGGTCATGTATGCAAAATGTGATGTTAGTCATTGTGACAATATAGAATTCCTATATGAATTTGAACTTTATTTTCCAAGTACTAGGCATTGTTCAAAGGTAATAATATGGCCATTAAGACTATTTCCTTACAAAAAAAAATCAAATGATGAGTAGCTTCACATCCAGATTTGCATTCTTCAAACAGCTGTCCCCCCTAGATACGTTAATGAGCGTTAGGAGGGATTAAACTTGAATTTGTAGTCTGTGGGAGGAAAGGTAACTTTAGGTAGGTATCCACTAGAATAGGCAATATATAAAGAATTAACGTTATACATATGTAATATATATATTTATGCATATAAAATATATAAGTGTGTGTGTGTCTATATAGAGACATACTTTAAAGCAGCAAGAAATTATAGTAAAACTGCTGGTGAAGGCTTACGTGGCATATCCACATTTTCTTTAATAATTACCATTTCTCTGCTCACAACGCTTATAATCTTTCCCATATTTTGCTAATCGAGAGTTGGAGGCTGTGCTAAATTAGCATTTATCATGAAATACTATTTGATGAATTTATTTTTTTAAAGAAAAATAATGAGAGTAAATTTAGCTAGGCTGACCAAATAATTAACCCTGTTCTCAGAAGAAATAAAAGTTCAAATGTACCTCAAAGTCAACTGACTCAAAAGATCAAAAGAATGCACTTTTTATCTAACCCTGGGCAACCTACTTAAACCTCTTTGGGTCTCTCTTTGCTCATCTGTAAAATAGGAGGGTAAGTCAAAATAATTGATAAGATTTCTTCTAAATCTAACACCAGACGACTGGACTTTCCCATCAAAACCCTAAAGTTTCACTAAGGTTCTGTTTGCATTTCTGCTGTTCCACACACACAAAAAGTATTATCTTGAAAAAGGGCAAACACTACACTGAATAAATAATCACAGTTCAGGTCGCTACCATAGATAAATCAAAGTCCATAAATAGACATTCCCCCCCAACACACATACACACACACACATATACACACACATATGCACACACGCGCACACACACATACGCGTGCGCGTGCACACACACACACACACACACACACTCACTGTTATTATAGGGCCAGTGTTGCCCAAACCTCAGCCGTTTGAATTTCATGGCAAATCTAAATACCGCTTATATTTTTATCACTTAAAATTGGAATTTAAATTAGCTCACTTTTTAAAAATTAGCCACATCCTAAGCAATCATAAGCTTGATTGTGCTAGCTTTACGCATTTTTCCAATAAAAATTAAAATAAATATACAGTCCATAAATATAATGAAATAAAATTCTACCAAGTACCATCTAGAATTGCGTTGTATACCCTGAGTGCTACACATACTAAACTTTGGAAAGTACCAGAGTAGCTTGTGAAAAGAAGGATGTATACATACTGGTCTAGAATGTACGATTTTGTTCTTGTTTTTTTAACAAATACCATTATTTATTTATTCTTTCTTAAAGATTGGCATCTGAGCTACCATCTGTTGCCAATCTTCTTTGTTTAGTTTTTATTCCTCTTCCCAAGCCCCCCAGTACATAGTCGTATATTGTAGCTGCGAGTGTCTCTGGTTGTGCTATGTGGGATGCCGCCTCAGTATGGCTTGATGAGCGGTGCCATGTCCGTGCCCAGGATCTGAACTGGCGAAGCTGAAGCGGAGTGTGCGAACTCAACCACTTGGCCACGGAGCTGGGCCCAAGATTTTGTTTTTAAAGGAACCTACTAAAGTAACATTTCCATTGTATTTATTAGGGTAGAAAATCTTCAAGCGTTACATCCCTTATTCTTTCATTAGTTAGAGAATCTGATTCCATACATTATTTTAAAAAGGGGACGATAGGACCACCAGTCAATGGGAAGAGCTTTTGTTTTACATAAGAATTAGCATAAACCCCACTCTCGTCATGCCAAGTGTGGACACCAAATCTTTTGGAACCATTTAGATCTGTGAACTGAGAACGACATTTTCTGTGGACTATTGAATAATCATCTTGACAAGGATAATCCTATGGGGAGGGGAAAAAAAAGAGAAATAAAATTGAATGGCTGAAATATGTAAAAAGGAGTGATTTACAAAAGTTGATCTTCAATGTGTTAGCATTATCATGATCCAAGTTTAATTTTCAAACAGTTTATTAATTTAATCTTTCAAATGTTTCAATGAAAAAAATGGCTATTGCATTTATAAGTACTTCTAATTCTGAAAGAAGAATGTAGTTCATAATTGTTTTATTTATAAAAGTAAAAAGATAAATTATTATACATTTAAAATTTTTCTAAACCATAAATATACAGCATAAAGAACAATTTAAATTTTATGATCATCTACATAAGACCAAAACAAGCTATCATTACATACTTTTTTAAAATTAATGTTATAATTATTCCAAAGAATAATATCTTCAGATATAACTTTAGTAATTGCTATCAAGTCATACTTGCCAGTAAAGCTCAAAGATTCATTCCTGTGAGAATTTACCTCAGTCTGATGTGGTATAATGTTTAAGGCATATATCCTTAGATCACTTCATGAAAGCTTCTATTGTAATACAATGAGACACTATCATTGACCATTTCCCAAAGGAAATATGGACTCTTTCAGATGACATCAAGGGTAATGGTAGACAAGGAACATAAAGCCCTTGAACTGATTATCTAATTTTTGCTTTAAATTGGTACTAATTTTAAAGCACTAAGACAATATTGAAATTAAATCACCCAAACTATAAAACGATGAAAGAACACCCAAATAGTTCTAATCTTAGGTTGACTTTATTGAAGATAACTGAAAAATTTAACCGTATGTTCAATTATAACAATCGTTATAGTGTCTATGTATTTACTGAGTGCCTATTACGGGTTGGGCACGGTAGCTGAGTGTTCATATTTTTTAATCCATAACACGGCTCTGATGTAGGAATTATTACTCCCACTTTACACATAAGAAAAGGTCATTTGCTTAAAATCTCAGGAGAGAATTTAAAGAATGCCGATATTAAGTAACTCAGCCAGGACTGCCAACTAGTTATTTGACTGTAAGATCCATTATCCCTCCAGGACCCTCGTGAAATTCTTAATAATTAAGAGATGAAAAGAAATACAAACAATAAAATCCTAAAGCTACATAATATCCATGTCACTTTTCGTGCAGTTTGGGTTTCTGCTTTTTGTTGGTGGGTTCTATTTCTTTGGGGTTTGTGTGTTTGTTTGTTTTTGGTCAGGCAGAGGCCCTTTAAGTGAGATTGAGCATCACTGGCCCAAACTGCCCCCAGAGGGAGGCAGGATCTGCTCATTCCCACCCCAGCCCTCGTGAAACTGAAGAGAGCTTCAAATGCAAGTTCAACGTGTTCCTTTAGCATCTCCGAGGCGGAGAGGATGATTTATTTTGATAAGATGAGTGACAAGATTAAATGTGATGTTTTAGGAAAAGGATTCCGGCAGCAGAAGGTATTAAAGACTGAAGGTGGTAAGGAGTGGGTTCCGGAACTGTGATTAGAATTGGATTTCAACAACTCTCATCTCATCAGCTGATGGATGGGTAAACAAAATGTCTATCCACACAATGAAACATTATTTGGCAATGAAAGGAATAAAATACGGATAGATTCTATAGCATAGAGGAATCTTGAAAACATCCTGCTGAGTGAAAGAAGCTAAACCAAAAGATCACACGTTGATGATTCCTTATATAAGGTGTCCAAAATAGGCAAGTCTACAGAGACAGAAAGTAACTTTGCGACAGGATGGGGAGGGGGAGGAATAAGGAGTGACTGTTAATGAGTGTGATGGCTAATTTTATGTGTCAACTCTACTGGATTATGGGGGCACCCAGATATTTAGCTAAACCTTATTTCTGAGTTGTGTCTGTGAGAGTATTTCCAATGAAATTAGCATTTGAATTGGTAGATTCATAAAGCAGTTTGCCCTCCCCAAAGTGAGTGGGCATTTCCAATCCACTGAGGGTCTGAATAGAAGAAAAAGGCAGAGGAAGGAAGAATGCAGCTCCTTCCTGCCTGATTGCCTGAGCTGAGATATTAGTCTTATGCTGCTCTTGGTCCTCTGGTTCTCAGGTCTTCAGACTTGGACTGAATGACACCACTGGCCTTCCTGGGTTTCCAGCTTGCAGACAGCAGACTGTGGGACTTCTCAGCCTCCATATTGTGTGAGCCAATTCTTTATAATAAATCTATTTCCACATATATATATCCTATTGGTTCTATTTTTGTAGAGAAACCTGACTAATACAAAGGGCATGGAGTTTTTTTTTGGAGTGATGAAAATGTTGTGAAATTGATCATGGTGATGACTGTATGACTCTGCATATACTGAAGGTCACTGAATTGTATACTTTAAAAGGGTGAATTTTTATGGCATGTGAATTATATCTCAGTAAAGCTGTTATTTTTAAAAAGTGGCTAAGTAGGGGTGAGTAATCTGAAGTTAGGAAAACTGGTTAAGAGACTGTTGCCTATTACCATACACAAAATTGAATACCTCCCATTTTCAGTTGTATTGGTAAGCCAGCTCTCCTGGCAAAAAAAAAAAAAACAAAAGCCAACATAACTTATTTGCAATATTTGCCAATTTCTGTGGTATAAATATTCCCACTATGAGTGACTTCAAGCTACCAAAGCGAAGTCAGTGAACACTGAGTTGGGAAGACGTGAGCATAATCAGCTCGTGCAAACTTTAAGAGGTGACTCCAGCTCACCCTGATTCCACTTCTCCCATTTCCCATTGTGTAGCCACCACACAATTTAGGTAGATTGCCCCTCCCCCAGCTCTAGGGGCGAATCTAACTGACCTAAGACAATCAGGATAATCTCACTCTACTCTCAGTGACGGTGATTGGTTCAGTGTTGGGCATGTGGCGTGAGTTTGTCCAAACAGAGTTAAGCCCAAGATTTTTGTTCAATGATTTAGGGGAAAGAAACACTTTTTCCACTATTGGACATAAATGAGGGAGCATCTATCTCAGGTTGCTATTGGCAGCCCTCCTATGACCAGTCTAGCATGAAACCAACATCATAAAAGGCAGATTTGAGAGTCAGTAAGAAGTATGACGACATTGCTGCATCAATCCTTCCTGAAGCCTGACTTTTCAAAAATGTGAGCCAATAAATCACTTTTATTGTCTGACCTGGCTTGAGATGGGTTTTGTACAACCTACTAGAAGCATCCTAAGCAACGTATACCTGAATAATCTGCAATATTGAAACACTGAGGTACTGAGAGTCAGAAGAGAAATGAGTCAAAACCAAGGGAGCAGGGAAAACATAAATAGTAGGAGTAAAGGCAAACAGTAAATTTACGACTAAGCATATAATCAGGAATCAGCAGGATGCAAATATAGAATAGGTGAACAAAGCAGGTTTTCAAAACTAAGAACAAACTATTAGGAACCTGGAGGATATAATCATTATAAGAAAGCAGAGCAAGTACGTTTTTCAAAGTTTAATACAAGAGGCACAAAGTAGAATAGAAGAAAGCAGCTGCACCAGACACCTTACAGGACCTTGATATCGACTGCGGCTCAGACCCAAGGCCAAACTGAGATGGTGGGAGGCTTGGACTAGCAAGTAATTTGGTGTACCACTCAAATGAAGTATACAGGTGGTAATCATTTCAAAATTATTAGTAGTTTTCCCCCTTCACTGTGTGTAGTTACCCATTTGCCTAAGGGGAGATCAAAATTTGTTTCAGAAAAAATGGCAAGCCAACAGTAAAGTGCTATCACCTTCTAACATGCAAAATATGATTTTTTTTAGCAAGACTCAGATTATAGAGTTCTCCAAATGTCTAGAAAAAATATCCTTTGCCATTAAGGCTTAACTAAGAGTTGGAATGGATATGAAACCGGCTTAACACAAGGTCGACATAAGGGAAGCCATATTGTAAAAAAAGAGACCATGTTGTAACTTTGAATGACCTCTGACTAACTAACCCAGCTGGATGTGCACCCTCCAGGAGATCTACCTGTTCATAGATTTTATGACCCCTGCTAGTGCATATATCTCCCCGCTGCAATAAGACCGATAACTTCATTCTTTTGAGTTCCTTAGGAATGTGATGACCCCCCAAACAGAGAGTCTATGCTGATAGCCATCATCAGTGAATACTGAAAGATTTAGTGTGGCAACTCCCAGTCTGTAACACCAGAGGGTCAACATTCCTAATCCCCTCCCCTATAACCCACTGGCCTATATAACTGCTTCAAGTTTCTGTGCCCCCCTTAAGATGGTTCTTTTGGACATTAGTCAGCCATCTTCCCTCTTGCTAGCAAGCTATAATAAAACATCTCTTCTCTGCCACCATCTTGCCTCTTGACGATTGCCTTTTGTCTTGCTGAGAGCAGATCATGCCCTTTGTGTGGTAACAGGAAGACAGAGAAGAGTCTGTCTGGGGAATTGTAGGAAGGAGAAAATAAGCAAAAAGGAGAAAGTAGGATAGCAGAAAGAGCCCATGTATTTCCCAATTTTCCCATCCTTAGACTTTAATCAGGCAGAGTCCCTTTGACCTAGACAGAGAGCAGTGCACGAGATACATAAGAATAATGGCAGAAAGGAATAGAGAGTCTCCTGGCCCCCACCCCTCATGAGAATTCTTTAAACAGAGCACTTCTCAGGCTGCTCTTTCATTTGCCTGCAGCATGGCCCTACCCAAGCAGGTGGAGAAACAGGGTCAGGCAGCAGGAGGCCTGAGAATCATCAATCCTGAGCCACTTTTGGTATCCTGTGGCAAGACAAGATCCTGGAGCTGGCCCCGTGGCCAACTGGTTAAGTTCACTCACTCTGCTTCGGCAGCCCAGGGTTTCACTGGTTCGGATCCTGGGCGTGACCTGGCACAGCTCATCAAGCCATGGTGAGGCAGTGTCCCACATGCCACAACTAGAAGGACCCACAACTAAAATATACAACTGTGTACTAGGGGACTTTGAAGAAGGAAAAGTAAATAAATAAATAAAATCTTAAAAAAAAAAAAAAAAAAGACAAGATCCTGAAGTAGCTGCAAATCTACAGAGGGGACTACTAACAGGGGCTGCAGAGCAGAACACTGGAACTTGGACTGAATGGGAGTCACAGAAGGTTTCTGTGGGATCTACAGTATCTATGGGAGTGGAAATGAGGCTGAGTCATTCCAAACATGCCATCTGGGCTCCAACCAAGCCCAGAAAGAGAGAAACAAAAAAAGACTGAAGGTTACAATGTCTACAGACTTTAGCTACTGATGCTGGCAAGGAAAAGGGCAACCAGACGGACTAGGGATACCACCCCGGAGACCAGAACAGGCAGAGAACACCGTACAAAAAACCTCACTCTTGTCCTCTGGCGTCAGGATGCTAAATCACATCCCTCTCTCCATATACCTGGATGCCATCTTAGGGAGAATTGCAGTTACTACTGCTGTATAACAAGCCAACCCATTGATAGGGGCGTAAAACAATAGCCATTTCCAGATTCTTTGGGTCAGGAACCTGGAAAGGGTACAGCAAAGACAGCATCTCTCTGCTCCATAGTGTCTGGGGTCTCATCTGGGAAGACTTGAAAGCTGGAAGTGACTTATGGGCTGTGGCTGGAAACCTCTCTCATTCTAAATGGTAGTTATTCTGGCTATCTGCTCAGACCTCAGCTGGCATTGTTGACTGGAACAACTGCACAGGTCTTCTCCATATGGTTGCTTGGGCTTCCTCATGCATAGTAACTGGATTCTAAGAATGAGGATGGCACAAAGAGAACCAGGAAGTAGTTGAATTGCTACCCTCAGAAGCCACATAGCATCATTTCCACCATCGCCACAGTTCACCCAGATTCTAGAGGTGGTAACACGGACTCTGCCTCTCAATGGAAAGAGTGTCAAAATCACTCTGTAGGAGCATGTGGGATGGCAGCACATGTTGCTGCCATTTTGAGAAAATAACAATCTCCCACAGGGAGAAAAGTAGTTGTATCGGGGTTCCCAACACCACTTCTAGGTTCGATGATTTGCTAGGAGGACTCACAGGACCCAACATATACTCGTATTTGAGGCTATGATTTAGTCAAGCAAATGGCTACAAAGCGAGATCAGCAAAGGGAAAGGGCACATGGGCTGAAGTCCAGAGGAAACCAAGTGCAAACTTCCAAGAGTCTTCTCCCAGTGAGTCACACAGGATGCGCTTAATCCCCCAGCAACGAGTTGTAAAATGCTGGGGAAGCTCTCTAAAGACTCAGTAGCCAAGGTTTTCTTGGGGGCTGGTCATGTAGGCAGTCTCTGCTTCGCACATACCAAAATTCCAGACTCCCAGAAGAAAAGCAGGTGTTCAGCATAAACCACGTTGTTTGCACAGTTTAGGCACAGAGAACCATTCTTATTAAGGAATTTTTATCCCGAAAGCCAAGTTTCTAGATGCCAACTAGGGCCAACCTTGCAAGCAGGCTTTTTAACGATTAGCAGTCTCAGTTCTGCTATGTTAGCTCTTTTCTGCAAATGGGATGGGAGAAGATCTCTGAGAATGTGAATTTTTTTTAAAGGAAATTAAACACTGCCTATAGGAACTATTTAAATTATGGAATCAGACTAAGCTTTAAATGGATTGAAGAGTTAGTGTCTTCCCGCTGGTGGCAGGTTCGGGAAGAAGGTCAGTTATTAGTTAGACACATTTCCTCTGCATATGTGAGGTGCAGTCAGTTGCTATATTTTCAACACCCTAACGTAATATTTAAATGTTTGTTCAACATCTATTTAGTGGGGGTGGGAAGAAGCGTTTAGAAATTGTGTATAGAAACAGATTTCGTGAATTACCACATGCTGCTGTTGGCTGGCCCACTATTCTGTGCTACACAGATCCTGAGTTCTGACAAGTTCCCTTAACATAGGACAGCCACTGCAGGCTTCTTCTGAGCCCTTCAGGGAGATGAGGGCAACTGGAAGGATATATCTGAGGTGTGGAACGAGTGGGCATCAGCACACAATGGCTTATGTAGAGCCGGACTGGAAGAGACATTTCACAGGAAGAACTTCAAGGACTTACCTGGCTAACTGGGGCTAAAGAACCAAGATGATCCACGGCTTCAAACCTGGATGGCTGGGAGAGTTTTAACACCACTAAAAAGAATAAGAAAGACATGGAGATGGGGAAGGACTTGTTTTAGGAAGGAAATGATCAGTCCATTTTAGATACTTTTAATCTTAGATGACAGTATAAAATCTTTATTTGGAAGGTGGTGCTGTGGGACAGATGGCTGGGACAGAGGTCAATGCCCTATGCACAGTAGTGACCATCGGCTGGGGAAAATATCTATAAAGAACATTATTGAGATCATGGATGATATTTGCATATGGACTGTGGATTACATAATTATACTGTACCAATTTTCCTAAGGTTAAAAACTTTACCATAGCTAAGTGTCCTTGTGCTTAGGAAATACACATTGAACTATTTACTGGTAAAGGGCACAATGTCTCCGGCCAACTCTCAAATGGTAAACAACTGGTAACTCTGGGTAAAGATTATATGGGAGCTCCTTGTGCTACTCTTGGAACTTTCCCACAAGTTTGAAATTACATAAAATAAGTTACCCCAAAAAAGTGATGGTTGGGGAGCCATGGAGTGGATGAATTCTCTGAGATTGTATAAAATGAGAAGAACATTGTTCTGGGATCCAAATCTTATTAGAGACACCCATGGTTGGGTCCATAAAGAAGCCAGGAAGGACAGAGAAGAAGAGAGTGTTGCAACGTCATAGATTCTGAAGGGAGAGGGAGGTGGAAGAATGCAGTTGTAGCCAACAATTTCTCACTTTCAAAGAAGCATCTGGAGCACAAGATCTGACAAAATACAACCAACGGTAAGAATCAATCCCATCATCTTTGAGTGTGCTTTTTCAGGGTAGTGTTGAGAAAGCAGAATGAAACATCCTGATAAAAGATGGAAAAGAAAGAGTGTGAGAGAAAGGAACACTGAGGGCAGACGGGCCCTGTGGAAACAGGCAACACTAGAGATGGAGCAAGAGAATCACCACGTGGAAAACCTGCTTTAAGGTTAAGAAAACTTCTTCCTTCCTTTTCTTCTCTTTCTCTTCCTTCTTCTTTTTAACAGATCGTGGAAAGACAGGTTAGTATGTTACAGGAGGGTCCTCTTGATGAGTGGGTCCCCCAGTTGACCTTCCCTCATTATGAAGGACAAACAATATGGTTTTATCTCTTATGTCAGTAAGATGTATCACTGTATCTTTAAGTGATGGGTATCTTACTCTTAGATCCCCATCCGCTCCCCACCCCACCCCCTTTGCCCCCTGGGTGCTATATTCTTACTCTAAGCACCGTTATCTCCCAAAGCCTTTTCCAGAATAAAATGACATTGATGTTCTTAGGCAACCTTATACCCAGTCCTCACGTACTTTTTCCCAATCTTCCAAGGTACTGTTCCGTGGTTACACTTACTCTTATTTGATTTCATCCTTTTTCTTTAGGACAGTTTATTTTTGATAGCTTTATTGTTCAAGGTTATTTTCAGTTTTAGGCCTGCCTTATGGAACATCAGTAACTCTGCCTAATTTAATATTATAAGATAATTTGAAAGCATAGCCTCAACTCCTTCATCCAGATCATCCATAAAAATGCATAAGGGGCAATGTTTCCTGGCCAAATCAGTCACTGCAAACTAACCTTGTGTCCACCATTAGAGAAAGCTATTAGCCACCTGGCATTCATACAGCAAAGACTGTTCTTCCCTAGCATGCCTGTAAGTGTGCTCATTTGGGGTACTGCATTTACTCTTAAACAGGTATTTGAGGTGACAGGCTTATTTATGTGAATGTCACATTGGATGGAATGAAAGTAGATATAAAAGTAGAGAGCTGTAGTATTTTGTTTCATTATTTTCATTACATATCATATACAAAATTCTTTAGCACTTATATGCACTTGACTGAAGACCTGCCTTCCCCTAATAAGGCTGTGTTCTAAGCACACATGCACAGTGATGTGGGAGGAAAAGAACAATTCCTCTACAGCCAAATCTACTTCATGAACCCTGGGGATCACGGGACATAGGCATCTCAGACAGATCCCTTCATTCATTTCCTTCACTACTTTTAAAATGATTTCATTTCTACTGGATATTTTTTCTCCCAATGACTGCATTACAGACATAGAGTAATTGGCAATGTAGCTATAATGAACATGTAACTAGTTGGATATATTTTTGTTACAAATTCAAGAAACATTTACTACCCCTTTTTATTTAATAAAATTTACAAAGGAAAGCATTTGTAACAAATACAGGTAATTTAACTAAAAGAAAATAGTCATGGTAAGTGCCAGGAAGTTTGGGCTATTGATATAAAACTAAATATTTGTATCATTAGTGAATCCGGTCATCATGAAGAAAAATATGGAGCTCTATATGAACGATCACTTCATCAAAAAAGCTGACTTTTAAAGATTAACATCATATAAACTTAGGAATGGCCAGCATCAAAAGCTAAGCAATCCACTATTAAACCTTAGCTATTGACACATTTTTCTTTCTCATGCACCAATTTTGATTGGTAGTATCATTTTAATCATATGAAACACAAATATTATTTTTCTTACTCCTCAGTCTACATTACGTGAGGATACCTGTTTTTATATTTATAATGGTGTAGTTAGGTATAAATCTGAGGCCCAGGGTTCTCTATTTTTAAATTTTTTGTTTTTTCTTCTTTACAAAGTCAAATATGTTCACTATAGAAACTAACGATAATCAAAAAGAAGAAAATAAAATCTCCCACAATCTCAAGTTCCTGAAGTAGAACTGAGCTTTTATGACTTGACATAGAAACAAAACAGAGATCATGGACAATTAACCTCAAAGGTAAAGGTATAGTTTAAGAGGAAACTGGTGTCTTTCCACTAAAAGGACACAACACTAAAACATACTTAAGAATCTGAGTTCCTGAGAATTCAGACCCACAGTTTGTCAACTGTTGGTGACATACGAGATAAGCAGGAGTTAAAATATTTATCTCCTAGTTTTCAAGTAGAGTTGAATTGAATGTCTGCCAATGTCCTTAATCAAAAAGATTACTTAGTCATGAACAACTATTAGGATGGGACAGGATCAATGCAAGAGAAACAAATCAAATAGTAGAATTTGAGAGCCAAAGAGTTAATAAAGTTATTCTGTCTTTATCAGTCAGCATCCCCCAAAGAAAAAGAACCAACAGGAGATGGATATATATGATAGATAGGAAGGATAGCTATCATCTATCATATCTATCCCTATTTGTTCTATTTCTGTATATATCTCTCTCCATATATAAAGATGTGTATATACATAGAGAGAGAGAAGGAGAGAGATCTTTCCTTCCTTCCGTCCTTCTACTCACCCATCAGCAACTATATAGTTCCCCCAAAAAGACAAATCCTATTGTATCCCAATCAGCTAGGGAAGCTGTGGAAGCCTATGGAGCTATAGGAGCAACTGCCAGGAGATCCTAAGATTGAAACTGGGCCTAGAAAATGTGGTCCCTTAGTGCTGGCAGAATGCCATGAGACTCAGGACAAGAAGTGTCTGCCTGTAAGCTATAAAATCACGCCTACATCTATACATACAAGGTCAGCACACATGTGTATGACACACACTGAGATCTTTCAGGTATGGTTTTAGGGTCAGGAAGGCCACCTTCTACTTCTGAACCAAGTAAGAGAGGGCTGTTTCCATGGTTAACTAATGCTGGTTAGCAGCATTTTGGAACACCTTGACATTGATCAAAAAATACTAGGTACAATCACATGACCCCTTCCCTCTTCTCCAATTCCACCCCCAACAACTACCTCATTTGCAGAAGAATCTAAAACTCTCTCTCATTTCATGTTAGTCAATAGCACATAATAAACTAAACAAACATTTATCAAATGGCCATTATTCTTTTGTTAGTAGATATTGAGTCAGAACATTAAAAGGACAAAAAGGAGAAAATTAAATAGTAGATATAATAAGATGCAGTACAAAGACAAGTAGCACAAAAATAAAAGTCATAAAGACACATCACGGAGTCTGGAACATTACCTAGTTAAATTTCAGCCTTAATTTTCTGGAAAAAAGTTTGGCAAAACCACACTTTATTCTAGACTACAAGGTTTATACACGATAATTTCATGTGGCCAGATTTACATTGCACAACTTTTCATGCTAATATATTTTCAAAAGAGAACCCCCACACACAAAAAAAGAACAAGAGAAAAATAAAAGGACTGTCTGTGGTGGAATGGAATTATGGAAGATCAGGTGGACACAGAATGGAGCAAAGATACAAGGAAAGGGACTTCAAAAGAAGTGGGGATGAAAGCTAATGTAGTTCAGACACGTGATGGTTCCTACAAAGCCCTCGGTCTGTTCTCGATTCACTTTCTGTCCCAGCTCTTAGTGCTTTTCAGCAAGCCATTCTTTCCCTTATTTTCTTTTCAAGGCCCCTGGTAGGCATCCCATCCTAGGAAGCAGAAAACTAAAGGTAATTCCAGCCTCTGGGAAGTGTCTTTAATGTGAATGAGCCTAACTGAACAACAAAGGCTTTCTAATGATGTTATCCACCTCTGACTCCTAGCCAAGGTGCATTGTGGTCTGGGATGACTGATATTTATCAATCAGTACCCACCATCCAGTCAGACTGCACAACTCTTGGAGGCCTCTGGTCAAGCAGGTATTAAAGTTCCAGAGGCCCAGGCTAGGCCCACTCAGCCATGAGGCACAGGTGGCTAGGGCTCACAGGACTTTCAGGAGGCCACAAAAATGTTTTCATTTTTCTTAAAATCAGAATTTTCAAAATGAATATAACAACAATTTGAACATACTCAGTGCCACTAAATTGCACACTAAAAAAGGGCTAAAATATTATATATATTTTACCACAATAAAAAAAATGCAGATGCCATTTTGAAAAACTAACTCTATTAAATGATAGAGGCTCATAGCTAAGCCAGGAAATGATGCTGGTAATTTAATATCCATAAACATCTCAGGACAGAAACCAATGGTAGCTATTACACTGAAAATTTTGCTTAAAATAGGGTATACAAGTCCAAAGTACTTCCAAGAAAAAAGTGATTATTATATGCTTTAGTTTTGTGTAATAACATTCATTAGTATATCTGTAATAATTTCAAGAGGGTTAACAATAAGATGTTCATATAACATGGCCTAAAAGACAATAACAGAGTCATAAATAGGCAAGGAGACAGTGTAAAAGAAGGGAAAAAAGGTGGGTAATCTTTACAAAATGCCAATTAGAAATATAACCTAAGAAGTATATTTCTTTAATAAGCCTTTAAATCCCCTCCAAAAAGAATATAATCCAACTTGGATTGTATTTGTCTTTATACTAAAGCAGTTGTAAAATATACTGTTTAATTAATTTATTTTTTTAATGGAAGAAGGAGCCAAAGAAGGCAAAAGTGCTTAGGCCCCAGGAAAGCCATAAAGCAGCCCTGGGTCCCAGGAGTCCAGAGGAGGGGCTGGGGCTACTCAGGTGGCAAGATTCTGAGGGACTTAAGGCCACAGCGAATTTCCAATGAGCACAGAAATATCACTATTTTAACAATGCTATATCCAGACCAGTGCAAGGAGCCCCAGCAGTAGGACAGACCAATCTTGCTGTTGTTGGGAATAATGCTGAGCAGACGCAGCCCCTTTTCTCACCTACTATGCAACACTGCATGGACCCCTCGTGGTCAATTTGGAATGCATGCCAACTTTAAGATGTAATTCTCTCTTAAGAACTTCCCAGGCTTTCCAGCCCTGAATGAACTAGGATATGCAACACTTTTTGGTTTAAAGCTACTCATATGCCTGGAAAGATAATTCAATAGGCAGCTCTATTTAGGAAAACAAAATGGTACTTCACACTGGATAACAACCAAACAGATGTACCCCAATGGCAACTGCACAGCTGGGAGGAGCCGTTAACCTCCAAAGTGCTCCCACTGAGGGACTGGTGATTTGACTCAGTCTTTAGCCCCACCCTTCTTTCCTGCTGTCTTGTAGGCTGATTTCTAACACCCATATTTAGAATCTAGCCAACACTCTGTCTTACCATTTTTTCACCTTCTCAAATCAATGGCCTTGATTCCATTATAGAAACACTCCCAGGGCCACCTCCTGGGCTCTGTCATTCCCCAGAATTGTTCTACATCTGAAATTCCAATAAGTTCCAGTATATCCCTTTTGCTCATTCCTCCAATTCTTCTAGTTGTCTCACTCCTTCACTACTGCCATGCTTGCTTTTCTTTTATCTCAACATTTTCATTCCTTTGACCATTCAACTTCCTGAGTTTGCTAGTCCCTGCCTGAACTAATTCTTTTCCTTACTCATCCTGAGTGTGCTCAGTCGGCTCTCTACCATTATTCTCAGCTCACTTAGCCCCTGCTGTAAAGGCTCAGATACCTACAAACAGCCAGTCTTGGACCAATCCTCTAATGTATCTTCACTGCAACTTTTCCTCTATTTTGGTTCTTTGGGAGAAGGATGGCAAAGCTTTTAAGAGAAGGTATTTTTCATTGAAATTGGGATGAGCCATAATAAGTACCAAGCTTAAGAGGTGGAGTTATGAAGAAGTAGCTTGCAATTCGCTTCCATTTCTCTCCTTGGAAATGATTTCATAGTTTGCTAATACTCTGTATTTCCTTATTGATGTCTAGAGCTATGGGGTGTTATCTCGAGTTCCCTTTAGACTTCCTATAACGCTGTCCTACTTTACGCAAATATGAATTAAGCAAATGTAAGAGACCATAATATAAAAATTAATAAGGTCTCAATTCATGCACAAAATCTGAAATAATATGAATCCACATATTTTAAGATTTCTTCAGGAATTGCATAGTTGCAAAGGCTGTGGCCTCAGTGAATGAATGGTGAACTGTGTTTATGCTAAGGCCACATGGTGAAGTCTCCAGCAAGTAAAAATTATTCTCCCTCCTTAGCATTTTATGAATAATACACTTATTTATGTGCATGGTAACATCTACGTTGGAATTCAGTCACTATTCTATGGTTATTTAACCATCTGCTGACATGATCATTTAAAATATTTTTTGTATCCTGTGACAATGTAATGCAAGCATTCATTAAATGGGGGTGCTAGAAGCAGTGCTAAAAACATGCCTCAAAATCAATCACATTGGCATAGAACTTAGAAGTGAATGAACGAAACTCTAAATAAAGCCAAACAACTGCCACGGCATGCTGTGCTACTAATGTGGAAACAAGCCACATGAGAAATGGTAGAACTAATGCTGAAAAAATTAAAATCACAAATATAGAGCACGATAGCTAAGATTTATACACCCTGAGAATACATCCCACATTCTTTATGTTTATGCCTATGGGGAAATCAGTCCTTTGAATTTTGTGAATTTTTAATTATGTCTTGCAACGTCCTTTTGTTTAGAGATGGAGCTAAATCCCGTGTATATAAGGAAATGAGCCTGAATTGTATTTTTAAACAATATATTTGTTTCCTTGTGGTTTTGCTGACTATAAACCATCATACATGCTGTATTCGAAAAGTCTAAAAAGTGTAAAGATGAAGCAAATCACCTAGAATTCCACTATTCAATAGCTAACTTTATTAGCATTTTGACAGTTCCTTCAGTATATTTTTACATAGTTTAAGTATACATGCAATTTTGTATCTTAAAGTTTCTTTTAACTTTAAATGAAATTTTCCCAAGATACTAAGAAATATCTATGGACATTATAAAGGCTATAAAGTATCTCATCATATGATTATAATGTATTTAATTAGTACTGCTCCCAATACTAAAACGTTAGGTACTTTCCAAGTTTTGCCATTGTAAATAATTCAGTGATGAGTATCTCTGGATATAAATTTTATCCCTAGTTTGAATTATTTTTTCTTTGGGGAAATTTCTTAAAACAAGAATGATGAGATCAAATAGTATCTTGATACCTATTGCCAAATTCCTTTCCAGAAAGATTAAAACAATTTACAATCTTCCTGGCAACAGATAAAAGTGCCCATCTCACCCCATCTTCACTCCACTGAGTATTATTATTTTAAAAAATATTGCCAATTTTATTAGCAAAATAAATCATTGTTTTAATTCACATCTTTTATTATTTGTAAATTGGGATTTTACCTACATTTATTAGCTAGTTAATTATATTTCTTACTTTGTAAACTGTCTATATATGTCCTTTGCTCATTTCCCTAGGGTCTTAACATTTTTCCTGCCAATATATATGAGTTCTTTTTGTATATTATCCATAATATACACAATTAGCACACAAGGCATATTAACCATAAGCTATCATATTTGCTTTTTTTAATGGCTTGAACGCTATTTTTTAATAAAATAAATAAATAAGAATATAAGATAAAATGAAGGTGGTATCATGAATTCTTTACTTCCCTAAATTGGTTATGTCACCATTTCGAAAAACTTTCAATTATTCTCAAGCTGTGCTACTGTTTCAAAAAACTTTTGATTATTTTCAATCTGTTTATTCTTTCAAATAAGTCTTAGAATCTTAGAGTTCTGATAGAAAACAAAATCCATTGGGATTTTTATTATCATCATATTAAATTTATAAATTTAACTTACAATTAATTTAGTTTTCCAGTCCCCTAAAATGGTAGTTATTCCCCTGTATTTGAGATTTCTGTCTCTATTACCTTTGGGTTCATATTAAAAAAGAAAGAAAGAAAAGAAAGAAACAACAGCTTCAAACAACAATTTATCATTATCTTCTTCTTGGACTCTCTCATGAGTTGCAATCAGATGGCAGAGAGAGCTGCAGCCCAGGCTCACCTGGACTAGATGCCCAAGATGGCTTCCTCAATCATAAGTCAAGCTCATCAGTGTTCCTCCTCATGGCCTCTCTCCAGCAGAGCCACCTCGATTTCTTACATGGTATCTCAGGCCTCCAAGTTGGAAGCAGTCTTAAAGCTAGCCTAGATCTAGCATAGGGTCACTTTTTCCACGTTCTATTGATCAAATCAGTCACCTGACAGCCAAGATTCGAAAGGTGGAAGAATATTCACCTCTTGCTGGGGAAGTGGCCTGTGCAAACAGCAAAGTCTGCCATCTTTGGAGACAAACTACCACACCTTCTTTTGTGTTTGATCTAGAATTTTCCTCATAAAAGTATTTTAAATTTGTGTTGCTATCATAGCACAAATCTGTATGTTTTTTCTTTTATAGTTTACTAAGCAGTTAGCGCTGACATGAAGGAGAGCTATGGTATTTGATATACTTATTTCGTATTCAATCACCTTACTAAATGGTCTTATTTACTCTAATTACTTCTTAGTTTAGTATCTTGGTTATCCTAAGAAGATAATCATACTATGTGAAAATGAAGATGACTTTTTCCTCCCCTTTTGCAACAGTTAAATCTCTTATCTATTGTGCTAGTTAAGACTTCCAGAACAAGACTAATAGGAAGCAGCCTTGTCTTGTTTCTGTTATATAATTTTTAAAGTACAAGTATGTTGAAGTTATAAACCAGACATATTTTATCAACATACACATTTCCCAGAGCTAAATTAAGCCACTTTTATGTCTCAATGCAATACAAATGAGTAGAAAGGTAGGTTTTTATTCCAGATAAACTGAATTCAGGAAGGGGACAATAAAACAAGATAGGAAGAAAGTAACTAATATATTTTGGACACTGCAATATTTTCTCCCTGTAATCTATAAACTTCCAAAAATAAATCATAACCATAAAACATTCCATTGACTCCCACAAATAGCTAATATCTCTAAATAATATAAAACATCACAAATCTCAGCAATTTGTCCTTTCTTCCCAAGCTTGACTATTTACATTAGATGGAAAGAATCATTTTAAGTATATAAATAAGTATTAGAATATGGCTTTTCAGCCCTCTTATACTCACAAGTGGAGTTGTAGCCTGATAATCATATGGTGGAGCATATTCTTCAGCGTATGTTGTCAATGTACACCTAAGAGGGATAAGTCAGTATTTGAGAAAAGAATGACTCCAAAAAGAAAGACCTTTTAAATTTTTAGTGGTATAACTTTACATGACATAAATACCATTTCATGTAAAGGAAGATTGGCCCTAATAAAACTTTTAAAACCCGCAATGCTCCAATACCTTATTTACAGTGCTACCTCCCAGCAGCGGGGTGCTCTTCCTTCAATTACTTTCAATTCAGCACCACCTGCTACTCTCCTATACTAATGATGCTCTATCAATCCCAAGTCCCTCAACCCAGGGGCAGCCCAGACTTTTGGGATTCTCTTTACCACCCACTTTCTGCCTCTCAAACATTTTTGATGCTATGCCCCATGATCTCTGCTAGATGACAACTGAGGAGATAATAGAAGACAACCTGGTGGACTGAGATTACATGGCTTCCCCAACCTCCACCCCATTAAACACACAGAAATCCTGGATGAACTACATCCGCCCAGCCCCCAGCTCTACATGCACAGCCAAACTCAAAGGGAAACCCTGAGGTGCTAGAAATGCAGAGGATACTCGTTAGAATGAGTGATGTTCCATTAGAATGTCCCATTAGATGTCCCTCATTAGAATGACACAGAATGATTAAACTGATGTCCCAAAGCTGAGGCTGGAGTTTGAACTGCACAACAAGGGTAGGAGACACAGTCTTGGGTTCACAGAAGGCAAAGAGCTGAATTCCTGCTTACAGCCAGGAGTCTGTAAAGGGTGTACTTCCACGTAAAAGAGACTAAAGAAACTCCAGCCATCAGTCCAGGGAAACTTGCAAGAAAGTTTCTCTCTTTTTGGAACTCAGGGTGGGGGAAAATATTATTCTCCTATGAGAAGTTAAAGCCCTACTTCTGTTCCTGGCCAGATTATGGGACTAGATGGTCAAAGAAACTCCTCTGAGAACTGCACACCTAAAAATGTTGGGTACAAGGAAATTTAAACATTTTAATGTATGGCTGAGGTGGTGGGGAAGCAAGAGAACTCAACCAGTAAAAAAATTCCAAGACAAGAAGAAAGTCCAACCCAGAATTGTTATTGGGTACAGGTGCTTATATTTTTCTGGTGGTAACCAATTCCTGTCAGGCTTTCAAGGTGTGGTTCCAGAGTAGCAGCCTTAGCATTACCTGGGAACTTCTTAGAAATGCAAATACTTGGGTCCTACCTCAGATCTATTGAATTAGAAACTCTGTGGGTAGGGCTCAGCCATCTGATTTTTTTTTTTTTTTTTTTTTTTTTGAGAAAGATTAGCCCTGAGCTAACATCTGCTGCCAATCCTCCACTTTTTGCTGAGGAAGACTGGCCCTGAGCTAATAACCATGCCCATCTTTCTCCACTTTATACATGGGACACCTGTCACAGCATGGCTTGACGAGCAGTGCATAGGTCTGCACCTGGAATCTGAACCAGCGAACCCCAGGCCACCAAAATAGAATGTGCAAACTTAACCACTGTGCCATGGGGTTGGCCCCAGCAATTTGAGTTTTAACAAGCCCTCTTGGTGATCCTGATGAATACTAAAGTTTGAGTGTTGGCAATTAAAAGAACAAAAATTAGAAGTGTAACTTTCAAACCAGCAAAGGGGATTTTTTTTTCTTTTTTGAGGAAGATTAGACCTGAGCTAACATCTGCTGCCAATCCTCCTCTTTTTCCCAAGGAAGACTGGCCCTGAGCTCACACCCAGGCCCATCTTCCTCTACTTTATATGTGGGATGCCTACCACAGCATGGCTTTACCAAGCAGTGCCATGTCCACACCCAGGATCCAAACCAGCGAACCCCAGGCCGCAGAAGTGGAACATGTGAACTTAACCACTGTGCCAACGGGACGGCCCCGCAAATGGGATTTTTAATGTAAAAAACCAACCTAATAGAAAGTAGGAAAGGAGAACAAAAAGAAGAGAAGAAAATCATTTCCGCTTGTAAGACAAATTAAAATCACAAAAATAAAATTAAATATCTTTGCAACCACAATGAAAGTAAAGAGGTTAAACCTAACAGCGAAAGTATTTTCTCAGACTTAAATTGAAATCAAATTGTGTTATATAGTCCAACTCTATGCTTTTATACCTAAAATTATTTTCAAAGAAAGTTTGAAAGTAATGATGAGGATTTTTAGATTGGTTAATTTTAAAACTACAGATGAGAAGCAGGCTCTGAGGGGTGGAATTTGCTTGTCCCTTTGTTGGGAAACATTTACATTTCTAAGGGAAACCTCTATCTGTGAAGATGCTTCCCTCTCTGTGCCAGGAAGAAGGGGGATGGCCTTATCTCTAGAAACTCTTAATCAATGCCAGAGGCATGGACTTAAGTTGTTTACTGTCTGGCAACCTCATGTAACTGACCCCCCCCCCCCCCCCCCCCCCCCCCCCCCCCCCCCCGCCAAATCCTCCTTTGTCTTTAGCTGAGGATAATATTCAAGCGGTGACTTCTGCCATTTACTCAATCCGGTTTGATTCTTATCTAAAAGTTGTGGGACCACCAAATGGCTGGACCCTACAGGCACTGATACCATTTTAACTTTTTTGCATATTCTTTGTCTTGTAAAGAGATAACTCACATACCTATGCCTTAAATTTAGCTCTAACCCTCAACTTGGGGCAGCAGAAGCTCTGACTGCCCATGGGTCCTGTCCCCATGCTATTCTATTCTCTAAATAAAAGAGCACTACTGCCAGATCTTAAGAGTCTAAGAAATCTTTCTTTTGACTCCTCGGCTCACCGACCCCACATCAGTAAAAGAATATAAGAAGATATATCCAGCAAGTATTAACCAAAAGCAAGTTAGTGTTCTCATATTAATATCACATGCAATAGACTTTGAGTCAAAAATTATTAGTTATAAAGATCATCACTTACTGATTAAAGGAACAAGTCATCAAAAAGATATAATAATCCTAAGTCAATAAACCTAAAAACACATAGAATATGTAGGGCAAAAAATGACAGAATCACAAAGACAAAAATGACAAACCCACAGTCGGAGAGCAATATTATAACACACCCCTAGATCCTTTGGTTCCTTAAATCCAAATCTCTACTGACATCCTCCAAAACCATACATGTCAACAGCAAAGCAAATAAAATCACACAACCACACATGTGTAGAACACAACAGAGGCTAGAGAAGACTATAAACTTCAGCTTATGTGTAGTTGGGAGAACAATCCAGAATCAGGAGAACCAGATACGGAGCCCATGCTGGAGCAAAATCAGGCAGAGATTACATGGAAGAGGAGAGAGTGGCAAATCCCTACTGAGGATGGAACACAGAGGAGATGGCCCCCAGAGAGAGAGCATCCTTCCCTGATGGAGAAATACTGAAAATGAGTCTGAGACCAGAGGATGTGAATGTTGGCTTTCCAAGAAAGAGGTTTGGAAAGCATGCAAGACAACAATGGCAGTCTTGAGAAGGTGCTGCCTCTGGGAAAGCGGAGGGCAACTTGCAAGGTAAAGAAAAATAAGAAATCAAGCCCAGAAATTAAGAGTCCTAGAACTATCACTCTTCCAAAAGAGACATCATTAAGGAAATAAAGTTCGCTTCACTGTTCCAACAGAAGAGGGCAATCTTGAACTAAGATATTGAAGAAACTGCTCAAAGTTCTCATTGCCCCTCCAAAGAATTACCTCACTGTGGCTAGTTCAGGAAAATTCAACATACTTAAAATGAACAGAAAAAGGTAACAATACTATGAGAAGAAAACAGTAAATGAGAATCAAAACCAAGGTGATGAAAATATTCTCCCAGAAACATTCCTAAACAGTCACAGAAGTCCTCCATCAGCATTTCTATTCAACGATGTACTGGAGATTCTAGCAAATGCAGTAAAGCAAACAAACGAAAAGCATAAGTATAATAAGTAGAACGGAAGAAAAAATTTTCATCTTCCACAGATGATAAGATTGTCTACATTAAAAAAATCCAAGAGAATCGACAAATCATAGCAATAGGCAAGTTTCAGGAAGGCTGTTGGACACAAGGTCACTATACAAAAATAGCATATCCATATACTAGCAACAAGAAATTAGAAAGCATAATTAAAGTGGAAAAATCCCATTTATAACTGCAATAAAATTTCTAAGGTTCTTATAGGAATACAGCTTACAAGATTTACAAGACGTTTATGGAGAAAATTATAAAATTTGTTGAAGGACACAAAATAATTCCTTTATTTATAGATGGATGATTCAATATATGTTACATATGTGTGTGTGTGTATAATTTCTAAAAGGTGTATAGTCTGACATTTTATATATAGGTATTGATTAAATTATAATTTAAAACTTCCATTGATCAAAGGACACCATAAACAGTGTTACAAGAGAAGCCACAGACAAGAAGATATTTATTATAAAATTAGCCAAAACAAAATTAGTACCCAGAATAAATTAAAAATTTCTACAAATCAATAAGAGAAAAAATCCCATATAAAATGAACAAAGGCTCTAAACAGTAGAAGACATCAGAATGGCTAATAAATATTGAAGATAAATTCAGGCTTAAAATTCAGTCTTAAATTCAGAAATAAGCAAAACGCAAAGTAAAACAACATTGAGGTACCAGTTTATATCCATTAGATTGGTAAAAATTAAAGATCTTTATAATGTTTACAAGGATATAAAAGAATGAGTACATTCATACACCATTGGTGACAATATCATGCAAAATTGAAGGTGCATATATCTTAGGACCCAGTAATTCTATTTCTGAGTATAAAGAAACCCTTGCATACATTCTCAAGGAGACATGTATAAGAATATTCAATGCAGCCTTATTGTAATAGTGAAAATTCAGAAGCTAATGTCCATCAATAGGGTAGATATATTGGATGGCTGTTTAAGTCATTTCTCTAAAGAAATATGAAGCAAATATATAAAAGTATTAACTTACATTATATGCAGGTAATGAGTAGACGCGTGTTTGACGAGGATTTTCTATGGAAATATTCCACAATTTTTAAATGTATTAAGTGTTACTAGATGACAATGAACTTGTTTCCCTACTGTATTTTCATCCAAAGTTATGATTCAAATGATAAGAATATCAGTCAAACATCAGAGTGTTGCTTTGGGCAGGCCAACCTTGCAAGGCAACACTGGGCATCTCTGAACTCACTTAAAGCAAGCAGAAACCCATTGCACCCATGTTCGGGTCCTCCTCCCTCTCTTTATTATCACCTCCCAGCATAGAGTTAGATACAATGTAGGCACTGAGATATATTTATTGAATAAATAGAGCAATAAAAATAAAATTAGAATATAAAGAGATATAGATTTATTACAACAAGAATTCAAAGTAAATAGAGGTGGAAGATTAAAATATTCAGTTATCTTTTTGAAAAGACAATGTGGCTCAACAAAATGGAAACTTTTATAATACTGAAGGATGACTTTCAGTCAGTTACTTACAAACTCTTTTTGATCCCCCTTTTCTTAATCTGAAGAACAAGGCAACAATCTTTAAGTGACACATTTCATCAAACTTGAAATAAGATGGTCTTTTGAGAATAAAAATATGGAAAATCAACATGGATCTTCCTCATAGAAATCAGCTTAAGGCTGTAGCAGAATAAAGAATATAAAAAAAGAACAAGTCCATTGGAAGAAAAATGGCCTTCAGAGAAACTCAGAAAACTAAGAGATAAGAAACATAAGGGGGGCATTGGTTGTCCTCATTGTTTTGGGGAAGAGGCGTCCCAGCTCATAAATAGACCTCTCTGGTTCTTGGAGAAGAGCTGTAGTACATCAAGGCCAGTGCTGCAATCTGACTTAGGGCAGCCAACAATGACTTTAATTCATTGTCTGGAACCACCAGGAACAAGCCTGTGCTACGTGGCCCTGCTCGATCACTCCATCACTAGCCGTAGCTGTTCAGTCCAACTATCAGCCTCTAGCCCACATCCAGTCAGGGCTCTTCCATGGGATTTCTTAATAGAGACCAACAGGAAAGGGCCAATCACTCTCCTGTGATGAGAACCATGAGATGTAACATCCCTACCTTCAGAGGGAATAAACGAAGCCAACAGAAGAGAATCCTTGAGGTTTTCTAGTCCCAATTCCAGCAGTCTCTGTAGCCCAACTCTTCCATGGACTTTCTCAGAGTTCCATAAGGTATTCCAGTACCAGTACCCTTTTAAAAACTCACCTTTTGGCCCAAGATAATTTTAATTGTGCGCCTGTCACTTACAACTCAATGAGTCCTGACTATTACAATCAGGCAAGCAGAGTCAGAAGACATCAATCACTGTAATCGATCATTCTCACTCGGATTCCAAACACAATGAACAACATTCTGATTACAGCTTAGCCTTCTATATGGTTTTTTACTAAGAGACCGAATGCTTTCAAAAAAGTGAAAGATTTATACAATCTGAAGAGAAACCAGAGTATTGAGAATGCTTTTATTAGGCTGACATAACTGATATGCTTGAACATTTTATTTCTCACCATAAATTAACTAATTAAAATTCTGGCGTTTCTTGTGAGTTTAATGAGCACAAGTCAATCTCCATGAGTCAGATAAATTCTGAAGCACAGATAAAATAATCTTTCTGAAAATGTAAAACTGAAGACCAGATGCTAGTAAATTCACCAGGATAATGCCACACTGTAAGGATGCTTGGAAGTTGAACAACTAGCTTTCACCCAGCACCACCTACAATTTGCCACACACACCCTCTTCAACCTTTAATGGTTGTAAGGTAGAGAACAACTAAAGATGTTTTGTAAGATGAGAAAGGAAAAGTCTGATATTGAAGTTAGAATTTAAAGCCACGGTACTAATTAAAATACCTACACCTGCACTAACACTGGTGGTAACGTGCAAATCTATCTTGCCTTTGTACGTCCTATATCCTCTGTCTAGGGTGCCCTTCTCTCCTGTTTATCTGGCTAACTCCAACTCACCCTTCACGACTCCGCTCAGATGTCACTTCTACCTGGAGGCCTTTCCTAATGTTCCAAACCTGAAGCATGTGCTCCCATTGTATCCTATGTTCACCCTAGCATGTTGCAGTGTGTAGACTGGCTCATTTAACACCTATTCCAATCTCCCTTCTCCCTTGTCTTTCTCTAGTTAGAAACGGAAAACATTCATATAGTCAAGGGTGGCCATGTCACGGTCTATCCAAAAGATGTAGGATGAAGATGCTGAAGAGGGTTTCCCTTTGCCTCTTCACTTTCCCACTTCTTTCTTTCCAGAACAGATTGATGTTGGGAGGCATAGCAAACATCTTGAGACTATGAGGATGACAGCTACCTAGCAAAGCTTGTAGAGAAGAAAGACAAAAAGTTAGCCAGATCCTTGATGACACTGTTTAGGTGCCTACCAGTCTTGAGCTCCCTTATATTTCATGTCAAGTGACCAAATTCCTTAATTATTCAAGTTGTTATTAGTTAAGTTTTCTCTTACTTTCAGCCAAATGTATTCCTTACTGATACATGATGAGAGTATTGACTGGTTATTTTTCTGTCTCACGTACTAGACAATGAGCTACTTCAGGAATGAGGGTGTCTTTTGTCTCTATATCCCAAGAATCTAATTGTTCCTAATACATAGTAGGCACTCATTAAATGTTTAGGTTGAAAGAATGAATTCAGATATGTGAGACAAATTTAACTTCTTCAGGCCTAATAATTTTTGGAAGCCATCTGAAAGAACAATATAAGGCTTACATGTTAGAGTAATAATTTAACTATGTAGGTGCCCAATATGTAATCAAGTTAAATACAGACAGCAGCAAAGATTTTTGTAATTTTGGAAAGTTCTTATTCCTGTGAAATAATCTCTATGGATCAAAGACACATACTATAGTCCTATCCACTGGATCCACTGAAGGCTTTAAGTAACTACAAATAATAATATTTTTATGATAACCATGTAGACTTTCAGTATTAGAAAGAGTAATACTTGTAATTTTGGTCATTACACTAATGTACATGGGATAAAAGGAAACGTTAGTAATAAGTATAAATTCTACAACATTGACATTCTGAAAATCTTTATCACTCACTTGTTTTATTAGCTCAGCAGTCCCAGAAGTTTGAACTGCTTACATACCTGATGGATTAACAATAACAAAAACTGTACCTATTGGCCAAATAATAGTAGAAGTAGCCATATAATCACTGTAATGAGGGACACAAAGGTTGTTTCAATTACCTATTGCTGTGGCTTCAAAGTTAATGGCTTAAAATGACAGCCATTTTATTATCTCTGATTATTTTGTGGGAAGACTGGGCTTAGCTGGGTGGTTTTTCTGCTCCATGTGACATTAGCTAGAGCTACAGCCATCCAGGTACTTGACTAGACTGGAATATTCAAGATAGCTCACTCACATGGTTGGCATTTCGTGCTGTCTGTTTTCTGGGAACTTACTTGGTTCTCCTCCTTGTGTCCTCTCCATGTGTCTTGGGCTTCTCACAGCATGTCAGCTAGAGTCCAAGAATTAGAAAGTAGAAACTACCAGTCCCCTAAGGTCTGCACTCAGAAGTCCCAGAACATCTCTTCTGTTACATTCTATTGATCAAAGTCAGTCACAAGTCCACCTCAGATTCAGAGGACAGGCAAATATCCTCCACCTCTTGATGGGAGCTGTGGCATGCATGTACAGAGAGAGAAGGAATGATCAGAGGCCACCTCTGAAGATTAGTGAACATGGTAAGTAAATCAAATAAGCTTATCTTCATAATTTTATCTTGAGGGCCTCATTAAACACACTTGAATATGAAAAAAATCTGACCTTCAACCTGGTGGATGTAACTTGAATGGCTGTTCTAATGAAGTTAGAGCCAATAAAGACTTATAAGGATGATCTAAGTCAACCATCAATCCATCATGCCAAAACTTTAGATCTAACAGGCACTCTACCAGGTCCTTCACATAAAATTTCTTATCAAATTATTTGAATTACTTGCAAGGACACCAATAGAATAGGTTATTGTTACTCACCATTAAACTCTCCTGTGACAAGGCACGCAAGCCAAGTGAGGATCTGAATCACAACCCCAAATATTAACAAATGGAAAAGTGTCCCATCTACTTAGCCATTGGCTCCATGTACATCAGCTAAGGAAGGATACTCTGTGCTGGAGTAATGCAAAGAGAAACAGCATTTAGGTTGACTCTGAAACCATTTCAGCAAATTTGGCCAACTAGAAAACCCATCATCACTCAGCACCAGCCAAGCCACCCACTCCAGGGAGCCCAGCTTGGTAATCTGACCTCATGCAGGATTCCTGCCCCACAGGGGAAAAGAGTCAAGCCAAGACCAAGGCATATCTTTGGAAAAAGTAGCCCAGGTTGTTTGAAAAATGGGAAATCTGATTCCAGAAATTTCAAAAGGGATAAAGAATCTTTCACCAGTACTTCCTTTGTAAGCTTGGTGCACAAGGCCTGGACTGCCTAAATGTAGCAATTATCATCTCCACATTTACAGAGGAAAGCAATGTTCAGAGTTTTCCTAGTTGGCCTATCATTCAGAGAGGCAGCATAGAAGAATGGCTAAGACCATGACCTTTACTGCTAGACTGTGTCAGTTCAAATCACGGCTCATTATCACTTATCAGCTGTGAGAGTTTGGACATATTACTTGACTTCCCTGTGCCCTTGTTTTTCCCTCCATAGAATGCAGATAATGATGGAACCAACTGATAGAGTTTTTGTAAGGAGTAAATGAGTTAGCATATGTAAACCCCTTAAAATAATACCTGGCACATAATAAGCACCATATAAGTGTTTGTTATCATTATTATTACTCAAAATTATGTTATTGAAACCCAACTCAAACTTAATTAAAGCAAAAAAAAACCCAAAAAACAAAGAAAGGAAAACGTCAGCACATGTGAAAAGGATGTCGTCAGAATTCTGTCTTCTTCCACACATCTGCTTAGCTTCATTTACAAATAGATGCTTCCCCAGCAGCAAGATGCCCTCTGTAACTTGCCACCTGGAGCAAGAGAGGGCATCTTGCCCCAAACTCCAGTTACTATGCTAGAGTGCTGTCTGATTGGCCTGGCCTGGGTCATGTGGCCAACACTTGGGCTTGTGGGGAGGTAGAAGAGGGGAGCAGAATCAGTGCATCCATGAGATGGCCTAACTGGATTACATTGAATGGGAGAGGGGGTGAGGTTCAAAAGAAGAAAGCTCGATACACAAAAACAAAAGGTCCTGCAAAGACTAAAACGGGGAATGAAGAATTGAATTCAGGTCTGTCTCATTCCCCTTCCACGGTGCTTTCACCACACTACTCTCCTCTTCACATTTTCTTTGTCGTAAACTTCATCACCATCATCACCAACAACTGGATGTTTTTTATCAAGAGACAACCCACCACACAAGTGCCTGATTAGAAAAGAAAGTAAACGCCTTGAACTGTACTTTGAGAAAAGATAGAAAAACCTCTCTTGCTACTCATGTGGAGTCCCTTACCTCTGAAGAGTGCCAAGGGTTTCACTGAGGCTAATGCCACAGTGAGGGGAATAAATTGAAAGGGTTTAAACTGTTGCCTAAGCTTGCTACAGCTATTGTCAAGTAATCACTCCACACACAGATAAGTGCTCTGTGCCGACAATGAACACTCAACTGCCTGAGCTATTTTTTGGCCTCATTTAACTTGTCCATTTATGCAACTACAGATGTTTTTCTCCCTAGGAGTATAAAATTTTAGAGCAGGAAAGGACTTTACAGATCATTTGGTTCAATTCCTTCATTTTCCAGATGGAAACAACTGAAGCCCAGAGAGGGTTATTAGCCAGCACAAGGTCACATAGCAGGGTTAGTGCAGGTCCAGAAGTAGAACCGATGTTTTCTATTTTCCCTTACCACGTCCTTTCTGAAGAACCATACTGTGTCCAAAAATCTACCCAGTGATGCAAAACACTATTAATTTTTTTCTTCTCCAGTCATAGTGATCACATAAGTGCTTGGATGAATTCTAGAAACAAGATACATTTACCAGAAAAATTCAGCAATATACACTAATCACTATCACCTGGAGGCAGTGAAATTTGCTAAAAATGACAAGACACAGTGGTTAGGGCTGACCTTGTGAGGGGTTTACCTTGTCTACTTCTCCGTCCTCCCGTAGGTAGCCAGTGCTCCTGGGCTGCCCACAAACTCACCCAGGCTCCCATGGACCTGCTTCTCACCCAGCAAATACTCTAGGCCAGAATTGGCTTTTCCCTGTCAAAAATCTAACTTCTGTGAATCATTATCCCAGGATCATACATGGTTATATACACATATTTAAATAAGGGCTTCTGAGAAAGAAAATATTAAAATTATGTTTATACTACATGTCCCTTTCAAAATTGGATCTGCTTGATAATTTTTGTTCTGTTGTTCCGGGTTCTGGTTGTTTGTTTGTTTAATGGTCACAGACATAGTCCAGATATTATACATGGAAAACCTTACTTATTAGGATGAATCAGCTACAACTGTCTGGTTCTACGGACAAATCACTAAGTGATTTTGTATTATATAATCAGATATCCAGGGGCCTTCTGATAACTAGTGAGTTAGTTTTCCAAGCTTCATAAAGAGTACTTCCAAATTAAGTGGAAGTTGCTTGAGGATTCTTGAAAACAAGGTAGGAAGATAATGAAGGACACTTAAATTAACTTACTAATTATCTTCATGATCCCATCCACTCTTCTTAACATGCGTTAAAGAAAATATGCCTCTCATTACTTTTCTACACCTTTAATGTCTCTATCCATGTAGTAAAAGTAACGTATGTTACAGACCCCCGAAATATGCAACTGTACCCATTTGAGACTATAAGTACACTGTTGATATCTAACAGGTCTGTGAGCCTCCTTGACTTTCATCCCCTCCATCATTGGCCAACACCAATTCCTTGGAAACTCAATGGTGGAAATTCAACTAACTCTCAAGAGAAATAATAACTCTAGTTCTAGATGAGTTCAATTGGCCTCAAAGTGTATCAAAGTCATTTTTCAAGTTTAAGTCATTGATACCACTTTTAGTCTCAACCTGACTGCTCCCTATATTACAATATTAAAATGTATCTCTGTCTGTGGCATATGTGGAAAGAATCATTCACAGAGGCCTTTTCTCTAGTTAAGATCAGGAGTGATAAGTCCAGTGATGTCAAACATTCTAGTTGTTCTGATTTTCAACATGTTCCACTGAGACGTTTGCTGCCAATTTAAGGAAGAAAGGTGTTGTGCCTTCTCTATACATTGGTCCCACTTTATACATTTATACATATATAAAGTGGGTTGGCTACTGGTTGAATTGTGAGAAAAGAAAAAGACTGTCATATGCCATCACAACGTAATGGACGCTATCTAAAAGTTAAGATAAACGCATCTGACTAATGTCTCCTTAACAAAACTATACCTCTATTCTGTTTTTTTGTTTGTTTTATCAAGAGGTAACTTGAAGTTTAAATTTCCATTATGATTACAGCATTTCTTTTATAAGTTGAAGCACATTATTTTGGTCCATTGAGCAAACTCATTCTTATTCATCGCCTTTTAAAGTTGACATTTAACTTCCACAGCTGTACAGTTGGCAAGAAGCAAAAAAATACTTAATATTCAGGACAGTAGATTCTAAAACACCACAGCACTCTATTATATGGAACATCCTGTAATTAGTGTGCATTAACTGAAAGAAAGAATTACATATGGAATTAGCAGAGGATGGTTGAAGGTGCTCATGTATTCATTTCCTTGCTAATAATCATGAATCAAATAAAACAAACAAGTAATTCTAGCAATTCAAACTAATAAGGGTTGATTTTCTAAGAGACTATGTCTTCTAATGCATTTACCAGAATAGAATTAAGAACAACTTTTGGTTCTACAGGCCTTGAAACCCTAAATCAAATCAGATTGGAATTAGCCATACCCCTTTTCCGTTATAATTTGCTGTTCAACATCAAAAATAGTTTATGCACTCAAGAAGTAATTATTGTGCATCTGCTGTAAGTCAGGCTCTCTGCTAGGCACTGGGGATAAAGCTTCGACAGTCTTGCCCTTCAGAGCATTGAATTTAGCAAGAAAGACAAACAAGAATGCAAGTAATTGCAACCAAGATGAATAGTGTTAGGACAAAAGAAGTACACGGTGCCACAAACACCCACAAGGGACCTCCCATGGGGGCTGTGGGTGGCTGTAGGAAGGGAAGGTCCTCTGGAGGTGACATTTCAAACGAGACTTGATGACTTCAGAGTTAAGATTACATGTACACATGATGTCTTGCCTCCTCAAAAAGCTCCACTGAAGCCACATTAAAGAGACTTTAAAAATAATAAACCCACAAGAACAAGGAGAATAGGAAAAGCGACAAGAGAAACAAATTTTGGAAGCTCGAGAGAAGATGGACAAGTGGTCTCTGACTCAGAAAGCTGAATAAATCCTAAAGCAGCAAAGCAGGATTGAGGGGGAGCTGTTCGAGAAGCAGTTAGCCCTCTAAGCGCTTCCTCAGAACCCACTGCAGGGTTACTGCCCCTCCTCTACTCCAGCAGGGAGCTAGAAATTTATTCACTGGAAAGGGTGAAAGAGAAAGTCCTTGATCAACAACATGGTTCCATGACCGTACACAATGAAAGATTAATATCAACATCTCAGCCAACTGCCCTGCTCACTTCAAGAACACAGGTGCCACCCCTTCACCCTGTAGCTGGGCGATTAGGGGAGCTTCCTCTGGGGGATCTGACCAGCCTACCAGGAAAGACTAAAATACTGAAACCAGGACTTCTGCCAAAAGAAAAAAGACCCACCTAGATCCCTCCAGCAAAGCAGCAAGTCAACAAGCCTCACTCATAGGCTCCGAGCCTCATCTCCTAATCATGAGCAGGAAACCCAAATTGATTACCAGACATCTGAGGGAAGCTCGTAGCATGGAAGATAAATACCATACCAACAAATAAAAAACGACCAAAAAAGCTTCTTGGCAGAAACAGACTATGCACGGAGAAAAATATTTGAGAAAAACAAATTGTCACCAATACCCCCAAATAAGTAAGAGAAGATATTGCAGTTATGAAACTGAAAAAAGAAAGGATCATATAAAAACAGAAGGATTCAGAAAACAAAAAGAGAACTCAATAGTAAGGTTGAACAAACAGAGCAAAGTAGATTGTAAGAACAAAAATAAAATAGAAAAGACAAGAAAATTAATTTCTCTGAACTGATAGATACGAGTTTCTAGACTGAAAGGGTTTACCAAGTGTCTGGCCTAGCTGGCTTGCACAGCCCTTACCATGTATGCATCAGTTACTGTTCTAACTGCTTTACATGTTAACTTGCTTGATCATCGCAACAACCCTATAACATGGGTGCCTTTATAATTATCATCCGCATTTCACAGATGAAGAAACTAAGGTACAAAATGGTTAAGCAACTTGCCCAAGATCACACAGCTAGTAAGTGGCATGACCAGGATTTGAAGGTAGGTGATGTAGGCCCGGAGCCTACTACACATATTACCAAGCAGGAGGGAGCACCACTGTGAAATTTCAGAATACGCTATAGACAGTTTGTTTGATTTTTTGAAACCAAGGGTATGTATTATTTTGATAGTGCATACAGAGCCCGGCCCTTGACCAAGAACCTGAGGGGAACATCATGCAGACATCTGTTTCCACCTCCTTACACAACTTCCTTCTCTCCAATACCCTGTCCTACAAATTCCAGTCACATCAGAAGGTCTAAATACTTATTCCTGCCTCCTAGCTCAACAAGAACACTGCTCTCCATGGGCTCTCCTCCCTGCATCACAGTCGGGAAGAGTGTCCTTGGTGAGTATGTCAGGGAGAATGTGATGCCCCTCTCACCTCAAGGAGCACAGAGCCGCACTGGTCACTATGCAAAACCTGACAACAGCTGCCTGACTTACTTTGCCCAGTTCTATAGTTATTCATGGCAGGATAGTAAGTCTGAAACCAGTCCTGGTATGCTTGAAGATATCTTTATTTGACCCCCACATTTAAATAATTCTAGGTTCAAAATTCTTTCCTTCAACACTTTGATGTTACGCTTTTGCATCCAGTTGCTGTTGGAAAGTTAATGCCAACCTGATTTTTATTATTTTGCCTTATATTTGCAACTGTTTTCTTTTTTTCCTTAAGTAATAAAGCTTTAAATTTCTGTTCCATTGGTTTTAAACTCCTGGTGCATTCATTCCTTTGGGTCTGCTTCCTCTGATATAGACTGCCTATATCTTGTCATTCGTCAGAATGCTTTTGTTCTTTAGATGTGTCTGACTTTTTTTTGTTTAACTGACACTTCATCTGTATTTTTCCTGAGTCTATCAGTTGCCTCTGCTTTTGATGACAACACAGGTGGCCCATTGAAAAGAGAGGCTCAACTGGCATCTTTACTGCGAGTGTAGGGGATATGAGTTGAGTGCCTCTACTGCAGATCTCTGGGTGTAAGTGCACTTGTTTCCCCTGGCATTTCATTCTCCTTAAGATACACTGCCCAGTTCCTCTGATGCGTGACCTCTTTCTCTAATGGGAGCTGGGGAAGACAACTCCAGGTCCTACTGGCTATCTGTGGCTGGCATCACAGATTTCGATGCTGAGATCAGAGCTTCAGGGAGGTAGGTTGTTGGCATCAAAACCACTCTTACGTAGAGCCCTGGGTGTCTCATTTGCTGCCTTGGACTGAACACAGCAAAGTCAGTGCAGAAAATCCAACTTTGATCATATAATCTAAGTTTTCAAACACAATAGACAAGACTTGTTCAGTTTCTGTCCAAGCCTGGCCCACTGCGATCACAGCTCCCACCCTAGACTGGCTCAAGACTCCATCTAGAGACTTCAACTCTTGCCTTCTTCCTTCTGACCTCCTCCCATCCCCTCAGACCTCTCCTGCTTTAGCTCATCATTTTCTTAAGAGTTTCTCAGGGTTTTGATAAAGTTGTTAAAGTCTGCCTCTGGATTCATTCTGCCTTCCTATGTCTTGGCTGGAACTTCCAGATTTCAGTTCAGGTAAGAGAACCAGAAGGATGTTTTTAGTTCTTTACTTTGATGGAAGCCAGAAACACATTCTCCTCAAGGATCATCCTGGGGTTACTCGTGGACCTTCCAGCCCATTTAGAGGTCCTACAGCAGGCTGTGGAGGACATAAGCCAGGCCAGTCTTGCTGGAGCCATCAGGGTTAGAACCACAGGGTTAGAACACCTGGCCATAATCACAACAGTTAACTGGGAAATGGGGTGGGATATTATCATTTAGGGCACTCCCCAACCCCACCCCATGCAGACTCTGGCATTAGTTCTAATGCCAGACAGTTCTCAAAGGAAGCAAAAACATCCAAATTTCTGGTGATCATGACAGGCACTTATATCCTTATAATGCACAATCCAATAGAGTCATGCGTTGCTTAATGATGGGGATACGTTCTGAGAAATGCATCCTTAGGTGATTTTGTTGTTGTGCGAACACCATAGAATGTACTTGCACAAACCTAGATGGTAAAGCCTACTACACACGTAGGTTATATGGTACTAATCTTATGGGACCACTGTCATATGTGAGGTCCATCGTTGACTGAAACGTCGCTATGTGGTCGGTGCATGACCGTACTTAGAATTTTGTCATGCTTGTAAGTACCTATATTTTCACATCGATTATCTATATATCACTACAGAAATTATGAAAGTTTGTCTTCTTTAGAAGGATGAGTGGAAAGGAAATTTCTTTTCTGTAGTAACAAGTCATGCTGCCCCCAAAATAAATTTCTTTCTTTTATCAGTAAAAATAGCACTCTCTTGCTATACAGTCAATTCTCATTATTGACACTAATGTTCTATAAAGTCACTGTGAACACAGAATTGGCAAGTACTGAACCATTGCTGCTAGTAGAAATACAGGGTTAGGTTCCTGAGAGCTTCTGGTCACAATATTTTCGTCAACCAATCAATACATAACTTGGTTTTATACTGTTTCTGTTCAAAGACTGTTTATTTAGTATATATAGTTGACTCACTAACATTGAGCTCACAGTCAACAGCACTGTCACTCATGCCTGAATGAAGCTTATGTAACACACATATTGTCTCTGTAAGGCACATCACAGCCTTCTTGTGCTTAGGAACATCAGCCAGCACTTTAGCTCTATACTTTGGAGCCATTTCAAACAGCAAAATCACCAAGAAAAAGCACAATAAAATGGTATTAAATAGACCATGCAAAGGACATTTGCTTACAGTATGAGAGCCAAAACGAGAAGGCAGAGCCTCGCCTTGTTCAACCTAAGCTGGGAACATGTGCATGGGGTGGCTCACTTTCTTCACCACTTTATGCATGTCTGTGAATGACTGCAACAGCACCCCAAGTGTTGATTTGGGGTTACAAATACATTTTATTGAGTAGGAGAATTCACAAACATGGAATCTGAGAATAATGAGGATAGACTGTATTATTATTATTAATGCTACGCGTCTTAATGAAAAAAATCCTTTTGTTAAAGGAAAGAAGACTATAAGATGCCACAGAAAGGACATCTTGTTGACCTTGTACACCCCTTGCCTCCTCACCCCAGCAACAAATCTCCTGAATCATTAAGAAACCTTTGTGCAATCTGCAGTGGTTTAGGGACTACTAACACTTTGCGTCGATCTGGTGGGTGTCTAGTAAAGAGAGCTCCAAAGCCTGTCGCAGGCAATCCAGTGTCCCTGGAAACAAGATAACAATTTTTAGAAATATGTCAGACTGGCATTTATAAACTTTCAAAGCCATACAAAAACTAACTTAGGGCTGACTTTATGATAAATAATTTTTAAAGGATTTTCATGTTTACAACTTTAATACACTTTGCAAAATAAAATTTCCCAATATGTAAATGGAAATTGCAGCATTTGGTCATTACTCTACTGCATTTTCCAATAATGACAATGTAAGATAAAGTCTATGTCACACACTTGCATGGAAAGGTGTTCTGCCAGCTTGCAGGACTCCAGATATGACTAATAAACAGTTCCTCCCCTCAAGGAACTCTCTGTCTTGGGGAAAACACACATACATATAAATAACTATAATGTAAGTTCAACTATTATGTAGAACATAAACAAAATGCTCAGGGGGCAAGAATATAAGAGCAATTAATTCTGATTAGTGACAGCTTACCTAATTCTTACTGCATGTCAGGCAATATTTCTGTGCATATTTCATACTTCATTTCATCTAAACTTTGGAACAAACTTGTCAAATAGATACTTTTATAATTCCCATTTTACAAGTGAACAAACTGAGGATTATAGACAAAACAAATTTCACAAGTAAATTATGAGGCTGGGGTTCAAACCTAGATAGACAGAATCCTGACCAGAAAAAACACGTACAGAGGAAATGACATTTTAACTGGACCCAGAATGAGTAGTGCTGATTGGCAAACAACTGAGAGAAAGGGAATTCCAAACGGTGAGAATAGCATGAATAGAAAGCATGGAAGCTTGAGACGTGTTATTGTGCTTGATGTGTTCCTGTAATGTGTAGCTGGGGCCTCTATACGTCTTCACTACTTATTTAATCCTTTCCTGCATGTGCATGCTCTGTAAGCAAAAGGAAGTATTAAAAATACCTTTCAATAATCCCAGAGTTCATTGTTTCCTCATTCAATAAAGGCTTGCTCTTTATTTCAGCCAATTCTTTGTTTAAATAAACTTGTGCCATTTGTTCATGTGTTTCTGATATCCAAATCTGGAAAAATAGAAGCCACAAATAAAAAAATAAATTGTCAAAATAGTCAGTTAGTAAAATATATTTCTGTTGAAGTACATTCTGATTTTAATTGTTGACTCCATTGACATTAAAAAATAAGCAACGTCTCATAGCAGTCAACTATTTCATTGTCAATATGCAAAAATGGCAATTCCTTACTACGTGTTCTTGGAAAATAAAAATCAAATTCGTTGTTTCTGTGAAATGAAAAGTGCTGCATTCAACTAAATACTCTCTCTCCTTTCTACTTCCCTCTCAAGGTTAGTATATTTTAACTGCCCTAAGTGAGAAAAATTTTGTAGCAATCAATTTGTAAATCACATAGAACTTCAGATACCATCATCATCATCATTGTCATCATCATCATTATTATCCATTCTCTATTACAGAAGATAACTCAATAAATTATCAAGCAATTATTACTATGAGGAAAACCTACAGATTGTAAGACGTACTCAAACCAACTGCAGAAGCATCACGGGTTACATCCAGGGGATCTTAGGAACAAAAGTGGATGCTGAGGATTCAGCATTTTCTCCCTACAAAACTCAGGAAGATTACCAACATGGAGGTTCACAGCAGAGAACCAAAACTCACTACCACCAAGACAGCCTATTATTTAAGACTAGATTCTCCAAGAATGGAAGCTCCAGATCACAATAATCCCACTAGATTTGTGTTTGTTTTTTTAAAAAAGAAATCACTCTTTAGAAATTTGTAGCCTTCAACTTCAAGAATATCCTGGCTATAGTCAAACACCTTTGGTCCACTTTGGGTCAGTATAATAAGGCTCTGTTATAACTAGGAATCTACCCTACTCAAAGCAATTTTAACTATAGTCTCTGGTCCTAATTCCCTGGTCTACTCCATGTGTCTATAGATCCTTGGCTTCTCTGACCACTGCTCCCTAAGACCTCAACCTCATGAATCACCATCCTCCCAGCCCAATTTCCCAGCTCTGACTTCTATACCCTTAGCTCAACCACTCTTCCTCGTAGATCCTCAGGTTCACAAGTCAATGGTAGGGGACACTGTATTGGGTTTCATATTATATACTTAAACAAAAAAGAAGACATAGCTTTTGGGAAAAAAAAATTACTAGTCAACATTTCATTTTAAGGTGTAAGGTTGACCCCAAAATTAACCTTAGATATGCTCTGATCATTTCCAGCAGTATAATATTTCAATAAATCAATCAATACCTTTAAAAATCATGTGAAACAGATGCTAAACATGAAATAATGAGGAGTAAAAGGAAACAACAGCATCAGTGAATCTTAAGTTTATTGAGTGCTTATTCTGTTTCAGACACTGCCTTAAGCACTTTATATGCATTATTTCACTGAATACTCAAAGGCACCCTATGAATGTTGTGTACGAAACATGGTTACAGAAGGAAAAAAACAATCAAATAGGGAAATGAGGAGAGTTAAATGAAAATCTATTTATGGAAATGTGGCCTAGCATTCAGAAAATCAACAAACAATGTGGAAGCACCCTGAGGATAGCACTAGTGGTGAGCCATAGGGTAGGAACAGTTACTGGAACCCAGAAAGACCTACAGCTATAAAGAAAAGGCCACTTGATAGTTGTGGCTTTCAGCACAGACACACAGTGTCTTAGTCCATTCAGGCAGCCATTACAAATACCATAGACTAAGTGGCTTATAAACAACAGAAATTTATTTCTCACAGTTCTGGAAGCTAAGTCCAAGATCAAGAGGCTGACAGATTCAGTGTCTGGAGAGGGCTATCTTTTCACTGAGTCCTCACATGGCAGAAGACGGGAGGGAGCTCTCTCTTTTTTAAGGGCAGTAACCCCATTCATAAGGGCTTCCAAATGCCCCATCTCCTAATACCATCACACTGGAGGTTAGGATTTCAACATTTTAATTTGGGGGAACACAAATATTCAATCTGTAGCACACAACCACTGCTAAACCATGGCCCTGCAGGGAGAAAACCACCAGAATAAATGTCCAAGCTAACTCTCCACCCACTTATCATCACCTGTCAGTGACTTCCACAGGCCAGTCCCAACTGGAAGCCAGAGGGCAAGGGAGCTCATTGATGCAATCCGTAAAGGTCAGCCTCCTTGGCACTAAGCAGGGTTAAGAAGAGTGGAGAATGCATGTGAAGGGCGAAAGAACACTTGGCACAGTTTATCCCCATTTTAAGTATGGGAAAATTGAGGCTGAAATGGACTAAGTAGCACTCAAGTAAACCAGCAAGAAAGTAGATGTTCCACCATTCAAAACTCATGTATCTGACTCATTCATACATTCATTCATTCATCCATACCTATGAAGTGCCAGGCATCCTACTAGGTTCCAGGGCTAGAGGAGTAAAAACTCCAGAGCTCACTAAGGTGAGTTATAGGAAATCATGGGCATTATGGCAATAACAATAGCACATGGCCAGAAACCATTCTAAATGTCTTCATATTAAATGCTCATGAAAACTCCACTATTCTCACTTTACACCTGAGAAAACAAGGACATGGAAGTTTTAGACTCTTGACCAACATTACAATCTAGTAAACGGTGGAGACAAGAATCAAAGAGAAGCTGTCTGACTCCAGAGCCCACTGTTAACCTCTGTGTGGTCTGTATTAGAGGCAAATGTTATCCCCTGATATTAGACCTCCCATCTTCATCAGTAACCTCCAGATTTTAGCAGGGTACATGGTGTTTCAGATGACATTTTCCAGCCTCCCTTTAATTAGATATGACTAGTGACTGGTTCTAGACAATGGGACATAAGTGGAAGTAATTTATGTAACCTCCAGGAAAGGTCCTTCTGTTTTTCTCTTCCTGCTACATGGAATGTGGACATAATGACAGGTTTCCAGCAGCCATCTAGGGCCCTGCCCAAGGCATGGCAGTTCAGAAAGCTGAAAGGAATTGGTCCCTGACAATTTTTGGAACTTCCATACCAGTCCTGACCTGCTATCCTCCAGACTTTTTAAATGAAAGAATAAAACCTTATGTGAACAGCCACTGTTGATTTGTGGGTTCTGTTGCATGTAGGCAAACCTAAGCCTATACCATCTTAATGTGAAAAATCACTTTGGTCTAGAAACGTTCATAACCTGACATAAGGGTGGGTAATTTATAAAAGAACTTCCATATGTTTAAAAGTCTTTTGGGCTTTATATATAGATCACAAACTGGAGACTGGCAATTTGGTATGTGAGATAGCTAAATTAACACAGCACAAACTCACAGGATAATCACTAAAATTTCCATTTAATTTGCATAATAAAATCTAGCTTGAGTCAAATGGTAATATAAAAAATATCCAATGTTTGTACAGGAAGTTTACTTCATAATATCATTCTTATTCCTCATTTTCCTGAGTATAAATTTTTTTTAAAGATCCAATTTCTAATCTTCCAAGATGAATTCTTCCTATATGTGCTGCATTTAAGAAAACCCAGTTGACGGATAATCTGGGTAATTGGTAAAGGGAAAGAGCAGGACTTCCTCTCAAGTTCCACATTTGAGGGTAACCAGCCTCTTTCTGCTGAGGATAAGTTACCTGCTGGCAGAATCTCTGTTGGCAAGATTCATTGTAGATGATCCCCAATTGACCTTTCTTTCTTGGGTTGCTTATAAGGGTCCCCAGAAAGCATACTCCTCTGATCCGTGTTGAAGGAGGTGCAGATACTTCCCAATACAAGTACCCCTCTGATGCCATAGGCTTCTTCAGGAATGAGTGAGAGCCCAGTCCACCACATCCCCCAACTTCAGGGGAACAACTATCAAATTCCCTGCCTGATATCCTTGAGGCCCTACTCTGCAGCTTAAAGTGAAGAGGACATACTTCCCGCCCCTATCTCATGGGGACAAGAGGGCTGGGACTCAGCATGCATGCTCTCTCCAAACAGCTCCTCCAAATTTCAAATACTCTCAGCCAGGTCGCTTCAATTTCAACCTTTTCTTTCCCTCTTTCTTTCCTTCTTTTTTATCTACAAGGTGGATGAGAGACCAAGAGGCTCAAAACCAATTACTCCCGAAATTCTTTGCATGTTCTACATCAGTGATCTGGCACTTCACTTTGGAATGAAGGAGAAGTCGGCATCTATCATCTTAGATCTTCAGTCATAACCGAGGAAGAGGCTGATTTTAAAAAAACAACAGTCCCTCTACCAACTGTGGCTTTTTTGCACCGTTGCCAAAAAAGTCATCATCAAAAACAAGTAATACCAAGACTTTGTTAAAAGTCTTTATCTTTAAAAATCATCCAAAAGTCTATTCCTATTTCTCAGCAGTGGCTTTGCCCTTGGAAATTCTGGCTCCGTTTTCCTGTCTAGGTGAACTCAGTAGTGTCATATGCAGATTATTGAAAGGATCCCAGAGAAGAAAAGAGGTCCCCTCTTTATCATTATTTTGAACAGCTGGGACTCAGGGGATGCAATCAGAAAAATAACTTCATCTTTTTTCTCCACTGCCTGTTCAAGCTCGCCTTTATGGGATGGTCCTCTCCCTGCTCCTAGAAATAAATCTTGGACAAGTACATATTTTCTTTTGATCACTCTCAGATAACAAAACCAGTCTCAGGTAAGTAATTAATATTAATAGAATAATCACAAGAGGGACTTTTAGTTGTCTGAGGAAAGGGAGAAAAAGAGCAAGTGAAGAAATAGAAAATCAGCCAACCCTCCCCCGACCCCAGCCCCATACACCCACTTCCCTCTGCATACTTCCCTGGAGCAGACCCTAGCTGGAGGAGGAGAATATCTCCAACCTTAAATGAAATTTATAATTTTGATGGGTTATTTTAATTATTGAAATGTGACCAGCAGACATTTTATTATCTAAGAGTGATCATAAAAATTATGGAAACTGCACAAGATTTTATCCAGGGGTAGAGAAAGAACTAATTCCACAAAGTGTGGTGAATAGATAGTGGAGGCAAAGAATGTGGGGGCGGGGGGGGGCGGTATGATTGTACCTTTTGAGTCTTATTTGTTCAACTTAACAGTTATGCCTGCTTAAGCAAACTGATATACATGAAAAATTAAAATCTAGTTTCTCTAAAAGTTAAATTTGGGCATGATTATTAATATAGAAAAAGAGTTGCTGAGGAGAGTGATGGGATCAAAATGGCAGACACCTACCATCACTCCTGCCCCAAATTCCTAGAAATGACAAAGACAATCTTTGCCACAATAAATACACACATAGTTGCAGCAGAAGACAAGGAAAGTACACTCAAGTGGCCAAAATTTACACAGAATTCCTGAAACAGGAAAGGTGGATGCAATTGTGCTGATATTGGCAAAGACAATCCAAAGTAGATCCAGGAGAGGATGCTGGAACTGGTGGCATCGACTCCAAGCTCAGAGATTATGGAAACAGGAAGCAAGAGGGGGCCGTGACTCAAATGCCCATCATCCCTGAACATCTTCCTTTCTCCTGGTTTAAGTGGTTCTCCTCCTGCAGCATTTAAAAGTACTCCATTTACAAAAATTTGATCCATATGCCTCTTTTAGGTACTTAGATCTGAATGCAAGGAGCATCTGTAAGATTATATTGCTCAAAACACTATTCTACTATGTCAATCAAAGAAAAAAATACCTGAACCAATTAAGTAAATGATAATTGAATTTCTCAGATCTGGTATAATTATACTCTTCTGTACCCCTTTTAGGGTTATTAACTTTTAAATGTCACATTTTCATCCACTAAAACAGCTCATATTTGAGACCTACTTAGCTATTCTTCATCTATTCATAAAATGAATATTAGCACACTTTTGTACTGTTCATTTATTTGCCATTTTAAAGTCAAAAATGACCATGATGCTGTTAATACTAATATTAGCCTGATTTGCTCACCAATGTTGTCTTGTTAGTTCCAAAAATGCCTTGGCATTGATCCATTAGCTAAATAAGAAAAATCTATTTAATAAAATTACTCATGTTTTTCTTTGTTCCTTTATCTCTGAAAAGTTCTCACCTTCTATGACACAACATCAAATGTGTTGTGTACCTAAGCCTTCTGAATTTATGGAATTCAATACGCACTTTCTCCGAAGTGGTCTTACACGAATGATTGTGACAGGGCCTTTGGTAGTGCCGTGAGGATTCTCGGGTGAGGGATTTCACAAGTGAAGAAACAATGATAGAAGTACTCCTGATAATTTTAGTTTGTGTGGGACTCACTCTGGTATAATTAAGTAGCACCTGAATAAAGTGCAAATAAAATACCAAAACAAAATACTGCTGTTTAAAATACTATTTCCCATGATCGCTTAGACTAGTAAGACAATCAGAGAAACTCCAGTGGCTTGAATTACTGCTCCCCCGTGAATCAGCATCCTCCATGGCCCCACTCGGCCTTCTGAAGTCTGAGGGACTACTGGAGTAGGAATTCAATTATGCCACCACTGAAACCTGAGTGGTATGTTTCCAGATTCCACCAACAGATGGTTCCTTTAGGGTTCATTCAGGAGCTTCACAATGGTCACCTCCACTAGAAAGCCATCCCTGACCTCCCCTCAACTCATTTCAATTCAGGGGCCCTTCACAGATCCTGATCTTCTCCCTGTCACAGCATCCATCATACACTTTGCCACTGTGGTTGTATGCCCCCTTTCCCCCATAAGCCTGTGAGCTCCTGATGTACAGGGACCTTGTTTTGAATTATATTTCTTACCCCAGCACCTAGCATAATAACTTGATATAATGTTTCTTACCCCAGCACTTAGCAAAATAATAAGGCCTCAATACATGTTTGTTGAATGTAGACTTCCTTTCTTCTTTCCTTCCTTCCTCCCTTCCTTCCTTTCTTTCTTCCTTCTTTCTTCCCACAAATATTTATTGAGCACCCACTATGTGCCTGGAAGCATTCCAGGAACTGGAGATCCAGCAAAAAACAAAACAGAACAAAGTCCCTTCTGTCAAAGAGCTTGTATTCTAGTAGAGGGAGACAGACAATTAACAACTAAATAAGTCTAAAATATGTCCAGTGATTTAATTGCCATGAAAAAAACTAACGTAAGGGAAGGGGATAGAGAGTGATGATGTGAATGGGCTGCTCTTTTATATACAAATGGGCAACTGGCTCATTGAACAAGTGGGACTTGTAAGTAGATACAATCAGAAAACGAATCTATTCTTCCTCCATCATTTGGAGGTCTAATTCTTTCCTATGCTCCTTAATGAAATATAGGACAGGTCCAAGGATTCTTCTGGTGATTCTCAGATAACATAAAAACCTTCTGGCTACTTCTGTCCCAGAGTCTTATTGAGGTAAGTAAAATACCCAGCCCCAGGTACTAGTTAAATCTCACACTTCATTTAAAATGAAAGATTCTCCTTCCTTCACCTTGGGCTGCTGTGGCTTGGACTACCTCAGTGGAAAAGGGGAGCACAGTTGACTTCTTCCCAATTGTCCCCCTTGAACTTTTTCCCTACTCCCCAACTCCCTCTGGCTCCTTGGGAGTTGAAGCCAAGGGTATGGGGATATGAGGAAGGAGAGAGGTAAAGGCAAGAAAGGTGGAAGAGTCATCCTGTTTTGGTTTCCTCTTGGCATGGCTGTCTCTGATGCTCTCTGGCATTGGTAGAAGTTCAAAGTTGACTTTCTTGGGGTGTTCTGGTAGATCCTTTCTCGGAGCATTCAATGGCATGTTCCATGACACAGGATGCCACTGGCTGGACTTAAATGTCCTGCCTCAGCCCCTGGGAATCCAGCTGATTCCCCTCCCATCCCTAACTGAGGGGCTCTTGGGCAGGCTCTGAATTGCCTCCATGTTATCTTTCTCTTCCACATGGCCCACACTTGATCCCCAAAAGCCACATATGGGCCTGACCACTCACTCATCCTTGTTCCACCACTGATGTACACGTGGCTAGTTCCCCTCTTTCTGCTCTACTGCTTCAGACAGATCCCCAGAGCCTTGTAGCTGTAACTTCATCAGGCATCAAAGGTGGTTTTCAGCTGACACTTACAGCACATCTTTTCCAAAACCCTGTCTCTACTCGCAAACTCCTCTTTTGGCTTCTTGGATTTCAATCCTCTTATATCCTTCATGTGAGTGGTGGCCTAAGGGCACCATCTTCTTTGAAGGTCTCACCTAAGTGGCTGAATATTTCACTTTGGCACATGGACTATGGTTCTTTTCTTGGCTTTTTGGAGTCTCAGCCAAAATGTAGACAAAGTTTCATTTTAAATCCTGGTACATATAAATGATGCTCACATTAGCCCCAGTGGCAGCATTTAAGGGCAAGGAGACCTTCAACCAGCTAAACAGAAACACTGGTGGACATAGGAATCAATTACTCAGCAGCAATCTTGCAAAAGAACAAAAACACTAAGAAGGCAGTTAGGAGGGGAAACAGATGGGAATAGGGCTAGCCAGCACATGCGTGACATAATTTTAGGAAACTGGACAGAGGTTATAGCTAAGATGTAAGAAATCAAAGCCTCAATACATATGCAGTGAAATGTACACAATGCCCAAGCCAGAGTGAAAAAGAAAAAAATCAGGTCCATTTTTCTGCAAGGAGGATGATGTAGTGTCATGGGGTAAAAAGCCCACCAGGCTGGGAGTGGAGCAATTTGGCTCTCCAAGAGGCAGTTTGGAAAAGCATTTAAGATCTTAGACTTCGGAACCAGAGGAGAAAAATGGATTTTAATTTTTAAAATACTTGCTAGTTGTTTGACTTTGAACAAGTGATTAAGCTTCACTTGCCTCAGTTTCCTCATCTACACAATGCAGTTCTTGTGTGGTACCTGCCTGAAGAATTGTCCAGAGGATGAAATGAGTCCCTATTCATGTAATTGCCTTATTGAATTGCTCCTACTGCATCAGTAGGATGCAATCATGAAGCAACTTTATTTTATTCAAGCTGCTCCTTCCATCCCACATAGATGGCTGGTTCTTTCCTTTTGCTTAATGGAAATTTTAGGCAAGTCCCATAGCTTTTCTGGGCCCCTCAATCTCAAGAAGGATCTCATTTCAGTTATGAAATTTTCCAGTACAGTCAAATAATCAAAACATTTACCTGTACTAGATTTAAGCTTCTCTCCTTCCCAGTTAGGTCCTGCTTTAGGCCTGGAAGCCTGAAGCAGATGGGGCCTTGGTCAAGTGCTGTTTCCCTTCTGGGCCTCTCTCATCTACTCCCACCACCACCCCCATAGGCCTCTCCCAGGTCTGGCTAATGGGAGGATGTGAGGCAAAAAGCCATAGTGTTAAGTGGCCCTTATTCTCTTGCCCTGTGCTAGTGGCCCTGGACTTAGAGGACATTCAAAAAGGACTTTTCTCATGGGACACATTTGTAATTGTTTCCAGAGCTTCTGTTACTAGGACCTCCAACTGCAGCTTGCTGGAAGCAGGCAAAGCTTCTCCTCCTGGCTGATTGTAACTCCTTTCCTGAGCTTTGGGTATCTGGTAAGTCTCTTGTGCTGGGTTTCTTTGCCCCCTGCTCCTACCCTAGGCAGCTCTTTCAAGAGTGCTCTAGAAAATTCTGTTCAGTAGGTCCAAGGGGTAAACTTACACACTCATACATCCTTGACCACCACCATCCCTGCTTCAAGGACTGCTTGCTCTCTTTCTCTCTCTCAGTCTCTCTCTCTCCCTCTCTGCTCTGTCAGATCAGGCATGACCTCACACCTTTAGGTTCTCAGGTCTGTGTCATATGCCTGGACCCTATGTCCTCTAAATTCCAGGGCACAGATATTGATCTCTCTGAATGGTTCCCTTGAAAGCCCTCTCAATTGAGGAAGAGGAGACACACAATCAGTAACTAAATAAATCCTCTTTCGACTCTAGTCTTCAAAGATGTAACCACTCATACTGGCTTGACCTAGTTTAGAATCTCAGTAGGGCCTGCCTAGGTGGTTCAGTATCTTGCTCTAGGATGTGTGTTCTTACCAACTATCAAGAGTGTTCTAGTGTTTAGGCCTCTATCAAAACCCTGTGACAAGAGAAAGAGGAACTCATCCGTCTTCCTGCCACATCCAGCATCCCACCTGACATGAAGGTATGGAGGCTCTGGACCTCTATCCCTCTCCTTCTTGTTTCACCTGGGACCTCAGGTGAGTCATTTAAGATCAGTGAGTCTAGGTTTAGAACTGGAATAATAATATCTTTCTTGTCAACCGTATAACTTTGTTGAGAAGAACAAGAAACAAGAAGGATGAACAAGTGCTTTATATATGAAAAGTCTATAGAAAAAAAAAGTAACTTACTATCAAGATATGAGAATAGCAGTTTGATCAGAAACAGTGACTCCTTGATCTATTTTCCTTCCTATCTAATACATCCTACAAAACTAGTAGAGAAAGGACAAGATTTCAATGACCATGAATAAAAGTCATCGAGAAGGTAAATATTATTATATTTATACATCCTCTATTAAACCTGAGGCTTGACTGTTATAATGCATAGAATGTAAGGAGTGAATGTATGAGGTTCCTACAACTCATATTTCACTTCATCTCACTTCCTCCCACAACCCAGAGACAAAGAACATTTTCATTTAGGGACCAAAAATAAATGTATTTTAAGGGACAAAGATGCTAAGAGCATGCCAGGCAATGCCTGCCTTGTCCAACTTGCTCTTGTCCTGACCACAGCCTCATTTTCAAGAAAGCAAGATTAAGCTGGATTTGGGGCAGTGGGGCAGGGTGGCTATTGACTGAGTTGGGCATCAGACTCAAGAGCCCCATCAGACACTGGCTAATGATCAATGAGGCAGCCTGAGGCAAAGGCAAGAGGGCAGGGTGGAATGGAAACTGAGGGAACCATCAGAATGGCTCAGCGATTTGGGTTGTGGGGTGATAGAACAATGGAGCAGAGAGAAATAGAGATGCCAAGAGAGACTGTGCGTGTGTGTGCGTGTGTGCGTGTGTGCGTGCGCGTGTGTGTGTGTGTGTGTGTGTTAGAGAAAGAGAGTTGTCTTGCTTTAAAGTTGTTTTGTTCCTGTAAGTTTCCTGGTTCCACATATCCAGGCAGCTGTATCTTTATAATCAGTCCCCATTTTTCACGCTATCCATATTACTCTCTGTTCATTGAGAAAGGGAGGAAAAGTCACAGACCATGCCAAGCTAATTCATTCCCATAACCTTGGAGAACAGAAAATCTTCTAGAACCATTTCCAATGTAGAATTATGGATCTTCCTAGGCCTGCCCTATTTCAAACTAGCCCAGCTTTTGATGGCAGAATGTGATACAAACCCAGTCTTCTCAACACATTCACATCCATCCTTGTCAAATTACCAGTTCCAAGGGCCCCAAGACCATCCTATAAGGCTAAACTGAGGCTTCAACTATCCGCAAAGCTCTTAACATTATAGGACACAATTTGGAGGTTTTTGGGGAGTTGAGCTCCTGCCTCATGCTGATTGGACAGACACCTAAATAGCCAAGCAGTAACCCACTGACAGCAATTCAAACAGAAATTAAACAATGAATATTCGCTTTGTAACTAGGTTGTACAAACGTTATGAGAATATTAGTAGCCTGTTTTAATTCCTCATGACGCCACCACCTTAAGGCAAGTACAAAAGATTGGAAATCAAAGAACTGGGTTCAAACTCTCACTCTTCCACTCCTTAGCTGCGTGACTTTGAGTGAGTTGCTTAACCTCTAGGAGTTTGTCCCTGTCTGTAAAATAGAGATAATAATACCTACTCCACAAGGTTATTGTGAAAGTGAAAAGAGACATCCAACGAGACGCTGCAGGTGCAGCAGCAGCATCACAATCGCAGTAATAATTTTTTGAGCACTTGTATGTGCCAGACACTGATTTAGCCCCTTATTTGCTTTATCTCATCTAATTTCCCTGATAACCTTATGCAGTGCACACATTTTGCAGGTGAGGTCGCTGAAGCACACAATGGCTGAGTCGCCTTCCTGAGTAACTGCGAGAGGGGTGGCACTGACAAAGTGCTCCTCCCTTTCCTTTTCCATGTTTCACTAGGAGGAAGATTCCAGACCGAAAGGAATTAGCAGCAGCTACTTACTGGGGGCTCATCGGTTCCAAATCGCCAATACGTTGAATTACACAGTTTTTTTACTTCCTCAGGACCCTCTATATCATAATCTTTGGGATAAGCTTCTCTGTCATGGTGCCTTAAGAAAAAATTTAGAATCTGTTAAGGGATAAAGCTTATTTATCATCTGCTGTATTTAAATTTTTAAAAAATTACCCAATGAAAATTTAGTGTATTTGTGACATTGTTTTAATTATAAATTTACTGGATTTGGTACATATACATTATTTTCCATCTCTTTTCAAGTAATGCCGAGCCTACTTCCTAAAAACACCTTAGCACATGTGATAAACCTAATAATATCACAAAACAATACTTATCCAACACAGCAATTATTCAGTGACTCCAATAAAGTGAATCTTAGTTAATAATATAAATTAGTTACTGAAAGTAAATTCTAAAATAAGACACAGTAATATCTCAGAAAGGCAACTTGCCACTTTAGAAATTTTTCCTACCACGAATTTTAACTACAACTTTTTTTCAAAATAAGAGAGAGCGAAGTATCTGCTCATATGGATTTATAACATGTGCTTCCTGCTTCTACAAAGGGTATAAAGGAAGCTGACAATTAAACATAAGCTAGAAAAAACAGTTTTTAAAACATGTAAATGGAAGAAGAAAAAATATTCCAAACATCTTGACTAAAATGGTGGTTAGAAATAATAATAAAGGAGGGATTTGGGAATAGGGAAAGAAAAGAAAGTGAAGTGGTCCACCATAGAAGTGGCTATTTTCACAAAGCTTTCTCCGATGAGATAAAGGAAGCTGAACCTAAACACCCCTCAGAACGGGCCTTGCTATTAAGGGATACAGGGCTAGGATTGTGTAAGGGACACTGAGGTACCCAAGAATTCATCCATCCATCCATCCATCCATCCATCCATTTGTTCGCTCACTCAGCAAATATTTTAAGTACCTACAATACGCCAGGCATTTTGCTAGGTGCAGGGGATGCAATGGGGATGCTCCCTGCCTGGCGCGGTCCCTGCTTTCAGTTGCTCACAGTCTGGCGAGAGACACAGATAATTAAACAAGAAAAATGTACAATGTGGTGAGTGTGGGCACAGGGCTTTGTAAACAGAACAGCATTCACGAACCTGGATGAGGTACCCAGCATCCAAATTAGGAGGCTCCTTACGAACTGGCCTCCCACCTCATCCCACTGCACTGGGGCTGGGCCCCTGCATCACCCTCAAATTATATTCTTTTCTCTCCACCTCCAAGCGTAGACGCAGAGCTCTGCATAGAACACAGCAGCAAAAGAGCCCAGGGTGGAGTGGCAGACCTCTAGCCTGTGAGCCCTCTACGCTCCTCATATCTGAGCATTAAATTGCAAAACACTAAAAGCATTATGGCACCATACCAGCATTATTTGAGAGCCTCACAGGAAGTGCTCACTGAAGTCCTTAGGGAGAATACTGAACATCAAGAACCAGGATTGATAGAGTAAATGAGGCCATAAGTTTTAGTCATTGTTCAGCCAAGCCTAGCTGTGTGACCTTGGACAAGTTGCTTAACCTTTCTGTGCTTCCATTTTCACATGTGTAAAATGAGGACAGAAACAATAGAAACAATTTTTAAGCTCTTTATAAGAGTTAAAATGAAAAAAAAATAAAGGTGGAAGGTCCTTCAAATACTGCAAAGTACCATAAACATCTATGTATAGTGAATACTAATCTGGCTTCAAAAAATTCTGATGAGCAAGAATTGCAATTTTATTTTTCCATAATTGTACTTAATTTTTTTCCAAGTGCTCATATTGCCAGGAGGAAAAACCTTAATCTTGGTCAATTTTGGATCCCTTCCAATTCTAAAGGGTTTGTGTGGTATGACCAAGCCGAGAATCCATCTTTGTCGTCATCGTCTCTCTTTGCTAGCATCAGTGGAAACATCCTCATTCTCCTGTGACCCTCCATTATGGATCCATGCAGATCTCTGTTGTCCTCCTAGTCCTGCCACACAGACTCTCGTGTAGACTGGCACTTTACCACAAGGGCGCCACTATCTAGCCCACCAAAAACCTTCTTGGGTCCCTCTCCAACCAGGTTCCTGGAAAGCCAGATGCCATCCCTGAGCTGTTTGCCTGGCCCACCAAGAAGGGGTGTGTTTCCTGTCCTCACCATACTGGACTTGGGGGACACATAGAAGCCCCACACTTCAACAGCTCTGAAAACAGTACCCTGAAAATGGAGGACTAGGCAGTGATAGGTCCAATCTGCTCTAGGATTTCCAAAGTCTTAATTCCAATTTGAGATCCTGGACAAATCCGCATGTTCTTAACTTCTCTGGTTTCCTCCATCTTCAGTACATGAACTCATCTGCTACAGGAGAGAAGCCCAGCTCTTCATCTATCCTTCCAAATCTGTGATGCCATCCTAAGACCCAAGTTTTTGAACCCCAAAGCCAAGAATTTGGCTCTTTTGTTGCCAACTGGGTCATTCTTCCTTGACACAATAAAACCAGAATACCTCCCTATGAGCATAGGAATGAAGGGGCAAAGCACTAGTTAACATTTCAATGTATTATCTCCAGGGCCCACCTCTTTATTAGGCACACCATAGGCACAGTGCCCAGGGCTCGCCATACTTTTAGGGGTCCACGAGAGTGTTTTAATTATTTTTAAATCACAAAAAAAGAATATAATCCAGCTTGGATTATATCCATGTCTATACCAATGCAGTCATAAAGTATCATTTTTAACTTTTTTTTTTTTATGAAGGAAGGGGTCCATGAAGGTAAAGATAATCAGCTCCCATAAAGATCAGAATGCTGCCTTTATTATCCCACCATATATTTTAAGTTGTATTATAACTAGATTATTACAAAAGATGCAGCAATGTTCCTTTTCTTATGACAATCTCAGATAGCAGCCAAAAGCCCAGCATTGAAAACACAAATCTATAATGAAAGTGTTTCTTTGGAGGACGGGGCTAATGCAACTGGCATTCCCTAATGCCTGCCAGCTGCCCATGACGGTGTGCCCACAGCCCTCAGGCTCTGAGAGATAAACAGCTGAAAAAGATCTACCTCTACTTCTAAGAGGCTGCCAGCCTAGCAAAGAGAAATATACATCTGTAAAAATTATAAACTATAATAAAATACAATATAAAATACAATATAAAAATATATTTAATATACACTAAACATATACTTACTATACATAAAAATATAGTAAAAATCATTAGCGTGTTATAAAGGAAATGGGAGACCTAATTAATTCCCTGACTTTATTATATTATGTCAGGCAAACATTGGCTTGTGCCTCAGTTTCCCCAAGATGGACTGAGAATCATACACTGAGGAAACAAATGAATCAATGGATTTAGAGTCTCAAGTGAAAAGTGACATAGTAATGCAAAATACTGTTATGTATAATAATATTGTATCTATCTACAATATGCTTCAGTTGGATAGTTTTAAATTCTTTGTCAATACCAATTAAGCCTTACAGCATCTTTGTGAGACAAAATATATGTATATATATGCATAAAAATAACAAAGGTAAAATAATACATACATACTTTATATAGCCCTATTGTCCTTGCTACCTGCATTTATTTATGGTCACCATACAACTGGCCATGACTAGTCATTTATTGCAATAAAAATTCCTTATGAGAAAATAATAAATAAAGCAAAATTTACAATGTCTCTGGAACAGTAACTTTCAAACTTTTTATACCACAGCCCCCACCCACCCACCCCAAGCCACTCTGAGACATTTGCCCAATGTCTGGAGACATTTTCAGTGGTTGGATCTGGAGAGGGTGAGTTGTTAACTGGTATCTAGTGGGTAGAGGCCAGCAATGCTGCTAAACATCTTACAAGGCACACGACAGCTCCCACAACAAAGAAATATCTGGCCCAAAATGTCAAAAATGCCAAGGTTGAGAAAGCTGTAGAGGATGGTTGCATACCAGACTCTTAGATCAGTGGTTCCCAAAACTGAGTGTTTCATGGAGCAGCAAAACTTTCCCCCCAAATTTGTAGAACCAACAAAAAATTGACAACTTTTGTCTTGACAGAACATTAAAAATAAAATAACCATCTATCACCTTTAATAAGAAGACCTCTAACCCTAAAGATAAGTAAAAACAATCTCAGAGTCCTTTCAACTGAATAAATTTGCTATATAAAACACTTGCAGGGCCAGCCCAGTGGTGTAGTGGTTAAGTTCACAAGCTCCACTTTGGCGGGTTTGCGGGTTCGGATCCCAGGCACTGACCCACACCGCTCATCAAGCCATGCTGTGGCAGCATCCCACATACAAAATACAGAAAGACTGGCAAGGATGTTAGCTCACAGCCAATCTTCCTCAAAACAAACAAACAAACTTGCTACATTGTCTTTACAATTTGTACATCACCTTGGATTAGTAAAAAGGTCATCGTTGACCAGCACTGGTTTAGTCCACAGACTGGTTTCTGCAGATATTGTTTGCCTAGACACGAATTTGACAGCAGCTGGTCAGCAGTCAGTTCAAGGTCAAAGCAGCTTGAATACAGGTATTCCATGCTGCTGACTGAAGGAAGAGCTGTGTCTTCAGTGCCAGGCATGCAGGTACAGGCTGACACTCTTGCTGGGAGGAGGGCTCTCAGGACTTCCTGCCAGCAGGGCCAGAATCTTCTTTGACAAGCAGCCGTGCTTCTGCTGAGGACCTTGCTCTATCAAGCCCAGTGGTGAATGCTGTGGCTTTTTCTTTATATGAGAAATCTTTATGTAAGACATCCTTAATTACAAGAGATGAAATGTATATTCTCTACCCTACTGAGGGAGAAATAATATGAATATGAATAGAATTAAGAATGAGGAAAGCGCTGACAGGACAGGATCAGAGCTGCCAACTGTGTGAAAAGGAGCTTGGAACCATGACCCTGTTGTCAAAAATGCCACTGGGACTGATTCAGAGAGGATTAAGGTCAACAGAATCTCGTAGGGCAAAAACAGCATGAGCAGGTCCCACGCTGGACAAATGCCCAACATATCCGGTTGGTATCCAACTTCCTGCCACCAACCCTACAATCACCTGATCCCTCTAGATTCTGTTCTTCCTATCTCCCCGGGCCCAATGTAGTCCCAAGTAATGCCTTGTCAAAAGGACTTTCTGGGGTCCTTTGGCAGATTGGGTTTTCTCCTCTAAGAGTTGGATGATTCCACATCAAATCAGATCTGTAAGGCACCTTGTGTAAACACATGCACATCTTCAAGTGAGTTGCAGAACTAAACAAACTCAAGTCCAGAGCATACTCAGGCAGGGTCCTGCAGCTACTCTCAGGCTTCCCCAAGCCCTAGGACAGGGTGGGGTTAGACCATAGGATTCTCCTTGCAGGAAAGTGGACCAAGTTACACTCTAGGGTTTCTGTGCTCCCATGTCTATGTGGGGGAAGAAAAGTGGGGGTTTGCAAAGAAACCATTATCTTTATCACTGCTTCACCTTTCGCATTTTAAAATAATTATCCATTAATGAATTTGCCTTCTCCTTAGACTAAGAGCTTCTTAGACACAGGGATTATTTTTTACTCATCTTTGTGATCTCAGTGCTGAGCATAGTCTAATACATCGTAAATGTTCATTAAATTTTAAATGATTGCTTGATTGATTGAATGTTCTTATATTTTGTTATGTCACTTTATTATAAATGCTGAAAGCAAAGGCTTTCAAATGTGTCCATAAAAATGAAGAACATCCCAGCTCACTCTGCAAAAGTGCATGTAAAGAGGAAGTGATCATGCACATAGATGCTAGTCCTTTACAACAAAAACTTGTCTCCCGAGGAATTACAAACCTACTTGCTGAATGCGAACATTCTCAACATACAAATGCATAACACTGATTGCAAAGCGGGTATGAATCTGAGCAATATCTGATACAAGAACGATGAAAATCTAAGCTGAATTATAGCTTCTGGTTACTTGAGAAGAGACACACTTTCTTTGTGGATTTCAAAGATGTTAAAAATGTTTAGTTAAAACTCCAGATGGCAGACTATATTAATTTCGAATTTTAGAATTATTAATGTAGTTCACAACTACTCTGTCAGCTATTGTATTTTCTGATGTAAGTCTAACCGAAATGAGAAGAGAAAGATACCTTTTCTATTAGGTTTTATAATCATCCACTATCTAGAACTTTAAAAGAAAACTACCCCCCAAAGTCAGCTATACTTCCTGACACATTAGAAGCAGAAAACCAATAGAATCAAAGACTACAAAGAAACATTTGACAATCGTCTTTAAAGATTTCATGGGCAAAGGATTTACATGCCAAGGTAGTTTATTTAGTGGCACATTCATCAAACTGACAAATGAAGACTTCTAGATGTATCTGCAGAGTCATAAAGAAAATCTTAGGTCCTTGGGAGAAATGTGACATTTCAGACTTATGAAGAAGGACTTTGTTTTTCAATGTGTCTCATGCTGTATGTGATTTGTGCATCTATAACCATGAAACCACAGAATTTGAGGTCTAAACTACACTCAAAAATAAAACCAATTGATGCAAACAGATAAGTGAAGTCATTTTCTTCATTCAACATATATTGAGTGGCATATAAATAAGACTCATAATTATTATGAATTTTCTTCATAGAAAATCTTCAAAATCAGTAGGTCCTATGGAGAATATTGGGAGGAAACAAAAGGGACACAGCAGTGCAGACATTTGTCTGTCTTAGTTTAAACCTTAAATAAATGTTGTCAGTCTGATTAACTGCCAAACGCATGACTTTTAAAACAGCTGAAGGGACATGTATTAAATAAGGTGACATTATATTGATTATCATCCCTGGGACACTTAGAGGGAAATGAGGTACTAAGTACCCTGGAAATGGTGAAAACCAGGACTGTCCTGGTCAAATCAGAATCAGGACATTCTGTTACCCTGTGTTTCAACAATTGGATCTCGATTATTTTCAAATCCTAGGATATTTCTTAGGATTTCTTTGATCCTCCCCACCAAAAGCAGCTTATATTGACTGGATAAATACACTCTGTGTGGTGGAAGAGTAGGACTGAAGAAAGACAGAGTTTTAAAGTGCATTATATTTATATTAGTAATTACTATAGTCCAAAGAACACCTTGACAGTATATCTGGCATGAATGGCATGAAGACCAGTTTGCCTCCTGGCAAAACAAAAGCAAACACCTCGTTACCTGTGTAAGCTCCTATCCCAATAGTCTTAATATGGCCAGCTTAAATAATTTGAATTAATTACTCTAGAAACAACATCAAAAGTTTATATTACGTGAGCTTAAGGTCTTTTTTAACGCACACTTCATGAGTCCATGAGCAACACATATTGAGAAGATAATACAAGGTTCTTTGGTTTCAAAGCAATTCATTTAATTCACACTAAAAACAAAAGAACAAGCCTTTCTTCATGAATAAAATTTAGAGTTAAAACAGTCTTCCATTATGAACATAGCTACATGAATGAGCATTTTCCCTTTTCTTCCTAGAAATCATTCAAAAGCAACAAAGGAAAGAGAAAAATGAAAAGCAAGCTAAATTATTGGCAAAGTCAAAGTTATAATTCCCAGATTACATCATGTGCAAGGGCTATCATAAGTGGCCAAGATCCAATCAAAGACAAGTAGAAGAAGTGCAGACAAGAGGCTGCAGCAAGAAATCTCGGTAATGGGATTGCCCAGAGGTGGGAGTTCTCGCAGTGCCAGCCAAAGTACATTTCCATGGTTATGCAGATAAACTCTTTCACTGAAAACAGTGGAAAATGCTAGATAAAATATATATATTTTACTTCTAACACATTAAAAATATTTAAGAGCTGAAAATCCAGTGGGGAATTTCTGGGCCAATTTTTAGATGAAAGCCTGTAACCAAAGGAGCAAGTAGAACTTTAAAACACCAAATCGGCTGATGTACTCAGAGTGTTTGCTAGCATTGCACATGGGTAACGGCTTTAGGACTAGACGGGACAAAAGTCTAGCCCTAGAGCTTACCCAGGAGATGAGTTTTACGAGGTCTTCCATATGTGAGACAGTATGCTCCCCAATACAATTTCCCCTTCTTTCCCTGGAATACAAGAGGTTAAAATTCCCAGCTCCCTTGCAGTTAGTGGGGCCATTTGACTAGTTCTGGCCAATAAAATAAATATGAACAGAAATGATATGTGTCCATTTCTAGGCTAAGACTTTGAAAGCTCTTGTATACTTCTCAACTCTTTCTTCCCCTGCCAGAGCAATCGATGACTTTCTAGATGATGGAGCCTCAATCAGCCTGAGTCCCAGAGTATCTATGTGGAGTGCCTACCTCCCATCAAAAACTTACAGTGGACTTTGTGTGAGCAGGAAATAAACGTTTACATGTTAAGTCACTGAGATCTTTGGAGCTGTCCCTTATCACAGATTAAGCCTATTCTATTCTAGCATAGAAATTAGTGCCAGAAGTGGGGTGGGTGCTATGTAAAAAAATCTAAAATATATGGCACTGGCTAAAGGCCAGGCAAAGACAATAGGAAACTGATATCAGCGGCTGGAAAGGTCAAACATTTGATAGCCCCAGTAGGTGAAGAGTCAAATCATGTTCTTAGTGAGATTAGGAAAGAGACTGAAAAACAGCGTATTAGTTCTACATGCGAATTGCTATTGACAATTGTTTTTGCCAAGTTATTTAAAAAAGAGAGAGGGAGATAACTTCAGGAAATTGGCTGGTTTACAAGAAGGTAAAGGGAAATGAGAGATTCCAGAAATTTGGGGCCTTAAAATGTCAAAAGAGTCAACAGTTTTAGATCTCAAATGGTAAGAGAGAAAATTGAGAAAGACTTTTTTTGAGATAAAGTTCCACTAAAGCTTAGTCCTGCAGCAAAGTTCATCCTACTGATAGACCCTCCCAGTGAATTGAGTTATATTGGAGCAAGCTAGGAGTCTGCATTTAAATATCCTTTAACTATTCAATATTTGAAATATCCTTGGACATCCAAACTTCTGGGAACAGGAAATGAACTGAGAAAGCTGACCAATCCACAGGAGAGCATATTCTACAACATCCATTGTAGGTGTGGTCAAGGAGAATAATGGAAAAGAAAAGATCACACAGGGCAGAGCCAAGGGACATACAGACAGCAACGGAAAAGAAAGCTGCTGCCAGAAAGCATACTCAGGGTCTAATCAGAGAAGACTCCTGACACTGATGTAGGGCTCCCTAACAACGTCTGCCCAACAGGATTAAGAATGTGTGGACAAATGACAGCACTGTCACTTTCACCTTTCCTCTTTCTGAACAGGAGTGCTTATTACTGTTATCTTGTCCCTGCCCCCCAGTTGTATATTGGGTATATGGAGATGGAGCAGAAAATTTGTCTTTTTGCTTTATAGGTTTTTTAACCAAGTAGAGCCACAGCTAGACTTAGTAGAGAGACAATAGCATAACGTGGAGATCTTAGACTTTTGACCTGTGACTAGATAGAAGATTAAGATCATTGTCCTTGGGTAAATGGGTAAACACAGTGCATGTAGAAAGAGTGAAAGCAATATTTGGTAACTTGCCTAAAGAATACAACTTCAAGTGCACATGGAACTTTCATAGAAATTAAGAAAAAAATATTTTGATATGTTTAAAAGATACAAATGACAATGCAATAAAACTAAAAATTCATAAGATGTTTTTTAAGAGATCCTTCTTAAATTTGGAAATATTTAAACATTTTATCAAACAACTCTTGAGTCAAAGACAATACAAACTTGAATTGCTGAATTTCTCAAAAATACCAATAAATGGAAAAACCACTTACAAGAACCCATAGGATATAGCTAAAGAGGTACTCAGAGAAAAATTCAAAGCTTTAAGTACTTATAGCAATAAAAATGAAAATAAATAATCTATTTCAAAAACACAGAAAAAGAACAAGCAAGCGAAAAGAAATCAGAATTACAGACTAACTCAAGATAAAGGCAGAATTGAATAAGTTAGAAAACAGAAAAAAATGAATAAGGAGGCAAAATAGACAAACTCCTATCGAAAAAATCAAGCAAAAGGGCAAATATGATGGAGGGATATAACATCCACACAATGAAATAATACTAGGCAATAAAAAGAAATGAGGTACTGATAAATGTTGTGACATGGATGAACCTTAAAAACATTATGCCAAGCAAAAGAAGCCAGTCACAAATGACCATGCATTACATGATTCCATCTATATGAAATGTCCAGAATGGGCAAATCTATAGCAACGGAAAGTGGATTGGTGTTTGCCTAGTGCTTGAGGGCCAGGGAGATTCGGAGGCAATGGCTAAAGAGAGCAAGATTTCTTTTGGGGTTAATAAAAATGTCCTAAAATCAATTGTGGTGATGGATATACAACTCTGTGAATATACTAAAGGCCATTGAATTATACAGTTTAAAAGGGTGATTTGTATAGCATGTGAATTATCTTAATAAAGTTGTTAAAAAATAGGACATAACCATCAAAATAGAAGAAAAAATTTTAAATCATTAAAGACTACTTTCCATAACTCTATGCAAATATATTTGGAAAGCTAGATGACACACAACTTTCTAAGGAAAATAGTTTACCAAAATTATCCTCAATAAGGACAAAAACTCTAAACAGACAATGTCCAAGGAAGAAATAGGAAAGTTGTCAAATAACAAAGTTACTCCCTAAAGCACTACTAGGCCCAGATGGTTTTATAATGGGAGGAAATTTCTGATTTATGCCTGAATGTCTAGCAAGACATTTGACTTGGTTGACTTGCTCACTTGTCAGAGGTGCATGGGCATGGATGGGGACAGTAGCGAATCACATTACCTTCACTACACTGACTTTGACGTGATTGTAAACCAACCAGAGGTAGCCTTTCCCAATTATTTATATTTATTATAGGATTGTTTAACATAAAAAAGTTCCAATTATAAAAACATGCAATCTATCAAGACTAAAGTTTTCTAATAATTCACGCAACACTCATACTTATTCTATCGAGGTCTAGGTAGAAGGCCACAATATCATACCCTCTACGAGAATGCCTGCAATGAAATTTTGGTTGTTTTGTTGGCATGCACACCTACAATGAAAGCAGGTGCTACTGAGCTCTGAAATCTCAGAATTCTTGTACAGTAATGAGTGAGGAATTCCTTTTCTGTGACTGGATCTATTAGGGGTTTTGCGGTTTACACCATTACTCTGAATGGCCGTATGGAAACTAACTAACCTGAATGTGTTGGCCCTAGATATATGTTAGCTCTGCTGTCTCCACCCATCTGGCTGTGTTTATAGATATGTAAATTAGGCATCATAGGTAGATGGATAAATGCTGTTAAGATGCTGTGGCCACCCCTAGAACTAAGAGTCACAATTCTTGCAATCGCACATTCAGCATCACTACATACCAGTCACTATGCAATAAAAAATGCCCATACATATTTCCAAACACTCTAGGGGAAGGGATAAAATTACCTTCAGTTGAAAACTAACACGCCATCTTTAGTTCTCCTTGTGAATCCCAGAGACTAGGATAATCTCCTCTATGAAACTTTCCCCAGTCCAATGGGTCTAAGTTAAGTGCTCCTCTTGGATGTTCCCAGACCACCCTGCTCACCCCAATCCTAGCACACATCACACCACACAGTAATTGCCAGGTTAGCTCTCCCCACTCCTGTCTCTCAGTAATCTTTGACCTCCTAAGACAGGCAGATGTCTTGTTCACTGTCAAATCCCAGACCCAGCAGAGTGCCTGCAATACAGCAACGGCTCAAAAAAAAATATATATATATATATATTTTAACAAATGCTATTCAAAAAAGAGCTCTTTACTTAAAAAGAACATTTTTTTAAAAACTGATTTTTTAAAGCTCATTTAATGCTCCTAGCTGAGCATCTCAGTGTTTTTCCAAGTGTTTAAAAAATTGTGACAAGTCATTCATACATTTTAATTCCAAAATATTCTTCCTACCATTTTCTATAGAAGGAGGCTAAATTCTTTTCAATAAATAAATGACATTATATTAATTCTTCCATTTGATTGAACCTGGAACAATCTGATTGGGGATCTTACCAAAGAAACATACGATTTTTCTGCCAAGTAATTATCTTTGGAAATGCATCAAAATTTAGTTAAATCAAAATAAAGAAAATACACTGTGTGACTAATAAGAATTAAAATGCAATTCTATTTCAAGATGAAATAAAGGAAACTGTAATGAAGATTAGTGTCTATCAAAAACAGTAACACAGTATTCAAATTTACTCAGAACTAACTTTTTCAAAGCACCACAAAGATATATTCACCTAATATCTACATGCGATTTCTGTTTTCTGCCCATTACTTCTAAGGTCAATTGTTTTAAACTACATTGGGTGGGTGCTGGTTTGGGGAGGGGGAAGTTTAAAGCCAAAATAATAGCAAATGTAGGAAATCTCCAAAAATGAAGGGGTTATAGTCTAAACTTTTGCTATAAAATTGGATGTTTGGAATTTAGAATTTATCCTCTGCGAGAGTAGCCATCTATAGGATATAGTAGATACAGCAGACATCTATAGGATAGGACGCGATGTCGTAGATATCTATAAGATTGCCAGCCCAACACTCCTTTCTCCTGGGTATATCCATCTTGTCCCATGGCTACTGGAGAACTGCCATATTTCCACCTAACGTTGCCCAGTCAGATGACCCCAAACAGATACTTGGCCCAGGAATGGATATCTGATCTGGAATTTTTGAATTCCTTAAAACCAACCTTTCTTTACGGGATGAAAATGTAAGATATAAATTCCAGAACTGCAGTAGCCATGTTTCCCATAGTCTTCAATGATAAGATGAAGCAGACACACAAAGAGAAGGAGAGAAGAGAAACGAAGCGAGACCTGGTTGCACTTAGATCCCTTGTTGCAGTTGTTCCTAAGTTCCAGTTGTAACTTTGCCCTTCTTATCTGGTAATCAACCATTCCATGAACATTGTGAGCTAATGCATTCTTTTACTTCCTTAGGCTAATGCAAGCTGAGTATCTGTCGTTTGCAACCCAAAGAAGTCTTACTAGTACACAGAAAATGGTACCAATGGGGTGGCTTCCCAGGCTATACTAGTTCTAATGCTATCAATGGTACCAATGGGGTGGCTTCCCAGGCTATACTAGTTCTAATGCTATCAAAAACCCTGAGCCTGGGTATCCTGATGTCCACAGAGGAACCTCTCCTTATTATAATGTCACCAAGCCCTACAGTCTTATTATCTCCTCCCTCACTCACCACACCCTTACCTAGAAAGGGAACATCAGTGAGGTAAGAGAAAGAAAGCTTGGTGAAAAAGTACTTGTGACTATCCGTGAAAGGAAAGACTACAGCAGCATATGATGAGGAGGGGGCTCTGATGGCTCCTGTGGCCCAGGTAGGAGATGATCCCAAGGGTAGGGGGTTGGCTCAGGCAGAAGTACTTATATACAGCAATGCTCTGTCCTAGTTCAAGTGCATCCACGTGAGCAAATGCCTGCCCTGTAATACTCTGCATTACAAGGGTTCATCTTGCAAGCAAAACTGTTTTATTTTGGCTAACGCCAGTTAAGTTGAGCAAAACCTCACATATAGGTCAAGGCACAACAATTCCATAACTATTGGTTTTCCAAAAAAGAATTCAATTAGAATTTCATGAAAGAGAATAGCATTGAAAGAAAAATGTAGCCAGGGCAAAAGGATGAAGAGTCTCCTGAATTCATCTTTAAAAACAGAAAATAAGGTGCCTCCCCCCCAAAACTACTACATTCAAAAGCATTTGTGAGTATGTGCGTATGCTGAGAAATAAGAATGTAGGACTAGATTAAAAATAACCATGGCGTAGGATCTACCATTTTAACACACAGACAAGAATGAAAGTGTGGTTAAATGAAGTAAATGGGAATAGCATCATCCTTTTTACCCAACATAAACTAGCAATTAAAAAGATACTTTAAAAAGACTCATAAAAACCATGAAGAGTGACTCAGACTCTGGGAAAGATGAAGTATTGTGTTTAAATTCAGATCATTCAGAGTGTTTGCTTCTGGGGAGAAGCTATAGAAAATGACATCAAAAATTTTTAAGTAATTTTACTTTATTCTTATTATGAAAATAATACATGTTCATTACGGAAAACATAGAAGTGGCAAAGACAAAAAAAGAAAAGGACAAATAGCCCACAAATCCACCTTCCAGTGATAAATATTCTGTGTTATATGATGAATATCATCCTTTCGGTCTCTTTTCAATGCATATAGACACACACTTTTTAACAAAAGAGAGAATCCATTACACGCTTTTTTTTTTTTACTTATAGTGAGATTCCATTTTCAAATGTTAACCTTTGCACATTTCTTTACTGAACTGCTTTAAATAAGCTTTGCTCCAATAAATCAGAGGCATCCACATTTACCCTGGGAATAATTAAGACTGCTTTGCCAAAAATACGAAGAAAAATAAAGTATTGCTGATTAACTTCTTACTAACAAAATAGAATTTTTGAATCCCGAGTGAGGAATTTTCTTGAAAGTCAGGCATTGCTGAGAAATGAAAGGTCTAAATTTTTTAAGCTTCTATTAACGACAAGATCCAGAAGTTCCCAAATATGGCACAGGTGGGCTGATCTTATAAGTTATCTTTTAAAGCCGGACACTTTAGAAAATGAAAGACGAGCTTTTAAGAAGTCTCAGGCCAGTGAGAGTAAACTGTCTTGAGCAAACCAGGACATAACGCTCACCCTCTCTAGAGAGTGTTAGATGGAAGTTGAGTGTCAGTGGGCCAGCTGTAGGGCCGCCATGTTGAGGGATGAGGTGCCTCTACCACAGTGGCTGTAGGGTCACCAGCCCTTCGCAGGGATCTGTAGTGCCAGCAAAAGGCAAAATGGAACTGATCTGTAAGCAAAGACATCAGGTCCTCAACAAACCAAGTGTATTAGTCACAAATTCACCAGCAACAGGTACAGCAGCCGGACAAAAGATGAGTTGAGCAAGAACAAGGACCCAAACATAGATCCAGGGGTCTCACTCCACCCCCACCAAAATATCACATAACCTCTGTCCCTCACACACACATACATGCCACTGGGGGAAGGAGAAGGTAGAGGAGGAAGGACTCAGAAAGAGTGGGCACTGTTCTGAAAGAGACTATTTTAGCCTAAAACAAGCTGTTTAAACTTGATGAGACAGAGATATCCTTTAATTGGCATGTCTGAATTTTTCTCTGCTAACCAACAGTTGAAAAGCTATGAGAATCAGTTTTAGAAAATAAATTTTATATATGCATCTGAAGTGTATGCAAATTTCTAATTCTGCTACCCACTAGATGGCGAATATATTTCCACGTCATTGGTCTACTATTACATCATCTTAAACAGTCACATGATATTATAATTTAGAGGATTTTTAAAGTATGAGTTCAGAAATAAAAATATGTCTTTAAAGTATAAATATCATTTGCCTCTGTATTAACTAAAAATCTTCTTAGTACCTGTCAGTCCCTCGTGGGAAGTCATGCACTGCAACTAGGAAAAGCACAAGTTTAGTTCCCATTTTTAAATTCTTTATCATATGAATTGGTAGTCTGATGCATTATACCGTCATAAGCTCATTTACACAGAGGAGACCAAACACGCTTCAGTGTCCTTCTGTTGCATCAGGATCACGGCTGTGAAAACCAACGCTGGTCTTATTATTGGATGTGTGCTCTGCTGTAATTTTTTACCTTAGGGCCTTTAAAGTATGAAATACAGGGCCCCAGCCTGCAGTGCCTTTTGGGTTCCTGTGTGTGTTCTTTCTACCTGCTCATTTGTTCATTTCTTTGATAAACATTAATTAAGCACCCACTGTGTTCCTAGGCCTCATCCTAAGGCTTGCTCTTCTCACTTCTCATTATTGACCTGAAAGCCTCTTTAAAGTCTCTTCTCTCCCCTCTCGAAATTCTATGCTGTGTGTGTCGAAACCACACAACCAACTTATTTAAAATGTGCAGAAAGTAAGAGCTGAGAAGCTTTTGATTGAGGGCCTGAGCTGTTAAAGGTAGAAGGATGGAGGCTTGACGGGAAGGGAAGCATTTATGAATTTTAACAAAGAGGCCCGCTGTAACGTGGTTACTAAGGGGCTTTATTTTTACTTTCTGTTCTTATTCTATGCTGTTTGAGTGTGTGTGGAGATGTGAGGAGATGGGATTACTGACTAGCGAGGATCTATGCAACTCTAGCTTGGTCCTCAGTGATGGGAAGGATTCTAAATACTTCCAGGTCAGTCCCCAAAAAAGTTGCTGGTTAAATACAGGAAGATCAACATAGCAAATTACAAAACTCATCTCTATTTTCTAATTAAGTACACTAATGACATGCTGGTGCCTTGAAACTTGGGCTCTCCTCTGAATGTGGAGTACCTTAAACACATATGAACTCCCGGTTCAAACAGCACAATAGGGCCTAAGTCTGAAAAGCGTCACAGAAAGCTCTTTAATTTCCTTCCCCTGATTTTGTGTAATAATCTTTAAAACTATGAAGTTTCCTACCCCACAATTATTGCCACATTTTATTTTTCTTCCTTTCCACCCTTACTCTTTCTGTTTTCTTCCTATTATGAGGGTGGGGGAGAACGTAAAATGCCTAGGCTGTTTAACTTAGGGCTTAGGCAGGAGAGAAAAGTAATTGAAATTACAAATAAATAAAATTAATCTGACTCAAAACTCTTAAGTGTCACTATGGAGACCAGAGCACAAACTGTCTCCATGGAGATTCACATGAATTTTTTCACTTTAAATTATCATCACTCATTACCAGATGTCAATTTGGCCAAGGAAGAGATGAGTAAAAACAAATAAATCAATATAAATATTACGACTAGCCTCACAACAGAGAATTTATTAAGGGCAAGTCTAGTTTGTTCTGGTTCTTAGTACTCCATTATTCCAATGAGTGGGAAGATATCCCAAGAGAATACTTCCCTTCAACTCAGAATTTCTGATGGAAACATCTGCTGATATAGCTCAATAAATGCTACAGGAATTCATAGGGAAAGACAATTTCCAGAAAAGGCGTCTCTCACCCAGAAGCATCAAGGTGTGATGCAAGTGATATGGCTCTCCATCTACCACTCCAGCTGCAAGGAAAAGACGGTTCCTTGGGCTATGTCTCATCTCAGTAATGGACCAGAGATACCTCTAACCACCATTCTAGGCACATCACTTTATCATGTCTATTATACACAGCTGTTTTTAATATGTGTGGTGAAGTCAGACAGACCTGTATTATATGCCAGATAAAGAGAAACACAGGAATCATCCAAATGTTTAAACTATACAAGCAGAGGTAAGTCAGAATTTCTCCCGGTTACAAACTTTATCTTGCAAATGTGTAGGTGTAGGTGACCGAATTCATCAAATACTCAGTTGAGAGGCCACCCTAGATAGTAGGTGTCCATCAATTAAATAAAAAATCACTGACAAAAGATTAAAATTCAATAAAAGTTTTAACATATAACAAAATAAGTCAATAGAAAGTAAATAATTTTGATCAGAATGCATAAAAACAACATGGTTCCTTATTCATTTGGAAGTTTATACAATTTGAACTCTGTGCAGTTTTTTTAGGATAGATCTTGGTGACTGGTTGAATATGGAAGGAAAATAAGGATGCCAGCTCAGAAAAATGCAAGTGTTTCTCACATTTTACAGTTGATTCTCACTATTCCCAGTAGTTATGTTTTATAATGTTGTCACAGCAAATACTGAACCCTTGCTCCTAGGGGAAATACAGGATGAGGCTCCAATGAGCCTTTGGTCACAAAAGTTTCATCAACCAATCAATCCATAACCTGGTTTTATGCATGTTTGTGTCTGAAGACACCTTATTTTATATATATTGTTGACTCACTAACATTGAGCTCACAGCCAACAGCACTATAACTCAAGCCTGAATGAACCTTAAGCAACAAATATTTTCTGTGTTAGGCACATCACAGCCTTCTTTCACTCAGGAACAGTAGACAGTACATCAGCCCTATGCTTGGGGGACATTTTAACAATGAAATGACCAACAAAAAGCACAAAAATGCAAAAATGAGGCATTAAATAGACTATGAAAAGAACGCTTGTTTACAGCACAAGAGCTAAAACAAGAAGGCAGAGTGTCACTTTGATCTCAACTGGGAACCTATGTGGGATGACTCAAAATTTTTGCCACTCTCCATGCCCACAAATGACCATGAAAGTGCTGCAAGTATTGATTGGAGATTATAAACAAATTTTAGCAAGTAGGTAAGTTCGCAAATACAGAATCCACAAATAATGACTTTCAGTGTTACACCACCTTTCCCCCCCACCAAGTTCCTCATCTCCTTCCTATTTACGTTCTTCTGTGGGTTTGCTATTGATGTCTTTGATGTTCACAGGCAACTTTTCAGGTTTTTTTTCTTTTAAAGATTGCCCCTGAGCTAACATCTGTTGCCAATTTCCCTCTTTTTTTTTTATCTTCTCCCCAAATCCCCCCAGTACATAGTTGTATATATTTTAGTTGTGGGTCGTTCTAGTTGTGGCATGTAGGACGACACCTCAGTGTGGCCTGACGAGTGGTGCCATGTCTGCATCCACGATCTGAACCACTCAAACCCTGGGCCGCTGAAGCAGAGCACGCGAACTTAGCCACTTGGCCACGGGGTCAGTCCTACAAGGCAACTTTTCAAAGCATCGTAGTGCAGAAGAGAGCAAAAGCACTGTCCACTTGAAAAAGATTTCTGTTTAACAATACTTTCTAACAGTGATTTATATTCTGACCTAAATCCTTATGGAGTAACAGAATCATGGAAGGGCTAAGTGTTTTGCTTGAGAACCGTGAGGTAAGCCCTGCATGAAGCTAAAAAAGGATTTTCTGTTTCCCAATGTAGCTTTGGATTCCAGATCTATAGAATCTCTCACACTGAGTTCAAATAGGTAGAAAGCCAGTTTTAGTGATGAGAAGTGAAAGTAGGGGAGTAAGCTTGTGGGAAAGCGAGGAGTAGGCTGTAGACAGTGTGCAAGGCAGAAACTTCAGGACTCACATACCTTACACGAATACATGAGATTGAGGAGGACTTAGCTGTAGATCATTCATCTTCTCTCAAAAGCAAAAGTTTAATGGAGACAAGATTTGAGACTTCTTTCATTTCTCTCTTTCTGCCCTCTTCTTCAGAATATTCCAAATACCCCAAAAGTAACTACTGCCAACAGTGCAGCCAGGAAAATCAACCCAAAGGATAGAATCCTAACACCCCTAAAAATCCCCATTTTTCTCCCAGTTATATGCCATGGTTTTGCTATTGGTCACTGCAATATTTAATAAAACAAGATAATTGCTAAGTGAATTCCAAGCCAAGGTCAAAGGCAGAGGAAGTAAAGTAAATGTCTCCTGGGACCAGGCAAGAACCTACATGAGTGAAGTTCCAGAGAGAGAGAACTCTCATCTTGACTAGCCATCATCAGCTCCAGTACACTCATAGTTGCCAGAAAGAATAAAATCTGTTGCCAGGCCTTTCAACTTTTCAAGAGAAGACATAATCCTGGATTTTTATGTGAAATCTCCTGGCTTTAAATGTGGGCAATTAATTTAAAAGCAAAAATGTAAACGCAGAGCATGCCAAACAAACTATGTCTGTTGACCTTACCCAGTGGGAGACACCAGTTTGCAATCTCTGGCCAGAAGAGTCCTATTTAGGGATCTCTTTCAAATCACTCAATGTGCCTCACTGCCCCCAAGAAACGGCAGTCCTGGAGGCCATCTTCTGAACAAACATCTCCCTCCTGCTGTGCCCCTGGCCTCTTCATGGACCTTGCCTTTTATCAGAAAGTACTTGTCTTGGAAACGTGATTTCCAAGCCTCTGCAAACACCCTGCGGTCTATCCTGTGTGTACGTGGTCTATGACTTCTGGCTGCAGCAGTTCTCCGTGTGTGCTGGGGAGCCATTCTTGGAGGGCTCTCCTATGTGCTCCTCACTGCCCCAACTCTCACTCCCACCCTGTCCATCTCTCCTTTCAAGATTTGTTTTCCTTTGTTTTTTCTCTCTTCTCTCCTCTCCCAGTTCCCTCTCTTGTCTCATGTTTTTCTTTCTTATCTCTTCCTTCTCTCTCTGCTCTTCTCTTCCTCTTTTCTCCTTCTCTTACTTATTCTCTCCTCTCTCCCATTGTCCTCTATTACTCTTCTTTCCTTTCCACCCCCCCCGTGCCACCCGCCGCCGTCCCCCGCCCTGGTCCCTTCCCTCCCCCAGCACCCGGAAACTACGGAGAGCTCGCTCACCAGGAATACACCAACACCGGTTTCGAGTATTTCTTGCTACGGGAGCGGAGGGTCAGGGAGCCCTTGCGCTCCAGCAAGTCCGTGGGTCCGAGCTCAAACCAGTATTGCCCACTGCTGCACCAATCCTGGCAGGAGCTGTGAGAGCTCTGCATGGCCGCCCTCGAAGTACAGACCTCAGAGGAGTTTCCTCTGCCCCTGTCCTGCTCCCCGCGCCGCCTACATGGACCAAGATTCGGCGTCTCTCATCTCCTAAGAAACCTGGGGCGGGGTCAATGGAGAGGGCGGGGTCAATGGAGGGGCGGATCCCTCAAATCTAATAGCTCTGGTTTCCTAGACAGCGTAACTACTGATTAAAAGGAAACTACACTTCCCAGAATGCAACGAGGGGAGAGACCAGGCTGCATGGAGGGAGAAGGGGGAGAAAGAATTGCATCCTGGGATCTGTAGTTTCGCTCGCCACCAACTTTAGCCCCAGAGTGGCTGGGCGGAGTTAAGGGGGAGCCGCGGGACAGCTAAGGTCTAAGGGGACCTGAGCCCGAAGCTGGGTCTGTTCCAGCTATCCTTGCGAAAGTTCTTTTTACCGTCCGTCGTCTGTTGCCACCACATCTTTTACTTACAAGTTATGTAAATTTGACTATAGGGGAGCAAGAGAACACTCCTCAAACTCTAGCATGTGTCATTTCTATACAGCTTTTCTGAGAAAGAGGAGGAGCGGAATCTTTCAGCAAATCAGCTAAAAAGTCTGAGGATGAAAAAGCCTGGCTGGTTCCAATTTCAGCTGTTCTCTCAACCTTTCTCCGCACGACTTTCTTCCTCTGAAAAACGAAGGAGCGGGTGGGACCGTGGAGGGGGCAGGATGGACACAATAATCTTAGAGCCCTTCAGAGTATAACGCTGAAAGACCCAACCTTTAGGTACAGTTAGGGCTCCGGGGACTTCAGTTCCCCAAGACTTGCCAAGTTCTCCTCATTTTAACATTTGTTATTTTGTGACAACACAAATTCATCACATTATTGTGTTGTGGGTTATATGCGAGAAGGAAATTTCAAAAAGATTGTCTATGGCATTGCCTTCAAGAAATCATTGGACAGCTGTCTTGTAGAAGGAAGGTGCTTATATCATCTTTGACTTTCCAAGAGAAGAATATTTAACGCATCAGAGTTCTCCTTCCCAACCACACTTGAGCACCTTGAGAGCATTAATGGACTTAATCATGGCCATCCCTCTGACCTGGATAGTGCTTAGTACATGGCATCATTTCAGAGTGTGGAATGAACAAATGAATGAATATCATGTTTGATTACCTTAGATTTTACTGGTCTTCCATAAATTTCAGAAGTGTCTTACTTTAAAAAGACCGCATTTACACAAAAATTCAAATCAGTAACAAATTAAGAGATATTTCACATTACAAATAGATTCTTTCCTTTGCAAAAGATTTATTGTAGCACTCCTGTAAATAGTAAGGTGCTCTTCTGGATCAGTTTTCACAAATTTGATTACACACAACTACCAAGTGCTTTTCTGTGGCCTGTGGTGCCCAGTGTGGGTGCCTGTGGTATGCTAAGGCCCCTATTTTACCGACAGCCACAGTTAAGCTAAGTGCTAGTACAGTGCTGACCACTACTTTAGCTCCTTCCTTCTTGCAGGAATGAAAAGAAAAATAGAAATTAACTTTAAAAGGTAAATAAGATCCACATTTAGTTCAATTCTGTCCAATCAAAACATAGCATATAGCTGTTGCTCCAAAAATATTACCATCGTTACTATCACTGTTTGTTCATGTGTTTATTTTACTTATGCTTAAAGTGGTGGCAACCTAATAAATGTGCAACCAGCATGTCAGGTCTGTGCGGCCGATTTGACTTAGAGATGGAAGCTGCCCACATCCAGCCCTTTCTGCAGTGCACAGGTGCTGCAGAGATTGAAAAGCTTTTCAGCGCACCAAGGAGCAATTAAGAAAACAAACAAAACAAATGAAGCTTGTTATTTTAGAGTTCCTCAAGGCAAGCTGACAGCCTTTGAGTCTATGAATATGCTTTTTTGTTATACTCTCTTTCCCCTTTATATCAGCTTTATGAACTTTATTGTCTTCTGTGTCTACTAAATACTTCTCAACATCCTCATGTTGGGATGTAGGAGATTAACTCTCTGATACCCTCAAATTCAGATGCTTTCCATTCTCATTCTGTAGAATTTTTGATTTGTTGATTCCTTATCAATAAAATAGCAATAAAATGGTATTTATCGCAGAGGAGTTTTGTGAGAATTAAGTAAGATAATAAATACATTGAAAGCAGGTAGAACAGTGCCTAAGAGATGCTCAGCCCTCTCAGCAGCTAGTAGGCACTGTTATCATTATATCCTATTATTACTATTATTATTATATCCTAATTTTGTCCTTTTCATTTGGGAAAAGTACCCAAAAATGTGATTGTTGTTTGTGTGAAATTTCCTAAGTATACTCATTGTTTTTCAAGCTTTGCCTGTTTACAAAGTCTTTTTAGTGAATATCTTATCACATTTTAATACGAAATTTAGGAGTCTGAATCAGAAAAATGTTGGAAAGATATTTGAATATGTTACCAATGATAACGCTGGTTTTGTAGTCATATAGAATCTTTTCTCTTCAAAACTATTAATAGGGGCCGGCCCGGTGGCGCAGCGGTTAAGTGCGCACGTTCCACTTTGGATCCCGGGTGCAGATATGGCACCACTTGGCAAGCCATGCTGTGGTAGGCATCCCACATATAAAGGAGAGGAAAATGGGCACGGATGTTAGCTCAGGGCTAATTTTCCTCAAAAAGAATAATAAAATAAAATTTAAAAACCATTAATAAGCTTTATACTTTATAAATGTGAAATACTGATCCTCAACACATTTGATTTATTCCTGTTTTCCTCAAACTTCATCAAACCAATGAAGTGTAGGGCTTAAAGCAATGCCTTCTATTTATATTAGTCTCTTTTCACCGTAATAGTCTTGTAGTGGGAAATTTTCAGCTCAGGTAGCTCACACTGGATTTTTCTGTAGGATAAGTGCAGGCAGACCAGCTCAGGAAGCGGGAATCTCGTCATCTGAGCCTAGGCTAATGTATTTCTTGATTAGAATTATCAGATCCTTAAAGAGGTTGCGTAGAAGACCTGAGCAGGACTGCAAACCTAAAACAGATGTAAATGAGCCAGATGTAAATGTCCACGGAGGCAAACCTCTCCAACACCTCCTTTCCCTTCCTGTCCTAACAGTCGTCTGCTCAATTCCCAGAAAAGCCCCTGCTCAGAACCTTCCAAAGTCACCAGCAGCATATTCTACCCCCAGCATTAAAATTTCCTCTCTCTACCAAATATCATTCAATGAAGCTGAGAGACAAAATTTAAAATTACATAAGAAAATTAATTTGTATTATCTCTATGTTGAATCTAGTTTAAATATACTAAAAACTTGTATTTAACTTGTATAACACCCAAAAGTTAAAAACTAAGTATTTATGTCCTAATCAAGGGTTGCATAGTACTTTTTTAGTTCTCCAGGAATAAAAGCCTCTCGTTACTCACCATATATACATCTAGGGGTTCACTTTTGAATATTTTATATAAAAAAGTTGGAGTCCGCCTGCTATGTCAAAACGGAGGGGAATTGTCTGGTTACCCCTTCCTCTTCCAGGCTCTACTCCTTCTCTTCTTCTCTTCTTTCTCTCTTCCTCCTTCCTTCTCTCCGTTTTCTTGTCCTCCGCTTCCTCCTTTGAGAAGAGGTATGGATTTTAGAGTCAGAATCCATTGCTGAACACCCAAGAGAATCTGGTATAATTCAAAGTTATACGAAAAATATGAAAGAAAAATAATAAGACCTAGAAACCAGGGCCAAAATTTATGTGAATAAGCTCATGCTTAATGTCCCAGGTATTCTCAAGAGTCAACTCCGACGAAACCTTCAATCTTTTCTTTCCTTTAACTATTCATAACCACCAATGGTGGTTTTTAGAATATTTTAACCTTGAGTATGATGCCTTTGTGCTTCTAATTTGGACTGTGAACCCATTAGGCATCAACTTGCTCCCAATCCATTATTATTAACCAGTATTGATTAAGTGCTGTCATGAAATAGGCATTATTTCTGAACGCCTACTATCAGCATGGGGGATTAATTTCTTAAATTATTCAATGTATAGTATTCTATAATTCAGCATTTCCCTAATTTTGATATCTAATACAGCCAATAAGTGAAATTCTTTGGCAGAATTGTCCATAACTATTACAATAAAACTTTAATGTCCTGGATAAGTAATGACATGCTCTAGCATAAATGTAGATTAGGGATTTCTTTAATATCCTGCAAATTGGATGTCCTTAATTATTCAGACTGAATATCCATTTCCACAAATGATCTAAGTCCTTGGTTTCTTCCTTTTCTCCTCTGAGCTGCTTTGGTTTTTTGGCGCTTTCATTGTTTAGTAGCAGCAAGAGCGAGACGATTTAGCTACCAGTTAACAGTTCTTATGAAAGGAGTTTGTGCTTGAAATTAAGCTCAGCATTGCTATGGCTTTCTTTGTTTCTCATGGTCTCTAATCTGGATAATGGAACCTTTTCTCCCAGAGAAGAAGCTCAGATGCTGGATTTGGTTTCCTTTCTGCTCCTGGCAGTAGTGGACATTTTCCCATATCCCCCACAAGACCCACACCCAGCTGCATGGTGAGCAGGCTGATAAGGAACTGACTGAAATGCTTCTCCTGGAGGGTCAGGTGTATGTAGATGGTTTCTGGTTGTTGAGTAAGCCAAACACACAGCTGAGGATGCCCCCAGTCACCAGTCAAGGATAGGGTGGGGAGCTTAGGCAAGAAGCTGGAAATCTTCCTGAACCTTGAGAGACTCCTTGAGCTTTGCATGATTTTGAGTTTCTGGTGTTCAGTTGGCATATGTCAGACTTGTGTTGTTGTTTCCTCTGTCACTAAATCTCTTTCTATAGCATCATGTTTAGGTTACTTTAAAGAAGGGAGGCTTGGGCAGTTCCAAGAGAAGGATCATTTTCTAAAGAGGCAGGAGGGGACTAAAAGCAAACATGATAACATTGAAAGTAATAACAATAAAGGAAACTGAGACTTAGAAGAAGGATTTTCAAGACCAAGAGCTCATTTAGTTTCTTATCAACCATTCTATGACTAATTAGCATATTCCTTACAATTTTGAGCATGGTTCAAGTTGGGGAAAAAAGAGTTGAACTGTTTCTTTTCATAGGAAGCTGGAGGTACCACTTAACAAATAGTGTTTGCCAGAAAAGGAGTGTTTTTGAGGTGCTGTGTGGAGGGGACTATAAAGGTGAGAGTCCACTGTGGAGCCCAGCTGTCTAGGGGAATTGGAAGCAGCATCAGCTGTTTCATTATTCCTCCACCTTGACTACCTGTGTCTTCCTCCTCAGCTCACCCTGCAGCTTCAGGCCCTGCTAGGATTGAAGAAAGGAGGAGAAGTAAGGGGAAGAAGGTCTCATTTGACTGCTGACCTTGGCATCTGGTGTCAAGGCCCTCTGGGTGACGATGTGCAAATGTGACTCATGGGTAGCTTTTGTGGGTTCCTCTAGGGCCTTCTGAGAGCACTGCATCCTCCTGATTGTTGAGGTCGCCTCCTCCGAGCAGGCAGACTTCTTGGGCAGAGTCCTTCGAAATCAGTTCATGCCCACGTAATCTCTCCAGTATCCATTCTTGGCCAAGGGTAACACTTGGCACTTTTGGTGCCCTCCAAACCCTGGAACACAGGCTGCTCCTCTCCATGCTCTGCCATCATACACACCTCCAGGATGTCTCTGACCTTTAGACATTTCTAGGCTAGAAATAAGCTCCACTCACCAGGTGCTCCAAAACCTGGGACACATGTCAAGCTCTCAGAGAGAATTTTAAAATCTCTCTCACTTGCCTTGAATGAAGAGGGGAGAAGAGAAGAGGAAACCACAGCATTATGCCAACTCTCTCCAAGGAAATCCTCACTACTGCTCTCCCTCCCCTTCATCAGTCTGACCTTCACATATATATAAACTGAGGGTGGGTGATGGTGGACCCTTAGCAAAACCAATCAAACTGGTTTGGCACCTCATTTCAACACTCAGCACAGTGTCAAGTACTCTATGGAAGAGCGCCTCCCCCTCTCCACTGCCCACCCCACATTCTCCAGCTAGAAGTGATCACGCCCTCCTCTCGGCTCCTGCAGCATCGTGAATATGTTTTATGATGGCACCCATCACACTGTAGAAAAGTTAATTATTTTTAGGTCTGTCTTCCCTGCTAGAGTGATTTGAGAACACCATCACTTTGGCATCCTCAGTGTGTAACACAATGCCTGGAACCTGGAAAAAGCAAAGTCAACATTCACTGAACACTTTCTAGTTGCCATGACTATACCAGGCACTCCAACATTTATATTATCTCATTTAATCATCACAGGAGCCTTATGAAGTTGGAACTATTTTAGATCTATTTTAAAGATGGGGAAAAAAATAGGGCTTATTTAATTCAAGTGACTTTCCAAAATCATGCAGCCACTAAATAGTAAAGATAAGATTTGAATACAGTCGGTTGGACTCCCAACCCAGTCTTTACATAATATTGCCCCTCAATGTCATAGAACACTAATTAGTTATAGTGAAAATTGTAACTTATTTTCCAAATAATTAGACATTAATTTTTAAAAATCAATTCAAAATTAATTTCAAAATTTCTTCTAATTAAAATATCATTTGAGGGGTTGGCCCACTGGTGCAGTGGTTGAGTTCATGCCCTCTGCTTCAGAGGCCCAGGGTTCAGTGGATTTGGATCCCTGATGTGGACCTACACACGGCTCATCAAGCCATTCTGTGGCAGCATCCCACATACAAACAATAGAGGAAGACTGGTACAGATGTTAGCTCAGGGACAATCTTTCTCAAGCAAGAAGAGGAAGATTGGAAACAGGTGTTAGCTCAGGGCCAATCTTCCTCACCAAAAAAAATTAAAAAAAAAATATCATTTGACTGTACATTTTATTCCAAATTTACTTTGAATATTTTATTTAACATGTATCATTTATATGAAAATATTTAGAACAGGTATCCTTAATCTGGAAGTTGTAACTCAGACAAAAAAAATTACAGCTTGATTTTTGCTAAGCTCTAATTGAAATCCTCATTTCCTTCAACTATGAATGTAGGCAACAGACCATAACAGCATTAGCAATACCTGTGACTCTGTCACAAATAGAAATCACAGATATCTTCTTGTTACGTTGTTGCTGTTGCAAATATCCCAAAATAGCATTTATACTCATACTACTTTGAAATTCTGGTAGTTACTAATCCATACTGGATCTTGTTAATTAACGCATTAATAAAAAATACAATATAATATATACTATATAATACTATATCACATACAATAGTATAATATAATAGTATATCATAAATTTGTGTACTCTTTTAGCATTTGGATAAGTTACTATGATCAGTTCCCTTTGTAATCCTATGTATTATTTTATGCATTTTAAAAGCATTATTCAGAAAAGAATTTACCAGATGCTCAAAAGTTCAATTTCACACACACCAAACAAGTTAAGAATCTCTGGTTTTGAGTTTAACATATACATAATTTATTAAATATTAGCTAAATTCTCAGTTACTTTTTAGTTTTTAAAAAAGTCTGCTATTTGTCCTGAATCTACATTTTTTCCTCCCAAGAGAAAAAGTGATAAAGATCTAGACCTTGCTTAGAGCAGTTTGAATATATTTTTGATGAATGAAAAAGTAAATAAATAATAATTTTAAAAATTATGAAGAATTTTGCATCATCAACCAAAAACATTATGAAAGATTAGTATTGATTAAAGATAGGCTGAAATTATGATATTCAAACTATTTGGAAAGAATTTGACCAAAAGGAAACTTTTCTATGTCCTCAAGATCTTTCTATTATGCCAACACTGGAAGACATAGTCTGAGAAAGAAAAAAGAACAGAAGGAAATGAAAATTTCCCAGCTTTTAGGCTTGGTTTAGAAGTAGTCATATAACTGCTTTAATATAAATTGGGTCTAGAGATTTTCCAGGGAGCACTGATGCTTTCCAGTTAAAGCTCCTCTGCTCGTATGACTTAGCCAGTACACCGTGGATAACAAATGACAGAAAGCCAAATCTAACTAGTTACACAAAAAGAGGGGTTTTTAGCCTCATGTAACCAGGAATTCCAGGGGCACTCTGGCTTCAGGCATATCTGAATCCCAGGACTGGAGGATGTCTTTGGGATGCCGTTTCTCTATTTCTTCGTTCTGCTTTTCTTCTTGGGTTAGCTTATTCTCAGGCAAGCCCTCCCCAAAAGGCCACCAACTTACATTGTTCCCCCACTCTCTCACACATAAAGTGTTCCTCTTTCCTCTAGTTCCAAACATAAGTCCTAGACACCAACTGGCCTGACTTGACACATGTGATTATTTTGAAAAAATCACTAGGCAGGCCCAGGGGTAATGTGGTACTCTCCTCCGTTTGGTCTGTGTCATGGGCTCCCCACAAGGGATGAGATCTGCCCCTTCTGAGCAATCTAGACTGAAAGTATGGGATTGAACTACAGGGAAAAATAGGTTGCTATTTCCAAAATACGGGGAAAGCGTGCCTGATAGGTAAAAACAACAGTACTCTCTGTAGATGACAATAAGACATCCCATCCATATATCACTTTGTAAAATATTTTTACTTATACTCTCTTACTTGGCCCTTACAAAAACTATGTGGGTTATGTATTGTCATTTCTATTTCTAAGATGAGTAAACTGAATCACACATCTAGTAAGAGACAAAGCCAATCTTATATTCTTATCTTTAGACTCTAAGGAATGTTCTCATTCTCATGCTACTACAGACACTGTATGTATATAGTTGTCTGTTTGCAGGAGTCTGGTCTCTAGGACTACAGGACTACTTCCTCAGCTTAGCCTTTACCTCTGTAACTTTTGTCTCCTCTGGATATGTTATGACTTTTCCACCTAGGTAAAAGTTATTAGGTAGCTGTATGTTAGGTTATCAGTATGTTTCTGAAATTCCTCTCTTGTTAATTTCCTCTGAGCTTACACAATTCAATACCCCAAAGCTTTCATAAAATATAGTCAAATAGTATGGGTCTCTTTTCCCTTTCCTTGTCATTTGGGATCAAATTTCATTTTTGTCCTGAAGAACATCTGGCTTACATTTTGCCTTCTTTTGCTCTCATCCTCTACCCATCTGGACTGATTTTCCTTTCTCTGAGTAACCTCATCCCCCTGTGGTGTGTCCATTGTCCCTGATAGGACGAGAGGACTTGAGTCTTTCTTCCTCAGAGTTCACATGTCACTCTAGCATCCAGAGATGGAAAAGGGTATCTGGATTTCTAAAACACTTCATCATAGCTTTTCTTCCATACTGGAAGGTTCAATGCTCTGTTTTCCAAAGCCATGATTTTAGAACAAGTATGATTTTATTTTCATATAAAATTCTAAGAAAAAAAAATCAAGATCTCAATACCCTGTATAAAAATACTCAAAAGGCCTGTATCCAGTTCTGTCAAGAATTACAATTTTAATAGTAAAGGAAACTACCCTGAGATGCATTTTAAATTTAATTATATAGCTCATGCTGTATCATCTCTTCTCATTTACCAGTGTCTATTCTATTTCATTTAAGATGAACTAAATTTCTATTTCTGACTGTGTCTTATTATTATTGAAAAATGCATCATATTTTCTCCCAGTGTAGGTATGCATGAGGAGAATATTTTGTGTAAAAATTAATTGCTTTTTTTTTTCTTGACCTATTAGAAGGAGGACTATTTTGGAAGTAAAATATATCAATGATTACTCTGATTCACCAATTTGAAAGATTTCTTCAATACTGTGATGTAAAATTTCCATCCATTATAGTCAGAATATGGGCTAAATGTTTTTTCCCAGATGGCTATAATTTCTTATTTTCTGTCTAAACTTATAAGAATAATGGAATAAACAACCCTAGAATCAGAGTTCACTGGAAGGGATAGTAAAGGTTATTTCGTACAGCATCTTAGCCAAAGTAGAAATGTACTCCTGGCGTCTAAACTACTGCTGAGAATACTCATCCTACCTCCACGTGAGCTCAGAGGAAGGCGCTCACACTTCACAAAGGCAGCCCATTCCAATTTTGTACAAGTATAATCATAAGTTCCATCTTATGTTGAGCTAACATGAACTTTCTTGCTAGATGCACCTGTTGGTTCTGCTTCTGGAAAATAAAAGATGTCTTATTTCTCTCATGAGATCCTTTCAGATATTTGAAAGAGTTAATATGCCTTCTCTTTTCACAGCTAAACGAAGTAAACAAACCTAACTGTTCTTCATCTTTTTTTTATGGCTGACACCTCTGGATGTGCATCACTTTGATCATGATCCCCTTAAAAAAGGCTTCTTGGAAAAGTACACAGTGTTTCACTCTGATCAATGCAGAGTACAGTGGGGCTACTGTGTTCCATATATTTGGTTCTGTGCTTTTATTAGCACAGCCTAAACAGAGGAGGAAGTAAGCAAGAAAGGAAAGGGGAAAGGAAGGAAGAAAGGTAGAGAGGGAAGGCGGAAGGGAGAAACGGAAAACAGGTGAACTGAAACCGGATCAGGGAGAAATAAACAATTTGAAATATATGTATGCCTCGAGGCTAGTACTAGGATCAGAACTACCACCTGGAGACTAAGCTTTGGACTGCTGGCAAGGTTGGGGAGCTAACATCAAGTCTCCTCCATTAAGCCAGGGGCCTTTGAAGCAAACATTGAAGGGGTCTGTGAAAATACAAATCCTCTCTGAAGCAAAATATCCCCAGTTTAGACACTCAGGATTTCCCCAGGTTAAATTCAACAAACGTGAGCTCACAAAAACTATTGGCAAATATAGAAGGAAATAAGCTAGGATGAGCAAAAACAACAAAGAACAGATGTAGGTCCCCTGTCGCTCCCCAACTCACATGTTTGAATTATTAGATGCAGCATGTGAGACAACTCTGAATGGAAATTCTAAAGAAACAGGCCTGGAATTATAAAACAATCTGATCAAGGGATAAATTACTATAAAAAATGGTCAGAGAAACTTTCAATGTGAACATGGATGCATTAATCAGCAGTTTCCCCCTCTCATCATGAAAAACTTCTGAAAGCTAAAAGAAATGTGGAAAACAAAAATTCAAATTTTGGTAAAATTGAGAGAGACTCCAAAATACTTGTAAAGGCTGCTGAGCCTTCAGGATGCACATGGCAGCAAGTTGAGAGAAGCTGAAGAGTGATGTGGTAGGCAGAAACCTAAAATCCATGCCCCTCACCAAGATTTCCTGCCCTAATCAGAGGGAGTGTGACTATGATGAATGCAATATCACATCTGTGATTATGTTATGTTACATGACAAATGGGATTTTGCAGATGAAAGTAAGAGTACTAATCAGTTGACTTTGAGTTAATCAAAAGGCAGATTATCTGGGTAGACCTAATCTAATCACATGAGCCCTTTGAAAGCAGAAGGTTTTCTCTGGATGGTGGCAGAAGTGAAAGTCAGAGAGATCTGAAACACAAGGATTTGGGGTATCATTGCTAGCTTTGCAGATAGAGAGACCATGTGAGGGGTGGGAGAGTGGCCTGTAGGAGCTGTAAGAGTGATCTACAGCTGAGAGCTAGCAGGAAAATGGAGACCTCCGTCCTACAATTGCAAGGAAATGAATTCTACCAACAACCAGAATGAGCTTGGAAGTGATTTTTTCCCCAGAGACTCCAGATAAGAGCCTAGTCCAGCTAACACCTTGATCGTGGCCTTGTGAGACCCTAATCAGAGAACCCAGTGAAGCCTGCCCAGACTTCTGACCTACACAACGGTGAACTAATAAATGAGTGTGGTTTTAAGCCATTAAATTTGTGGTAATTTGTTATGTAGCAATAGAAAACTAAAATAAGTGATATTTCAGGAAGTACTATTTCTTTAAAAATTCCTAAAGATGACAAAGCACATCTTGAGGAACAAAAAGTATCCCTAATGAGCAGCAAATGGATTGGGAAGAAGAGGTGAAGGGTGTCAGGTGGCCTCTTATGACTGACATAAGTAGAAGAGAAGGGCTGGAAAAGAGTCTGCTAGTTGATACTCTCCAACGAACCTAGTTCTGATAATCTTCGCTAAAAGAGGACGTTTTGATTGCTCTTTTCATCTGTGTAAAACTGTCCTTTGTTCCATTTTACTCCTTTTGACTTTGAATTGTACTTGTTTGATATTAATATTGCAATAGCCACTCTTTGGTTATTTGTGTTCTCCTGGTGCACCTTCGCTTATCTTTTTATTTTTAGCCATCTGGCATTATTTAGGATGGGTTCATTTATAGACAGAATGTAGTCAATCTTTGCTTTTCAAAAGGGAATTTAAACCATTTTCTTTGGTTGTCATAACTTATTTTTTATCTAGTTACCTTATCTTTTTTCTTTCTTTTCAATGTTTCAATGTTCAATGTTCTTGCTTTTCTTCTATTTCTGTCTACTCTGTGGACTATGCTTTGTTTGCTATTATATTTTCCATTGATTTAAAAAAGTTAATTCTATTTTTAATTGTACTAGTGGTTCCTATAAATCTTTTCCAACATATTCATTAACCTGTACTTCCCCATTTTTCAAGATTAGGAATGAAATGTCACCTTTTGACGTTATGTAAAATGACAGTGCTAAGAACAATGTATGCCATCAACAAATGCTTATTTGATTGGACTGAGTTGAAATTAGTTCGTTCTTCAATCTCATTTGAAATTGTTTGAGACATGGGATTCACACATCTCAGACAGCTCGGAGTCGGCGGGGTCGAGGGGCTTGGGGGGTTTAAGCAGTAGGCCTCTGGTAATGCAAGCAGAAATGTTTCCAATGAATGCTTAGAAAGCACTGCCAAAGTTTCATTATTGTTACTTACTGCTCTTTGTTGTGAGCCATCCAAGCGCTACATTTTAAAATGTATGTATAAGAATCAGTTCAGTAGTTGACAATCAATCTCTCTTCCTATGCAAACAAAACCCGAGGAAGAAAGATTGTTTCATTTACTTTTTAGTGTCGTTTGCATCCTTCTAGTCTAACCTCCCACGCCAGGAGTATAACAGGACCTCCACAATTCCCAGAATGAGTCTCTGAGCACCTGTGTGTGCCATGCTGTCCATGGGCAATTTGACTGTCAGGATATATCATCATCAAGTCCCTCAACAAGTTGCCCAACTTACCACTACAACTCCATAAATAGCTTTGTCTGGATGACACAGTCCTAATGCCTAAATCCAACAAAGAGTAGTGGAAAGCAGTTTCAAAGACCCACACAGTAGTTGCATTAAGGTTTATGGATAAGACATGATGGCCATGAAGCTGGTTTGGGAGAAAAATCAGTCACCACTTCTCTTTGCCTTCTATTTCTTGCCCATGTTACTCTTCCAATTGCAGGATATGCTTTATAGCTGATCTAAGTGTTTGTTAGCATGACTCCCAGAGGCTTCTGGGAAAGTAAGCCCTATTCTGGCTCTGCAGTGCTGTTTAAGAGTATACTTGGATCAGGATGCAGTAGTCTGGAGAGACCAAGAGTGATGAATGGGGACTATTCATGCTTAAGTTTACTGTACTGTACTGCCTCCTATAACCATATTGTGTGTTGTATTGAGAGACTGAATATACAAATAACAATGACCAGACCATATATAAAAATAGAAGTCTGACCTACAACCCACGACATCCTGCCCAGGAAATCAACCAGCCCAGGAAACTGGTCTGCTATAAGTCCGACTTGCAGGAATTGAGACTGCTATCTCTAGTGATGTTCCAGGAAGCCAAACAATAACACTTACAACAATCAACCTCAAATGGGCAGGACTTGATTAATAACTGACAGCTTTCCTAATTTTTGTCCCCAAGCTGCCCACCGCTTCCCCATGCCAAAAGGCTCCAATCAGGGCTTACCTGAAGCCTGCTCTTTTTTCCACTCCTCTGCCTGCCTTTGAGTCTCTGCCATAACTCAGGTGATGATGGTTGACTTCTTTCCTATAGCAAGCTCTGAATAAATAACATTTGCTTGTTCTCATTTGGTTTGTCTTGATTTATTTCTACAGTATAAAGCTGAGTTTAAGGAGGTGCTCCTAGCTCTGAAGAATGGTCCCCAGCACATATCCAGGCTAGTCTACTTAGAGAACTGACCCAGTCTTGTGTATTTAAGTCTAGATGTAAAAAGAAAGACCATTAAGTTGCCAGAAGGTCTGATTCGACCCTTACTCAGATGTTATCACCTGTAACTATGCACCCAGTGGTGAGGATTTCAGAAGCCAGAACCTCCATCTGTCCTGAATAATGTTGCTGACCTCTGTGATGTGTATCATGACTATGATTTCCTTTAGATAATTAAACCCCATTTGATCTACCTGAGGAGCACGTGTCTGGTCTTTCCATCCCGAGTTTACAACTGACATTGGCAATATAGTGGTCATGCATGTCCCAGTTCTCAGTCTGGGTGGGCAGGGTTATATATTTTGGAGACGAATATAAAGATTTTTGTCTTTGGTCCAAGACTAGAATTTGTAAACAGATGACTGCTTACAGTAGTACTTCTTAACCTGGGACTAGGTACAATTTAGGGGAGAAAGGGTAATATAGGCAGAAAGAGCAGCATAAGAAAGGTGACAAGGTAGGAATGGATAGAGCAATGCTGAGCATCTCACAGGCCTCCAAAATATGCATACGGTTTACATCTAATTTCAAATGCAGATTTCCATCTTCTACAATCAGATGATTAGTGGAAGGAAAGACCCTGAAGCAACTACACCTGCCCTGAGGGGATCCTTTTTCAGACCACTTATTTCTGGGTTCTCTTGCATTAAAAGGATAAGCAACACCCATACAGACTCCACTGAGCTCCCAAGACATCCTCATCTGGATGTTGTTCTCCTTCATTCCCACTGCACAAGGACCACAATCACATTTGACTCTAAGTGGAAACTTGACACAGTCCAGATGTCCATTTTCAATCATCTGAGACCTAAATATGTCAACAAATATTTTCAGAGGGAACATTAAGAAATTACTTGCCAAATATGAATGTCTACTTCTCTCTTTGCATTGCCAATTCCCTATTTGGTATTAATCACGGTTTACTAATATTCATGTCATCATCTGTAATAGAGCTCCCAATTCTGTCAATTTGCAATATATCATTCAAGTAGCAGCAGTTTTTTTCTCAAGATTTTTTAAAAATCTTATGTGCATTCTAGAAAATAAGAAAGAAAGGGAACAAAGGAAAAAGAAAGGGAGAAAGGAAGGAGGAGAGAGAGAAAGGGAAGAAGGAAGGAAGGAATAGTAGCATCATGTCCTCTCTGTTTAAAAAAATTCAATGGCTTCCTATGGCTCTTGGAATAAAATCACAACTCCTATGTGCTTTATAAGTTTTTGCACATGAATGGGATCCCGTTTACCTCTCCAACTCAATTTGGTATTACTCTCCTCTTCCATCACTCTACATCAACCACACAGGCATCATTTCTGCTTGTATATCAAGCTGAGTTCTTTTCCACGTTACGATTTTTGTTTTTGCTATTCCACCTCCTTGATCACTATTCTCCTCACTTTTTGTATGGGCAGCTCTTCTCATTCATCATGTCCCATCTTGACAATCCTATCTAAGGTCACCCTCAACCATGAACCCATTTACTCTCCATCACACAACCCTATCTTTTTCCTTTGTTAGGAAACCAAAACCACTTTCTTTATTTCTTTGTCTAATTGGTTATTGTCTTCCTCTCTAGAATGTAATCTCTATGAATCCAGTGACTTAGTTTTCATTCACCCACTGTATCTCCAGCATCTAGTAGAATGCCTAGCACATTGTTGATACTCAAAAGTTGTTTGATGAATAAATAAACGGAAAGAATATTCATGATCAACTAAAACCATGTTTTCTACATGGTAATAGATTTTCTTACATGCACATACAGTCATAGGCATAACCAAAGAGTTACTTGATTTTTAAATAATTTTTAATTTGGCGAAAAGGAGTATGGCATCATTCGAACATTCTAAAACAATTTAATCCTTGTCTCTTATTATTGGAAATTTAGTTTTTACCATTTTTCATTATTATAAGCACTATTACAATACATAAACTTGAAGCTAATATAATTATAAAAATTACTTACTAAAGTGGCTTTGCTAGATCAAAATCTTTTTATATGTTTCATCAAATTTCTGTCTGAAAATATAAGCCAATTGATTTTCCATCAGCAGTGAAATAAAGTTCTCACATACATATGGTGCATCAGATAGCATTAGTTAAAAGGAACAGAAACCCCAATGGAGACTGGTTAATAAGGAAAAATATCTCATTTAACAAAAGACCAATGATAGAGCAGTTTTCAAGACTGCTTGACTCAATGGCTTAGTAATGTCATTCTTCTTCTCCATACTTTGCCCTCAGGCTGACTCCCCTCAGGATTACAAGATAGCTGCAGCACTTCTTGGCTGAACCTCTCAGCAAGACCATAAAAAATGGATCATATCTTCTGGTGTCTCCTTCATAGGATGAGGAAATCCTTCCCAGAAGCCCAATAGCAGACATCCCTCAGGTCCCATTGGCTGGAAATGAGTGATATGTCCTCTCTTAAACCAGCCACCGATAAGGAGAATGAGACTACCAGGAAGAGTATATAGCTAAGCCTTAAACCAATCTTGATTTTACCCTAGAGTAAATTCTGGGATTCTGCCAGTAAGCAAGAAGTTGAGGTGGGATAGATCTTGGTAGGCAACTAATAGTATCATTAAAAAATATCTTTGGGGGGCTGGCCCCGTGGCCGAGTGGTTAAGTTCGCGCGCTCTGCTGCAGGCGGCCCAGTGTTTCGTTGGTTCGAATCCTGGGCGCGGACATGGCACTGCTCATCAGACCACGCTGAGGCAGCGTCCCACATGCCACAACTAGAAGAACCCACAACAAAGAATACACAACTATGTACCGGGGGGCTTTGGGGAGAAAAAGGAAAAAATAAAATCTTTAAAAAAAAAAAAAAAAAAAAAAAAAAAATTTGGGGGCAGGCTCCGTGTGCTTAAGTTCGCGCTCCGCTGCGGCGGCCCAGGGTTTGGATCCTGGGAGCGGACATGGCACCCTCATCAGGCCACGTTGAGGCGGCGTCCCACATCCCACAACTAGAAGGACCTGCAACTAAGATAGACAACCGTGTATAGGGGGCGGTTTGGGGAGATAAAGCAGAAAAAAAATATATCTTTGACAATTTGTTTGCTGAAGAACTATTATTTAAAATTGCATTTCTTTACTACTAGTTTGCATTAATATCTTTTCATACGTTCTGCTAAATCTCTATTCTATCTTTTATTAACTCCTTTGGGAGGGCTCAACACTTCTTGGTGGCAGTAAAAAAGAAAAGAAAAATACAGGAAAATGAATCCAAGTTTCAGGCTGATATTGTTGCTAAAATCTTAAGCTAGTTTATAAGAGCCACCATTTCAGAATTCCCTCAATAGCTGCCAAGTCCTTGAGTCCATCCAAGCACACTGACTGTTCATTATAACAGGTGAGGCAATATGAATTCACAAAGCATTCATTAAATGCACTAACCACATCTCCATTAGCAGGAGAATTAATAGGACTGCAGCTCCCAAGAAATTTCTTAGGTTTTGCTGACAATCCAAGACCATTCCCTTGTAATTTCATATTATAATCTATGTCCCAGATCTCTCCCAAACTCGTCCCCAGATTTTCCTTAGGGTATAAGTCAGATTACACATTGCTTCAGCTCCAGTTCACTTTGACTTGTTTGCTTGTGGATTTTCTATTATAATAGCATTAACTTGAGGAGTAATTAAGGCCACTGAGAGTGGAATCCACACAGTTTAGTCTAGTTGGACCATCAGCTCCATTAATTTGAAATCCAACAAGAAATAGTCTGCAGTCTCTCTCTCCTCCATATCTTTACCTGTTTTCCTCCAAAAATTCCATTTTAGTTACTAATTACATTTTAATTATAATAGCTAAATAATAATACATTCTCTTCTTTTAAAAAAATTTCCTTTGGAACCATAATACTCAACATGTTCCTTGGACAATTATTGGATTATTTACATTTGCTTATTGGTATATAGTCTACTTCTGTATTAAGAATATTGATTATATGTCATATGGATTACCGTCTTTTTTTTCCTTATTTTGTTTTTTGTCTTTCAAAAAGTATATATTTATATATATAAATAATATATAAATAATATATATTACATATAAATATATATTTAATATATAATGTAATATATAAAAATATATATTTATGATATATATGTTTTTTCTTTATGTTTTCTCCCTTCGGTGACATGTTTAAGAAGACCTTCCACTCTGAGATCAGATATATCCTCTCATTCTTTTCAAGGACCTTAAGCCTTTTGATTTTATGGTAAATGCCAGACTTTATTTACGTGTATAATTATATATTTAGCCAATGAAAACCTTTCAAATACCAACAAGAAAATTATTTGAGGCAAGACATTAAAGTAGACATGATAAATGAGAGCTTTTGTGTAGGGCATTGTCCTATTGAGGGCATTCTTCTCTTTTATGTTTAGTGGCTCTCCGTGGATGACGTAATCACTCATAGCTACTGCATCCACACCAATCTCCACCAAATCCCGATTTCCAGGCCAAGATACAAAGGAATTCTCCAGCCCATCAGAAGTAGGAGAAAGTCAAAATCAGGAGGAAAGAATTGAGACCCAGGGGCAAAAGGCCCAAAGGGGAAAGGTGAATGTTGTGAGTGGTGTGCTGGCTTTGGCATCCAGAAGCTGGGGGTCAGCTCTATTTCACTAATCTTCAGTTTGCTCTGGCCAAGGTCAAAGTGATTCCACCTATAATCTGCTGCTGCAAGAAACATGGATACTATTTAGAACCAGAAAATAAAGAAATGTGGGGAGGACTGAGGAAGGAAAATATTATTCATTGCTTCTTCTCAAAATGTGTGGTGGTGGGAAAATCAGCTTTCATAACAACTAATGAACATACACCTACTTAACTGTCATTATTGTAATTCATGAACTGAAAGGGAGGGAAAGGTATTCAAGAGTCATTGCCCTCTGAATATGTCTTAAACATCTACTTTTTACAAAAAGAGATTGTTACACTTGCTGTTATTTAAAGAAAAACCATCTTTATCCAAAAATCAAAACCTGCAAACCAAAAAGAGAGAGATCAGTTGGGCTTAATTTTCCAGAGATAAATCAATGAAATTCTTTTTTTTTTTTTTTTTTTTGAGGAAGATTAGCCCTGAGCTAACATCTGCCACCAATCCTCCTCTTTTGCCAAGGAAGACTGGCCCTGAGCTAACATCCATGCCCATCTTCCTCTACTTTATATGTGGGACACCTACCACAGCATGGCTTGCCAAGTGGTGCCATGTCCGCACCCAGGATCCGAACCAGTGAACCCTGGGCCACTGAAGCAGAATGTGCACACTTAACTGCTGTGCCCCTGGGCCAGCCCCACAATGAAATTCTTAAAATATTCTTACATGGTGATCTGAGGGTGTTCCTAGAAACTGACTTAAAAGTGAGAGAATTCAGGATACGGGTGTTTGGTGTTGTTTTGTTTTGGTTTTACTGAATTACTGACTAAGCTGATTGGTTTAACCTTCCACATGTTCTATGAGGGGAGGCATGGGGGAAACTGTTACTGACAATTTAAAGATAATAGACACCTTAAAAAAGTTTAAAAGGGGGCCAGCCCCACAGCTAGAGGTTAAGTTCAGCGTGGTCCTCTTTGGCAGCCCGGGTTTGGTTCCTGGGCACAGGCCTACATGACTTGTCTGCAGCCATACTGTGGTGGAGACCCACATACAAAATAGAGGAAGATTGGCATGGATAGTTCAGGGTGAACCTTCCTCAAGCAAAAAGAGGAAAATTGGCAACAGATGTTAGCTCAGGGTGAATCTTCCTCAGAAAGAAAAAAACAGTTGAAAAGGCTTGACCAAGAACATATAGCAACAAAGGGGAAGAATTAGGACTAGAAATCAGGTTTTCAGATTCTACTTTTGGTGTTGTTTCTACTCTACTGCTCCTTTCACTATTGTTAACAAAAATTCAGGTGCTGGCCCTGTGGCCGAGGGTTAAGTTCATGCGCTCTGCTTCCAGCGCCCAGGGTTTCACCAGTTTGGATCCTGGGTGCAGACATGGCCCCACTCATCAAACGATGTTGAGGCAGCATTCCACATAGCACAACTAGAGGCATTCATAACTAGAATATACAACCATGTACTGGGGGGCTTTGGGGAGAAGAAGAAGAAAAAAAGAAGATTGGTAACAGATGTTAGTTCAGGTGCCAATCTTTAAAAAAAAAAACAAAATCAAATGAGTAGATTTTAAAGATCTGACTGGCTTTATTCAATGAGTCATGAATTGGTCAGCCTCCCATCTAGCAAATAGAAAGGAGCTCTGAAGAGCTGTACAAAATGAAAGACTGTTATAGGCAGAAGGGGGTGGGACACGGAAGTTATACTGGCAAAGGAGCTGATTGTTTGTGGTAAGGTCATCTTTCTTTGGGGGCTGATAGGGGTCTACCAAAGAGATTACCTCCCTAGTGCTGACCAGGTTAATTCTGGATTGACTGGTTTAAGATTCCATTCCTGGGGAAGGCTGAAACTGCAATTAAGTTAGGTATTAAGTCTCGGTTTGGTGACAGGGTTAGCACAAGTGGCTCCATTTTGGATCTGTTGTCTCTTTTTTAACACTATAAAATTCTTGTTTTCTAGGATTTATACTAAAGTTAAATAATAAACTGATTTTAAACAATTTCAATGGCTTGTTAAAATTAGAGCACCAAGAACATAAGGTTGAGGAGATGAGGAGAATCACAGAAGGAACAAGTTGTCATTATACCCTTCCATTTAATCAGTATGGCTTTGACCCAAAGAGACAAGAGAAGGGACTCTGTAAAAAGCTGCTGTGTGACACCCAAAATCCTTGAAATAGTTATCCTAGATTTTAAAAAGAAAAAACCCAAACTTCTAACCATTCTCTTAGAGGGAGGCATGCACTAGGTTGTAAAGCTTAAGAGAAAAACATGGGCTCTTGCACAAAGCTGACCTGGGTTCAAGTCCCACTTAGGTCACTAACTCATTGTGTGACTTTGGGCTAAGCTGCTTATCTAAGCCCCACTTTCCTCATGAAGACAATGGAGAAAAATAAAGCAGCTAGGTCATAGGGTTGCTGAGGATTAAATGCAAAAATATATGTAAAATATCTAGCACAGAGCTGGGCACAAGGTAAACACAGTATATGTATACATATAAATATATGTATGTGAATATATATATATTTTTTATTCGTTCATCCGTTGATGGACACTTAGGTTGTTTCCATGTCTTGGCTATTGTAAATAATGCTGCAATGAACATAGGGGTGCAGATATCTCTTCAAGACAGTGATTTCAAATATACCTAGATGTGGAATTACTGGATCATATGGTAGTTCTATTTTTAATATTTTGAAGAACCTCCATACTGTTTTCCATAGTGACTGCACCAATTTACATTCCCACTAACAGTGTACAAGGGTTCCATTTACTCCATATCCTCTTCGGTACTTATCTTGTTTTTTTTTTTTTTTATAATAGCCAGTGTAACAGGTGAGAGATGATATCTCATTGTGATTTTGATTTGCATTTCCCTGGTGATTTGTAATGTTATGCACCTTTTCAAGTATTTGTTGAGTATCTTCTTTTGGAAAAATGTCTATTCAAGTCCTTTGCCCCTTTTTAAACTGGAATGTTTGTTTTTTTGCCGTTGAATTGTATGAGTTCCATATATTTTGGATAGTAACCCTTTATCAGATATGTGGTTTAGAAATATTTTCTCCCATTCCATAGGTTGCCTTTTCATTTTATTGATACTTTCTTTTGCTGATGCAGTCCCACTTGTTTTTTACTTCCGTTGCTTGTACTTTGGGTGTCATATCCAGAAAATCATTGCCAAGACCAATGTCAAGGAGCTTTTTCCCTATGTTTTCTTCTAGGAGTTTAATCATTTCAGAACTTACATTTAAGTCTTTAATCCATTTTGAGTTAATTTCTGTGAGTTGTAAGACAGGGGTCCAGTTTCATTCTTTTGCATGTGAATATCCAGTTTTCCCAGAACCACTTATTGAAGAGACTATCTTTTCTCCATTGAGGATTCTTAAATGCCTTATCAAAAATTAGCTGATTGTAAATGCATGATCTCTGGGATCTTGATTGCGTTCCATTGGTCTGTGTGTCTGTTTTTACCTAGTATTGTACTGTTTTGATTACTATAGCTTTGTAATATAGTTTGAAATAAGGAGATGTGATGCCTCTGTCTTTGCTGTTCTTTCTCAGGATTGCTTTGGCTATTCAGTGTGTTTTGTGGTTTCATACACATTTTAGGATGTTTTTTCTATTTCTGTAAAAAATGCCATTGGAATCTTGATAGAGATTGCATTGAATCTATAGATTACTTTGGGTGGTGTGGACATTTTAACAGTATTAATTCTTCCAATCCATCAGCACAGGATAGCTTTCTATTTATTTGCACCTTCTTCAATTTACTTCATCAGTGGCATCGTTTTTGGTATACAGACCTTTCACCTCCTTGGTTAAATTTATTTCTAAGCATTTTATTCTTTTTGATGTTATTGGATATGGGATTGTTTTCTTTATTTCTTTTCTGATAATTCATTGTTAGTGTATAGAAATTTTTTTAAAAAAATTTTCCTTTATTGAGATATAATTCACATGCCATACAGTTCACCCTTTTAAAGTGTATAAATCAATGACTTACAGCATATTCACAGAGTTGTATGACCAAAACCACAATTTTAGAACATTTTCATCACTCTAAAAAGAACTCCTGGACCCCTTAGCTGTCACCCTCCAATCCTCCAAATGAAATCACACTACATGTGGTCCTTTGTAGCTGGCTTCTTTCTCTTAGCAAAATGTTTTCAAGATTCATTCATGTTGTAGCATGAGATTTTACTTTTAATTTAAACTTCTCTGTACTAGATTATTTGATTTTGTATGTACCATAGGCAGTTGTTGCTTTTATAATCTAAAAAATTAAAAGTAGAAAAATATATTTTATGCATATTGTTAGATATCAATGTGATAATACTTTCTACAATCTGTATTTTTCACTTCAAACTATGTGGCAAATGAGAGTAATTAATGTGTATTAAACCAGGTACTGTATTGTGCTAAGTACTCTATGCATTGTCTTAGTTAATATGCACAATAAATCTTTGAAGTATTGCACTCATTTTACAGAAGAAGAAACTGAGGTATTTTATAGAAGAAATTGCAGAGTTAGTAAGTTGTGGGTCCTGGATTTTAAAATCGAGCATTCAGTCTGCAGAGCCTGAATTCTTCAGAGCAGTGATATAGATGCCTTAACAGTGTTTAACAATATTAGAACTGAAAAATGTAAACCTCACTCATATAAAATAACTCCAGTTATGTAGAGTAACTTATCCTTGAATAGAACACAATGCTTTGCATGTAGCATTAATAATTTTAAAACTCAAAGCCCACAGGGAGAGAAATTATTAGTGATTCCATAGACTGCAAAAGGACTCCTTACAGGTTGTTTTCAGCTCTTCCACAGTACATTTAGGATGTTTTTCAATATATAAAGGCTGAGTTATATGCAACCTGTCTTTTCAGAGATATTCTACTACATAACACAAGATACCCCTGAATTTGTACAGCTATTCTTTTGCAAAGTACAACACTAGAATGGTAATCTACCTTTTCCTGGCTACAAAGAGAGCCATCCTTAGGTATACTATTTCTTACTCCCTCAGAACAAAGGGATAGTCTCAGATAATAAATGCTCTCCCAATGCAGCAATGTGGAGCCAAGAATGTAAATCAAAATATTTAGTAATTCTGTGTTTGTGTTCTTTATTAATACACATTGTTCCTGTTAAGACTTCCCTTTTGGTAGAACTATTACAGACTGAAGAATAAGATGCTGTTTGTGCATGATTCTCCATACGGCAAAAAGAACCCTATTTAAGGGGTAAAATTAAGCCATCTGTGGTGGTGTTAATTTTCTTCTTGTAAACTGGTCCTTTTAATGGTAAATCATTAAAATACACAAACTGGGGCCGGCCCCGTGGCCGAGTGGTTAAGTCTGCATGCTCCGCTTCGGCAGCCCAGAGTTTCACCAGTCAGATCCTGGGCACAGACATGGCACCACTCATCAGGCCACGCTGAGGCAGCATCCCACATGCCACAACTAGAAGGACCCACAACTAAAATATACAACTATGTACTGGAGGGATTTGGGGAGAAAAAGCAGAAAAAAAAAAAAAGATTGGCAACAGTTGTTAGCTCAGGTGCCAATCTTTAAAAAAAAAAAATTATAAGTACATAAACTTATTTCACCTTCATTGGATGTCTTCATCATAAACAAAATTGTGCGTAACCTGCACAGGGTGCATACCCATTTTTATTTTTTACTTTCTGATGGATTTTGATAACCATACAGTCACTTCTCCTTCACAAGCAAAATGCAATAATAATAAATAGTAATACCATCAATTTTATATTTATTTCTTCCCATAGAAAAGCTGAAAATGTCATCACAGGCTTTTATATGTTTGTTTTTCTTCTAATGGTTTCTGTTAAATCCTGGAAATGAACAACAAAAGAATGAATTATTAATTCCTTATTCATCACCAAAGTGATGAAGTTGTCACTGCTGGGAAATACTTAAGGGATATAATGCATATAAAGCCATGTTATTAAATAAAGGCACTTAGAGAACTGATTCAAAGTAGGCATTCAGTAAAAATATATGTTGAATGAATGAATAAATGAATAAACAAATGAAGTTGAATCAAGGTTCCTAAGTTCAATTTTTTATTTTCCTTTATTCTTGAGAGAAAGTATTTTTTTGACATCTCAAAATGTTGGAATGTTATGTTGGATCTATGAGACAATTACAAAAGGAATAACATATACATAATAGGAATATCAGAAAGAGAAGAAAGAGGAAAAGGAAGAGAAAAAAGGTTTGAAGTAATGATGGCTGAGAATTTTTTTAAATTAATGACAAACATCAAATCACAGATTCAGGAAGCTCAGAAAACACTAAGCAGGATAAAACACACAAAAAATTTACACATTGGCATATCATTTTCAAACTGCAGAAAATCAAAAACAAAGAGAAAATCGTGAAAGAAGCCAGAAGAGAAAAACCCACCTTATCAATAGAGGAACAAGGATAAGAATTTATTAGACTATTCTTCCGAAACCATGCAAGCAAGAAGAGAGTAGAATGAAATATTCAGTTTTAAAAGAAAAATACACCAACCTAGAATTCTATATCTAGCGAAATTATCCTTCAAAAGTGAAGGAGAAATAAAGACTTTCTCAGATAAACACATATTGAGGGAGTTATCGCCAAGTTAAAAGAAGTTCTTCAGAAAGAAGAAAAATTATGTCACAAACTCAGATCTACATAAAGAAGAGAAGAACCTCAGAGAAGGAATATGAGAGCAAACTAAAATTTTTTATTTTTCTTACTCAATTGATCTAACAATAACATTGTTTGTTTAAAATAATAGCAACAGTATAGTAGGTGATCATTGCTTATGGATAAATGAAATGAATAAGAGCAATGTTGTAAGAGACAGGAGGAGGAATTGGGAATACACTGTTACGAGGTACTTGCACTACCCTTGAAGCAGTATAGTGTTCTTTGAAAGTGGACTTGGATTAGTTGTAAATATATACTGCAAACTCTAGGACATCATCAAAAAAAGTTAAAAAAAGAAGTAAAATTGATACATGTTATGGGCTGAACTCTGTCCCCCACAAATTCATATGCTGAAGTCCTCACCCCCATATGACTATATTTGGAGGTAAGGTCTTTAAAGAGGTGATTAAGTTAAAATGAGTCCATTATGGTGGGCCCTAATCCAGTCTGACTGGTGTCCTTATAACAAGAGGAAATCTGCACATACAAAGAGACACCAGGGATGTTCATGTACAGAGGAAAGGCCATGTGAGGACACAGCAAGAAGGCAGCCATCTGCAAGCCAAGGAGAGAGGCCTCAGAAGAAACCAAACCTGCCAACACCTTGATCTTGGACTCCTAGCCTCCAGAACCATGAAAAAATTAATTTCTGTTGTTTAAGCAACCCAGTCTGTGGCATTTATTTTTTATGGAAGCCCTAGGAAAATAATACAATATGTTAAGGAAGGAGAAGAAATGGAGTTACATAAAATGTCTCATTAAAACCATAGAGGCAGAAAAAGAAAGACCAAAAAAAAGAAGCAAAGAACAATGAATTGCAAACAATAACAAACATGGTAGATATCAATCTAACTATATTAATAATCTCTTTAAAGGTCAATAGTCTAAATATGTCAATTAAAAGAGAGAGGGTGTCAGGGTGGATAAAAAGACAAGACCCAACTATATGTTGTCTACAAAATCATGTTGGATCCTAATATGGGAAAATGGATGCAAGTGAACTGAAACAAGGGGGGGAGGTAAATAACATCTAACAGAGTAGTGAAGAAACTCCTAGGTGAGAAAACTTACAAGACTGTGTGCTCCACAAGAACTCTGTCCCCAGTGCCTAGAATGGTGGCTGGAATGTAACAGGTGCTCAACAAATATTTCTTGAATTAATACACAAATTTGAAAATCTGACCGTCAGGAACCTAATGTGTATGATGATCCAACAACCACCACCAAATCAGTCATCTACTTGAAAAAATAAACAAAGGTTATTCTTCAAAACAGCCCATTAAATATTTCTGTGCCTTCACTTTGGGTTTTCTTCAGAGTTTAGTGTTAGCTTTATTCAGAGTTTAGCCTGCCTTATATGGAACCTTTAGAAACAAAAAGGGAAATTAAAGAAATAGGATGTAGAAAGAAACACTTTCAACTCTAACCTCCTTTTCCATTCTCTCTCCATATTCAAGTGTGGAAGACTGAAGGCCAGTAGCATGAAATAGACTTTTCTCCTATATATATGATTTAAAAATAGACACACACACACACACACACACACACAAAATGATATCTCAAAATACCACACAGAGCTCGTTAGTTCCAGTTTTTTTCTTGCAGTAGACTCAATCTAAATGCTGATAGAAAAGGGAAGAATCTAGCAATTAAGAAAACCAGTTTCCCCATCCAGATAATTCATGAGTTTCCAGTGTCATATCTACCAGCAAATAGCTATCCAGAATAAAGTAAATTGTTTTTGAAATTTTTTCCTCTATCAGTTCTTGAAAGCTTTAAATATCCTAGGCTAGAAGATTACTTATTCTAAAAACATAAGTTCTTGTCTTAAAGTCAATATACAGGAATGGACTGAGAACTTCTTGTAAAACCCTGTGCTACAATTTAAAAAAGACAAATTTAGATTTTCTTAAAGCCACCTTAATTTTAAAATCTACATTTGGCTGCTAATAATATAAAATTAACTCCTTCTTAAAAGCAAAGGAATTAAATTGCATGGCATTAAGTTCCAATTTTGGTTTACAATTTAAAAGGAAAAAGTCTTATTTACATAGTCAAAAAGGTTTCAGGGAGCAGTTTAGATTTTTCCAAATATAATTTCTGAAATAAAAGCCTGAGACATATTTTGTTTAAACAAGTTACATCTCCTTTATTAGGATGGTACTGATGGAAAGTTTTTGATCTTTCAATGAGTGGATAAACAAAAGTTTTTGTTTGGTCTATTTCAAAAGAAAGTCTTATGCAAATGCAAAGTCTATTTCAAATGCAAGTCTTATGCAATATGCAAATTAGATTTGCATCTAAATAAGACAGCAGGTGAATAGGGTTAATTTGCTTGAGAAAACAAGTTTCTTGGGAGCAGTGTCTACGTTTTGGTCATCTTTGTCACCTCTAGGGACACGCCATGCACATAGCAGATACCCAACAAATGTTTGCTCCATTGAAATGCTTCATTAAATAGACTGTTGATGTGAAGACAGACGCTGCTAAACAGAAATGAACCTCATCTTTTTATTGCATCAAGCTAAAATATTTACTTAATAGTTCCAGCTATTGAATATAGAGTACTTGAAAGACATAAGATCACACTAAAATTAATTCTACAATTCAGGTTTATCACTAGTCAGACTGACTCTTCCCAGATAACTAATTTTTTTTTAAGTTTTAAAGAGAGTATAAAATTAATTTCTAAAATGGCTTCACTCATTTTTCGTGAAAGTAAAAACATTTATGAAATAACGCTTTTCTTGTTGAAATGGAAGAGAGTTATCAACTCTGTTCGAGTCAGAAATAAAGAGCCAATCCTTTCTTGATGTTGGTAGTGCGTTGGCCTGTTTCTTGGACTTATGTAAGGATTTTAATGATTAAAAGATAGCTTATATTAATTGGTTCCATTATTGGGGTATGGTCTGTGGCTCAAATGTATGTTATGAATGGCAGCGAGAAACCTAACTCACTCTGACACAGATATAAATGAATGTGGGCTACTAGAGGACCCTGAAGTGTAATGTGGTCAGAACTACTCTTGGTCAAAATTAAATCTCATCCAAAAATTTGAGAGAATATATAAAACCATTTTAACTGAAAAGCATTTTTTTTTTTAATAAAGAACATTTTTTTTTAAAGATTTTTTTTAAAATTTTTTCCTTATTCTCCCCAAAGCCCCCTAGTACGTAGTTGTATATTCTTCGTTGTGGGTCCTTCTAGTTGTGGTATGTGGGACGCTGCCTCAGCGTGGTTTGATGAGCAGTGCCATGTCCACGCCCAGGATTCGAACCAACGAAACACTGGGCCACCTGCAGCGGAGCGCGTGAACTTAACCACTCGGCCACGGGGCCAGCCCCAACTGAAAAGCATTTTTAATATTTTATATGAACTTTCATATAAAGAACAGATTCAATAGCACAGGAGTAAACTCAAATAACAAAGTCATTTTAACTAGAGTTTATAAAATACAGGAAGATTTTCAAGCAAATAATATTCATAAGACTGTATGATTTCGTTAGGATTCATTAAGATAATTCTTGTGCATTAAAAAAGTGGCTGTAAGCCAGCTTCCCACCTTATATTAAAAATATAAGATACATATGAACACAATAGCTTATGTGTTTAGTTCAATTTTCATGTCTTTGCTGTCAAGTGGCAAAAGAAATGGAAGGAAATTTTTGAAAAGTCACACTGTATTTAATATTCATAATTCCCATTCATTATAACTAAACTATAGAAACTATAGATTTTTTATAGTAAATGGGTTATCAAAAAATATTCTATACTGGGGCCGGCCCAGGGGTGTAGTGGTTAAGTTCACGCGCTCCGCTTCGGCACCCCAGGGTTCGCAGGTCTGGATCCCAGTCGCAGACCTAGTACTGTTCATCAAGCCATGGTACGGCGGCATCCCACATAAAATAGAGGAAGACTGGCACAGATGTTAGCTCAGGGCCGATCTTCCTCACATACACACACACACACACACGCACAAATTCTATACTCTTACGAGAAGTTTCCTGTCTGTTTCTCTTCTCTTTCATGCATCTGAGAACCAGGTTGACACCATTTCCATGCTGCCACTTCCACCATGTACCATGTGACAGCTAAGCCTCCCTACAGTCTTTATAACACTAAGAAACCACAACTGCATAACACAATTTAGCATGGTGAAAATTTAGGCTTTTATAAAACAGAAAATAGAATGTCAAGAATGTCCTTAAAGTCTATCTCACAATAAATTTCATATGAATTAGCTTCCTATAAAATAAATGAATTTAAGTGAATTAAGAAGACAAAATGTAATTAAAACATCTGAGCAACATTGCACGTATTGATGGCGATTTTCATCACTCAACCTAAAATGGAATAAGGAAAAAAGAATCTCAGAATTTTTACATTAGTTTTCTTTACAGTGATTCATTACACCTTTAATGAAATATTTCAAGATATTTTAAGAATATAAATCAATTAGCATTCCTTCTTATACCTCGTTAATAGCTAATAAATGGTTACTTGGATTAAAAATGCTATAGTTGCTAAATCATTGCTGGTATTTATTAAATTATACAGCAAAGAAACATCTCTATTAACTTACTGCCCAAGTTTTTTCATGATCCCATATGTTGTTAAGAACAAAATACCTTCTCTGCAAACAAAATAATTTGTCATAACACACACACAAAAATCAACTTATGTTTAATTCGTGGTTAGTGAATTACATCTAATGAATCCAAAAACACCTCAATAGGGCTGTTGTACAAATTCTGAATAGAAATCTTTGCTGTATTAATGTAGTGCATGTTGAGCTTTCTTAAACACCTTACGTTCTTTTTTAAAGTTAAAAATCCATCAATCAGTGATTTGTGGCTTTATACCAAGTTTCCTTTTCACATATACTTCAAATGAACCATTGTATTGAAAGACAACAGGACTTCATAAACTTGGCAGATATATAAGAGAGTAAATACCATAAACAAAACCAAACCATTAATCTTGTCTATAAAATATAGGGTCCCTGAAGAAAATGTAAAAAATTAATGCTTTCTTTATATGATACAAAACTAAAGTGTGAAAAAAAGAAACTTGGTTTATAGCCATTTAAAGTAAAATAAATAAATTTATTGTTTAAGTAAAATACTGCTTAATAATTCCATTTAATAACTTCCTGTTTAAGTAATATAACCTGTCTAATAAAATAACCTATTTAAATAAGTGTAACTATGCAATCCTAACAGTAGGCCCACAGCACATTGAGATTTTAAGAGGGTGAGACGGCATAATTGTTCCTGTAAACGAGTTAATCCTAAAAGGTAATTTAGTTAAAAGTGACACTAAAATTTCAAAATTACTAGAAAAAAAAGATGCCTAATGAACATATTCGTGCTGTTTAAAATTTTGTATCCTTCCAGCACACAGCCTTCTACAAAACAGCAAGTAATTCATCAAACATTTATAAATGAAAGACTTTTTGTGATTAATTCAAAAATCTAAAAAATGTCTTTCTAGGGGCTGGCCCCGCGGCTGAGTGGTTAAGTTCGCGCGCTCCGCTGCAGGTGGTCCAGTGTTTCGTTGGTTCGAATCCTGGGCGCGGACATGGCACTGCTCATCAAACCACGCTGAGGCAGCGTCCCACATGCCACAACTAGAAGGACCCACAACGAAGAATATACAACTATGTACCGGGGGGCTTTGGGGAGAAAAAGGAAAAAAATAAAATCTTTAAAAAATAAAATAGAAAATAAAAATAAAAAAATAAAAAAATAAAAAATGTCTTTCTAACCTCCTATTCCAATCTTTGTCTCTTATGATATATAATAAGAGAAGATTTCAGGTAGTATTTTTATAGATTTATCATTAAAGAAACTTTGCAGACTTCTATTTCTAGTAATGGTGGGCTAGATTGTTCAATCTAATCATCCAGTTGAAAACCACGGATATGCTAGTTAAATGCTAGTTAAACATCTCCTCAGAGCATTGAAGAGCTGTCAAAAGACTGGAAAGCAAAAGGTCATAAATCTAAGGGAAAGAAAAACCCAGATAGGTACATGAACACCTGAACTCCTCAACCATGTTTGTCCTGAAGACATTTACTGATCCAGGGAAACGTCCTTTGGTTTTGGCAGTCTCACCTGCAACAGGAACAGATGTCAAGGCCAAGGGCCAACTCAAGATGAGGAATCAAATAGGATCTTAAAGGGACACACCAATTAGAGTATGGATAAACCAGACATAAACACACCCCCACCTCTCACTCCCACTTGTAGCACACTGTGGAACGTGGGAGGCTGAGAGAGTAAAGGAAAAATATCCTGAGAACTTGAGGCCATGGGATTTTTAAAAGGTTCGTATTCAGGAAACTTAAGCTGTCAACTGGTTTTAAGATGGTGACAGACTGGTGGTGTACCAGGCACCAGGCAGAAGCAAAAGTAAATCATTCCATGAGGAGGCATCTTCACTCTAGGCTTTATAAAATCTCCCAAAAATATTTTTTCAGGAATAAGAAGCACGCAATGACACAGTATCATGAAGGAAATAACCAAAACAATAATTTAAAGAAACAGATATGCAGAGACTGCAGACATTGGAAATATTATATACAGATTATAAAATAACTATGGCTATTCTACTTAAACAAATAAAAAGATAACCCTGAAGGTATCTCAGAGGAACAGGTAACTCTAAAAAGAAACCTAGCATATTTGTAAAAGAACTTCTAGAAATAAAAAATGTAATAAATTATAAGCATATTTAACAGTGCTAGAGAGATTTAGAAAGAAAAGAGACAGAGAAAGGGGCAGACAGAATATTTGAAGAAATATTGATTGAAAAACTTCTCAAATTTGATGAAACTTATTAATACATGCAAGAAACTCAACAAAACTCCAAGTGGTATAAATTCAAAGAAAACCACAATTAGACACATCATAATCAAATTGTCAAAAGACAGAGAAAAGCTTGAAGGCAGCAAAACAGAAGCACCTCATCATATACAAGGGATCCTTAATAAAATTAACAGCTGATTTCTCATCAAGAAACATTAGAGGTCAGAAGGCAGTGGGATGACATACTCGAAGTGCAGGAAGAAAAAGATTATCAACAAAGAATCCTATATCCAGCAAAACTATCCTTCAAAAATTAAGGCAAAACATTACCAGATACAGAACTGAGAGAATGTATCACAAACAGCCTGCCATACAAGAAATATCAGGGGCTGGCCCCATGGCAGAGTGGTTGAGTTCACGAGCTCTACTTCAGAGACCCAGGGTTTTGCCAGTTTGAATCCTGGGTACAGACATGGCACCGCTCATCAAGCCATGCTGAGGCAGCATCTCACATGCCATAACTAGAAGGTCTCACATCTAAAAAAAAAAATACAACTATGTACCGGGGGGCTTTGGGGAGAAAAAGTAAAAATGAAAAATCTTAAAAAAAAAAGAAAAAAGAAATATCAAAGGGAGTCCTTTAGGCTGAAATGAAAAGACATTAGACAGTAACTCAAATCTATATGAAGAAATAAAGAGCACTAGTCAGGGTAACTAAATAGGTAAATATGAAAAGCAGTATAAATGTATTTTTTAGTTTGGAATTCTTCTTTTATATCTCCTATCTGATTTTTAAAACTATATAAAGGAGGGCCCACCCCATGGCCGAGTGGTTAGGTTCGCATGCTCTGCTTTGGCCAGGGTTTCACCAGTTTGAATCCTAGGTGCAGACATGACACCGCTCATCAAGCCATGCTGAGGCAGCATCCCACATGCCACAACTAGAAGGACCCACAACTAAAAAATACACAACTATGTACCAGGGGGCTTTGGGGAGAAAAAAGGAAAAATAAAGTTCTTAAAAACAAAAAACCTATATAAAGGAATAATTACAATTGGTGTTGATGGGCATACAATATATAAAAATGTAATATGCATGATAGTAACAGCACAAAGGATGAAGGAGGAAATGGAAATATATAGGAGCAAATACTATATATATATTTATATACAGTATTTATATACTGTTGTAATTAAATTGTTATTTTGAACTATATTGTTATAAGGTAAGGTTTTAATTGTAATCCCTAGGAAACCTAACAAAAAAAATAACTCAAAAAACAGATACAATAAAAGAAATGACAAGGTAATTAAAATGGAACACTATAAGATATTCATTTACTAAAAAAGAAGGCAGTAATGGAGGAATAGAGGAACAAAAACACATAAGACATATAGAAAACAAATACCAAAATGTAGATCTAAATCATTCCTTATCAGTAATTACAGTAAATGTAAATAGATCAATATCTCCAATTAAAAGGCAGCAATTAGAAGAATGGATTTTATCTTTAAAAAAAGACGTAATCCAACTATTACTGTCTACAAGACACACATTTTAGATTCAAGACATAGATTCAAAGACATAAATAACTTAAAAGGGAAAGAATGGGAAAAGATACATCACACAAACAGTATCCAAAAGAGAACTAGAGTGACTATACTGATATCATAAAATAGACTTTAAGACAAAATTTGTCACTAGAGATAGAGACAAAGAATGATATTTTACAATGATAAAAGGATTGATTCATCAAGATATAAAAATTATAAACATATCTGCACCTATCAACAAAGACCCAAATACAAGAGGTAAAAATAGATAGAATTAAAAGAGAAATTGACAACTCAACAATAACAGTTGGAGAATTCAACGTCTTACTTTCAAAAATGAAAAGAACAACTAGAAAAAAGATCAACAAGGAAAAAGAAGACTTGCACAACACTATAAACTAACTAGAACTAATAGATGTCTATAGAACATTCTATCTAAGAAAAGCAGAATACATATTCTTCTCAAGAGCACAGGGAACATTCTCCAGAATAGACCATACGTTAAGCCATAAAAGAAGCCTCAATAAAGTTAAAACTATTGAAATCATACAAAGTATGTTCTCTGAAGAAATAGAATGAAATTAGACATAACATATAAATTAGGGAAATTCACAAATATGTGGAAATTAAACACCACATTCTTAAATAACCAATACGTCAAAGAAAATATCACAAGGGATATTAGAAAATACCAAGATAACTGAAAATAAAAACACAACATACCGAAAGTTATGGGATTCAGCTAAAATAGTGCTTAGAGGGAAATGTATAGCTCTAAATACCTATATAAAAAGATCTTGAATCAATAACATAATCTTTGTTAAAATTAATAAAGAAACCTCAACTAAAATTGGAGTCAGGAAGGCCTGTAGACAGAACTCTCACACCCTACCACTTGTTGTCAATTACCCCAAAAAAGGGAGCTATCAATCACCCCCAACAGAAAGATGTCAACTACCCCAAAGAGGAAGATGTCAACTACAGTGTCAGTTAATTACAGAGTCAGTTACAGACCCTAATAGGAAGAGACTACTTTGCACTCCCAAACAGGAAGTGTAACCAGTTAACTGCTCCAGCAGGAGGAAGGAAGAATTCCTTCTTGTCCAGCAACAAGCCTAGCCAATGAGAGATGCTGCAGCTCAGCCAATGAGAAGATGTCCTCACCTAAACTTTTACTTTCCTCCAATGAACTTTCATTTTTCCTTGCTGATGACTTCCTTTCCTTGTCCCACTCTCCTTACTATAGAAGCATTCTATGTGGTGTAACCCCTCTGATTGTCTCTCAGCTGGTCAGATGAGATACTGCCTGAGTCAGGAATCATTTAATAAAGCCAACTAGATCTTCGAATGTACTCAGTCGAATTTTGTTTTTTAACACCTTCCACCTTAAGAAACTAGAAAAAATAGAGACAACTAAACCCAAAGTAAGCAGAAGGAAGGAAATAGTAAAGATTAGAGAAGAAATAAATGAAATAATAGAAAAACAATATAGAGATTCTCATTAATTTATGTATTGCCTATGGCTGCTTTCATGCTACAACAGCAGAGCTGAGTAATTGGAACAGAGACCATGCAACCTGCAAAGTCTAAAATATGTCCTATTTAACCCTTTAAAATAAAGTTTGGGAAACTTGTAGTGTCAGCTCCAACATGTAAAGAGTTTGGAAGTCTTCATTCCCAGTCTTACAACAAGACAAAAAGTAAACAAACTGAAAATAAATGAATTTTCTTAGACTCATCACAGAACTAAAATCACCCAGAAATCACAGAGCAAACTGTCACCCAGAAATTCGAGAGCCAGGCAAATACAGAGAATCACAGCTGAGATCAGCTTACTGGAGCAAAAGATGCTGGAGCCCTAATCTGCTTTGAACACTGAGGTGATAATTCTGACAAACTGCTGTAGGTTAAGTGTGGACTCACTCAAGATTGAGAAACTCTTTGGGGTTCCAATCTTAGGGGAACCCAAACACTTTTATGGGTTTTACCTCAAGGAATCCCACCAGGTTCTCAAGGTGATGACCCCCAAAAAATGCCCTCCCATTTTAGTCAGAGGGAGGGGTTAAGTAATATTCTGAAATACACCCAAAGCATTCTCTGTAATCAGGGCCAACGCTCCAGGTGAAGTCATGTTACCAGAACCTTATATGACCAAGGGAAAGGCAATTAGCCAACTCCAGCCCCTCCATCTTTCCTCCCTATCTCACTTAAGAGAAAAGAAAAAAGCTAGGAAGCACTGCTGAAGGTCCAAGCCCAAGGACTCAGGCCCACTAAAAGACTGAGAGTTAATCATAAAATTATAGAACAATTCCTCTCCCGCAATACTTTATCACACCAATAGGACTCAGTATAGTAACAGTGGGTTGCAACTGAAAGAGTGGCAAGACACAGATTCTATTTAAGAAGAAATTCTTAGAGAAACCTAAGACAACAGGGGAGAAAAAAATACAAGTACAGAAAATGAATCCTGTGGCACCTACAGCTACAGTAAACATCAAACACAGCCCAGCTCCTAACAAGATTAACATAAAACCTCTTACCATATGCCTATTTACTTTGGTTTCTAATATCCCGTATACCATGTCCCTTTTTCAACAAAAGATTACAAGCCATGCTAAAAGGAGAAAAAAAAAAAAAAAAGGTCTGAAATGACAAAGCTATCCTTAGAACCAGATTCAGTAGCAGTTGATGAAAATGTCATGGAATTAATTAGTGGTGATGGTTGCATAACCTTGTGAATATACTAAAAACCACTAAATTTTACACTTTAAAAGGGTAAACTTTATGGTATGGGAATATCTCAATTAAAAAGTGGTTTTAAAAAAGACTTACATGATTTATAACTTTTTCCACAACAAAAGCTTTCCTGTACTGTCCACACCCATTCAATTTGTGAAAATAATATCAAATTATAGAATAAAATACATGTATGGAAATTATAACAACTGAATGATAGATTTTAAGAATTATGATTCTCATTGCATAAGTCTTTGCTATCCATTACATTAACAACAAAAGAGTAAATATATTTTTTCTTTTTTCCATTCAATAAATATAAACTTAAAGTCTGCCTCATATAAGAAGCTGATACTATGTTGTTGAGATACAAAAGTCAAGTTACAACCCCTTCCAACTTAGTAAAAGATATACATAAATAACCGTAAAACAAGGCAATATATGAAAAGTACCAAGCAAACACTACACAGAGTCCAGTGGAGTTCAAGAATATAGAAGAGCATTTCTAGCTAGGGTGATCACGAAAGACTTCGTGGTTGAGGCAGCATTTTAATTGGGCCTTTATTTGCTCATTTGACAAATGTTGAAGTGCTTACTATATTCAGGTAATATGCCAGATGCTGGGAAAACAAAACTAAAAATGAAATGGATTCTCCTGTTATGTAATAAAACTCAAAAGTGTGTATGTGTGTGCTCATTTACGTATGTATGTATAACTAAACAAAGGATAAAGTAATGAGAGCACCCTTGCAGAATAATGGATTTCAACAAAGAAGCACAAACTCCTTCAATGGCTCCCTGCAATGTGTTAGAAAAATTTCAACTGCAAAAATATGGCCTCAAGTTTCCTCATGATTAAGCCTCTGACTAAATTCCTACATGACTTCCTCTACTGTTTCTTCATTACATCTATATTACATGTTGGCTATTCTATTCTTTCCTATTTTCACCCATCCTTTCCTTCCATCCATTTATCCATTTTAGTATTAATTGCGAATCCACTATATGCAAGGAAGGTACAGGGACACAGCACTGTACATGACGAATAGGGTTCCAGCTCTTGTGGAGTTTACATTCTATAGAAGGATAAAGACGTTGAACTAGTTGCACAACTCTTAATTACATTTGATACATACTACAAAGAGAAAATACCGGAGTCTATAAGTGTATAACAAGAGTTTTACTGCTTTTTTCCTTTGGAGGTATTTGACTTCATGTGTAGTAAGTACCAAATACTCTACGTGTCTTGGTAAAACACATACAGGACAGAGGATGGAAGATAAACCCTTAAAATATTAAAGGGTCTATGAGCATGGCGAAGCTTCTAAGAGTCCAGTAGTCTGGGACATGTCACAATATTTCTACCAAGATGAACGGCAAGTTGCTTCATCTTGTACACTCTACCACTGAGAAAGAGACATTCAGGCCACTCGGGATTCAGGAGGCAACATACACTCTATTTGAATGTTTTAGTTTAAGTAATTTACTGAACAACTCAGTTTTGAATGGATCCCAGAGCTTCCATGCAAGCTGATCTTGGGCCACATGACCCAGAAGACCCAAGGGTAGCAAATTTTAAAAAAATGTAATAGCGATAACCTTAGGGCTTTGAAAGAAAGACTATCATCCTCCTCTTTTGATAAATATTATCCTTTTGGGAAAACAGTTCTAGGCTTGCTACTGGGCTCTTAGGACTAAACACCTGATCATGGGATACCACACAACCGTGTGACATGAGCTGTCCATGGTGAGCCATTCAGTGTAGCACTACAAAAAACAGAAGATACAGAAAGGAAGAAAAATTGGAGCTAGGCAATCACGCTCATAGTAGACATTCAGACAACAGCAGTATTGAATCTGAAATCACTTTACAAACACCGTCAGGTCAGTAGAAGTTATTAGTTTGGCCTTCTTTCAATTCCTGAGACATGCTATGTAAGCTCTTTTCTTCTTAAGGCCTTCACACATACTGTTTCCACTACAGGTGAGGCTCTTCTGCTTTTCACAGGGCTGGTTCCTTCTCATCTTTCAAGCCTCATCTTAAATATCACCACCCGGAACAGGCCTCCCTGACCACACCGTCTAAAATTTTGCCCTTCTTCCCACACTGTTATCATCTTTCATCGTATCTTGCTTTTACTTTTGTGTCATGTGTTACAATTTTTCATTATAGATTTGTCTGTTTACTTGAATATTGTGTATCTCTTCCATCAGACTGTAAGTCCCACAGGAAGGCAAGAACACTGTCTGTTTTTCTCACCATTGTACACCAGCAGCTAGCCCAATGTCTTATACACAGTAACACTCATTAAAATTTGTGGAATAAGTAAGTACAATTGGTTGGAGTCTCATACTCTCAGGCATGCTATTTAGCCTTCTCTTCCTATAAACACAATGCACTAACTTTGGCACTTTTTTGCACACTGATGGTGACTTGGGAGGCTCACCAGAGAAATTAAAGTGCCTGAAGTCAGAAGACATTAACTAGGAGTTACCCTTTGGCATTCCTTCCTAAAACTCAGACTATCTGTCTCTATAAATACTACACTGCAAATCAGAGCATAATTCAACATTTAACGAAGTTCATCATTTTCTATGGGTGACTTTGTCCTAATATTAATAATTCTAATGATTCTCAGAGGTGGCTTAAAACACAGAAACAGGAAGAAACTGAGAAATAAGGTTTCTTTTTATTACAAGATTCTGAGTTGAAAAATTAATTTAAGAAGTGAGATAAAGAAGAGCAGGTGTTGCCCTGTCTTACTTTTAGGCAGTTACTGAAGAATTCTCAGACCGAACCCCTCCTGTAGTCAAAGTGAGGCTTTTACAAGCTTTCTAAATTTTCAGTTATGATTTTTTTTAATCTAAATCTATGGTTTTCATTATTGTCATATTTACACTGAAGAATAATTAAAACATAAAGCAGAAAAAAACCCCCTAAGAATGTACTCATATTTGAGTACTTCTTTCATTTAGTCATACATTAAAAGACACAGTACTAACAAAATTCCTACAACAATTCGACATCTTCAGTGCGTGAGAAACATTCATTGCATCATAGAGACATACCCATCTCTCTAGCTGTTTCCACACAGGCCTAGGATTGGCTCTTTTTCTCTCCAGACATTTTCTCCTGTTCTTTTCTAAACGTTACACCATGAGTCTCCTGGGCCTCTGTGGTAGGAAGAAAGAAGAGGGCAAAGGAGACGAGTGACATTTTGAAAATAGCAAATGTCAAGAAAAAGAAGGCATCACATACTCAGCAACAAAAACCATGTTATGCAATGAGTACCTCTTTCTTGTATCCTCATGGATTCTAACATCAGTATTAACAGGTCATTTAAAGTTATCTTCATGATTATTATTTTGATAACATTTGCCTACCTTGTCAGGTTAAAAAAAGTTCATGTTTTATGTAGGAGATTAATTGTAATTGCTGTATAATAATTCTCTTTAGAAATGTTAAACCATAGAGTTTCATGTTGAAAGTTAGTATTTAGCTTAGTTTACTATTGTGTTTTAATAATGATTTACTCATAATGATGCTTTTTTTATTCATAGAAATAAATAATCATTTGTAGAGTGCTTCAGTTTAAAGATGCTATCACACACATTTTCTCATCTTTATCTCAACAATTAGAATAATGAAGTGCTAGAGATATCAACTAAATATAAGAATAGATGGCATTCACATTCATAGGTGTTCTTGTGACTCTTTAAGAAGATAGTTCTTGATTATATATGAAGTTTTCTATTTGGGAAAATAAACCCACACACTCAGGCAAAGGGCATACCAAAACTTTCTTAAGTTTAATGTACAATTGTCTTTTTAAATTCATGTATTAATTTTTATTCCTTTTCTTAAAATGGTCTTTAATAAAAACTTTAAAGATGACATCACTCCTATTGACTATTCTTAAGAATTCATAAGAAGATATTGATATTGTGGCTTGATGGTATTATATTTCCCTTCTTCTATTTCTTTGTTAGTAAGTTCTTGGATTTTAAATTTTAGGATAGTGATAAGGTTGAGGTTTGGCATACTGTAAGTAGATAGTTAGCCATAATGGTAATATTATAATGAAGGATTTAAAATTGAGCACTTATACCTTTTTTTTTTTTTGATGAGGAAGATTGGCCCTGACCTATCTGTTGCCAATCTTCTTCTTTTTGCTTGAGGAAGATTGTCACTGAGTTAACATCTGTGCCAATCTTCCTTTGTTTTGTATGTGGGATGCTGCCAGAGCATGGCTTGATGAGGGGTGTGTAAGTCCATGAGGGGGATCTGAATCTGTAAACCCCAGGGCTGCCCAAGCAGGGCGCAAACTTAAACACTACACCACCAGGCCAGCTGCCAAGTGTTTACTTTTTTAATGGGGGTAATAAGCTTGTTTTTTTGTAATAATCCTCAGCACACAGTAGGAACGTGTTTAGTACTATTTGCACTCTATCTTGCACAATGTCACGAGAAAATGGACTTCAAATCCAAATAAACACAGTAAACAAACAACACATAGTGATTTAAGTAGAATAATACAGAGCAAAGACAGAAACAGATTATAAGGTCATCTCCAATTCTTCACAACAGTAATTACTCAGCCTTTCATTAAAACCACCTTGGTGTCTTCCTTCCTACCAGAGCCCTCAACACATACACCAGGTTTTTACTGTAGAAAGTTTGGAACATACAGAAGAGTATAAACAATGTATATTTATACATCTTAATTATCTCCAGTAATTCTATCATACAGAGATAACTATTGTTAACATCTCAGTTTATATCCTCCAAACCTATTATATATATGATTATGTTATTTACAATTCATTTTGTATATACAAAATTAGGACTGTCTTGTGTGCTGTTTTTGTACTTGTTTTTGTCACTACATATCTACTTTTTCCCCTGCCATCAAATTATCTTCTAAAATATGAAAAGCATGATTTTTGGGGGGTGTAGGAGGATTGCCAAAATACATTCATGGCCATGTGAACAATAACTAGAGGCATGGTCTTAAAAATCAGTACATCTCTAAGAAAATTAATATGCATAAGAGATAGTTGGCTAGTGAACAAATATATCTATGTCTTTATTAACATATACTCCTAAAAACTTTTCTTAAATTACAAAAAATGTATTTTGTTCTTTGTGTTACTTAGAAAGTAAAATTCTCCTATAAATATACCTCTCTCTAGGAGTTTGGTATATATTCTAATTATAATGTGCTTTTAAATGACTAAATAGTATTTCATCACATAGATTTACTGTAATTTAATCAATCCCCAACGTTGGGCATTTAAGCGATTTACAATATTTCATTATTATCAGTAAATGTATTTTGCAGATCCCTGAACATAAATCTTTGAGTCTTTCAGCAAAATCATGCTAAATTTATCATATCCTATTCTCATATACATATTATTATTAAAGTCTCATGAATTTCAATTCCCTAACTTCTTTGAACCCCAGTTGCCTTATCTGCAAAAGTAGGGGTTGGATCAGAGTTCTAATATGCTTCAATTCAAAAAATCCAAATTCTAAACATAGTAGATCCTTAATGATTGGGTGAAACAATTGGTGTATTTTTAGAAGAAACATGGGACCTATGAGACCCATGCCCTTCAAATGAGTACAAACAGGGTGTGTGTATGTATGTGTGTATATGTGGGGAGGGCATACACAGAATCATATAGAATTATCTTTCTGGAATATCCATTTTACTTCAGGCTTTAGGGACAAAATTTGGTTTTCTCCTGTTAAATATATAGGGTGAAATACAAAAATCACACTAATTTTTCAGACTAAAAATAGAATCTTTGAAAAAAATTTTGTACTTCTGAGTGTGCTGCTTTGAGCGCTGCCTCCTAAAGTCAGGATTTATTTCCCACTTTATTAGGAAAGGATGTAAGGCTTTGATTAAGTGGGAAGAAGACTTGGTTAACTCAAATCATTTGAGAATTGGTATCACATTCTTAGAGTAACTAGGATATTTGAAGTTGTTCTTGGCCTTAGGATGGAAACACACCTTCACTCACTTCACTGCCTCACCTGACATCTTGTTAAGAGGTTAAGGTTTGTTTGATTTTACTAATTCAAATCTGTCCCATCTTGCTTTTCTACAATTTTGTGAAACTTTCAGCTTGTTTCTTTGAAAACCAGAAAGCCAATGTCCATACAGCAGGTCTAGCCTCTATAAACATACCCACAGAGTATCGACCACTGGACATAATTTATATTTCTCATTCAATGCTTTATAATTTGGTATCCAATGGATGGTTTTTACTTTCACAATCATCAACCCTAATTCAGATGCTGCACATATGTTCACACTATGAGCTTGCTTATAAAAGTTTTTAAAAGATACAAATTTCAAGGGTTAAGTAAAAAGAACTGAACCAAAGGCATCCAGATTTTTCTCTCACAGAAAGTTGAAGGAAAATCTGATGTATGAAAATCTGAATTATGGTATTTCAAAATCCAAATGGACTAGAAAGCAAGTTTTTCTTACCAAAATTATTTGTAGCAAAGTAAATCGCTATTCAGAGCAAACCTCGTCAGGGCCTTGCTTTTTTAAGTCCAAAACTGACACACAACGTTCAAAGGACACCAAATGATGTACAAAGTAGACTCAAAGTAGAAAATCTAAAAAAGATTTCTCTACTTCTACTCTTTATATCCGAGGGGCAAATAACTTTTCCTTTACCTTCTTTTTCCTTCCTTTAATGCATCAATTACATTTTTAAAATTAATTTCTTGAAAACGGCCGCTCAAAGGCCGAAATTGGCAGGCAGGTCCAAAAGGAGGTCACCAACACGGTCCAATGGGCACTCACTCTGCCACCAGCATCTCTGGACCAACTTATCCCTCCAGCTAGAAAAATAAGGCGAACCAGCTCTCAAAGCGCCACGGCACTAGCGACTCAAGAAGACCAGCACTCTCAGTGAGACTTTCCTCCCGAAGCTCCCGTGGACCTGGCAGGTTCCCTGAACAGCTGAGAATGGGGTGCCAGTGATGTGGATTAAGGCTGTCCCAGGTAGAGAAGCCCAAGGTGACCTGGCCTACATGCCGACCTATATGACCTGGTGGATTTTTACGGTATGAATTAGGGCTGCCCCAGGGAGAGAAGCCCAGGGCATCCTCACCTACACGCTGATCTACATGACCAGATTCATATCTAAAGTTACACGACCGCACAATGACCAGACCCCATCTGCACTGAAATCATTTAATGACTTTTTACATCATCTTTTCTTTTTCCAGTAAAAATAAGTCACGTACCTGTGCCTTATAAATTTAGCCCTAACCCTCAACTTGGGGCAGCAGCAGGAGCTCTGACTGCCCATGGGTCCTGTCCCCATGCAGCAGCGGCAGCAGCTCTTCACCACCCATGGGTCCTGTCCCCATGCAGCAGCTCTTTACTGCCCGTGGAGTCTTTACTCCCGTCCTGTCCCCATGCAGCAACTCTTTACTGCCCATGGGTCCTGTCTCCATGCTATTCCATACTATTCTCTAAATAAAAGAGCACTACTGCTAGACCTTGAGAGTCCAAGAAGATCTTTCTTTCCACTCCTCGGCTCACCGACCCCACATCACCAGGGGGTTCAGGCCGGTCTCTGACTCTCGGGGAGTGACTTGAGGACCCTTTCTTCCTAGAATTAGACTAGAAATTAAAATGTTTAACACAGCCACCTGAGGCAACTTTCCAACTGAACCCACAGCATCTTCTCAGACACTAAGAAATTCGGTTACCATACCCCCCCAGTGGAAGTCGGGGACCAACCAAACCGCCCTAGCTTCAGCGGGCACGACGCCCCAGTTGCCAGCGAGCTGACCCGGAAGTGCTCAGCGGCCGGCGCGGCGGCGGGGGCGGGGGCGCGGCCACACCGGCGCACACGCGCGCGCTCCCCGCGGAACTCCCGCCGGCGGTTCGGCGCTCTCCCGGAGGCGCGCTTGGGCTGCCGCGGCCGCCGCCAACATGGCCGAGACTAGCGAGGAGGTGGCCGTGCTGGTGCAGCGGGTGGTGAAGGACATCACCAACGCCTTCAGGAGGAACCCGCACATGTGAGTGGCGCGCGGGCGGTGCCCCCGCCACCTCCGGGGGTCGTCGGGGGCGGGCGGACGGGCGGAGGGAGGCGGAGCCGAGCCTCGATCTGACTTCGGGCGGCGGGTCCCGGCCCGCGCGCCCCTCGCAGGAGGGGACAGAGCGAGGTCGCGGCCGGACCTCTGTCGGCCGCCGCGGGGCCCGCTTTCCGCTACCGGAGCGCGCTCCCGGGCGAGTCCCAGAAGTGACCTCGGAAAATCAAAACGGAGCGACTTTGTTTCCCTCTCCCTCCCACCCCTTTGCCAGGAGTTCACGAAACTCGAAAGACTTCACCTGTGTGTCCACATCCTACATCCAAAGGTACAGGGGCGCACACACGATGTGGGTCGGTCTATGATTTGTACACACAACTCTTTTGAGGTTCATCCTGATCGTTGGTAAGAGGGGGTTACCGATCATCTTACTCTCAATCATCTTATTCTCGAGTAGCCAAAGGTAGTTTGAGGTTGCTTTTGACTTTTGTCTTGCTGGTCCCACGATTGTCGAGGGATTCGGATGAAACAGTTTATTTTGAAGGTGAGCAGAGCATTCTCAAGTGTGCAGCTTGTGGGTCTGGTGTAAAGCAGATGAAACCTCGACACTTTTTAGCATTAGCTGATTCATAGTTGCAGGGAGCATATTAAGGCTTTTTGTGTCCAAACACTGCTGCCCTCTTTCAGTAGGACACCACAGGACTGACACACGTTATTTTTTCCCTCCTTCCTTTCCATTTTGCTTGGAGGACTCCGGGAAGATACCAGAAGAGACTATTCTTTCTGACACTTCTGCTTTTATGTAACGAGTGAAAAGGAAACTATTAAAAGAGAGAGATACCTGCAACATTATACAAAAGAGTAAGGAAGAAGCAAGAATGTAGCTCTTTTCCCATCCCTCCTCCCTCCAAAAGAAAGAAACATGGCATCCAGTTGTACTTTTCCCCCACTTTATCTAATTGTTTGTGGGGTTTATTTTTAATATTTTATTCTTTAAACTGGAATACTTGAATTATTCTTTTTAAGCATTCTAACCCCTTAAGCCTTTCTACCTAAAAGAAGTGCCAAACCTACATCTAAATGCTCTTTTCCTTCAAGGTGATGCTTATAAAAGAATTAAGAAGCCCTCATATGTCTTGTTCCCTTGTGGCACACATTTGGAGACCTGCAACTGTGCCTCATTAAAAACAAAACACTGCTGGCCTCCAAACACACCTGCCCCCTCTACCAGCGCCCACTTCCTTTCCCCTTGTGACTGCTGCCTTTTTCAAAATGACTGTTTGGAATGATTTCCTGGCAGTAACCATAGTGGGTCCTGGGCCTTCTAAAGAATGCTTTGATGCCTTGTTGTGTGTCCGTCTTTTAATCCTTTTTTGAGAATGAGAACTTTAGTGCGGAGACATCCTCAAGAAAAAAAAGAAAGTTGGACAAATGAAGGGCCTATTTTCTCATCATTGCTGTTATTTTTCTTGAAGAAATTATAGCAGAGGTTAGAAAGAAGTCTAATAAGTACAGTAAGCATCTTAGTTTCTCATCTTTGAGGTAGACTACAAAAGCTTCCAGTATTTTCTGTTTGGAGAAACTGAGATTGAGTGTTCCTTGGCTTGACAGCTTGACACAGTGCAATTTGGGACATATGCCAGTGCTTCTGGAGTACAGTTATTGAAATTCATAAAGGACTTTAATAACCCTCCTTAGTCATATTTTAATGGTGAAATCTCATTAATATGCATAATTTATAATTACTAATAAGCATTTGGGTCATTCAAGATTTAAAAGTGTGAAGTAAGTTGGGCATTTGAAATAATTTGAAATAATATATAATATAGATCTGAACATTTAAATAGCCTAATTCATTTTTAATATTAATCTTGAGCTATATTTTAGTACATATTCCCTACAGTAACGATATCGCCAATAATATTACTACACATCTTTTAAAGTGTCTTATAATTTGGACTTTTTAAAATTGCTCGTATTTCTTCCCCAATCTAGCCCTTTTTTCCTGCAAAATAAAGAGTCTATAATTCTAGTTGAAAGGGAAAAAAAGAGATCATTTATGTTGAAAGTTAGTAGTACCTAATTACACTTTCAGTATTACAAAATAAAATTTTTCCTCCTTTATTTTTTTTTTCCTTTTTCTCCAAACGCAGATTGTAATTTTATTAGCCAACATCTACTCCATTAAAGTTATTGACTTTGTCTCTGTAGAAATATTTAGGAGTCAAGATGTGGTGGTTGAGATGTGGATTTTGTTACCCTCTCTCAGCCTCAATTTCCTCTTGATACAGGCTGATGAGAACACAGGAAAATCATCTTATACAGTGTCTGGCACTTAGTTGCTGCTAGGTAAATGTTAGATGTAACCTGAATCCCTGTATTCCTCAGAAAATACTGGCCAACTAAATGATGAATGTGAAGTACATTAAAGACTGAAAAATACCATACAAATGTTGTTTGTATTGTTGATTGCTAGAGTTTACTATTGGAAAAACAACTGAAGGCTTAACCCAGAGATGGGCACTAGCTTAATGTATGGACCTTAAATTGCTGTTGTGGAAGACAACTGTTTACAGTGCAATTAGGGCCATGTCAAAGTTCTCTTATCCAGCAAGTTATTTTTTATTACTCTGTTAAATATTTACTAAACTCTCACTGTTTATGAAGTGCTGTAGGTACCATCTTCACAGAATGGAATAGGAAGAAGTATAAAATACAGTTCTTGTACGTAAGGCACAGAAATATCTGTGATAATGAAAATGTTCTCTATCTGTCCTATTCAACATGATAGCCACTAGCCATATGTAGCTGTTGAGTGCTTGAAATGTGGCCACTGAATGAGGAACTGAATTTTAAATTTTATTTAATTTTAATTGATTTATACACAGTAGCCACATATGCCTAGTGACAACTATTGCACAGTGCCGGTCTAGCTGGAGACCAGAGACCTACCTGCAGGAGTAGTCAGTTAATCCGCAAAGCAGTTTATGGTAGAGGCTGGGCTAGCAGTACGGTGAGCAAGTGCTGTGTGAGTCTAGTAAAAGTAGAAGGGAGGCTAGGTATGTCTTGGCCAGGGCTCTTAGAGGAGGTGGATTTTGAGCTGAACTTTGAAAACAAGGTAGCATTTACAGTCTCAGGGAGCCAAAGATCACCACAGGGACAGTAAATTAATCCAAAGTAGCAAAATGTGATTGAAAAGATACTGTAGGGCCAGATTTTGGAAGTCCTTGACTGTCTGGCTTAATTTCTTTCATTCCATGCATGCATTCAGCAAAAGAGCACCTCTGTTTTACAGGGATACAATGCTAGCCTCTGTGCATACAGGGCTAGGAGCAGAATGTATGTAGATTGCTGAACACACCACCCATGGTCCCTGCCCTAATGAAACTTTAGACAAATCAACACACAGATTATGAAAAGAACCCAAAAGGATAAGAAAAATACTTCGAAATAATAATAACAGAGACAGGCCTAATTAAATGAGAAGGTCAAGATAGTTCTTAGGAAATAGCAGTTAAATTGAGACATGAGGGATGGATGAGTTGGCTTAGGGAAAATACACTTGTTAGGCAGTGGGTAGGCCCCAATAAAAAATTTTGAGTAAAGGAGTAGTAATGAAAGGCAGTTTTAGATTGTCTGCAAGTTGAACTGAAGAATAGATAACCATAGAGTCTTAATTGTCTCCTTATACTTGGTTTTTATCTATTTATTTAAACACTAGTATAATTGTAAAAGTTTGGATGTAGAGTCTGACAGTCCTGGATTTGAACCTTGGCTTGTCATTTACTAGCTGGGTAGACTTAGACAAGACTCTTTCTTCATCTATAAAGTGGACTTAATATTCCTACTTTTTAAGATAATTGTGTGGAATAAGTGAAATAGTGTATGTAAAACCTAACACAGAGCATCACATATAATAAACACTCAATATAACAGTAGTAATTTTGGTGGCTGTTTGCTAAATAAGGTCAGTAATATAATTTCAGTTATATACAAAGTTAGTGGCATTTTGAATTGAGAAAGCCTACAAGGTCTCTGAAATATCTTAATTTAGTCACCGTGAAGTTTTATCAATATGCAAGGGTCAAGTCCTTTAGATATTTTGATAAATTTCCTTTTTGGTCATTCTGGAAAGAATTCCAGTTTGAAGGGGGAAAAAAACCCCAAAATAAATATTAGATCAATAAGTTTTGGACCATTTCTTGAATCCTTGGGCTTTTTGTTTGGTCGCTCCACATTACACGGTTCAGTTTTAGTATTTGGGGACCATCCTTTCCTCCCAAAAGGGAAGCTGGTTGATATTACTTTCGTAAATAATAAGTGGGCCTACTCTAATTGATGATGTTTCTGAAAAGTGCAGACAGGAGAAGCTGTCTAAACATGAAGAACAAAGTCAATAGCAGTGTTATATGAACCTTGAACTTCATCTGGAAGGCAGTGAATCCACATTGTAAAGTGAAGCACTCAGAGAGATGTGCCATGCTGTGTACAGTCTTTTTAAGTAAATATGTTGGTTCATTCTATGTTGCTGTTCCTTTGGAGCAGCCTTCGAAGGAACCTAAACAACGAGCGTCATGGTATCTCTTTGAGAAGACTAGAATTTGATCACTATTTCAAACCTGCATGTTTTTAGAAACCCTATGACCTAGGTAATGCAGGTATTTACGTGAGTATCCTTGTTAAGTACAAGGAATCTAAATTGCCAGAAACCTAAAAATACAAATAAGTGAAATTTGGTGGTAGTGAAAGCGTTAGAAATTTCTTATACTAAAGAAATAGCTGGAGATATATTTGATATTTATAGCATATTTGTTGCAACCATTAAAAATGTAAAAATTAATTATGTAGGAAAATATTTAATGTGAATTCCATTTTAAAAAAGAATTATAGAAGAGTATGTCCAATATAATCCCACTTTTGTAAAATTCTTAGAACAAAAGGGTGTGTACCCAACCGTAAGTAGTGGTAGAGGGATGACAAAAGACTTTTTGTTTTTTCCCTGAGTTTTCCAACTTTTCTTGAGTATGAAATTAGAATTTAAATAGCCAGAAATCTAGAAGGAATTAATCTAAATCCTGCTTGCTTTCATGGATGTCTTTATCTTCACTCTAGAGGGTTTTGGGCTAAGTATTAGGAGGTCAGATTTTTAACCTAGCTGCCAGCTGTGTGACCTTGGGTAATCATCTTAACCTCACTGGACCTCAGTTTTCTCATCTGATAAAATGAGAGACTGGAGGAATGAGGTCCCTTCCAATTTTAAAATGATTCTGGAATGCTATTCTAAATTGTCTGAAAAAAAAGTGGACTATGACCTAGGGGACTAGGCATAGAAGTCTGAAGTCAAACACACTGTTATTTGGACGCTTACTGACCTACCTATCTTTATAAAGTAGACGTTATATTTTTAGGAAGCAGCAAAGCACTGTGTCTTACAGTCAGATAACTTGACAAAGGCTTAACTGTCTTTGCCTCAGCTTCTCATTATCTCTTAACCAAGGAACTTTTCTGGTTGACCTCAGGCTCTTAACTGAATTAATAATAATATACTTTATCTTTGCCTGGCACTGTGTAGCTTACCATATTCTTTACATTGTATTATTTGCTTTTCATACTAGGCAGGAACAGGACAGCATTATTATTCCTGTATTTCAGATGAGGATGCTGGTGGCAAGTAACTTGCCAGATTCACTTTGACTGTGAGTGGTAGAATGGAGACTAACTAGAACCATGGACCTCTGAAGATCAAGTGCTTTTGTCTCTACATCCTACTACCTTTCTTTTAATGTTTTTTTCCTAGTGCTTTATATTCCCTGGTATGACCGTTTTCATTCTCCTTCGATGAGAGTGGTTTCTCATTCAAAATTGAGGTCTATTAGAGGCCGTGACATGAGATATATATAGGTATATGTCACATACTGACAGAGCTGGGAGTGGACTCACTGCATTAGAAAGATGTCAGAGGTCATGTTCTTTTGGAGAGTCAAGAAGCAGTATTCTTTGAAAACTATTATTTGAATAGTATCACTGAAGCGCAGTGGTAATCAGCTTTTCAGGAGCAGGTATTGAGCACCTGCTACAGCAAAGCATTCTTGTAGTTTTTAATTGTTTCTTGGACTGATGGTACCAAACTAAAGTTTTTTATTTGTGCAGATGGCTCTGTCCTTTGATTTAGGAACCAAATTATTAGTTGAGCATTTTATTTTTGGTATAAATAGTGAGCAAGGCATGTTTTTACATGGTGAATTTAAGTAAAAAATCCCTCCATCCCCCAAAACAGAGTATACCCAGAAGGTAAGATTCTTTTCTCCTTGGTACCCTAACATTCATGTTGTTGACTTGCAGTTCTTTGAAGTGCTGTAAGTAGTGATTAGATCTCAGAGAACAGACTTTCTTGAAATAATTACAGTGAGTTTATTTTTTTCTGTAATTCTAGTTTATTTTTTAAATGTTCTATTTTATATAGTAAAACCTGAACACCAGGAAATACCAGAGATTCAGACATACGTTAGTCAGGTGTAGATCTAGATGTGGCTAGTTGTCCTAATAGTGAACTAGATAGAGCTGAGGTTAATATCACCAAATACAAATGCAAAAATATATTTTGAAATCCTATATGTTGACCTCAGATGCTCTCTTAGCATTGCCTCATTCTTCTGACAGAACTTTATTTATATTACTGGAGTGGCAAATGTTAACATTTTATTATGGATATTGACACAACTCCCCAGCAAAAATATCAGCTCTGTGAAGTCAGGACACCTTGTTTTACTCATTTTTGCATTTTCAGAACCTAACACTGTACCCAGTACATTGCAGTACTCAGAAAATGTTTAGATAATATTGACATGGCATATCAAAACACCTCTGAATCAACTGAGCCAGTTGTCAGGACAAACAGCCTGAGGTCTCAAACTCTGCTTGTGAGTTAAATCAGCTTGAAAGAATGGTTAGTGACTTGCAACCCCTAGGGTACTGCTGTTTATTGATATATCGCTGTGTCACTAATGAAGTGATCAATAGAAAGTAGGTTGCCCTTGAGCTCTCCAGTGTGGAGTGTCCAGGAGGGGTTTCATTTTAGTTCCACAGCCTCCCACCAATTCGTGACGGCAGCCTAGCAAAAAAAGAGGACTTTTCTTATAACCTGTAATTAAACAAGTTTCCCCTCTTTGCGTCTATCAAACTACTGTCTTGGCACAGGAATTCCAGGGACGTAATAGATGATGTCACACACAGCATCACTAGTTTTCAACCCACTCTAAAAACCATTTCTTTATTTTTAAAAAAAAAAAAACTTCAAAAAAAATCAATTTAGACACTCTAAAAATATCGTTATTTATGTCAGCTGCTTTTGTTAAAAAGTTCTTGTTAGTTATTCATTAATTAAAGGAAGGACATACCATTTGAGAAAGAATGCTTCATGTAGGCAAGAATTTTACCCTCTTTATAGTTGAAAGGCACGTGTGTGGGTTTTACAAAAACATTTTTGTATTTGCTGGTTCATTTACTGAACAAGTCAACTGCCCTACATATTGTTTATTAAATCTCGGCCTGTAATGTAAATTTTCACCTTAAGCTGAGGTGGATGGAGGGATGTAGATACTGCCTTAGATGAAAATGATCAAATTATGAAATGTATTTGTGTTTTAACAACATTTATTAGTTTCTTTTTAATTCAGAAAAGTAAAAAGGATTATAAAGAAGAAAAGAAAAAATGGCCCACAATCTCATTGACAAGATAACTTTTATTGATAATTTATTTCTGCTCCATGTACATTTATTAGCAGACAAGCATAAATACATTTTTTTTTCTTTCTTTCTCTCTTTTTTTTGGGGGGGGGGGGTGGTCAGGAAGATTCACCCTGAGCTAACATCCGTTTCCAATCTTCCTCCTTTTTTTTTTTTTTTTTGCTTGAGGAAGATTAGCCATCTTTGCTAGTCTTCCTCTATTTTGGATGTGGGATGCCTCCACAGCATGGCTGGTGAGTGGAATAGGTTCATGCCTAGGATCCGAACCTATGAACCCCAGGCTGCTGAAGCAGAGTCCACAGAACTTTAACCACTCGGCCACAGGGCTGGCCCCCAAGCATAAATACATTTATTGACATTTTTTAAAAATAGAAATAATACATACAAGTGATTAGAAAATTTAAACTGTATAAAAATAAAATCCTTCCTCTCCTTGAAAGAAATTTTTTAATGCATATATGTATCTCTTAAAAAATATATACAGAAGGCTTTGTGCTGTACATTGTGTTTGGCATTTTGCTTTTTTTGTTTCATATGTCTTGGCACCATTCCCTACCAGCATATGCAGATCTACCTCATTTTTTACACTCTGTTACACGGAGAAGCCACATTTATTTTACCAGTTTTGTATTCATACACATTTAGATTGTTTCCAGTTTTGTTGCAGTGTTGCAGTAAACATCCTGTTGCTATATCTCAGCGTAGGGTAATTTCTGAGCAGTAGAATTGCCAGGTCAAAGAGAATGTACATTTAAAATTTTGAAAGTCATTTTCAGATTTCCATCCAAAGATTAGATCAATTTTCTTTCCTGTTAACAGGGAGTACAGCATACTGATTTTCCCTTACTCTTGTCAGTATTAAAAAACTGGTGTGTATTTTTCTTTTTTTTTTTTTTTAGTTTCTACCAATCTAGTAGGCGAGCTAAATAATATTTTTAAGAAAGGGAAATATGTGAATTTTTAAAAAAATACTCTAGGATTTGAAAAATTTTGAAAGGGCTAGTATTCTTAACTTTAATTCTTTTTCGTGTTTTATATATTAAGAGATGAAATTGGCCTGATCCCATGTCCTGAAGCAAGGTATAACCGGAGTCCTATAGTCCTGGTTGAAAACAAACTTGGTGTGGAGAGCTGGTGTGTCAAGTTCCTTTTACCGTATGTCCACAACAAGCTCCTTTTGTACAGAACAAGAAAGCAATGGCTGAACAAAGATGGTAAGTATGAACTCTGTCCTCCTTTGGTTTGTAGAAGCAGCATGGAATAAAGTGGGAAGAACCCTCTCTTGAGTGTTGGCATTCCTGGATTCTAGTTCTGGCTCTTTCATGCACTCCCGGGCAGGTTCCCCACTTCTCTGTCGAGTGGGGAGTTTACACTCATCGGTAGTTTTCAAATTTTGCATCCATAAGTGATTGTATGGAAGGTGCTTCAAACAGGGTGCCAGGCCACCTACTGCAACCTGAGTAGGAAATTGGAGCAATTCTTCTTTTTTTTATTGTAGTTGACATACAATAGTATGTTAGTTTTAGGTGTACAGCACAGTGATTCGACGTTTATATACATTACGAAATGGTCACCATGATAAATCTAGTAACTATCTGTCACCATAAAATTAGAGCAATTCTAACTTTATCTTTTTATGCATTGGGGTCATTTATAAAATTTTATTTGAAGAAAACATCCTATGGCTAAAAAGTGTTTGAAAAATCACTGAAGAGGGCTCTGGTGCCTACAAGCTCAGATTTCTAATCCTTTCATACTTTATGAGCAATAGAACACATTGTGGTAGCAGTCCGAATGAGATAATGGAGGCGTGATGGTGGTAGTTATGCTGCGAACCAGCTCAGTGATTTATGAAGGTGAATCTCGATTAGCTCTGGCCCTCTGTGTCCTGTTCCTATGCTAATACGAGCAAAAGAAAACCACCCCAGCATTCGCTTCTTCCACTCCTCTGAGATAGCTCTTTGCTGCGTCAGACAATTCGTCCCACCTGGTCTCTTTTCTTAGTTCTCCGCTTATATGTGATATTAAGCCTCCATGTGCACAAATTCTCTTTACTTTTTAGGTAAAAGTAAGACTTGAGGTCTCACTTTTCTGGAGAGTCATCCAAGATCGCGTTCTGAACTGTTTTTGTAAAGCTCCTGTCCCTTCCCACATACAGCAGTACCTTAAAAGTGCTCAGTATGCTTGGTGGCTAATTTGGACTGAGAAATTTGTTTCCTAGAGAATTTTAATTACCAGTTCAGTAGCCATTACCAAGGGCCTACTCATAACTGAAGCTGTTCTAAATACTGTGTGGGATAAAAGGTGAAAAATACATGTTCCCTTTACTCAAGAAGCTTACAGTTGAGTGAAAAACAATCGCTTTGTGGAGTGTTGCCAAAGGTATGACATACCGATTTCCTTGTATTCTCTCAGTATTGTCCTTAACATACTGCATTATAGGTTAATAGCACTTTTCCTTGTTTAAACCAGTAGAAAAGGAGTCTGATTTGAAGATGTAATTTGAAATAGTTTCTGTTTTCTGTGTTTCACTCAATTAGTCCTGTGACATATATTTCTTCATTATAAGGCTATGCCTGAGTTTATAGCATAGCTTAAGTTTTTGGCATAAACTTAAAGGTAAGGATATTTATCTGTTGTCAGGCCCTCTTTTGTTGTCCATTCCATAACTCTGTAGTAGATTTCAGTAACATTAAGGTGCACAGTAACACCATATGAATCCATCGTTTTTTTTTGCCAAACAAAACTGTATTCTGTATGTTCTGGTACACAGAAATGTATAATTGAACCAATACATAACTAACTCGGGGCCGGGAGACAGAAGATTCCCTTGTAGAGAAGAAACTGTGTGAATTTTAAAACATCAAAGGCTATTATTGTTTCAGATCATTATTTTTTGCACGTTTTTGTAGGCTAGCCTAACCTGCCTTCTTCCTGTAGCCTTCCACGTCCTTCTCTCCATTTTTCCCTGTCTGCAGGCTTTGCTGAATCTCCTCATCACGTCGTTTTAGTCTTGATGGGCCCTGGAGGACCCAGACAGAAGAGCAAATGGTTCAGCTCACTCACACAAACGGAACGTTGAATTCTAACACAGCTGTGCCTGTGTACAAAAGTAGCTTGATTTTATTCTAACCTTTTCCTCCTGGAAGCAGTTTTCAGCTTCACTTTTTTGGTGGGTGGGGACAGCATGATTTAGTGTGGTATCATGTACTACTCAAGTTGTGTATTGTATTATTGGTAAAAATATGGAAGTGAATGTCTGATTTGACAGAAAAAGATAGCTGAAGATGCTAACGTAAGAGTATTCTGCCAGATTTGTGAACTGAAGCAATTAGAACACAGAGGTGAATCTTGCTAAAAAAAAAAAAAGTAAAAAATATTAGGAAAAAGCAGTTACTTCATGAAAATGCTGTATGTTTAAAGCTGTTTTTATAGAGAATATATGTATAAAAAGAGCCAAGTGAAGAAAGCTGGCAATTTAAGGACAATTTCAGAAATCAGTGTCTGTGTGATTGATCATGCCAAAATCCTAGGCATCTCTGAAGAATGTATTCTGTAACTGAAGGTGACCTTTATTTTGGGGATAGATTTTTTTTGTTTTAACCAAACTGAATTCATGCTCTCATTAATGTGCTGAATTCCTTAGATGTTTGGAGAGCATCTCTATTAGTCAGGATTCTCCAGAGGAACAACCAGTAGAAAATTTATGTATTTGTAAGGTTTTATATAAATACATATAAAAGATTTATTGTGACAAATTGGCTCACGTGATGATGGAGGCTGAGAAGTTCCATGATCTGCTCTCTGCAAGCTGAAGAGCCAGGAAAGCCGGTGATGTAATTTAATCTGAGTCTGAGGGCCTGCGCACCAGGGGAGCCAGTGGTTCAAATCCCAGTCTGAAGGCTGGAGAAGATATGATGAGATATCCCAACTCAAGCAGACAGACAGGAAGTTAAAAAAGATGGTGAATTCCTCCTCCTTCCTCCTCCTGTTCTATTCAAACCCTCAACAGATCGGATGATGCCCACCCACGCTGGGGAGGGCTGTCTGCTTTCCTGAGTCTGCTGATTCAACTGCTAATCTCATCTGGAAACATCCTCACAGACACTCAGAAATGTTTAATAATGTTTAATCTGGGCACCCCATAGCTCGTCAAGTTTACCCATAGTTTAACCAAAACTGACCATCTTAGCATCACTGTTTAATTACTTAGAGAGACTGATTTTTTTAAAAAGTCTGCCCCAGTAATAGCCATATTGAGTATGGGAGAGGAATGTTACTGTAGTCTTGACTTTTGAGAAATCTGACAAAAACAAAAATCACGAGAGATGTCCACAGCATTGGAGTCCTGACTGGGCAGAGCTCTGTCCCGTGCTGTCTCCCCCAGTGTGCCCTTCTGCCATCTTCTTCTGTTCCTCCCTCTTTCTCACAAGCTCTGCTCCATATCTGAGCTAGCTCTTTAAAAACCATCTTCTGCTCTCCATTTCTTGTATCTCCTCTGGACAAATGTTATCATCTCATGACTGGTCTACCCCATTTTCAGTCTTTCGTCTGTAATCCTTGTCCATCATGTCACTAGCCAGTCATTTCAAACAACACTTCTTAGAAACAGTTTGAGGGATGCTTTTCTGAAATATATATCTGTTCATCTTATTTCCTGATGCCTACAGGGTCAAGGTGGAGTTCAAACTCCTTGGCATGGTATTCAAGGTTGTTCACGATCTGTCTGCAGCCTATGTTACCAGCCTTTTCCTCTTCTTTCTATTCAGCATCAGGGGTTGTAGATTCTCAGCCCCCAGGCTGAAGCTAGCCGGCAGATAATATTTCGTTTTGACTTGTATAATGTTTTTAAAATTGGTTATAATTAGTTGGATAAAATTTAAAATCATGATGAACTTTTTTCTTGTTTCTTATTTTTTTTGTTGTTGAGGAAGATTGTCCCTGAGCAAACATCTGTGCCAGTCTCCCTCTACCATGTATGTGGGATGCTGCCACAGCATGGCTTGATGAGTGATGTGTAGGTCCGTGCCTGGGATCTGAACCTTCGAACCCTGGGTTGCTGAAGCATAGCGCATGAAACTAACCACTGTACTGCTGGGCTCTCCCAGGATGAACTTTTAAAATTAGGATGGAAATCTGGATTTTTGTCTTCACTTGAAAAATCAGAAGCTTTGGGTGCATAAGCTTCTGCATGGCAACGATTGGCTAAGGCTCATAGCCTCAGCTTTTCTTGACTAGGCAAGGCTGTCCCAGTTTACTATAACCTCCTCATGTCCTTTAGACACTGAGACAGAGTATCAGTTGCTGCTTATCAACAGATTTGTTTTACTACTTTTTTGAGCTTCATTTGAACCCTAGAAGCATTTGAATTTGCAGCCGTTTGATATGCATTCCCACCACAACATACACTGTTCCATTCTTTGACTTTGCTCTGTACTGCTGCCTTACTTTCATGCCTTTCCTAAGGCCATGATCATGTCTTATGTTGTCATCGTTGTGTTTGCCAGCACACACGCACACACCTGTGAGGCCTCTGCTCCAGGAAGCAGCGGTTACTTCTCCGCACTCCTTTGGAGTCCTTTATTCAGACTGCTTGCATAGTAGCACTTACCATACTTTTTCATAGTTGATTATTTAAACGTTTTTCCCAGCTAGATTGTGAGTTTGTTAGGAAGAGGGTTTATGGCTTGTCTTTATTTACTCCACACCTTTATGTGTTCAATAGACGTTTGTCAAATAAGTAACGGGTTTGGTAAGCAAGAGTTTTTAGCTTAGTCTGGTTATCAGTTCAATAACGATATTCTGTAATAAACAGGGCCTTTCTGGTGTTTACCACATAACTTTACCTCAAGCCTCTCTTGTGGTAACCTGAATTTCTTTTAGAGGAAGAGATTAACCAATACAAGTTGACCTTGTGTTTATTTCTAGATGCATGAAAACACATCTGCGTCAGAGACAGTTGTCAAACCCAGTGACTGTTACCAGGTGACTGCTGGTTTTGAGCCATTTCCAGAATTTAATGCAGCAAGGAAGCATATTGATTTTTCTCTGACTTTTCTGTACCATCCTTATATTTTCTCCTTGTTACAGCTGGAATTTAGCTACTTTCCTGTGTATAATGTGCCCTGATCATTTCCTCCTTGTGATATGATGATGAGTTAGTCATATCTTGGAGTGTGTGTAGCAGAGGAAAATTTATTTGCTGATATATATTCTGGTGTTTGGGGAGAAAGCTGTTTAACTTCAAGAGACTATAGGGGTATCAGTAGCTCCCATATTCTGGGTAAAACTGCAGGAAATGTTACATAGTTGATGAAACATGGATAGTGAAATAATTATAGTCAGCTGGTGATTACACATGTTTATCTTTAGATCTTTGGTTCAGTCCACACTCAAAGAGGGCAAAGTAATCGTAGACAGTGTGCTGGACTGGAAAGAGCATCTGCTTTGCAGGAGACCAGACCTGGTTTAGATTCACCTAAGACCAGATTTAGATTCAGTTCATCAGCACGCTTAAGTCACGTAGCAGTGACTTCAGGCAAATTACTTAACCTCTTCCTATTTCCACACCAAAAGAAGGGAATTCTACTAGGTCTCAGAGGCTTGTTGTGAGGATCCCATGAATTAGTGTGTAAAGCACCCAGCATGGTGCTTGGCATGTGGCAGGCTCTCAAGAAACACTAGTTTCCTTCCGTTTAGCTGGAGCCAGTGGGGAGGAAGAGCAGAAAAATACATGTAATTCAGGAAGGATTCTGTATGTCCAATATTTCTGACCTAGTTATTTCTCCTGCTTCTCCTTTCAACGTCTTCTTCGGGGGGGACCTTGCAGTAAAGGAAGTGTTAGTTTGATTAGCCTTCCTCTCTCTTCACACAGCCACAAATGAAAAGTGGGGACGTAGGTATTTTCTGTGTTTATTTGTTAGTTTTGCCTTGTGCTCCTGTATAGCATTATGTCTCTCAGAGGATGAACTTATCTTCATTTATGTGGCAGGGAGGAGAGTTGCAGCTACCACTGGTCACACACGTTTTTTTTTTTTTCAATGCAGAAAAGGAGAGTCCAAGGGACTAAATACCAGTTTAGCTAAGTAGAGTAATGGATGTTGAAAAATTGTAGGCTTCAAAAGAAATTCTAGAGACCTTCCCATCGTGCACAAATATTTCCCTATAACCACTTAACTGTCAAGTCGTTTTTTGTTATTGTTGCTTATTTTACAAGTTTAGAAATTTGGACAATTTCACAATAGGAAGCACTGCCTCATTTCTGACTTCTTTGATTAATTGATGTTGAAAATACTAATTTGTTGGTTGGTAAGTAGCAATGGTGTTTAGTTAAGAGCACTCAATGTGTGTCAAATAACTATGGAGAAATGGAATGAATTTTGTTGCTCACAACACTGAGGTTGATGTTATCATCCTCATTTCACAGATAAGGAAACTGAAATTCGTTTATGTTGTGTAGGCAGTAAGTGGAGAAGCTGGGATTTGAACCCAGGTGTTGTGGCTATAGGCTTATGCAGTTACCACTCCTCTATGGTGTGCGTAGATGTGGGACGTCTTTTGGGCAGGAGCCATATTTTTCTCATCTTTGATGTATTAGAGAAGACCTACCTCCAAAAAATTATAGTCTCATCACGAGGATAATGTTTATGCAAGATCAGTAACCAAGCAAGATATACACAGAGCGTAGAGATGAAAGATTGCCTCCAGCTAGGTAGGTCAGGAAAGCCTTTATGAAGAAAGATGCCTTCCTTTTTTTTTTTTTTTTTTTTTGATATTTAGAGTCAGAAGGACATTTCTGGCAGAGAGAGCAGCAATCAAGTAAATCTGATTTATATCCAAAGGAGAGAAAGTAAAGGGTGTGTTTAGAGAATGCTGGGGTTTGGTTCAGGTGGAGTGTAGCATGTGAGGGGAAAGTAGTGGGAGGCCAGGCTGAGGAGGAGATTGGGACTGGACTCTAGTCTCCTGGTACCTTTCTCCAGCACCCTGTGCTCTAGTCACCCTCTGGTACCAGTAACCTTTTGGAGAGCACCCTGTATGTGAACTCTGTGTCTTTTGCTGATACTTTTTTCCCATGGTCTGCAGTGCCCTTTCCTGCCTTATTCTTTTATGGCCTTCCCTGGCGCTCCAGTAAGAATTAATTTGCAGCTTCTTTGGTGGTCCCCAAAATGTGGTATATATTTTTACTTCACAATTATTTCATCTTATATAATTAGTAGTTTATATGTTCTCTCTAACTAAAGGTTAACCATCTAGAGGGCCAGATCAGGTCTTATTTATCATTGTATCTATTCTCTCAGTCCTAAGGGCCCAGTTTAATCTTTGCAGATAGTCAATTCTTGGAATATCTGTGGAATTAAATGAGTAATGGTATAGAAAATTGTATTTATTTTCCCTGGCAAATATTAAATTAGTGCCAAAACTACCAAGATTAAACGAATGAAGAGGTTCATTAGACTGCTTTTTTTTTTTTTTTTTGAGGAAGACTAGCCCTGAGCTAACTACTGCCAGTCCTCCTCTTTTTTGCTGAGGAAGCCTGGCCCTGAGCTAACATCGTGCCCATCTTCCTCTCCTTTATCCGTGGGACGCCTACCACAGCATGGTGTGCCAAGCGGTGCCATGTCCGCACCTGGGATCTGAACTGGCAAACCCTGGGCCGCCGAAGCGGGACATGCATACTTAACCGCTGGGCAACTGGGCAGGCTCCCATTAGACTATTCTTTATAGATATATTGTTTATGCATGTAATGACTTGCAAAGAGGAGGATAGAGGTCAAAAATAAATATGTGCTAATCCCACCCTTTTTTGCTCATTTGTTGAATGTTATACTCAGTAGTAATGAAATCATGGGCTCACAATAAGTGTTAATTCATGGTTAAGAATGGAATAACTTATTTTCTTTTTCACTATTTTAAATTGTGGCTATTTTAAAATGACTATAGGGATGTATTTATGTGTATTCTTAGATTTTAAAAAGTTTATCTTATACACTGAGAATGTCCCAATTATTTGTTGTAGATACACATTTCATTGCAGTATAATTGAGTTATTAGAAGCATTCAGATGCTGACTTTGCCACATACTAATTGGATGACTATGGGCAAATTGCTTAAACTCGCTAAATGTCAGTTTCCCTGTTTGTAAAATGAACTGAGAATATCTTGGACTGTGGTTGTGAGAATTCAGTGAAATAATGTAAGTAAAGTATTTATTATTGAACCCGATAAACAATGCTAAATAATTATAACAATTACTTTTATTATTTTATTTACTTAGCATTTAACATGAGCTTGGTAGAGATTATCTTAATTTAGTGGTATGCCCTACGTTGATTATCCTAATCCTGGAATTCTCTTTTCAGTTTTAGTAAAATGAAGGTAATATGTCTAAATATTATTGATTTTATTCTATTAAATATAGGGTTATGGAACTTACGTGACTAGGAATTCTGTCAAGACTATAATAGATAAATAGCTAGTGAATATGAATAGGCTGCTCATAAAATGAAAGTAGAAAATAGTAAACAAAAATGAAAAAATGTTTATATTAATAATTACAAACTAAAAATGTAAATTAAAACAGAAACAAAATACAGTGTTTTATCTGCTGCATTCATTTTTTTAAATAGTCATGTGCCACATAATGACGTTTTGGTCAACGACAGACCGCATATACGACAGTGAGCCCATAAGATTAGTCCTGTGTAGCCTAGACATGTGGTAGGCTATATAACATCTAGGTTGTGTAAGTACACTCTGTGATGTTTGCACAGTCATGAAATCATCTTAACGATGCATTTCTCAGAACATATCCCTGTCATTAAGTAACACATGATCATACAATTATATAGGTCATAGTTACAGGAACCTAAGTATGCTCATGTTACTCTTGGCAATATAAATAGATACAGTCTATTTGGAGGACAATTCGGAAATGCTTAGTAGGAGCCATACTGATATTTATATTGTTTGACGTAGTTCTGCTCCGGAAAATATATCCTAAGAAAAAAATCTATGAGACAAAAAGTATATTTAAAAATGTTTGTAGGGCTGTCCTGGTGGTGTATCGCTGAAGTTCCCCTGCTCCCCTTTGGTGGCCTGGAATTCACAGATTTGGATCCCGGATGTGGACCTATTCATCAAGCCATGCTGTGGCAGCATCCCACATACAAAATAGAAGACGACTGGCACAGATGTTAGCTCAGGGCCAATCTTCCTCACTAAAAAAAAAAAAAAAAAAGTTTGTAGCAATGTTATCTATAACAGTAAAAAACAAACAGAAAGCAGCCTAAAGAATAAGATAAATGATGTATATTAAACTAAGTGTTTGTTACAGCTGTTAAAAATGCATACTGTAGCAATATAGGAGAATGCATATAAAATAATATTGAATAAAAAAACAAAATTGTACATTTATCTTTGCTATATCTATGTGAAAATCTGTGTGAGAAAGTATAATCTTTGCAGGGGAATGTAAATGAATTGCGTTAAGTAAGTTGGGTTACAAGCGATTTTTTTTCCCCCTTTTGAAAATTTGCACATAGTTCTTGAAATATTTGTGGAATTAAATGAATAGAGGTATAGAAATTGCATTTTTTCTCCTTGTTAAATATTTAATTAGTACCAAAAACTAAAAGAATGGATAGGTTAATTTGATTATTCTTTATAGGGATATTCTGTGGTAAAGTTATTTCAGCGTCAACTTTTAAAAGAGTTACACTTATAAGTAGAAGAAAATCTTGAGGATAATGTTCCTATTCCTGACAGTGTAGAACAAAGTATCTGTCATTAAAATCATTATAACATGAAATATTTTTAGTGAAATGTGAGATATACATATGTGTATGTGTGTATGTGTATATATAAATAAAAATATAAAATAAAGGGGACTTTAAAAGAAAGAGAAGCCGAACTTTAAAGGGTAGGACTATTTGTTTTTAATATGACTTCTCTTTATTTTAGAATTGATAGATGTCACATGCACCCTGCTGCTTCTAAACCCAGACTTTACCACTGCATGGAACGTGAGGTACGTCATTCTCATCAGTGATAAAATGAAATTGCCCAAGTTTCTGAAGACATATAAGCCCCATGAGTTTAGTGTTTTGAAAAATGAAAAATAAACCATATATCCATGGCATCTTACACTTATTTCTTCTCCTGATTCTTTATAATATCTCCATTACAATTCTGACATACGTTGTGCCCCTCTTTGCATGTTTGTGTCTGTTCTCTGTAAACTTTTGCCCGAAATACGGATTGTCAAGTTTAATTACAGTGTGCCGTTTGAGACATGCTTTTATTTTCCTTCCTTTCTAGGGGGATGGGGCAGTCAGCATAATTGGTTGGACTGTAGGACGTTAGTATATTTGAGAAGCAGGGCAGCGCAGTGGACAGTGTGGAGGAGGAGGCAAGGCTATGGGTGTTTCGTCTCAGTTTAGTCCCTAACACTGTGACCTCTTGAAGTCTCTGACGCTCATTTTATTGGAGAGGGATTATATTTTATTCATATCTTAAGTTCTTTAATTCTGATTGTTGTAGCTTTCAACACAAAATACTTTATAGAAATATTAAAATTCAGACCAGGTTTATTTTTTCATTGAAGTTCTTTCAGTCAATGTGTATGGTTTTAAAAAATTGGTAGTCCCCTAGATTAACACAAATTCTCTTAGAGGACAGCAGGATACAAATTATGGATAAATAAAAGTGAAGTCTTGTTGAACATTGTGAATGCGTTTTAAGTTTTCCTATGAGAAAGAGCCATAGATTATAGCTCTTTATCTTTAGTGACTTAAACAATACTTTATTTAATTTTCTGTGTATTTCAAGCAAGGCTACATTCTGAGATAGTGTTTTATGATACCTACTGAATTTTCTATTTGTAACTGATTTTTAAAAATTTAGGTAACTCCTATTGTATGTCTTGTTAAAATTGTCTTTTGAATAATTAATGATCAGATATTTAGAGTCCAGGGTAAGAAAAGTATTGAATGATGTATAAGGCTTTAAAAATTTACATAGTTTTAGAATTGTGATTTTCTTTTATGGAAAGCACCACAGTGGTTATGGAATAAACTAATGTTTATGAATGGCTACTATATTCCTGGGACCATACTACAACTTTATATGTTATCTCATTTAATCCACACAGTACTTGACAACATTTGTTCACTCATTCATCAAATGTTTGTTGATTAACTACTATGTACTGGGTTCTAGGCACCAGGAATAGAGCCATAAACAGAACAAACAAAAATCCATGTGCTTATGGAGTTTTCATTCCAGTAGAGGAAGAAAAGCAGTAAGGACATTAATAAGTAAAATAAATAGTAGATCAACTGTTGGTAAATCCTATGGAGCAAAAGTGGGGAAGGCCAGAAAGAGGATGGAAAGAGTGGTACTGCAGTTTAAATAGGGGAACATCTGAGCAAAGACTGGCATGAAGTCGGGGATCAATCTTTGTGGATTCTGGGGTAAAAGTAGCATTAAGTGGAGGGAACAGCAAGTGGAAAAGCCCTCAGTCATGCCTAAAATGTTCCTGGGTGTTCTGGGACAGCAAGGAAGCCAGTGTCACTGGAGTAGCATGAATAAGGGAGACAGTAACAGGAGATGAGGCCAGAGAGTCAATGGGCCACGTCTCATAGGGCTTTCTAGATCTTCGTAAGCTGCTCTGGGAACTTCAGCTTTCATTCTAGGTGAGACAGAGAGTCACTGAGGTTTTCAAGCTGAGGAGGGACAGTGTCTTCCTTAGGTTTTAAAACCCTGGCTCCTGTGTGCAAAGTAGACTGCAGGAGTGCAGGCAGTGGTTAGGGAGGGACTGCAGTAATTCAGGGGAGAGATGGTGGTGACTTGATGTGGAGCTCACCAGTAGGAGTGGTGAGAAGTATTAAGATTCTCACTGTATTTTATAAGCTATACAAGCTTTGACTATATTTAATAAACTGATTTTAAAGACACAGAGGATGAATTGGATATGAGAGAACAGAGAGGGTCCAGGCTGACACCCTCTGAAAGGATGGAGTTAGCATTAACTGAATTGGGGCTGCCTGGAAGAGGAGCAGATGGGAGTGGGGGTCGGGGGCAGTGGGAGGGGTGCAGGCTGGAAGTCACGAATTCAGTTTGGGACATGTTAGGTTTGTATCTAGGTAGTTGTATATGAATCTAAAATTCAGATGAGAGTTGTGGGCCAGGTATAGATTTGGGAATCACTAGAAAATGTATAGTATTTAAAGCCATGAGATTGTTTGAGATACCCAACGGATGGGTATAAATAGGGAAGAGAACCAGTCCAAAGACTGAGCACTGGGACACTACAGGTTTCTAGAGTTGCACAATCCAGTATAGTAGCCACTTGCCACATATGGCTTGAAATGTGACCATTCTCAATTAAGATGTGCTGTAAATGTAAGCTATGCGTCAGATACCAAAGACTACTCAAAAAAAAAAAATCTTAATAATTCTTATATTGATTACATGTTGAAATTATAACATTTTGCATATATTGAGTTAAATCAATGTATTACTTTACACTTGTTTTGAATGTAGCTGTTAGAAAATTTTAAATTACATGTGGCTCCCCTTCGTGACTCACATTGTATTTCCATCGGACAGCACTGCTCTAGAGTTTGCAAGGTGAGGGAGAATCAGCACTGGAGGCTTTAGGACGGCAGCACAGACTTACAGCCGAGAGCTTTCTTAAGGGCAGGGACCACGTGCGGTTTTATTTCCCTTTGTTTCCCTAGCATCTCACACTCTAGTGCCTGGCGCATGATAGATACTCAGTTTGCAGACTGGGCACTGAAAGATTCAGTGAAAAAGAAATGAGGGTAATAATAGAGAAGCGGGAGTACCATTTCTATTCATGTTCTCATATTCCTCATCATTAAAGAAGAGTTGAAAATCCTCCAACAAAAAGAGATTCTCACTAGCATAATGTATATGCATACAGACATATGTATTATTCATTGTATATTCTGTAAGGCAGTTCAGTATAGGAGAAAGAACCTAGTCTTAAAACATATGGATCTTAGTACTGTTATCATCAGTTAGCTAGAAGTTGACTTTGGACAAAACCTTTAACTTCTCAAGAGTTTTAGTATACATATCTGTGCAATAAAAGATTTGAACTAGGTGATATTTTTATGATTCTTCTGAAACTGTTTTTTGATTATGTGTGGTTTGGTCTCATGAAGGGAAATTGCTCCATAAATCTAACTTCAGTGATGTTAATAGCAGTTGATCTTGAAAATTGTTCCAGTAAGATGACTAGTAAAGTTTTGTGCTAGATGAGTAGAAAGGAAATCTTGATTTTTAAAAAATCCATTGTGGGCATGCATTCTAGTAAATTTTAATTTGTGTTAGTAAGATTGACTGACTTTTGAAGATAGAGAATCATGAATATATTTTGACCAAAAAACAGCCAGCTTTGGAAGTAACCCTGTAAGTTCCATTACAAATCAAGTACTTAACTCTTTATGTTTAATTGTTAGTGTATTTCTTCTGCAGTAATTCTGAGAAGCATTGAGTGATTTTTACTGTATTTTATCACCTGCTAAAAGATGGTATAATGCATTGGTAGTTCAATTTATAGGTGTTGCAGGCTTAGGGAAAAAAATAGGGGCAAGAGTAAGTTTTTGAACTGATCTCCTGTGATTACAGTGAGTGATGCATGTAATTTTAAAATCCAGCTGATTATAGAAAAAACGACTGGTACTTCTTTTTTTGTTTTGAATTTGCTTTGAAAATTGGTGAATTACTTGATGAAAGAGGTGGACTTCATAATAATGTCCTATTTTTTCATCAGTCTGTGAACACAGAATAAGCAGAACATCTTTGAGCAATTAGAATAGTTGACACCCAGCCTCAGTGATTCATGTCCTTTACTCATAGCCTGTTGATTTAAATTGGTAACCTTATTTTATGCACATTTATGTTTGGTTCTGAAACTTTGAGCTTGGAGACCTTGAGCAGGTTACTGGATCTCTCCCAACTTCAGTTTTCTCATCTGTAAAATTAAGATAATTTTAGGCAGCACCATATGAAACTTGTTTTTGTAGATCAAAAATGATTAAATGCAACCATGTAAGATCTAGTTTCTGTCACCATTCTCTAATAAAAGGAACTGGGCTTCTTGGAGAAATGGCTGATTCTAGGACCAGGGCAGGAAATATACAGGATGAGCCTAGAGCATCACATAGAGCCAAAAAGTAAGGAAGTGCTCAAAAACAATATGATGGGGCTGTGTCAAAGGGCTTCTGGTAGCCAAAGCTGGAACCATTTGAGCAAGAAATTAATGTAGTACTGTATTATACCCCAGAGTATAAAATGAATATCCGTAAGTCCATACTGACATAAATAAATGATTGATAAACAAACAAATAAATAGGAGACAATAGATAAATCTCCCATATAGAAGAATTCCAAATAATTTATCTAGATAACCTCCCTCAGGGAGATGGAGCATAACTCCCTACTCAAGTGTGACTTCCTTCCAAAAAGTACAGTGGAGAAACCTGGCATACACTGCCTCATCCAGGTAATCAAGGTCAACATCAGCAGTGACAAATTGTGCTGATACTATGTGCTCCTGATATGATGTGATGAAAATGGCATTTTACCTCTGTGGTCTCTTCATCCTCAAAACCCATAACTCTTGTCTAACCATGAGAAAAACATCATATAGAATACCTAATCAGTACTCCTCAAAACTGTCAAGGCCATCGAAAACAAGGTATCCCTGAGGGGCCGAGAGGAGCCTAAGGAGGCATAACAACCAAATGTAATATGCTACCCTGGGGCAAGACCCTGGAATAGAAAAAGGACATTTGGTAAAAACTAAGGAATTCTGAATAAAGCATGACTTCCAGTAGTAACCTGTCAATATTGGTTCACCATTTGTGACAATTGCACATAATGGCATAAGATGTTAATCGTAAAGAAAACTGGGTACAGGGCATCCAGGAATTCTCTATACTATCCTTACAACTTTTCTATAAATTAGAAACAGTTCTAAAATAAAGTTTATTTTAAAAAACAGTTAACAATTGAATATTGGCAGTTCCATATGGTTCAATATAATACTTACAGGATTGTAGAATTAAGTTAGATAATGTATGTAAATCACTTAATGCAGTACCTGGCTCAGGAGAAGTGTTCAATAAATGGTAGTTTTTATGAGGATGACTTTTATTATTATCATTGTTATTTCAGGCAGAATAACTAAAGATTGAGAAAGAAAAAAAAAGGTGGCATTTCTTCTTCTTTTTTTTTTTTTTGAGGGAGATTAGCCCCTGAGCTAACATCTGCTGCCAATCCTCCTCATTTTGCTGAGGAAGACTGGCCCTGAGCTAACATATGTGCCCATCTTCCTCCATTTTACATGTAGGACACCTGCCACAGCATGGCTTGCTAAACGGTGTATAGATTCACACCCAGGATCCAAAAAAGTGAACCCCGGGCCGCTGAAGCAGAACGTGCGAATTTAACCGCTGCGCCACCAGGCTGGCCCCAAGTGGCATTTCTTTATTCATTATTTACAGTGTGCCAAGTACGGAGCTAACCAGTGGAGATTTACCCACAGCCAGATACACATGGCCTCTGAGCTCCTACACATCTTGGATAGAGCGACAGCAGAGAGAAGCCATAACTAATAGTTTAAGATGGAGAGAAGACAGAAAACTTAAAAATATAAAATAGACTTTGCAGAAACATAAAAGCACAATACCTCCTATAGAGAAAACACGCCCCTCATATTAGTGACCCCTGGAACTTCCCATGGGTGTTTTTTAGCTCCAGCACAAAAGCTGATTTTCCTGACAATGAACCGTAGTCTTCAAGGGAAAGTGATGAGATTTTTCATATACTGTTTAATTGGTAAGTGAAATATGTAGCAAAAATTTTAAAGGAGTAACTTTTATTGTTTGAACAATCTGCTAATATGGAAAACCTCATTGGTCTTATAATTCTACTTTTTGTTGTTTCTTAAAACTTCGTTAGTCTGCTCCCTTCTCCCACCTTTTAAACAAGTCAGCCCTCACATGATTTCATCCTAGACCAGGTTGCACAGGCCACATGGCACTGTTCCTTCCACCCTGCTCACTCTGCCCCAAACAACACGGTGCCTTCTCCTTTCCTAGTCAGTTTTCCCCACATTTATTTGATGACGGTCGCTTCATTCCTTCTCCCTGTTAGCAACGTACCACCTGAGGCTTGTAGGATGAAGATTGAAGCCTGCTAGTTCAAAATGCCTGAAAATAAAGCCACATCAAATTTAAGGCAGTACTCCATTTCCTCAAAAAGTCCAAAAGTATGTTTTTAGGCTGTTATCAGTATGTAAACTTTAAGGTATGTGCATGAAATAAGCAAATATCTTCTTATGATATTTAATTTTTCGATTTAGTTACACACCTTCAAAATAACGTTATGTGAAATACTTTATAAATTCTTCAGCTCCATACTCAGATTTCATTAAGCACTTTAATTCAAATTCCTCACCTGGCTTATCACCGTCGGTGACTTTTTTAAGTCATCTAGCATGGTTTTCCAGAACACATCACGTTTACTTACATCTGAGTGAGATGCAGAGCTTTTTGAATCCATGTGTGACTGGAACTTTTATCTCAAGCCAGATTCCTTCTTAAATACTTTAGAGCAGTTGATTTTCTTATTGTATCTCTAGTTATGTGATAGCCATAACTTAACCACTTAGCGTACTTCTTTTTCAAGGGATCTTTAAAAATCTTGTTCATGACTATAACGAACACCTACAATGTTCAGTCCTGCCCCCAGGAATGTTCATTAAATTGATATTAAAATTTTGCTTCATTTTTTTTGATTCTATCAGGTGATCTTTTCTAAGCATCCATTAGTACTGTTGATTTGAGGTTTTTTCGGGCTAGATGTCTTCCCAAATACTTCTTTGTTGTTCAAAATGAAGAAATTGAGAACACCCCTAATTTAAGAAACTTTGTAAACATTCACTTATAAGGTGACTTCCTCTTTTCTGAAGAAAATTTTGATTATTTCCACTTACATTGAGACGTATGTGGGAATATAGGTGGGCAGTTGTAAAGAGGGAGAGCCTTTGGGTTTAGTAAGTGGAAATTAGGCCTAATCCAGTCAGCTCTCTACAGTGGTGCTGTTTCAGCGTTGGTGTGCTTCCCCTGGAGGGCTTGATAAACACGCTGCTTTGTCCCACTGCAGTTTCTGCTTCAGTGGATCTGGGCTGAGGCCTCAGGATCTGCATTTCTCACAAGTTCCAGATGATGCTGATGTTGCAGTTAAGGAACCTAATTTGAGAAATACTGCTCTACAAAGCTGTTAAAATTACATAGAGTAATATTTTGCCTCCTTTTACTTTATAGGTGTCCTGACTTATTGTATGAACAAAACGTTACTGATTTCAGAAGAAAAAGGATCTAGGACTGCAAAAACAGTTGGCTGTTACATTAAATATTCTTTTAATGATGGATAGATTTTCTGTTTATTGAAAGGAAAATAGTCAATAAATCCATTTGTTAAAGCAGCCATAACCTTCTCAGTATCACTTCAAATTATTTTATAGTGAAGTTACGTAAAAATGATTGTAAAAGACAAGTATTTATTATCACTATTTAGTATTTTCATTAAAAAGGAAGTTATTTTCCTTATCAAATAAAAATTTAGAAATAGTGCATTGCTGTTGGGAAGAAAATGTATTGTGTTATTAGGAAATAAATCCATCTAAATAGGTGAGATATAAGAGCTGGGCTCTGGTATTGTGGGGATTAAACTTCTCTAAAATAAATGAATTATCAGCCCGACCACAGGAAGAACATTTTAAGATTAAAAAATACTAGCAAGTGTGGGCCAGCCCCGGTGGCCCAGTGGTTAAGTTTGGTGCACTCCACTTTGGCAGCCCAGGTTTGGTTCCCAGGTGCCAACTTGCACCACTGGTCGCTGGCCACACTGTGGCCCACATACGAAATGGAGGAAGATTTGCCACAGATGTTAGTTTAGGGCAAATCTTCCTAAAGCAAAAAAAAAAAAAAAAATTACTAGCAAATGACCTAATTTTATTATAAAATAACAGGTACATTGCAAATTAATTGGGAATGTAATCAGTAATATCAGAGCTTATTATCAAAACTTATCTGAGAAATTAAATCTAAACCTAAATTATATTTACCTGAGAAATAGATGGAGGGCTCTTGTGTGGCATTCTTTATACAGTCATACACCACATAACCACGTTTCAATCAACAATGGACCACATATATGATGGTGGTCCCATAAGATCAGTACCATGTAGCCTATGCTGTGTAGTAGGCTGTACCATCTAGGTTTGTGTAAGTACACTGTATGATCGCACAACGACGAAATTGCCTAATGATGCATTTCTCAGAATGTATCCCCATCGTTAAGTGATGCACAAATGTAATTGCATTGAAGCTTTGAACAGTTTTAAAACAACAGAAACCTTACATGGGTAGTCTGTTTATATTTCAAAAAGGAATGACCTAGAGAATTAAAGGGCCATAAGGGTGTTTCACCAGGTAGCATATCTTTAGGAAACTTATCCTAAGTAATAGTACAGATGAAAAAAGTCATAAGCACAAAGCTCTTTCAGAATTCTATTCGAATAGCAACTTGGAAGCAATCTAGATGTCTAACAATAGGGAGAAAGGTCATTAAATGAGAGCATAGCCACTGAATGAAAACTATTCAGCCATTTAAAATGTTCATTATAGGGCCGGCCCCATGGCCGAGTAGTTAAGTTCACATGCTCTGCTTCAGCGGCCCAGGGTTTTGCTGGTTCGGATCCTGGGCACAGACATGACACTGCTCATCAAGCCATGCTGTGGCAGCATCCCACATAGCACAACCAGAAGGACATGCAACTAGGATATACAACTACGCATTGGGGGGCTTTGGAGAGAAGAAGAAGAAGAAAAACTGAAAAATAAAATGTTCATTATAAAGATTATGTAGAACCATGGGGCAATTCTTAAGATAAAACGAGCAGATATGAAATTATATGTTAAAATATATATGCATATGAGGGAAGGTAGAAGGGAAAATTCAAAAATAAAAATAGTAATTTTTGTTAGGGTCATAATTGAGTGAATGATTTTTTCCTTACATCTCAGTTCTGCTGTGTTTGTTGTATGTCTGTTTTCTGGTAATGAACTAGACTATATCAAGTCCTACTTAGAAGCTAGAGCGATTCTTGACTGGTGTTGGATCGGCCCTACAGATAGTAATGTTAGGCCTTGTAAGTTTCGGAAATGCAACAGGCCTGAAAATCCCTTGGCCCGCTCTCAAATAGGTAACTGAAGTTCCACTGTGGATTTAAGAGCTTCTGTTTCTGCTTATTAATTTATTATTTCAAGATTATGAAAATACATTCTTGATTACTGTGTTACATTTATGAGAGTTTTATATTTTCTTTTTTCTCTTTTTTTTTTTTACTTCTTGGAAATTCACTTCACAATGAGGTTATATTAATAGCTATGCAGTATTTTTGGATAGAAAGATAAACTAATAGTTCTTTTTATTTTTCTTTTACAGAAAGGAGCTGATCCTCTCTGGCACTTTAAATCCGATTAAGGACTTACATCTGGGAAAACTGGCCTTAACTAAGTTTCCAAAGAGTCCAGAAACATGGATTCATAGGTGTGCTTAATCTACGCCATATGATTCTTATTTAGGGTTCAGAATGGCTGGAGGAAGAAAGACACAGTGTGAAGCAAGGTCACATATTTGTTCAGAGTATGAATTCTGAAGTCAAGCTACCTGTGTTTAAATCTAGATGCAACTTGTGTAACCCTCGGAAGTTATTTAACCTCAGTTTTTTATTTGTAAAATGGGAATAATAATTAGACCCAGCTCAGAGTTAATGGTTGAGTTTACATGAGATAATGCATATAAACACTACCACAGTGCCTGGCATGTATTAAATACTCAATAAATTTTGGCCATTGTTATCCATCTGAGCAAGTGGAGATTGCATTTAGATATTCAACTATAATGAGCAACTTGGGATTTAAAATGCATTCAAGCGTGCTCCTGGTTAAGATGGTGGTGGTGATGGTTGTGGTTATAAAAATTAATCAAATAAGGAAAATAAGGGTAACTGAGGTGAGTGGTGTGTAGGCGGAGCTAAAGGTTGCTAAGACCATAAATGCAAAGAATATTTTTAGGTTAAGGGCCTGAGGCAGATAGCCAGAATGCACAGAAGGACTCTTCAAAACCTTGGTTCTCCAGAAGCATCTTTCTTTTGGACTCCATGTAACTACTCTGTTTTGACTAAAATGAGATGGTGTGGGCTTGCTGGTCGGCGTCAGTGGGAAAATTCTCTGAAGAAGTCTGTTTTCAGTTTATTAAGCCACTTATAACTTTTCTTAAATCCTGAGCACTTTTAGGATCTTAATGTCAGTTCAAGGTATCTTAGCTGTAATCTTGCCTTTGGCTAGCATTGCAAATCAACTACTTCCAAACCACATAGTTATATTTTCTTCTGTAGTAGAAATTGAGATAGCGTACTTCAGGTATATGACTGTGTGTATAGAGGTTTAGAAAGTGTTGGTGACAAGGAAAGGAGGTGATTAAATTTGTATCCAATAATTTATTGGCTTGTCTAAGATTTGATAAAGCAAGGTTTTGTTTAGTAAAACACTTCTTTTATTTGAAAATGGCAAAATGAGTTTTCTTACTCAGTTTCCTATACCTTTGGGTTGGAAATTATTTGTCTAAAAGAATGCTTTCTTATGAGAAAATATTTGTGAAAATTACAGACATTAAGTGGTTAGAGACACCTTCTTTAGTGCTTTTCATTTAAATGTATGCTAATGAAAATCTTAAATAGGGGAAAATCTGAATAAAGACATTTTGAAACCTTGATGGTTTAACTAATTATATTTGTTTCATTCCAGATTCTATGCTATAATTTAGAAATTTTGCTAATGAAAGTTGTCATAATGCATCTTGTTTGCAACCAAATACACACAGGGTGAGGCATGCCATGTAATAAAAGATGTGGCCTAGGACTCCTCTGCTAGTATGTACCAGCCGTTGATTAATATCTGCTCCTCACCACCGCTACCTCTCCCACCACGCGTGCGCGCGCGCGCACATACACACACGCACACACACACACCCACACACACCCACCCACCCTCCCCCCCCCCCCCAACTGCCTTTGCATTTCCTGGCCAAATGGAGTTTCGGAGTTGTCATTTTGGAAGTGATGGCATTCTCTTTGGGGCAAATTTTTAACATTTTAGAAAAGTTCTTCTTTTCTGTTTGTTCTCCCCCACAATCCATACTGCTAAAGTTATTTATGTCTTTAAAAACAAAAACAACAAAACAACAACCCCCCCCCCAAAAAAAAACCCTGGGCTTATAGACAGGTAATATTTTGCGTTGTCTCTGAATGGAAATTAAATTAAGAACAAAGCTCCAGTTGTTTTCCTCTCTGGTTTATGTTCTCTCCTATTCTCTTTCCCATGTGCTACCTTAACAGGCGATGGGTGCTACAGCAGTTAATTCAGGAAACCTCCCTGCCTTCCTTTGTCAACAAAGGAAACTTGGGAACAATTCCTGCAGAAAGGACACAGCGACTAATACGAGAAGAGATGGAGGTCTGTGGTGAAGCGGCGGGGAGATACCCAAGCAACTATAATGCCTGGTCCCATCGCATCTGGGTTTTACAACACCTGGCCAAGCTAGACGTCAAGGTAGGGCTGTTACTCCGTCTCCCTAGGCAGACTCCGTGACTGCTCTTTAAATCTTCTGATAGCACTTCCTCCTCAGAGGAGCCTTAAAGGAGGAAGAAAGTAGAGGAATGAGTGGCCCAGCAGCCTGGAGAGGATCCCGACAGCTGATGCCTCTAGGGAAACCCTGGCAATTAAGAAACAAGTTTGCACTCCTTACCAGCACAGTTTTTGGCCCTCCTCAGCCTAGTGCATTGGTAGAACAAAGGCAGGTTTAAGCAATAAGGAGGACTGAGCATAACTCATTTTGCCCTGAAGAAGGAAAGGATAATTAAACCTTAGAGAGTTGAAATTGTTCTTTCTTGGTAGGCTTTGATTATGTGACTTAATGTGCTGAATCAGCTGGTGCCTTTTCACACACTCCTCTCCTGGGGAGTGATCAGAAGACCTCCCCCAGCTGTTCCCAAACTTAGCCGAGTCTATAAATTACCTGAGGACTCCTAAGTCCCAGCCCAAACCTACTAAGTCAGAGTGAGGGTAGGCTTTAGAGAGCAGTATTTGTCATAGGCTCAGGGGGTTATTTGCATGCAGAGCCAGGACGGAAACTGTCACAGCCTAATCCTTTCAGTTTAGGAATGAGGAGATGGGAGTTTCCAGAGAATTTCAATGACTCAGACTTAGCCACAGTTGCACTACTTATCATTCATCAGAACGAGAGCCCCAGGTATGCTTGTGCTCCTCCTTACTTACTCTATTTTTTTCTTCACTTCTTTTGGTATTGCAGTGCCTTAAGAATCTAGGGTTTTCTTTTAAAAAGCCTCCTAGGTTTAAGACAATTTAAAGGGTCAGAATGCCTCAGGTGGTGCTTTCAAATTAATGGAAAACATTCTCTGATACTTGCTCAATACCTCCTTCTTCCTACATCTCCCTTCCCAGATTCTCGCTCCCTCTCTGTTTCCTAGCTGCAGATTCCTGTAGGGTAAATAGGAGGGTTTTCACTTCTGGAGGACTTTAAGCCAACAGTTCTAGAAGAGTAGCCCTTCCCCTCCAGTTTATATGGCTTTGTGTTTCAAGAGGGGAGGCCGCCTAATGGCATGGAAAGAGCAAAGACAGAATCAGATTGACCTGGGTTCAGATTCTGGCCCTGCTCGCTATGTGTGGAGTGTAATGTTTTCATCTATAAATAGGGCCTCTACTGCCTGCCTCAGTGGATTATTGTGAGAATTACTTGAGTTAAAGTATGTAAAGTACGGGCACCTCATAGAGGCTCACTAAATTTTAGTTCCTTTCTCTGCTCCCCATAGATAAAAAGTTTAGGTGAAACCGTCTACCGGTTTGCTTGGTCAGCTCAGTGCAATTTATTCATGAAAAAGTACTGAAACCCTATCATTCCCAGCCACTGTCCTGTACACTGGGTGTGGCATAAAGACAAAGAGCTTGCACTCAACAAATTGAAAATCTAGTTGAGGAAATGGACACCAACAATTACAAAGCAGTGTGACACTTACCGGAACCAAGGGACACTCGGTACAGTGGGAGCACAGAGAAGTGGCTCCTCATCCAGGCTGGGCTCACTGGGAACAGCACCAGAAGCTGGGAGGGATGCTACATTGCCTGGAGTCTGGAGGAATGAGTACAAGTTGTCTCGTGGGTTGTGGGGGATATGGAGTGATTAAGAGCCGGTTACCTCAGCTCCACAACTTGGTCGTGTGTGGGGGTGGGGAGAGGTGTGGGGAGGGTTGAGGATAAAGAGGAAGACAGGGTCCAGGTGAGCTGAGAGGTCTTCGGAAACCCTCCTGCCTTGACGTGGACCTTTTAAAGTGGCCCCGTAAATCAGGAACAAGGGACCAAGGTGAAATTTTTGGTTACTTGACACCATCTGATGTTAAAGGTGTGTTGGCTCAGCTGCCTAGGTCCACTCTTGGGGTCACATTCCCTCGGCTGCCCTTGCAGGGTAATTGGCGTTCCTCTGTCACCATCGTCACTGCAGCGTCTCTCACTTTCAGTGAAGGGTGCTGAATCTGCAAAACCCCCTTTCTGTTCTCATAAGCCCCGGGCCCAGCTGGATCATGTCCTAGTATGCTCTGTCTGTTAGAGGAAGTAATCACAAAAGTACCAATGAGTCTAGGACAGCTTAAAAATACATATAAAACAAGCTGGCATTTTTTTACGTGGAAAATGGAAAATGATTTTTTAAAGTGCTGGTATCGAACATTGGTAAGGGTATGAAAACAAGCATCGTAGAACAGGGGTAATCTTACTGAAGGGCAACATGGTGGCATTTATCAGACCTTACCAAAAAAAATGTGTATTAACTTTAATATAGCAGTTCTGCTTCTACGAATTCATCCTAAAGAAATGATGGGAGATGCAGTGTGGTGTAGTAATTAAAGGCTCCACTCACTGGTCATACGGACCTAATCTGAATCCTGACTCTACCACCAATTCGCTGTGTGGCCTTGAGCAAGTTACTTAGCCTCTCTTACCTTGAGTTTCTTCATCTGTAAAATGGAGATAACAATCATTCCTGCCTCATTGAGTGATGAAATGGGAGAAGCCACATAAAGTGGCTAAGTGCTCATACTAAGTGCTCAGTAAACACTGGCTGTTAAATATGGAAGTTTGATATACAAAAATATTATTTATAATAGTGAAAAACTACAGTCTAACCCTCTAGTAACGAGGGATTAGATTATAGTCCATCACAAATTGGAATATTTTGTTGCTACTAAAAATTGTATTTTGGAAGATTATTTAAAGAAAAACATTCAACATGGGTTAAGGATATAAAACTAAATATGGGATGGGCCTGATGTAATGTTATATATATTATTAGCATTGAGTGAGATTTTAAAGTGTTTGGAACAATGCCTCACGTATTGTAAGTTCTCAGCAGATATTTCTACACACACAGATACAGTGCTGTTATGGATATATTTTCTTGTATTTTCTCTAATAAGCATGTGTTAATTTTCTACTCAGAAAAAAAGTTAAAGAATAAAGAATGTTTGACAGTGCTGTGGGGTAGAAATTATAAGAGATTTTAATTTTTTTATTTTATGTCCCTATGCTGTTTGTGTGTTTAAGTGAACATTTATTTAAGTAAATTTTAAAATAGTTTTATTTTTGAGGGTGGGTGGGAGGAAAGACAGTTGAGCAGAATTTATTACTACTAGCAAATTAAAAATTGATATAGTCTGTCACCTGAGAAATCACCTACGGTCATTTCTCCAAAAAAGATATACAAATGGCCAATAAAGACGTGAAAAAATATTCAACATCATCAGCTATGAGTGAAATGCGAATCAAAACCACAGTGACATACTATTTCACACCAACTAGGATGGCTAAAATAAAAAAGACATTAACAAGTGTTGACAAGGATGTGGAAAAATTGGAACCCTCATACATTGCTGGTAGGAATGAAAATGGTGGAGCTATTGTTGAAAACAGTTTGGCATTTCCTCAAAAAATTAAACATAGAATTACCATATATGACCCTGCAGTTCCACTCCTAGGTATATACCCAAAAGAATTGAAAATATTTGTTCATAACAAAACTTGTATGAGTGTGTTCATAGCAGCATTATTCATAAAAGCCAAAAAAAAGTAACAACCCAAATGTCCAGTATCTGAGGAATGGATAAACAAAATGTGGTCAATCCATACAGTGGAATATTATTTGGTCATAAATAAGGAATGAAGTTCTGATACAGTCCTTGAAAACATTGTGCTGATTGAAAGTAGCCAGATGCAAAAGGCCACATATCTTATGATTCTGTTTATATGATCTATTCAGAATAGGCAAAGCAGATTAGTGGGTGCCAAAGGCTGGGGGAATGGAGAGTTAGGGGACTCCTAATAGGAATAGGGATTGTTTTGGAGGTGGTGAAAATGTTCTGAAATTAGCAGTGATGGCATGTGCAACTCTGTGAATATACTAGAACCCACCAATTTATTTTTCAGCTTCAAAAATTGGTTCTAGGGGCCAGCCCAGTGGCATAGTGGTTAAGTTCATGGGCTCTGCTTCAGCAGCCATGGTTTTGGGTCCTGGGCATGGACCCAGCACCACTCATCAAGCCACACTGTGGCAGCATCCCACATAAAGTAGAGGAAGATTGGCACAGATATTAGCTGAGGGTGAATCTTCCTCACCAAAACAAAACAAAACAAAAATTCTTAAGTTCATGAGAAAGAATAAAACTTCAAGAATAGCTAAGAAATTGTTGAAAAATAAACAAGGAACACTATATACCACTGCATATTTAAATGTTTACAGAGTAATTAAAACTGTTGTACGGCCTCAAAAATAGACAGTAATGGAAAAGAATATAAAGCCCTGAAACAAATCCCAGTACACAATATGTACAGATTTCATTGATGATAAATATGGCATTTCACGTAATTGGAGAAAGGATTCTTTGTTCAAATTGTGATGCTGATAAGATTGACTTTTTAGAAAATATTTTTAGGTTTTAATCTCATATACCAAACTGAACTCTAAATGGAATAAAAAACATATCTGAAGAAAAAAAGGAATTTAAAAAATCAGCTGCAGCAATATATTAAGAAAAATATTTGCAACACAAAGACTATCTTTCATATATAAAGATCTCTTATAAACCTGTAACAAAAAGAATGACTATCACAGATAATTAGGCAATTCATAAAAAAGAAAATTAGGCAAAACAAGCAGTTTTTAAAAGAAGAAACAAAGGAAAAATAAGTGAATAAGAAAGACTACTTAACCTTAATGATAATTAAGGAAACGCAAATTAAAATGAAACATAATTCTCCACTTATTAGTGAAGATTAAAGTACAGGTAAGGAAGTTAGAAAGCAGACATTAACATTTCCAACAGTAATATAAATTGTACAGCCTTTCTGGAGGGCACTTTGACAGTATATATCAAGGACTTTACAAAATTTTTCTCACTGTTACAGTAAGTATACTTCTAGAAATTTCTCCTAAATAAATAATAAGATATACGCATAGATTTATACATGTGTGTTCATAAGACTGTTACTTATACAAGAGTAGAAACAAAATGAGAGAATGGTAAATTGTGATCATCTTTAGGATGAAACAGTATGCAAAAGTTAAGAATTAGGTTATACAATGGTATTTAATGACATGGGAATGTATTTATAATTTAAGTGGAATAAAATGAGTATAAAAGTGTATCCGAAGTTTGTGTTAAAAATAAAATGTACACATACATGCATAGAAAGAAATCTGAAAGGTTGGTTATATGCGAGAATGTTAAGAGGAGTTATCTCTAGCCAATAGGATAATGGGTTTTTTTTGCTGCTTTATATTCTGTATTTTTAAAACCTTCTGTGATAATCATTTTGTATCACTTTTATAATCAGAGGAAAAACCAAATGTTATTTAAAAAATTTTAAGACTGATGGCGTATGTATATTAGAAGAGCATTTTCAGTCGTCTTTCATTTTAAACGTTGTCTTTCTGGGTCATAGCCCGGCTTCTATAATTTTGTTGTAGTTTATTTATTCACGTACTCATTTTTTATATGGAATGTTGGAAAAGAATAATGACGTTTAAGGAATATCATATAAAGGTTATTCATTCTGTCAGTACCTTACCTTTAAGCCATATCTTTATGTAGTGTCTTTAAGAGCACTTAAGAGTAATTGCTGTCTTTTTTAAAAAAATCATTTCCTGTATCTATATACCTATTTATTCTAGTAAGAAATGCCCTGAAATTCCTGTTAAAGTTTCTTCTCTAGTTCAGTATGCATCTTATATCTTAGAGAAAAGAGTATAGTGGGTTTTTCTCTTTAAAAGTTTGAGAAAATTTTTTAGAGGAATTAAATTGATTTTGTTGTAAACCTTTCATGTATGTGCTATATTTTGCCTCAAAATTACAATGAATTCCAATTTTTATATGTAGAAATATGCAGCAAGAAATAATCTAAAGGTTTTTTCTGTTATATAAATTCCTTTTGAACAAGTTTTGTACACTTTTCAATCCATATTAAGAAGCCCGTACCAAAATTAAAAAGCTGCTATGTTGTAGTGTCCTGCAGGTTAATTTTTTTAAACTGTAATCTTAAGATTAGTCGGGGTTTTTTTTCCAGGTAGAAGTTTATCTGGTACTGTGTTGCTCACCTTTTTAATCAAATAAACAGTCTTGTTTTACATTTCTCAGAGACTAACCTCTGGGATAAATTTGTGTGGCTGTGAATAAACTCGTTAGAATTTAAAGGAGACTTTTCAAACATTTCACTGATAGAACTCGACCATCCTAGCTTATTCCTCTGTGCTAGTCACATCATTCATCAAATTGTTCATTCATTCATAAAATACTTATATGTGTACTCTGATGCCAGTGGGTATAGGGTGATGGAAACATTAATTAGGAAGGAATAATATCCTACAGAACTCGTAGAGTTTAGTGGGGGTGAAAAGATGCACAGAAAATTCTGTAATGGTGGAACACACACGAACCGTGGAGGTTCAGAAGAGGGAAAGATTTCTTCTAAGGAAGAAAAGGGACTGGAGAGGGGGTCTTGGTACGGGAGAAGGCATTTGCCTGGGACCCTTGAAAATCAGGTAAAGGAGCCTTTTGGCATTGTGCTGTCTGTGTTGTTCACTGTTGCCGAGTATGTGTCTTTTTTCTGTAGCTGGTCTGATGGAATGTGGTAGCCCTCCATATACTTTTCACTGATCAAAACCCATTTACATTTGCTACCCGTCCAGGATACTACCAAATAATTGTATTTTTCCATAAATACTGCTTTCATTTGAAAAAATTCCATTTTAAATTCTTTAGTTTGCGGGATTGATAATACAGGTTTAAACAATTCACTGCTGAATTTTATCTCATCTACTTAAAAAAACATTTATCATTGATGTTAAGTGAGTTTGAGACAAGTAGTGAAAGTCACGAGCTCTTGAAAATTCCTGTTTTCATGCATCCTGTTTTTGTACTGAGGCCTTTGAATGAAGTAGTGAACAAAACAGACAGTCTTTGCCCTCATGGCACCTATAGTGAAGAACAAATAATTACATGGAGTCTTTTGTTTAACGAATAATAAGTTAGATATAGTGCAGATTCATTAAATGTAAAAGAAAGTTTACTTCAAAGTAACCTCTCAATTTATGTTTTCCCTTCGACATCAGCATTACTTGTAAATGAACTCCCTAATGTTCATCATTATTTTAGAATTTGGCTTTTCTCTGTGCCAATTAGAATGTGACCAATCAAGGTCCAAGGAAAGAAAGACAAATATGTCCTTAACTTCTGTGGTAAAAAAAAAAAATAAAAAAAAACTTTATAAGGAAATGGAAAAGCTGGCATTTACTGAGCTTCCACTAAGTGACAGCACCATGTTGCACATTGTATGAAAGATATTGGTGGGAAGGGTGTTGTCAAAAAAACAAGGAATGAATCAAAGAGAAATATCAAAGGCCTTAATGGAGAAAGAAAAACCTTTGGCAACTCCTCTTCTCACTTCTCTTTTTCCTTCCTGCAAGATCCTTCTTGATGAACTATCTTCTACTAAACACTGGGCGTCCATGCATGTTTCAGACCACAGTGGCTTTCACTACCGCCAGTTTTTGTTAAAGTCTTTGATTAGCCAAACTGTGATAGATGGTTCTGTATTGGAGCAAAACCCTTTGCGAAGTGAACCAGCCTCAGTTCTTCCAAAAGATGAGGAAGCAGCAGCCTCAACAGAGGAACCAAGGATAAATCTTCCCCATCTTCTAGAAGAAGAAGTTGAATTCAGCACTGATCTTATTGATACCTACCCGGGACATGAAACCCTTTGGTGTCATAGGTAAGACAAGGGAAAATCTATTTCCTGCATGAAACTGTGTGTGTCCCTATGAGAGCTCAGAAGGTCTTACATCTGACTCCCGCCTGCCTGGGTAAATACAGTAATCTAATTGTGGAGCTTTCCCTGAGTAATTCAGAGGAGTTTCTGTTACCATATCTTCCTCATCAATATGAGATTCCTCGTGCAGATCTTTGCTTATGGCTTAGGATGGTAGTATTCAACCTTGACTGTGCAACAGAACAATCTGTGTTACTTCTAAACTAAAAATATAAGTTTCTGGACTCCCTCCTTGGAGACCCTGATATTTAGCATATCTGGGATGGAGCCCTACCTTCTGTTTTTTTAAAAACCAAAGAAAAAGCCCTAACAGGTAAATTTGATGCACAATCAGTGTTGAGACTCTTGATTAGATGCTGAGAATAGTGAAACTTTATGGTTTTTTCAAACATGATGGTCTGCAACTTAACTTACCTTAAGTAATCTCTTGATACTTTTGGTTTTTTTAAAATAAAGTGTACTTTGGGAGCAGAGCAGGATTATTAGGGAAGGAGTGAAAGAGGGTTTAGCAATCTCATAACTTGAGTTCTGAGTACATTTGACAGTAAAGTAACTTTCATGTTGGAATGAAGTCCAGGTATGGAACCCTTTGATTGGTTTATTTTGGATCATCTTCTGGTTGAAGGCATCTCCATATTTATAAATACAGATTCTACTTCAGGCCATAGGATTCTCTTTATAGACAAAAGACTTGCCTTTGCTAAGCAGAAGATAGGCTTTTTAAATATTTGTATATTTTTAAAGCTATTGAGATTTGCCCCCTTTCTCTAGTCTAGTCTTTCTTCTAGGGTTTTTGAAGAGATCTGTTTCCATGCTAAATATATTTAGAAGATAGAACACAATTTCCTTTTTTTTTTTGAGGAAGACTGGCCCTGAGCTAACATCCATGCCCATCTTCCTCTACTTTATATGTGGGACGCCTACCACAGCATGGCTTTTTGCCAAGCGGTGCCATGTCCGCACCCAGCATCCGAACTGGTGAAGCCCGGGCCGCCAAAGCGGAACGTTCGCACTTAACCACTGCACCACCAGGCCAGCCCCACAATCTCCCTTCTTTGGCAGCTTCATAAATATAGAATTTTCTTTTTCTCTTAAAAATTAGACATACTTTTCCACAGTTTCAAGAGAGAAGATAGATCTTAACTTGCATGTTGGTTTGGTGTTACATTTTTGTTGCTAATTTATATTTAGGCGTATTAATAGCAAGGCTCAGAGAATTTAAAGTTATAGTGTGTGTTTGAGAGAGAACTAGATTAACAGAGCAGAAACTTTCTTTGTTCATATAAAGTTTAATTGGAGTTTGGGGTGGGGATTGGGGAAAAGACGCAGTTGGGATTACCTATATATTATACAGGACAGTTTTCTACTACTGATGCATTGCCCTTAAGAGCTTATTTTTTAAGTTTTACCCTCTAAAATGGGTACACTATATGTTCCTTGGCTACTCTGGAATATGCTGGGAAAATGGATAAAATTGTCTTTTAAGGGCTTAGAGTTGCTAAGATGAATGATGAAATATAGCAAATAGAACCTATGTAGTTTACTTTATTGTGTACAGTACATGTGCACCCTAATGCGTCAAAATTTAGGGAGATTAGGCATATGGGATCTTCATTTTAGCAAATAGCTCCAGATGATTCTAAGGGCAGGAGAACAGCTCTCCTTAGAGGAAGAACAAGAAGTGTGTGTTTTAAGATGCTTTGCCCAGAGCCCAGCACGTCCCTACTGCCTGTGGATGTTTAATGAGACTGCAGTGATGGATTTAGGGGAAAGTTCAGTTGGTTTCTAGATAACAAGACCAACTGCAGCAGATCTGTTCTTATTAAGGAAAGTGTTGGATAGAGGCCAACGGACTAAGCCTCTAGAGGAGCTGTTTAATCCCCTTGTTCCTGAATCACTTGTCTTTAGGATATCAAAGAGGGTAATTTTTGGTTTTGTTTTGTATTTTAATTTGTAGCAGAGATTGAGGTAAGAGCTATTTCCATTTTGTGTTATAGTTACAAACAGTAACAACTCCAAGTGACTGCCATTATTTCAGTCAGTGCTGTTGAAAAACCTTTGGCGTAGTATTGTTTCTCACAGATTAGTAAACTGGGCTCGTAAGGCTTTGTGCAGATACCCAGAGACTTCATCATAACTGTCTTCCACCTTTGCCCACATAACTGGGTTACGAAGGAGGCAATGAACTGAGTACTGTATGTTTTGAACTTGTCAGCTTATTTTGTTGTTTTTCCTGAAAAGCTAGAGTTTGTGATGTGATTTTTTCTCTGTTCTCTTCCTCTCCCTCCTCTTTCACAGGAGGCATATTTTCTACCTTCAGCATCACTTGAATGGTAGATTTCCTCACAGTGTGACCCAGCTGTCCCCTGCAGACAGCCCTGGGGGGACTTTGAGTGACTTGCAACTCGTGCCAGCAGGCCCCCACACGTCTCAGGCAATGGAGGTGGATGGACTGAATGACTGTAGCAAGCAAGGCTATTCCCAGGAAACGAAACGCCTGAAGCGGACACCAGCTCCAGACTCCCTGGGCCTGGAAATGGAGCACAGGTTCATCGATCAAGTATTGTCCACCTGCCAGAATGTAGAGCAGGCCAGGTTTGCCAATGCATACAGAAAATGGCTGGTTACTTTGAGTCAATGAAAGAAGAGGATTAGTCCTGCAGAGTTCTCCACTTAGTGCAATATTGCTTTCCTTTCTTATTTACATAGTTGCATGAACTGTTTGCTGTTATTGGCTAACTATATGTTGTTCATCTTTAGGTTGAAAGTCCATAGTAAATCTTTCATTTTATTTATTTTAGTAAGAACTGGCATTCCTTTGGGGGTAAAATAATTGTATAGTTCCTTCCTACTAAACAGTGAGTCTTAATTTTTTTCTTTTTAACTTCTTGTCTTTTATATTTGCTATGTGAGGCTTCTTCTCGTTTGATTCTCCTAATTGGTTCACACACACCTCCACCCAACTCAGTGCAATTGCTGCATAGGCTATGTTTTTTTTTAATTAAAAATCTGTTGTAGTTCAGTTTAGGAACAATACAAACGTAAAGTTACTCAATCTAGTTGTTTTGAGAGTCAGATGGCCAGATGGATGTATATGTGAAAATACAAACTATTTCTCTTTGTCTAGCATGTTCTACTCAAGTTATAGACCAACATAACCAAAGTCAGAAGTATTGGAATTTGTATGAAAAACATGCCTCCAGTGTAATCCATTTTTAAAATGGTTATTTAAAAAAAAACTATTAATTTTAAGAGTTTATGTATTGCAGTACTAGAAAATTATTTTTATTACTAGTTTTGATAGATTGTTTTTACCTCAAATTTGGTATATGCCAAAAACACTCAAGTCAGACCTTAGAAAAATCACTTTTTTTAAAAAACCTGGAATGCCATTTGTAGTTATTACTACTTATTTTCCTTCCAAATTCACCACTAAAAATGAGAGAAATATATAGAAGAAAACACATAGAAATGTATCCATAAAAATCTTCCTTTTTAAAAATTTATGTTATTGAGGATACATTAGATATAAACTACGAAATTTTTATGAAGTGATTGTTAAAAGTTTACTGGCAAAAGCCGGGGGAAAGAATAGTTTTGAAGGTTAGTTCTTCAGCCTTTATTTTAAAATATAAAGTAATTTAAAAACTTTGATACTAAACTTATCAGGGATGCGGTACCAAAGTATCCACCTTACAGCTGTATCTGCTTTTCAATAACAAGGGCTGGGTTTTTCAGGTCAGTGAGGCAGGGTGGGAAAAGGGCCAAGTCATGTCTACTTTCTTAATGTATTTCCCCCCTCGTAAATGGTTTGTGTTTCTTTTTCCTCATGCCTTTCTCTTTATTTTCCCAATTGTTCCATATTTTTTGACACTTCCACTTTGTTTTTGTTTTTCCTTACCTGTCTTATTTCAGGGATGTATACTGAAAATATTCTTCTCCCTATTTCCAGTGAATTCCATACCCCATTAAACACACACACACACACAATATGAATATGAACCGCCCCTCTAAAAATTCCTCTAATGAGGGAAGCTGTCTGTTGTCCTGTGTGTGTGCAGAATGTGAGGAATAGCTGCAGAAACAATTGTGACCACCATGCTTTGCCTTTGTCCTTTTTACTTGCTAGGTCACCTGTAGGGTGAGAAGACAGAGGTAGGGAAAGGCAGACTTCTGGAACTCACTATTATGGAAACCCTGACCTTGAGTGAGGTGCATTGCCTTAAAGAAAAAGAATAGGCCTTTACTTGTGCATCATGATTTTGTTGAGTGGCAAACTGTGGAATGAGACTTAAGAACACCAGAAAAATTGTCCAACCTTGCCCCTGTTGACAGAAGCTGCTCTTCTCTCTTGGGGTAAAATTATCCTTTTATAGCTTTTATAGTATTTCAATGAGAAAATGATTGCCATTATGAACATAATTCCATGGCCCTTTGTGTGCAAAACATATTTTGAATAAAATACCTCAAGATCTAGCTAGACTTCTAGGAATAAAACCATTAGTTTGTGATTTTTCAGCACCTGCAGGCTTTGGGAGAGGACTACAGAGATGACATGGGAGATTCAGCCCATTCCACTAATATACATTGCCAGATTCTGGCCACTGAATATTACCTTTTTTCCAAACATCATTTTAAGTATCCCAAGTAATGGGGCTTCTTATGCTTTGATGTGAGTGTCAAGACGTGAGTATAGATAATTCTCGGTGAAACATCAGCTAAGTTTTATAGTGCTTTGTGCTTTTTTATACCTTCCACAGAGTATGTTGACCATCTTTGATGTTAACTGTCTTCTTGTGTTTTAAGGCTCTTAACCCACCCCTTTCTGAAGCCATGCAATCCTTTAATATATCTTGGTCTCTTGTCTTCCTAATGAAGTTTTAAATAGAGAGTGAAAATACAGATATCCAAAGGGTACTGTTTATATGTGACTTTTGTGTGCGATCTTAGTTCTAAAATTTGCATTTTTCAAGTGTTCATTCACAGAAGAACCTAGTATTGCCCTATATGGTTGTATTTTTTTCCACTAAATGGTTGACTTCTAAACTCACTAGCTGTAGCACGATAATATCTCTTTGACTGAATGAGCTCATGCAGTGGAAAGGATGTGTCTATTTTCAGGGACTTGCTATTCTTCACTTATTTTTCTATAAATATGTCGTTGCTAAAAGGAAAAGATGGTTTTGATTGACATGCATTTCATCAAACTTTCACTGGAATAATAGTAGTCTGTCATACCATCCTGTGGATCAAGAATACTACTGACAAGCCAAAAGCAATAAGAGCTGTAAATATCTGCACCACCATCCCCCTCCCCACCTTTTTTTTAGTACCTATTTTGGTAATATGGTGTTCCAAGATTCTACTGTGTGCCTTGCACATTGTGAGGACTCATTAAATATTTATTAAATAAATGAATGATTAACTGAAGAAGGGAAATATTGATCATGAGTGATGGATAGGGTAAGTTATGATTGAGAAATTGATGGATTAGAGCAATGAATTGTGAATAAATGATGTATTCTAGCTTCATGACACTTTGGGGGAGCTACTACATGTAGAATAAGTTAACTTAGATTTTTTTTCTTCACTTAACTACCTTGTTTAAACTTGTAGATCCCAGCCAAGAAATGTAGCTAGCTCTATAATTAGCAATTAACTGTACTTTAATATATATTCAAATTCATAGGACTAATGAAGCCTATTTGCATTAAGAACACTACTTAATGTTCATTGATGATGTTGGAGCATAGATCTTGCCCACACAGCCAGAGCCACTTTGGGACACCCGAAGAAATTCTTTGATTTCAGAGACTTGTTGATCTGTACCTGTGCTTGGACAGTCATTTTGTGCTTCTCCTTTTCCCCTCCCCAACTTAAACTGTGGACCTTTTAGATAGCTTCTTAAACCTGTGTGAGTCATTTTTTAAATTTAAGGATTGATACCTGTTCCTTTTTCTTTTCTGGGTTTTAGCATTTTATTACCTCTTTGGAAACTCTGGGCCCAGAATTTCAGTCATATTTCTTATTCCTAATGGTACAGTTCTAGTTTAAATTAAAGGCTTCATTATTAATAGGATTAAAGGTATGCAGATTGTTGCTAAAAGCCACTTAAATCTTTAGATAAGGGCTTATGTGACACAAGATGTGGAAACAGAAGTTCTTGGGTTTTTATGTGGCAGTTCGTAAGAAAGCATATATGTTGGTAGAGTTTGTGTCATTTAGATATATTCAGGTCATGTCTGTTCATGCTTGCTAAGACACACACTTCCGTGTGTGTGTATAAAGAGAACTTTTAATATTGTTGACAATAAATTGTTGGTCTAGTGATTTTTCTCTTATATAGCACAAGATGATATCAGACATGGGCTAAATACAATTTAGTTGTGCAACTACCACTTGCCATACAGTCTAATCTCTACCTTAGTTCCCCTGAATTACAGAAAATGCTAAAGATTTAGTTATCAAAGAAAGTAACACACAAACTTTTTTTTTCAAAAAGTTTTTGTAAACTTACTTTGTTACTAGAAAATTATATTTTAAAACTTTAAAATATTTAAAGGATGCTAGAAAATTTGAACAGCATTGTAACAACCTTTTGTCTTCTGAATAAATTTCCCAAATAGAACTGTGCAAACCCTAGCACTTTCTGTGCTGCCACCCCCTATGCCTGGTCTACTCTGTAACACGCTCCTGTTGGAGAAGTGTGTGGAGCTCCAAAGCTTAGGCAGATTCAGTGTCGCGAAGGCAGTGAGCAGGAAAAGTCAACTCTGAGAATTCTGCTTAACCATCACACAGTGTCTTTTAAAAAATAACTATACATACTGTGTTAATTCGAGTGCCTTTCTTACTTTTTTGGGGAGCAAGATTATATTTAAGTCTAATTTTTAGGTGGAAAACAGAGGACGGAAGTTTTATCAAACAGTTGATTCTGACTCATTATTTTATTTACTCCATTTGTCAGGCATGGTCCCATGGAGTCTTTTATCCTTTAAGGAGATACTGGGATGAGCAGATAGGATGCTTTGGTTTGCGTTTGATTAGTTATCATTTTTAAGCACCCTGCCAAGAATAAGTTCTTTCTCTGTGACAACTAACTTTTAGGGAGTTGTAGGTATCACATCTAGTGGCTGGCACATGCAGACTTAAAAATCAGCCTGGAACCTGTACAGCCCAGGTTCAAAGGGAAGCAGTGGCTCTCTACCCTAAAAGAAAGGCCATATGGGTCCTAAATTAATCCTTTGCCTCACTTTAAGGACTTTAAGAATTCCCTCCCAAATTCAGGCCTATGTAAGATAGTTGAAAGGGGAGAAAAAAATGAGGCCTTTATGCTTTCAAATTTTGGAGGAGAAAAAGTAAATACTGAGGTGAAGTTTAAAATGTGGCATTTTATGTATTTGAGTATGCAGAGAGGAGGGATAGGAGTTCCATATTTCAAGATAGCAAATAATTTTTAATTGTAATTTCATAAAAATATATAGTTAAAGATTCCAAAGTGCTTTTCAGAGAACTGTCAAATAATATATTCCTCAAGGGCAGCAGTATGTCGTGTTCATAGTTCAGACAGAAAACCATTGTGTCAGTTGTGGGTCTAGGGTGCAGGGACCTCAGGCTCCCAACCTTGATTCCTGTATTCTCACCACACAGTGTTAATACTTAAAACCAAACTCTGCTTAAAAAAGAAGAGCAGTAGTTTTGTCTGCTGATGAAACCTTGTGCTTCCAAGAATATGAGCTACGTACAGTCTGTGCTTTCTGGACAATAAAGTAGTCCACAAGCTAACCCTGGCATTTCTTTTATTAGTCTCTTACAATGTTCCTCAGGGTGTAGAATATTTATTAAATTCAGGACAAAATTTTATATCCAGTGGCAAAAAAGGCAAAAAATATGCTAAATATATTATTAGCTCTTAGAATTGTAGTATAGATAGTATTTTTTATAAACCACTACCAGTGCAGTAGCTCATAGACACTCCGTGACTGCCTCATTGTCCATCTTGCTGCTTCAGTCCCTATGGCTCTATTATGAATGTTCTCTTGTGTGTGTCTCCAATGGAAAGGATTTCTGTTTTGTGTTATTTTCCATGTTTGGCAGAGGTGAGGGTGTTTTAGTTGACATCATTCTCAATTCTTGGAAATCCTATTGAGGAAAATGATTACTGTTGGTTGTCAAACTGACAACTATTTTGCTGCTTAAAACTTCAGTTTCCCTGGAAGAATGTTTTGTGTGCAGACCCTGGACCTGTTTGATACGTTGCAGAATGCCTCGCACCTTGTAGGAACTGAACAGGTCGGAATTGTTACAGGCCAGAAAGTTAAAACCAGCTTATCTCTGTCTTACTCTCCTTGTCCACATTCTTAGCTTCAGAAGAAATGCAGTATTGTGCATAAGATACATAATCAGGTTCAAACATACAAGGCAAAGATTGTAAGTGAAATTTAGATACTTTTAAGGCATATATATGTGCATGTCCGTGTATACACGTTATGTATATACATTTAAATGAGATTTGGAACTTGAATTTATATAGCGGTTTTACAAAGAATTTTATCCAAAGGATTTTTATTTTCATATTTGCTTAAAGTGCTCGTATTTAAAGGCAGTTTTCTTTATTAGACCAACTCCCTCAAGAAAACTTGGAACCTTAACACAAGTGCCCATTTGCCTGAATTAACCAGACATTTGTGTAAACTGTTTATGTTAAGTCTTCGGTGGCTTATGAACCATGACATTCTGGCTTGTCTTCCATACCTTAAAGAAATCAGTCTTAATTTTGTGTATGGCAGTCATTTCCCTCAAAGTACTATGCAGCATACTTCAGGTGTTTGTTTATCTTTATAAAAGTGATCAGTAATAAATTTGAGGTTTTTAAACATCATAGGGATGAACAGTCTCACGTGTCCAGAAGTTGATTCAACACAGCCTCCTATTAGAAATGCTCCTGTGTTATCCTCCCTCAGAAATGTCAGCTTGCATCGGGAGCAGGTATTTTTCCTTTCCGTTGAAGAATGAGTGTAGACTGAGTGCAGTCACAGGAGGTGCTCCAGAAACCTTAGCCGCTTATTGACCTAACGTCACACTAACAGTGAGCTTGCAGAAAGGAGGCTGTTGTCATCTCTTCACTGAGGAGTATATTTGTAGAGTAATATATGTTTGAAACTGAAAAATTATATCATTTGACATGAATATTAGGCTTATTTAGGCTGGAGTTAGTAACAATAAAAATATTGTTTATGTAGAACATGGTCTGAAGATAGGAGATGCAGAAAGTTTAGTATCTTTTTGTGCAAGGCACATTAATAAATGTGATTAAATGTCTTAAGAGACTGCTGACCTCTAGAGAGAACTACTGTAGTCTTCTGCAATCAGTTTCTATGTTGGTATAGCCAGTATCATCTGGTTTAGGTTCTGTTTATTTCTCCCTAAATCTTGGTTGCTTTCCATTGTCTTAAAAGCAGTAATGCTAAACATGAAGTTATATTAACTTCTACTTACATGTTTTCTCAGAACATCTTTAAAATGAGGGAGAAAATTTTATGAATGATATAGTAGTTTCAGAATCTGTTAATTTGTGGCTCTTAGAGCATTTTTGACAGAATTTACCTAATGTCCACACGTTTAAACAGTTAAAAAACAAACATTCCAACCTGAGCTGTAAGGAGCAGAGTGTATGGTACAAGTGTCATTGGGCGTTGCTTCGTGATGGGGTTCTTGGTGCGTGACCGTGATGCTGGCTTCTGACTGAGGGGACCGCTGTCTGGATTGTGTTTTGGTGTGTGTGGTTCCTAGGAGAAATAGCAGAATGTGTGCTAGATCAACTTGTTCTTGAGTTGGACAAAATAAAATATGAGGTATATTAAATATGCCAAATATTTATACACTCAGCACTACAAAAACTAAAAAAAGGAAGAAAATGATAAAAGGTCAATAATGTTTTTTTAATAGCTTCTAAAAAAGTTTTTTAATTTGGGTCTCAGACACTAGAGTTTTTTACTTTAACACTGAGGGAGTTTGAGGGATTGTTCTCAGATACTGCATTCTGCTCTTAGAATCCACCGTGTGTGTTAATTTTGCATTGCTTGAAGAGTTTCCCTAAAATGGAGTATTTAAGTAAGTTGCAGTCAATGTTGTTTTAAGATTTTCTTGTAAGTTATGGTCAAATGGACAAGTTACAAATATAATCTGTGTTACAAGCTCAGATCTTGGGCATTAAAGATAAGTTTGGCTGACTTATTTTACTAAAGATACTAATTGTCTTCATTCTGATTGCACTGCTGTTTCCTTAAAATTTTCCCCCCAATATATCAGTCTACATTGAAGTTCCTTTAGTTCTCACCGTATACTAAGTGACATTTTTTAAGGATTAGTGAATTCTTTTTACACTTAGGATGTATACTTTGCAGAGGAATAAAAACAAATTTTGCAATAAGGGATGTGCAGAGTGTGTTTATGGTGTTCTGGGAATTAGTGCTCCAGAGAGCTTCAAGTGTGATGCTGAATGCTAAGGCCACAATAATGACTATAGAGTATCTGTATCAGCACTGTCTGGTAGAAGTAAGTGTGAGCCACGTAGATAATTTTTAATTTTCTAGTAGCCACGTTAAAAAAAGAAACAGGTGCAGTTAACTTTAATAATTTAGTTAACCCAATATATTAAAAATAGTATCATTTCAGTGTGTAGTCAATATACAAAATTATTGAGATGATTTACCTTCTTTTTTTCCCCATACTGTCTTCAGAATTCAAAGTGTATTTTGCACTCACGGTGCATCTCACTTCTGACTAGCTACCTTTCAAGTGCTCAAATAGCCACGTGTGGCTAAGGAGGGCTATATTAGTGCAGATTTCATAGGGTACAAAGTATGACTTTATTTTAAATTGGGAGATGGTGAGGTAGACATGAAATTATGGTACTTTAAAAATTACTTAGTATACTTAAGAAAAGTAGCTAATAGGATTATCCACTCATTTTCCTTTGTATTTTAAATTTGCTCTAGAAGTAGGCTCAACCTGTTCCAATTTGCCAACTGTTATTTAAGGAGGAAGAAACTCCTTGCTATGTAAAATACCATAATATGCTAATTGTAACAATGCATTATTAACAACACATTTTTCGATGTGTTCACTAAATTCTGTCCTGTTTCTTCAAAATAATAGCTTAAATTGCATGTTACTTGTGTATCTGTACCTATTTTGTTTTTATATTATTCTTATAATACAATAATATGTATTAACAAACAGCCCTGGGATTCTTGTCTTCCTGCGCAGCTGTCTTCCAGTACTTACTGCTACACTTAGTAAATTGTGATAAGTGGCAGAAAAGTAGAATGAACCATTCTTCCTTCCATTAGCTTTGTTTTTATCATGTGATCATGTACCAACCCAGCTATAAATCATTGTATTTCTGTAGAATATGGAATAGAGTGTTTATGTCTTATCTTGGCTAAATGTTTGCAATTTCTAAGTAAACTTTTCATCTCCTAAAATGAGTGTTGTGTGATTTTATTTTTACTTGTGGTGTTTTAAACTCAGCTGCAGTCTGCCAAGCTGTCTTGTTAACTGCTCTGATGGTGGTGGGGGGGTGGAATTATGAGCTGTTATCTAAGTGTGAAACCAGTGATTTGATTACCTACATTTGTAGAAAGAATATGAAATGTCACTTGTGTCTAGGACATTAAAAAAATGTCAAAAATAGAGAAATTGTCACAGTCGTCTCAGTGACATTAACAATGACTAACTGACTTATGAAAGTCATTGTGACTAGATAATGCCTATTCCCCTATATTTCAAATGAAGGTATAGAGCAAGGAAAAACGTGGTTATTTCAGTGTTACAGCCCATGTTTTCTTAATCTTGAGTCTCACTTCTATATGTTATAAGCCAGATAGAACATTTGGAGTTACTTAAACAGTGTTACACATAAATAGACTCTGAAAAGTATTTGATGAAGTGGACACTGTTTTTTCTCAGATTTTAAATATTTCAAAAGGATGTTTTGTGGCAAAGGCCTTTACTACTTTGTCCCATGAGTAGGGTTATATTTTAAATAATGCATTACTGTTATCTATCTATGTCTATTTTTGGTAGGAAACAGGATATAGAATTTACTTTGCATCGTACAAAGTACCACAAACAATGTTTAAAACCACAGCATTGTTTTGCTTTGATATGCTAGGGAAGGGAAATAGCTTACTAAAGACAGTCTTGATTTGAATTAGTAAGCAGATTATATGAAAAGTTTGATGACAATTAATATTATCAAAGTCCTTCCCTGGGAAATTAGTTTGCTTAATAGGATGTTTCTTGAAATGAAAGATTAACAGTATTAACAGAGGCAGGATGATACACTAGCCAATTATAATTTTTAAATATGTTAAACCTTTCATCATTTGTCTGTCTTGAGCAGTACCACTTTCCTCATGTTGGAAGCTCAAATATTTGCCCTTTTTTTTAAAGGAGAAGAAGCGGTATTTAAAAAAAAAAAAAATTTTAATGGCATGGCTCCTGTCTTCTCCGTCCACTCCTAAATGGCTAGATTGGGCATCAACTTTATTTAAAATAACAAGTTACAGTATGCCCTTTTCTTCAGAAGTACAATATCACATGTCCTCTGTTACAGCAGAAGTTGAAAATAGAAGCAATAATTTCTATAGTATCTTTTCTTTCATCGAAAGATTCTTAGATTAATCCTGGGTGCCAGTAAGAATTCCCTTACCACTCCTTAATTATATGAACAAAAGAAAGATAATAGTTTTGAATTTATACTTTTAGTATCAGAATCCTCTGAAGATATATAAATCTCTTGTATTAGACTCCTCATATACTTCTCACAGTAATTACAGCATGATTGATGAAAGCTCTGCTTTCTATGTAGGAGAGCTAACCATGGGCTGACATGCCCCGCCATGATAGTATTTTTGTATTGTCATATTTCTTTAATTGCTAGTGATCTCCCTAGACACATTGTTGAGAGAATACTGGAAGGTGGGTGAATAAATGGTATTGATGCAGCATCAGTCACCCCATTTGTTTTGTTTTCAAGGAAATTTTGCAGTCTTACCATTTCCTAAGGTCTCCCGGAGCAAAAATATCACCAGTTCTCTCTTGTCTGTAACTAAGTGGGGACACATCTGATTTGTGACATTGATCTCATGAGTCTTAATGTTAGTTATTCCATGTGAAGAAAACTTTAAAGCATTTTGTGTAGCATTTATCATAGTAAAAAATTATAAACAACTCGAATGCACAATAGGAGATTGAGTAAATTGATATTTTTGTACAATGGTATAATATGCACCCATAAAAATAGAATATATAATTACATGGGGAAAAAAAATCTCATAAAAATTTTTAAAAGTTAAAGTATGTAAAGTAAGATTTTAAGTTTATTTTTAAAATTAAAATTCTCATTTCCAATAATGGCAGGACCAATAGTCCTACTAAACACAACTAAAGATGTTGGGAAAAATATTAAAAATTTTCTTCAAACCAGGATACATAAAAAGAAATCCACATCATGCTGAAACTGCAGAATACCAATAGAAAAAGAAAGTTTAAAGTAACTGAAGATAAAAGACATTAAACCAATAAATGACTTCTCATCAGCAACAAAGTCAAGACAGTGTGAATGATAAATTCAGTATGCTGAAATTATGGAACTGCCATTATAGAATTCTACATACAAAAAAAACTTTGAGGAATGAGGGTAAAATACATATATACGTATATAATAAAATCATATATATATATGATTCCATTCATGTAAAATTTCAAAAATAGATGGTAACATCTATGAGGAAGATTATTATTGTAAAGGTCCAGAAGATAGTGGTTGCATCTAGTTGGGGAAGAATGGAATCATGATCAAGGATGGGATCCAGATGGGAAACTTCTGGAATGCTGGCAATGTTCTGTTTCTTGAACTGTGCTAAGGGGTACATATGCTACTTACGTATTTTATGCACTTTTCTCATTGTTATATTCACAATAAAAGAAGAAACACATTTTTAAAATTAGAGTACAGATTTATTTTTAAATTAAGGTACCATATTTATGGACCAGACAGCATATAAAACATTCCTCCCAAATTGATCTATAGATTCAAAATAATCGATCAAAATTCCATTGGGGTTTTTCAGTGAAATTGATAAACTACTTTAAAATTTATAAGGAAATGAGAAGTATTTAAAATAACCAAAACAATCTTGAAAAGATGGCTTACTATAAAACTATAATAATCAAGACTGTGGTTTTGGCATAAGAATAGACAAATCAACGGAACAGAATAGAGCCCAGAGAAAGACCTACTCAATTACAGACAATTGACTTTTGGCCAAGCGACTGAAGTCATTTCAATGGGAAAATCTAATAAACTGTAACATACAGATATGGATATCTATATGGAAAACATATAGATATCTATATGGAAAAAATGAGCCTCAACCCTTACCTCTCATAATATACAAAAATTAATTAAAAATGGGTCATAGAAGAGGACATAAAACGAAGAGCCCATAAAAAACCACTAGAAAACAGAATATTTTTGCAACCTTGAGGTAGACAGATTTTATTGGACAGAACACAAAAAAGCCCTAATCATAAGGACATGATCAGTAAAAGATGTGAATCTAGAAGGCCATACAAATGTGTAGGGGGGTGTGTATACTGAGGAAAGACCTGAGAAGGCTGTAAGCTGTCACCTCTCACTGCACAAGCAGGAAGGGAAGTCTAAGACAGTGATAAGCTGCCTGGATGAATGTGGATAGCATGTCTCAGCAATAACTGGGAGATCTGATTCAAGGAAATCCCTGTCCAATCATTAGCTCACCACTAGGCCACTAAGTAGAGACATCAGTGGCTACACACCATAAAGAATATGGACTTTACAAAGTTAGTTCATAAAAGTCACTAAACAACAAGCATTAAGAGTAAACCCTGAAGATGAGAGAAGATCTGAGTCCCAGAGTTGATGTATTACATTATTCAAAATGTTCAATTTTCAACAAAAATGTCATAACAAATGGAAAGAAACAAGAAAGTATGGCTCACACTCAGGGGAAAAAAAGCAATCAATAGAAACTGCCCACGAGAAGGAACACACATTAGACTTACTAGACAAAGACTCTAAATCAGCTATTTTTAATATGTTGAAAGGGCTAAAAGAATTATACTTAAAGAACTAAAGGAAAATGAGAAATATACCTTACCAAATATCAAGAAAGAGATACTTCAAAATAACAAAATAGAAATTCTTAAAAGTTGTATTGAATAATTTTACAGTTATTGTACTAAAAAGCTAGAGAGATTCACCAGCAGATTTGACTAAGAAGATGAAAGGATCAATGAACTTGAAGACAGGTCAATTGACAATATCTAGTCTGAGGAACAGAGAGAAAAAAGAATAAACATACACAGAGCCTAAGGGATCTGTGGGACACCATCAAGCTGACCAACATATGCATTGTGGGTGTCCCAGAAGGAAAAGAGAAAAGGATAGAAAGAATATTTGAAGAAATAATGGGTAAAAACATCCAAATTTGATGAGACACATGAATCTACAAATCCGAAAAGATCAATGAACTATAGGTAGGATATACTCAAAGAGACCCACATGAAGACACATTATAATCAAATTGTCAAAAGCCAAGAACAAATAGAAAATCTTGAAAGCAGCAAGAGAGGAGAGACTTTCACATACAGGGGGTCCTCAATAAGATTAACATGTGATTGCTCATTAGAAACCATAGAGAGGCCAGCCGAGTGGCATAGTGGTTAAGTTCGTGTGCTCTGCTTTGGTGGCCTGATGTTCACAGGTTCAGATCTTGGGTGTGGACCTACACGGCACTCATCAAGCCATGCTGTGGCAGCATCCTATGTATAAAGTGGCGGAGGACTGGCACACATGTTAGCTCAGGGCCAATCTTCCTCACCAAAAAAAAAAAAAAGAAAGAAAGAAAAAGAAACCATGGAAGCCAGAAGGCATTGACATGAATGTTCAAAGTCCCGAAAGGATAAAACTGTCAACCAAGAATTTTATATCTGGTAAAATTATCCTTCAAAAATAAAAGAGAAATTAAAACATTCCCAGATAAACAAAAACTGAGAGTTTGTCACTAGCAGACCTGCCCTAGAAAGAAATACTAAAGAGACTCCTTAAGGCTGAAATGAAAGGACACTAGACCTTTCCACATGAAAAAACTAAAAGAGCCAGTAAAAGTAGTATACATGCATTCTTTTTAGCTCCTTTTCCCCTTGGTCTGATTTAAAAGAAAACTGCATGTTGCAATAATTATAAATGTATGTCAATGAGACAACAATGTATAAAAAAGTAGGCTGTGACAAAATAGCATAAAAAGGGTGAATAGAGCTGTATAGTATACAAGTTTTTTATCCTACTGAAACTAAGTTGGCATTGGTCCAAACTAGATTGATATAAATTAAGATGCTAATGGTATTCCCTGGGGCAACCACTAAAAAAAACCTCAAAATATGTATAAAAGAAACAAGGAAATTAAAATCATACGCTAGAAAATATATAACAAAAAAAGAAAGCAACTGTGGAATACTTGAGGACAAAAAAAGGGAAAACAAATAACAAAGTGACAGACATAAATCCTACCGTATCAGTACTTACATTAAACATAAATAGATTAAACTCTCAAACTAAAAGGGAGAAATTGGAAGAATGGATTTTTAAAAACATGGTCTCAAGAGAATGAGAAGATAAGTCACAGACTGGGAGATAATATTTACAAAAGACATAGCTGAAAAAGGACTTATCCAAAATATACGAAGAACTCTTAAAACTCAATAAGAAAATGAACAACCTGATTAAAAACTTGGCCCAAGACTTAACAGATACATCAACAAAGAAGATACGCAGATGGAAAATGAGCATATGAAAAAGATGCTCTACATCATGTGTCATTAGGGAAATGCAAATTAAAACAAGATAACACTACACACCTATTAGAAAGAACAAGATCCAGAATACTGATAACACCAAACACTGCTAATAATGTGGAGCAATAAGCACTCTCACTCATTGCTCATGGGAATGCAAGATGGTACAACCACTTTGGAAGACAGTTCCGCAGTTTCTTACAAAACTAAGCATATTTTTACCATACAATCCAGCAATTAAGCTCCTTGCTATTTGCCCAAAGGAGTCCAAAACTTATGTACCCACAAAAATCTGCACACAGATTTTTATAGTAGCCCTCTTCATAACTGCCAAAATTTGGAAGCAATCAAAATGTCCTTCAGCAGGTGAATGGATAAATAAACTGTGGTAAATTCAGACAATGGAATATTGGACAAAAAGAAATGAGCTATCAAGCCATGAAAAAGCATGGAAGAACCATAAATTCACACTACTAAGTGAAAGAAGCCTATCTGAAAAGGCAACATACTGTAGCCTTTCAACTATATGACCTTCTGGAAAAGGCAAAACTACAGGGATAGTAAAAAGATTAGTGGTTACCAGGAGTTAGGGAGGAGGAGGGGATGAACAAGCAGAGCACAAGGAATTTTTAGGACAGTGAAACTATTCTTTATGATGCTATAGTGATTGATACATGTTGTTATGCATTTGTCAAAACCCACAGAATGCACACCACCAAGAGTGAACCTTAATATAAACTAAGGACTTTGGGTGATAATGATGCATCAGTGTAGGTTCAATTGTGAGAAATATACTATTCTGTTGGTTGATGTTGATAATGAGGAAGGCTATGTATGTGTAGAGTAGGGAGTATATGGTAAATCTTTGTACTGTCCACTCAATTTTTCCGTGAACCTCAAAGTGCTCTAAAAAATAAAGTCTATTAAAAAAAGGTAAGTCTCAGTGGCAATGTAACTTTAATATTTTGAATTTTTTATTGAAGGCATGAAAATTTGGAAACAAGTCTCGTGATATTTAACATTCCTTAATTTTTAAATGTGATTTTCAAGAATGTGTATTGATATTTCTGAATTATATTTGGACATATAAATATTTATGTATTCCTGTTAAAACAAAAAAGACATGGTCCAACTATATGCTGTCTACAAGAAACATGCTTTAGATTCAAACACAGATATAAATAAGTTGAAAGTAAAAGGATAGAAGAAAATATACCGTGTAAACCGTAATCAAAAGAGAGCTGCAGTGGTTATGCTAATATCAGACAAAACACAGACTTCAAGACAAAATCTGTTAAGAGACAAAGAAGGATAGTTTCTAATGATAAAAGGTTCAATCCATCAAGAATATATACCAATTATAAACACATATACATCTAATAACAGCCCCAAAATATATGAAACAAAGCTGACAGAATTGAAGGGAAAGACACAATTCAACAGTAATAGTTGGAGACCAAAATACCCCACTTTCAATACTGGACAGAACAACTCAACAGGGTATCAGCAAGGAAATGGACGTCTTTAGCAACACTCTCAACCAACGAGACCTAACAAACATCTATAGAAGACTTCACTCAACAACAGCAAAATGCATAGTCTTCTCAAGTACACACGGAACGTTTTCCAGAATGGACCATGTTGTAAGCCATAAAACAAATCTGAATAGATTTAAAAGGTTCAAATCACACAAAATATGTTCTCTGACTACCATGGGATAATTTAGAAATCAACAAAAGGAGAAAATTTGGGAAACTCACAAATACATGGAAATTAAACAACACACTCATAAATAAACAGTGGGTCAAAGACAAAATCACAAGGGAATATAGGAAAAACTTTGAGACAAGTGAAAAGAAAAACAACATATCAAAACTTAGGGAATACATCAAAAACAGTGCTCAGAGGGAAATTTATAGTTGTAAATGCCTACATTTTAAAAAGGAAGATGTCAGATGTTGGGGGTCAGCATCATGGCAGACTGTTATTCCCACTGTCTCTCCCCTCTAAGTTACAACCAATAGGACATCCATTGACCAACAAAGGACTCCCTACACAGCACAACAGGATACCTAAGGGATCCATGCATCCATACATCTGAAGGTGGGTGGACTGTACTTCTAGGAGGCAGTGGAACTAGGGGAGCAGCCCCCACTCCTTTCCCCACCTGCAATGATCCAAGGCATGGATTCTCACACTGGTGTGCATGCCTGTGAATACAGGCTACAGGGACAGAGATGGCAGGTGTAGCTTGGTCCCTAATCTGCCCCCCCTCACCCCCTAGCACTAGTGGGTGGTACACATGCCCTGAGAATTCAAGACACACAGCAGAGCTAGTGACCCAGTCCTCTCCCCTTCCCCCAGCAGTAGCCCAGTCTTTCCAACAGTGGGGAGAGTATACAAAACTCAGATTGTCTTGGCTGGGGCACCCAGACCTTAGTTTTCAAAACACATTGGCTTGCACCAGAGACCAGAGGCTGCACAAGCAAGCAGCCATGACAATCTCTCCCTGTTTAGCCCCTGCCCCTTGCCCCCAGCAGTGGCAGTGGAACTTGCAACCACAGGCTTCAAGAACCGCAGCCAAACTGGTGACCCAGCCCCCACTGGCAACACCCCCAACACTGGCTTTACCAGCAGTGGGGGCTGCATACAAGTCCTGGGTCCCCAGGCCCCTGGCAGCAACAGCAACACCTGTGAACCCAGCACCCCCAGACAACCTGGGATCAGCAGCACAGGTGGTGCACAGAGCAGCAGCATCCAAGCCAAGGGAGAGCCTGCAGAAAGCCAGTGGGGGAACATGAGACTCAGGCAACCTTGGAAGCAGCAGAAGTGCTTGCAGCCTGGTGACCCTGGTGGTGAAACCTGAGACTATGAAGACATCGTAAACAGCAAGGCACCAGAAACCTCAGAGGCACAAGCAGCACAAGGAGAGCACTGATGACACCTCTAGCAGAGGCAATGGAGGGTGGAAAGTGCAGATTCTCGAATACAAACAGAAGCAGCTCAGAATCAAGTAACCAAAGCCTTACCCAAATAAGAAGGGTGTTACAAGAACAAATGTGCCAGCAGAGGATCAACTCATCAAGTACCATGAAGAAGTGCAGCAAGACAGCAGAACAGAAAGAAAATGACAACTCTCCAGAAACCAAACTTGAAGTCACAGAAGATTACAGCCTAACAGAGAATTCAAAATAGCTGTCATGAAGAAACTCAATGAGTTACAAGAAAACTCAGAAAGACAGTTCAATGAGCTCAGGAATAAAATTAATGAACAGAAGGAGTACTTCACCAAAGAGATTGAAACTCTAAAAAAAAACCAAACAGAAATTCTGGAGCTGAAGATCACAATCAATGAAATGAAAAATAAAGTAGAAAGCATTAAAAATAGAGCAGACCACATGGAAGAAAGAATTAGTGGGCCTGGAGATAGAAATGATTCAAGTGAAGGAGGAAAGAGATCTAAGATTTTTTTTTTAAATGAAGAAATTATAAGAGAAATGTCCAATTCAATTAGGAAAAGTAACATAAGGATAATAGGTATCCCAGAAGGAGAAGAGAGGGAGAAAGGAGCAGAGAGCTTATTCAAAGCAATAATAGCTAAGAACTTCCCAAACCTGGGGAAGGATCTAGATAGATAAGGCATGAAAATAATAGAATATGTAATTATCTCAATGCAAAAAGCCCTGCTCCAAGGCACGTAATATTACAACTGTCAAAACTCAATGACAAAAAAAGAACATTAAAGATAGGTGGAGAGAAGAAAATAGCCTAAGGAGGAACCCCCATCAGGCTCTCAGGGGATTTCTCAACAGAAACCCTACAGGCTAGGAGAGAGTGGAAGGATATATTCAAAATACTGAAAGACAAAAACTATCAGCCAAGAATACTCTATCCTGAAAAATTACCCTTCAGATATGAAGGAGAAATAAAAGCTTTCCCAGACAAACAGCTGAGGGAGTTCACCGTCACTAGACCTGCCCTACAAGAAATGTTGAAGGGAGCCCTCCTACCTGAAACAAAAAGGCAAAGGTTTACACAGCTTTGAGCAGGGTGATAAATAGACAGAATCAGAGAATTCAGCAAATCTATACCAGAGTAGGTTAGTAGATGACTATAATATAAAGGCTAAAGGGAAACAAAGCATCAAAAATAACTATAAACACTTCAGTTTGGTCACAAACTCACAAGACAAAAAAGAATAATTTCTGACAACAAAAAATAGAAGGGGAAGAGGAAAAGGACTAATGGGGATAAGACACTATCAGAAAAAGGACCATCTCATCTATCACAAGACAAAAAAATCAGAGCAGAGTCACAAAGCATAAAGAAAGGGAAAACTGAGAAACGCATCACAGGAAACCACCAAACTGAAATGGCAGAGAGAAATGCAAGGAAAAAGAAACAGTGGAAATATAGAACAAGCAGAAAACAAAAGATAAAAGTGCAGTATCAAGCCCTCATATAGCAATAATTACTCTGAAGGTAAATGGATTGAATTCACCAATCAAAAGACACAGAGTGGCTGATGGATTAAAAAAATAAAACCCAGCAATATGCCAATCAAAAGCTGAGATTATATGTCCACTGGAAGAGCACATGGATAGGGTTATTTCTCCAAATAAGATATTCAAATAGCCATCATATATCCAAATCAGACATGAGGGAGAAGGATGAGACTTGCAGCCAGACAGGGGAAGCATATTACACATTAAAAATGTAACTAAATAGGAATAAAGGCACTTTGGGATTTATTGAGTTTCTTTAAGTCTGTACCAAAGTAAAGGAGTATAAATATGTATCAAAACTGAAATAAAGGACCAGAGGGAAAAATTCTAAATCAAAGTACTAAAACCACTTTTCTGGCTTGTGCATTAGCCTAACCTTGAGCAACGTTATAATCTCAAATGACTATAAGTAGAGTAAACGTGTAAAGCTGGCTGGATGTAAAACTACATGCTGAGCTCCTTGTATTTTTACTTAGTTACACTGTCTTTTAAAACATTGTGGACAGATAGCAAAACAGCCAACTGCCTCCCTGGCCTCGTAGAGACAGCATACCGCTACCAATTTGTAACCCCTGTTCAAGAGCGTAGTAGCTTCATTGGGAAGCAAACCATCCAAAGGCTAAAAATAGAGGGCAACATCCTTTGGTTTATTAGTTTAATAAACATTTGACAGACATGGTACTTGTGATTATGTAGTAAACTGGAATTGTTGCATGTCAAATTTAGAGTATGTCAACTTTGCTGAACAGAACAAGTTATAATTGGCAATGCTAATAAAACCAAAAGTATTTTAATGTGGCTTTTTGATCATATTGCATAAGGCTTATTCAATCATATTGCCTTAATTTGAATTATGTTGAACGTATAGGTACAGTAGAAGATTATGAGAATATTATTTTATCTAGAACGGTAGTTTTAAAATTAAATCAGTGGTGTAATATGTAAACGTCACATGTATTTAATTATAGAAGCAACATGACATTTGTAAGTTTGAAAAACAGAAAAGAAAAACATTACTTGAGTTGCCACAATCCTAACAATCGTTCTAAAATACATCTTACATATAAAAATAAGAATAGCAACAAAATGTTGGATCTGACTTTTTTTTCATCTAACCTTACATCACGCTAATTTGTCCATATAATATAATCTGCATAAATAGTAGAAATGTTGGATCTCAAAGGGAAGATGTGGAAAATTTGAAAACCAATCAACGAGAAATTTTAAAATATTTTTTAAAACCTTAAAATCTTATAAAACTGGCAAAACGAATATCTATTTTAATTCTGAAATTTGCCTGGAACGTTTTTAAGATTTCTAAAAATTCAATTGGCTAACACATTTGGTAAAGTTTCATCTAACAGGACAAAAGGATCAAAGAGTTAATACATTTCTTTCATTGAGGTTGATACTTAATTATTTTTCCAGTGAATTTACTTCTTAACAGAGTTCATTCAGCACAGATTGTAACTTTGGCAAATATTTGAAGAAATGAAAATTTTATTTTTTCTCCCACTGGCCACCTTTCAGAACTATAAATCTGGCTTTTCCAGGTGTATATGATAGTTCTTCTAGGAACCAGATAGCTTTAGGTACAACTATTCCACCTTAAATATTTGTTATGCTCTTTACTACATTGAGAATAAACCTCCAGGGACAATATTAGACTATGTCATTTATTCCCACGCCCTGGCTTATGATTCCACGGATGGGAATTGGTTGTATGGTTCTACTGGTTCTACGCTCATAGAGCTTAAGCCCAATGAGAATCTACCCTGTGTTGTACAAGTACAAAAGTCACACTCAGAAGAGATGGCCTCTTCGCAGATGGCTGAGTTTTTCAACAGGATAAAAACAAAGTTGCTTGTTAACTCATTTTTAATGAGTCTGACATTTTGGGATGAGCTGAATGTAACAGATAAAAGCAAGACAAGCATTCTTCTATGTGTAGACACTACGATTCTGATTTTTATCTCAATCGGAGACTGACTTGAAAGATAACTGATCCTGCTCCCTGATTACTACCACAACAGAAGTACTACAGATGAATTATTCTGGAACAAAGGTAATAATTATGGACGTCCTTCCAACACTTAACAAATTTTAAATAATAATCCTGCCTAAGTTAACTCATTCAGTTGCCTAGAGGTATCTTATACACGTTTGACCTTGAATAGTGCGCCCAGAACTAATACAGCTTAAAGCTAAGTGTTCTCTCTGCATATTTTAAAGGATCGATGATTTTTTTATGTTTTTTTCATGACTAGAGCAGGCATCTGGTTTTACTGCCTTAATAATTTCAGACTAAAAATATTATACCCGTGATATAAGGAACAAAACCTGGCACCAAAGGTCACGCTTTGATACCTGTGTTAGAGGAGGTCCAAAGCTCTTTGTAGGAAAAATTGGCCCTCCCTCTAGGACTCTTCCCTTTCTCCTTTCTGTCACAGGGGGATTTTATTTTGGGCACCAGACGTTTTGCATCTCCTTCATTTCCATACGCCCAGGTGAATTGTCTGTTAAGGCAGATGTACTTCTGTGTAGCTGGCCATATAAAATAACCGGACTCTGGGTACTCATCATGGAATGCAAACTCATTGTTGCCCAACTTTGATAAAATCTCAGCTGAGAAGCCCAGTATTGATGGAGAACGTCAGAAGGATAGAAAGATACATGCATTCCTTCAAATAGAACTCTACCCCAGCATCAAGCTAGAAGATCTAGAACGGCCGGTTCTCCTAGAGCAAGAGTGGTGGTGAAGAGCTCACGCTCTGAGTTTGAACTTGGCCTTATCACTTAACTAGTTGTGTAAACTTGGGCAAGTCCCTTAACCTCGCCTGGCGTACTCTACGCATCATTTCCTATCTTGAATTTTTGCCATCCTATTCTATGTTATGTATCTTTATAAGTAGCTGTCAATCTACTGAGATAAAGTGGGGGAAATTATTTCTACAGATAAGTAAACAAAAAGATAATTTAATTGATAATACATTATAATATAGAAGGGAAGTTTAATGTATCTTAGGGACTTACAGATGGCTTAATATTTTCAATTATATTAACATATCACATCAGTAGCCCAACAAAGGAAGAAGAAGGAAAAAAATCCCTAGGTCTTTTCAGCAGCTGCTGAAAAGGCATAAAATAAAATCAAGACTATCCATGATATTTTTTAAAAAAACCTTTTAATAACCTAGAATTAAAAGGCTATATTCTCAATATAAAAAAATCTATCTGAAACCAATAGCCACATAATTTTTCACAGAAACATATTCATTAAAGTTGGAAACATGGGCTGGCCTGGTGGCGCAGCAGTAAAGTGCACACGTTCCTTCAGTGGCCTGGGGTTCACCGGTTCGGATCCCGGGTGCAGACATGGCACCGCTTGGCATGCCATGCTGTGGTAGGCATCCCACATATAAAAAGGTAGAGGAAGATGGGCATGGATGTTAGCTCAGGCCAGGCTTCCTCAGCAAAAAGAAAAGGATTGGCGGCAGATGTTAGCTCAGGGCTAATCTTCCTCAAAAGAAAAAAATTAGAAACAAAATCAGGTGTGTAACTTTCACCATTATTATTTAACATTGAGTTAGAATTCTGGCCAATGCAAATAATACATGGCACAGAAATGAGATCTAAATTTTGGAAAAGAGGAAACAATTATCATTACTTATGAATGATATTATATACTAGAAAAGCCATGATAATAAAATGAAATTCCTAGAATGAATTAAAGCCCAATAAGGTGCTAGACATAAAATAAATGTACAATTGGCTCTTTGTTATTAGAGGAGTACATTTTTGCTTGTTCTTAATATAGCAGCAGTAATCAGTTACAAAACTTAATAAAATAAAATGGAAAAAGATTTTATTCACAATGTATTTTAATATCTTAAGAAATGTAAAGGACCTATGTGAAGAAAACCACAAAACTGCTGAAAGATAGAAAAGGAGAGAGGTCACATTCTTCGATGGAGAGAACAAATTTTATAAATTTGTTTATTATATTTTATACATATAACTCAATGCCAATTAAAGTCACAATCTTCTTTACAAAATGATTATAAAGTTTGAAAAATAAATAAGTGACTATATCAATGAGGAACAAACTTATCTAAAGCTATAATAATTTTAGCCATATAGCATAGACATAGGAGTAGGCAGACACATGTACCAAACACACTCTACTGTGTATAAAAATTTAATATGTGATCAATGGGGCTTTGCAAACCAACAACAAAAGAAAGATTATTTGATAAATTGTTTGGGAAACACTCATTAAACATTTTGAGAAAAATCAATTCAGATACTCATACTTTTGGATGGACTAAAAGGATAAGTGTAAAATAAGTCAAACCATTTTAAAAGAATTTGACAAAAATGGAAGTAAATATTGAATATCTCAAATGGGGAAAATTATCTTAGAAAAGAGTAAACAATTCAGATAAAAATGCCCAGTAAACTCAAATTTTAAGTCTAAAATTAAAACTAAATTCTAACAGTGAAGAGGGAAACGACAAACTGGAGGCAAACTTGCAGGAATGGCACCGATAAAAAAATGAACGTTGCTGTTCTTTATACTGTACTTGTAAATTTTCTACAAGTTTAGGATTATTTCAAAATAAAAAATGTTTACAAATACTCTTGATATATGAAGAATTCTTGCAACTTGATAAGAAAGACACTAAGACACCGGTAGATGAATAGGTAAAGGATATAGACAGACAGCACACACACCCACAAGCATACAAACACACACTCACAAAAGGAAAAAAGGTGGTTAACAGACCCAGCAGAAAAACTATTCAGTCTTTGTAGCAAGGAAATGCGGACTAAAATAAGACTTCAATTGATACCTACCAAATTGTTTTCGGTTTTGTTTGTTTTTAATAATAATATAAAATATTTGCAAAAGTATAGTAAAATAGGCACCCTCTCTCATTACTGGTGGGAGTGTAAATAAGAATAAGCAATTTAGTCATTTGTATAAGAGTCTTGACATTCTTCAATATAGTAATCCCGCTCCCAGGAATCACTCTAAAGGGAAAATCCTGAAAAACAGAGAAGACTTTATGCATAAGATGTTCACTGAGCATTATTTACATCAATGAAAATTGGGAAAAAATTTACATGTCAAGCTATGCAGTAATTATTCAGTAAATTATAAAATATCATATCACCATTAAAATGATGTTTACGGAGGAATTTTTTAAATAATGTGATACAATATGCTAAGTGAAGAGGCAAGATGAAAAATTGTTTATACGATATGATCACATATTTGTAAAAATGAAGAAGTAGGGAAAAAAGAATTTTTAAAAGTACACGCTAACCGTAGTTGCTTTGAGTGGAGGAGCTATGAGTAATTTTGTTCTTTCAACTCTTTTATATTTACCAAATTTCCTACAAGGAGAATATAGTAGTTTATATTTTTATAATATATAATATGACTCATAAACAATCACTGATGTGTCTGGAGCAGCAGGGAAATCTCATGGTTTGTGCTCATCATAGATTCCAGGTTTCTGAATTTAATAAAGGAATTCTATATGAACTTTTAAGCTGATGGTGACAATATTTCCAATTCCATCTGGCACTAGCAGCCATACAGAGGTCGGGTATATGGGAAAAGGTTGACCAATCACAAATTCTCTTGCTAGGCATTTCAGTGCCATAAGATATCTAATGATTAGTTGAGCCTGAGGAGGAAAAAGCATTTTTAGAAAAAATACAAATCAACTAAAATTTCTTAATGGTAATTGTTGTTTGCTCTTTTTTTAAACTACCTTTTTCTGAGTACAAGAATAACAAGTGCTTGTTATAAAAGGTCAAGTATTATAGCTATTTACGATGGAGAGAGTAAACTATCACTATTATAGTTTGGTAAATATTACTCCAAAATTTTTGGATGAATATTTAGCATTTTAAAAATAATAATGGGATCATTCTAAACATACTGTATGTAACTTGAATGTTCAGTTAATAGTATATTGCAGACAATTTCCTTTCTAATAACACATGGGCCCCCTCATTTGTTTTAATGATTCATAATATTCCTTTTTGGTATTCTATAATTTATTTAACCAATTCCCTATTGATAGTCATTTTGGTTACCAACTCATTATTATCAACAATGCTGCTCTGCATATATATACGTCTCTGTGTACTTGTGCAACACAAAAATGTTTGGAATGCTTGACTATTTTCCAATAAACACCCATCACTCTTGAGTATTTCTGTATGATATATTCCTAGAAATGGAATTTCTAGGTCAAAGATTATTGCTAAGCAGGCCTTTCCAAAAATTATTTATACTTACAACTACTGTATAATGAAAATGCCTATTTTCTTACATCTTCAACAATGTAGTATATTATCAAGCTTTCTTTTGTTTTGGCCAATCTAATAGGTGCAAAATATTGTCATTGTTTTCCTTTGTATTTCTCATCAGAGAGGTTGAGCATCTTTTGACAGATCTGTTGGTCATTTGTTTTCCTTCTAGGAATTGGCCATTATTGTCCTTTGTCTGTATTTCTATTTGCTTATCTTTTCTTGCTGATTTGTGATCTCTTTTTATATCAGGCAATGTAGCCCTTTATTACATTATATGGATAACTTTCTAGGGTTTCTTCTTGACTCTTTGTTCTTAATTTTTTGGTATAGAAATTCTTTAAGTTTCATGTAGTTATATTTATCAGTATTTTCTAATTCTGGGTTTGTGTCATGCTTAGAAAGCCCTTCTCCATTCCAAGATTATAAATAATATTCACTTGTGTTTTCTTCAAGTATTTTTACATTTCCGTTATTTTACATTTTTATTTTTGAAACCCCTGGAATTTACTTTGACGTAAAGGTGACATGAAGATCCAATTTATTTTGTCACAAACGGCCAGTCAGTTGGTCTGATGCCACTTACTAAAAAGTCCGTCTTTTCCTCACTAATTTGAAATGCCACATTTATGACGCACCAAATTCTCATAAATACCTGATGCCTTTCTGGGATCCATTTACCTTTGCTCCTGAGCCAGAAAGTGGCGATTTACTTTTCAGTAATTATCTTCTTAGTAGAAAAACAAACTACTACTGTTCTGGATTGAACATCTCTAGACCATAGGGAAAATCCCCTTTTACTAATGGATCTTTCAAGATGAATCATCAGTCTTCGGCGATGTGGTTAACGTGGCTAACAAAGTCAAACCTGGTATCATGCCCAAGTCATGAGCCTTACCCACAGTTCCTCACGCCTGCTTTACTTGTCAAGGAAGGATTGACACTGTTCATCTCTCATTATCTCTGCCCAGTGAGTTCACTGGGTCAAAATAATAGAACCATGAATTGAAAGTCTTCTGTGTAATAAAGGTTAGTGACATCAATTTAAGCTGTGGAAATTTTACTCTCAAAGATGCCCTGAGTATGAACGGATGGTTAGATTCATATGTAGAATTGAGTAACTAACTAAGAATCTGTTTTTCCAGCTAGTGTATCTAACCCTGTGTGGATTTACACTGAACACACAAAAATAGATACAGTATTTTAGTTTAGGGGAACGTTTCTGAAAGGATAGAGTTCATGTAGAATCAATGACATGGAGATTTGCCACAGTCTGCTTTCTTGCCGTAGCACGTGTGTGTAAGACTCTCCTTTTATTTCTTCAGTTACCATAGCATGAAGGAAAGGAATGATCTTGCAACCCACCCTCTCAGAGCCTCTTATGGAATGCCATATTGTGCCTCTCCATTCTACTGTGTGGGTTTACTGCAGCCACTCACTGCTCCTATGTAACCCCTGTCCCCAGGGCCCACTTACCTATTAGACAGAGTAGGTACAATGCCTAATGTCCACAATACTGTTAGGGGCCCAAAAAAATGTTTTAATTTCTTTTAAACTCAGAGCCAAAAAAAAAAAAAAAACCCCAAAACTTTTAGGTCAAAGAAAATTGTTATATAATATTAATATATTCATCTTTATACCAACATAGTTATAAAATATAATCTTTAGTATTTCTTTATGATGGAAGAGGCCCATGAAAGTTGTAACACAGTCTTGCCTGTCTCTCAAAAGACTTCTAGCAAAGCGGATGCTAAATGTTTTAGATCTTCCTTCTCTACTCTCCTCCCGGAAATTCACAATTAAAGGCTCATCATAGAAGCCCTGCAATAAATAAAAATGAAACAAAACAACAACAACAACAAACAATAAAATTTCGTTTACTCCAGGGTTCTCCAGGTTTATGTGATCCTGGAACATTTTTTCTTCCACATAATAACCACTATCTTCCCCCAGGACTAGTGATCCACAGAAGAATTTGGGAAATAACTTTCTATTACATTACGATAAAAATTGATCAAGAGAGTTTATAGCTGAAAGCTCTCAACCATTTTTTTTGTTAGCAGACTATACAGAAGCCTAAACGATTATTCTTTGTTCTGTGTAGATAGAATTAAAATGCATACCTGATGCTCTGAGCGGCACGATAGCAACACAACCCTACCTCTCCACTTGGCAAGACATTCTATTGTTGCCCAAGTTTCAGATTTATGTTCCCCAGCTCACTGAGACCCATTTCAGATCAGTTTCTTTGATAGGTTTGTAGCAGCGTGAGGATGAAAATCATTCCCAAATGGCAAGGAAGGGCAAAAAGCTTCTTTCCTGACTCCCAGAACATGTTATTCCGTAACCTATCAGACCTTATTAAGAGTGGCTTAAAAATCTGTCAGCTCTCGAAAGGGTTCTCCAGTAACAGATTTCTTGGTTCCATCTCAGTTCCCGCAGTTCTCATAACCACAGCGCATTCAATTTAGCGGTGCTCGGCTGCATGAATGCTGAAATTAAAATGTGCTTTCAAAACTCAATCCCTAGCAAAACTGACCTAACGGAGAAGCATCTCCACAGTCAGATTTAATAAAAAGATATGAGTTTGAGATGGAAGGCAGAAGAAGGATATATTTCTCTGAGGAATAAAATAAAAGTAGAAAGTGTTTTGTTTCTTTTTAAAGTTTTTGCTGACTAATGTCCCTCTTTAAAGTCAGTTATCTGTTTGACAGAAAAAGTCAAAGACACTAAGTCCTTTCTTTCTAGCTTTCGGAAGTTTTGTCCATTATTTTTCTGGGGGCAGATGCACTGTCTGCTCTTCGTGCTTTAAAACACATTTCTTAGCTGGGAGAAACTCACAAGCCTTTTGGTTAAATGGAAATCATCAAATCTAGGTAATTGTAATATTTTTTACAATTAGGAAACAAAACTTCTTTTAAGGAAAAAAACCCTGTTCATTTAACTATAGCCCTGACTTCTAGAAGACAGAGAATTGATTTAATTCCCTGAACACATAGTATTTATCGAAACAAACAATGATGACTAAAACACCATTTGGCCAGGTCCTCTGTACATGTTTGATCACAGCCAGTGCGCTTCTCTGAAATGACTTGTTTATAAGGCCGTCTGCCTTTCATAAAGCAGAAAAGTCCTCGAGGGGAGATATTTGTGATATTTGGCTTGGCCTCTCAAATGCCTACCACCGTGGCTACCATATATTAAGAGCTTGATGCAGCTTGTGGAATGAAGATCTAAATATTTCGTGACTTTTTGATAGCATAACCTACTGGAAATTGTCAATAGGCCCATGACTGTTAGTTGTATTGCTATTGCTCCTCCTGAACACTGATATTGTGCAAGCATATGGAAAAAACTCCCAAGAAGCAGGCCTTAAACTAAATACAATTTCCCAGGATCTCATCCTTGGGGTGGTTGGGGGGAGTGCGTATGTGTGTGAGAGAGAGACAGAAACAGAGACAGAGGCAGAGCCGGAGAGAAAGAGAGAGAGAGGGAGAATGCCCCTTGGCTGGCAGAGAGGACGAAGGTCTGATAAAATTGCTGACATTGATTTTATTTACTATTAAAGCTTTACCTGGGCTCCTTATTTTTGAGTCAATAGAGATATCTATAACTTTTTCTTCAAAGGCTATTGAATGCTAATAAAAACAGTAACAAAAGAAAAAGAAATCATTTTAAAGGCAGATCACTTTGATAATCTTCTTGAACAACCCACCTGTAATAAATGGAAGGAGAGTCAGTAAATATATCAATCAGCCAACAATACTTGATGAGCACTTCCTAGGTTCTCTCCTGAATGCTAGGTGTTTGGTGGAGGGAACACAGAGGGATATAATGGACATGTGGTCACCCATCTTGAAGGGCTCATGATGTAGTTGGGGAGCGGTCCCAACGTACCTGAAACAAACTACCTAACAGAAAACAAGAACAGAGCAGTGATTTTGAATCAAGCTTCCATATGTCAGTCCTGTTCCAGAAATAGCACTGAGGTGTCTCCTGCCAAAAATGAATAAAGATAGCCTATTTCTTGGTTTATGAACTGGTAAAAGAAAAAGAGAATTGGTTATTAGAATTTTCTCGATTTTATATTTTTATCCTCCATATCTTTTTTAAACCATTGGTGTTTACTACCACTTATCTATTAATAAGATGGCAAAAAGATATAAATCTGTAGCAAACACATTTTGGGAGAAAACATTTCCTGAAATTGCTGAGCACTTAATTTCATAGCTTCTTATTTTCGAGGAAATATACTCCTGGTTGTAACATTATATTTTATACAGAAACAGTCATATTTTCTTCTGGTAAAATTGTTCCCAGTTTGCAGGATGAATTAAATATATTGATATTTTATGGTGTTCCTACCAGATGACCATAATATGCAGGTATTTTACTACTGAAATAAATGGGGAAACAACCAAGTGTATAAGCAGATGTTAAATGGAATGAGCAAACAATTTTATCAATTTTGGTCTATTTATATCCTGACATCCATACAGGCTGTAAGGCTGCTGATGCCGCAAACAAATGCTCTAACAATAAGGCACATGAAATAGAGCAATGTAGTCTGACAACATTTTCTAGAAGTCTGTGGTATTTGAAATAAGCCTGGAAGGATAAATCAAATCTGGAAAAAATGCTTTAGAAATGCAAAATGACCCTATAGTTATTTTTATGGCATCTGGTTAGGTAATGTTGTCAGTTTTTACTACATTTTTAATAATATTATTTTTTCAAATTGTTAAAGTCATATGGACATTGTTAAAATTTTTTTAAACCACCAAAACCTAGAAAAAGGAAAATAACCCTACTACTTGAGTGGACCTCTACTAACATTTTGATGTGCTATTTTTCTGTGCACTTCTTAACAATTATTATCAACTGCCTACATAATTTTGTATCCAGATTTTTTTCAGTTAAGATGAGAACTTAAACTTTTTTTCATGTTATTAGGAAAAAAGAAATCTGTGGATGTGGTGTCTTTAATGGCTGCAATAATATACCACTGTAAAGATATCTCAATCTATACACAAATTCCCTTATTACTGTACATTTAGGTAAAGTTTCTAAATTTTCACTAAGCCTGAGATGAACAAGGTAGTTGATGTTTTCATTTGTCTCTGTCCATTTCCTGCTCTTTGTGGTACCTAGATCTGGCTCTATTCTCAATGGGCCATGCTGTTTGGGGAGAACTGACCCACCTCTAGAAGTGGGATCCACGCCATTGGCCATGGAGGGGGGTTCATATGGCACCAGAGTGTCTTCCAATGTATCAGATAAACTTAGTCATACTGCAAAGTTTTGGTTGGAATCATTAAAGGGCACAGTGAATGTGATTCAAGAAAAGGAGGAAGGCTGACCTGTTCAGGAAATAGAAAGGAAAACAAGGGGACCTCTCTGATGCCAGGACAGAATTTATGTCCAGAGAATAAGCTGGTGAAATAAGAAGCAACATATAAAAGTAAATGTACTAAAGTTTAGGATACGCACATTTCATAATTGTCACTTTTGCCCATACATTTTATTTTATTTTATTTTATTTATTTTTAAAGATTGGCACCTGAGCTAACAACTCTTGCCAATCTTCTTTTCACTTTTTCTCTTCCCAAAGCCCCCCAGTGCATAGTTGTATATTCTAGTTGTGGTCCCTCTGGTTGTGCTATATGGGACGCTGCCTCAGCATGGCCTAATGAGCAGTGCCACGTCCGCGTCCGGGATCCGAACCGCGCCCAGGATCCCAACCGGCGAAACCTGGGGCTGCTCAGGTGGAGCGCACGAACTTAACCACTCTGCCATGGGGCCGGCCCCTGCTCATACATTTTAAAAGTTGTGACAAAAAATGACAGTATTGTAGATTGGAAAGGTTGCTGGATTACCAAATGTGAGCAGAACTGAAATCCCCAAGTAAAACCTCATTACCGGAAGGTTGTTGAGTGTCCTACATACAACCTCAGCTCCTAAGTTGAAACACAAGGACTGAGAGAGAAAGAAAGTAATCACTAAAGAACCTGAAACCAAGGGAAAGTAACTACTGCTACCAGCAGAGAGAAGCCCAGGTTTGGCTGTCTAGAATCCTACCAAAGGCTGAAAGACATGGTCATACTCTTGTGTAGGCTGAATGAATCGAGTGAATCCTGGAATCTTCAGGTCTTTGCTGACAAAAAGAAACCTGAATGAATAAAAGTTCATGCATCCCCGCCCTCTTACCAAGTGCCAAACAGTGCTCATACCAGTGAGAGATACTTGTAGGCACAGCCAGACTGATGGAGTTTGGGACTCCAGAGATCATACTAAAGGAGCCAGTGGGAGACAAATGAGTTTGCCTCTAATATGAGGTTCTAAATTGGCCTGCACACAGACTTCTGATCCACATGCAATGGTGGACAAGGCTTTAATTTAAACCCAAGTGACTTGGCACAGTGTCTATAGTATTGTCACTCACTACAATGGCTGGCAAGTTGCCAGTATTTTATATACTGCCTTCTGAATAGCAGTTTTGACCCTTATTAAAAGAAGTAGGTGGATACAAATATTTGAAGTGGCTTATAAGAATATCTATAATAAACTACGAAAATGCCAATAGAGCAGGCATAGGAAAAGTATAGAATAGAAAAACAAGACCAAAGGAAAAGCTAAGACATAGACATGAATGTCATATGGGTCCACACATTTACTACAATGACCTGCAAATTTGGGTTTGAGTTTCCTGACAGCCAAGGCACAAAGAGTAACATGCGTACTTAAGACAATGATTCGCACTGTCCATAAGGAATAGGCACGCCTATGTTTTTGTGGGAGGGTGGGAGGAGGAGGAAGGAGGGAATTTTCCAGATACGAATATTTGGTAAATTAGTTTTGGAGGTCCCTAAGCTGCCATTATGACAATTATTATTTTCCTTTATATGGCACTTAATACTTTGCAGAGTAATTTCAACACACTTTCTTTAATCTGCACAAAAACCCTGTGATGCAAGATTTGAGGGGAAGCTATTATTAAAGCAATAATGTGTTTCTCACTCATGCATCAAGGAAGTTAGCTTCACTGGAAACACAACGCAAAAGCAGAAGATAAGCAAAGATCTCTGCGATAACAAACCAAATGGCACCAAGCGTACACACAGAAAAGGGCTTCTCATTCAGAATCTGTATCCCCTTCCTGAACCTGAAATTCTAATAAAATTAATTTCGTTCTAAAACCTCAGCAGATTAGAAGTAACAAAATAGAGACTACTACAGAGGGGTACTCTGAAAGCCCCAAAACTGGTGGGTGTGATAGCAGAGGCATGAACTAAAACCATATAAAAGAGCGGTGAGTGTACAAACTGAAAACCCTAAACACTCACCAAGTAGCATGGGCAAGGATGTGTCATGGCCTCAAAGTCTCTTTTCCCAGGACGCTGACCCTCCATGAATCAGGTGTTCACATAGCTACCTCCCCCATCTTTCAGGAACTGAAATGTTATCACGATCACCAGCTCTCAACTCTTACAGCCTTTCAGTGACCTTGCAAGGCTCATAAGATGAAATCCTTACTGAAAATGGCCCATGAGGTCCTGCAGGTGCCGGCTGCTGCTGGCTGCCTGTCCAGCCCTCTCACATCCCTTCTCACTTCAGCCCCACCTGTGCGGGCTTCTGCCTGGCCGTCTGGCTCTCTACCTGGAAGTCTCTCTCTGCTGCCTCTCCTGGACAACCTGAAGCATCATTTCCTTGGAAAATTTACTTAATCCTGGAGTCTAGATCAGGTTTCCCTGTGAACCCTTAGCCCCTCTGGATTTAAGAAGTGATCACAGTGGCACTTATTAGTCTGATTGTTCAATAGCTGTTTCCTCCAGAGTACTGCGAGCTCTGGGACAACAAGGACTATGCCTTGGAATACATACTGAATACTTACTGAAAAATAAAAAAAGAATATGGAATGCCACAGGACCAGCACGATACATCTTCCTGGTATATAATATTTCAATCTTACTAAAAGATCTTTTTGGGGGAGGGAGAAGCTATTGTTTTCTTTATGAAAGCAAAAAAAAAAAAAAAAGATTCATTGTGGAGTAGAATGCAAAATTCCTATGAATTTTACAGCTAAAACACAAGACTTCAAGAATGCTTCAGGCTACGCCCCCAGATTTTTCTGGAGGCATTGTGCTTAAAATAAGATGGAAATAAGGTTTGGTAAAAGATCAATTTCCCAAGGGATCTGGATAACCAAGGCTCATCTTTATTTCCCTAGGTGAGAATACGTATACGAAGAGGGTTTTGCAAACTATAAGGCTTTGTGCAAATATAACTTATTACTCAGAAATCTGTGTCCCGAAGAGGAGGAATGATTTGGCTCATATCACACTGCCAATTACGGGTGAGGCTGGCGCCAGAACCTAGGTCTCCCGAGGCCTGTCCAGCCCACTGCTTTTCATTAACGCAGAGCACCTGCCACCCGGCCTCTGCCGCACAGGTCCCCTCATCCTTCCCTCTCAGTCATATCCGGGGCTGATGCCCTAAGCTAGGCTCAAATGCACTTTAAGTTCTGATCACCCAGAACTGCGAAGCGGGTGGCAAAACCAAGTCCAGCATTTCCCAGCATCATAATCCAGAGGCTTTCTGCTTTTCCCGCAGGACCAAGGAGTTCCCTGGAGGGCTGCAAACGCGGCCGGCTTCGCTCGGGCCCAATCCAGAGAGGCTCTCCCCCTAGCGGCGAAAACGCAGGACTGCAGCGCGTTCCAGAGACACCGTGAATCTCCCTTTCTGGAGGATTCCTGCGGCCACCAGGCTGAGAAGTGCCGGCAGCATTTAAGGGGCCTGGGAAGCGGGAAAGCTCGGTATTAACTAAAGCAAGAACACACCGCAGGAGCCCACGCGGCCGCCCGGCTACGTGGGCCTGCAGCGTGGCCTGTTCCTGCGCGCAGAGGTTGGCCACAGCTGCTACTTTGGAAACTGGGGACCCCCTTAGACTTCCATCGAGGAGGGTGGAGGTCCTCGTCGGTCCCCTCGGGGATGCAGCCGCAGTTGCCGCTCCAGGCGCCCGGCCCGGAGCGGGAGGAGGGGCCCGCGAGCCCAGGCGGGGCCCGCGCACACCAGGGCTTGCCTGCTTGAGCCAGGGCGCGAGAGGCGGCGAGAAGCACCAGCGCCCCGCACGGCCAACCACGCCAGGCTGGCGCGCCCCGGCGAACCGCGGGTGGGGCCCAGCGTCCCGCTGCTTCGGGCTCGCGCGTCGCGCACGCGCCCGGGTGGGCGTGGGAGGCAGAGGCGCTACTAGCGCGGGCGTGTGCGCGCGCGCGCGCCCCGGAGCCCCCTCCCTCGCCAGCCGGCGCGGCTCGGCCCCGGCGCGCGTCACGAGGGGCGGGAGGGTGGGGAGGAGGGGGTGGGGCCGCGGGACCGGAGGGGCCCGAGCGGCGGCTGCGGAGCCGGAGACGGAGCTGGGAGAGGGCGGCTGCGGTCCCGGCGGCGGCGGCGGCGGGAGAAGATGGTGGCGCTGGAGGTAGGAGCGGCCGGAGCGGAGCTTTATTCCCAGGCTTGGCACCAACGCTGTCATTAGCGCCGCCTGCTCCCGCGGGCCCGCGGACCCAGCTGTCAGGCAAGGTACCACCGCCAGGGAGGGGTGGGTGAATGGGGGTGCGTGGAGCTGATGCCACCCCCGACGGAGCCCGAGTCCTCGCCGAAGGGCGCCCCTGGGCTCAAGAGGGGCTGCATGGAACAATAGTGCCGACGAGCGGGGACAGCCAGCGACATCCAGGGGGCAGTGCCTTTAGCCATCGAGCAAACCGGGCGGGGGAAGAGGGCGTTGAGGGTAGGGATGCCTGGTGTCCGGTGCGCTCTGAGATGCCGGGCTGTGGGGGCAGCAGACGGGCCTGATGACAGACATGGCAAGACTGTGTGTGTGTGTAAAAGGTACAGCCAAGGGATGGGGGTGGCGGACCGAAGGTGTTGGGGGATGACATTTCCAGGAATCCCCGCTAGGATCCCTCATCCCTCGGCTGACTCTCCAGGAGAAAGTGTGGTGATGGCAACGATGAGGTGGGCAGGATGCACTTGGTGTGTGAGTGTGGAGGGAGGCAGTGGGGTAGGGACGGATTTGTAAAATCCCATGTGTGTAAGTGTGTGTGTGTACTCGTGTGATTGCATTCACGCTCCCCAAGGTGCACTCCAGACCCAGGGATCTGCTGGTGCCCTGACTTACTGTCACCCGCTGACTGTGGGACCGTGTTTGTTATTTTGACCCTGCAACTCTGAGTGCAGTCTCCGTTCTGCTCCTGCATGTGGATGGCCCGGTGTAGGCATTCTCACTTCCCCTTTCTCTGGCCTCTTGCTGTGCAATGTGGAAGTGTGCATGTAGCTTTGGGCACATGGCAGGGAAATAGGATAATGGTTACTCTTCTTGGCTTGCTGGTGTCCCCGGTTTTGAAGGGAGCTTCCATCCTGTGACACTTCTCTCCTCAGTCCCTGTTCTGTAAGGGGCTTACACGCCCTGACTCTGCAGTTTCTATTGTTTATTTCTTGTCCAACCTGAAGAAGAAGGGTCTTTAATGGCCACCTTCATTTCTCTGTCCCCACAACTTCAAATGTCAACTAGATCTTCTCCTTCCACGTTTAAACCCTGGAAACCTTATGACTGAAGAATGGGTGGTCTTTATGTTGGTTCTTCTAAAATGAACTCCAGAGGTGTGTATAGAGAGATTGGGGGTGGGGGGAGCATTTAAAAAGAAGAAAAAGATCGTACTGAGAAATCTTTGGTACCCCTTTGATCATCGTCACACAGGCAGGGCGTTTTCCTTAGGAAAAGGGATACTTTATTTCTACTGCTGGTGACATCCACTCTCCCGGCTTTCACAATGGCTAGATGGTGCCATGTATCATTCGCGAACTGAAATCCTCTGAGACCCGTGGTGATGGGGTCCCAGGTCAGTGAAGTCTGCTTTCCTAGCCAATGCAGCCTGCTAGTAGGGAATTTGGAACATGTCAGGCTGGCGGTAAGTCACCAGGTGGGAACCCGGACACAGAATTGCATGCAGAGTCTATAGCTGTCTAACTGTCTCTGTGTGATAAAGATCGGCTTGTGTGGGGTTGGGTAGAGAGAGATAGGAAGGGAGATAGCATATTCATGTGTGTGTCCACTGCAGTTTGACTTCCTAGTCCTACATTTCTCCTGCGCTATTTGTAGGAATGAATACGCCTGTACACTTAACATCTTGATACTTCTGTATTAAAATGCTGTGTGACTAGATTAACCTGCTTAGAACGTATTTTAACCACAACACCTTAAATTCTACTGCATTGCCGTCAGAATCCAAACTGGCTGCCCCGGTCCTCTTTGAAAAGCCAGTAGCAGTCATGGCTATACAAGTAAATATACAACACGTTGGCATCAAAGGTTTCTTTCTCAAAAATTTTGTTTTGTTTTGGCAAAGGTTGCATGATACTGTCATTACATTGAAAATAATAAAACTATAGCTATCCACATATGGTTGTTTTCTTCCCATTTATCTTCTCGTAATTAATGATGATATATAGACCAGATGCTCTCTCTTCAAGCTGAACTTGAAGTGAATTTCCCCATGTCCTTCAATTTGAGCCTTCTAAAATTTTAATGTGAAGTTGTTGGATCTCATCCAAGATTTAAGGATAGATTTATAAAATGAATTTCGAATCTTAGTTCTTTACTCTCTTGTTAGTTCTGCCAATTTCTTTCTGAGAAAAGTACTTAGGGAATTTAAAAGGCATTCTAAGAGGTTTCAGTTTTTTAAAAAAGAAGTTTTCATTTTTATATTTGCAAGTAAAATCCAGAAATGTAAAGGTCTTACAAGAAAGTTTAAGAATATTAGGAATTACCAAGGTAAATCAACTGTTTAGAAAAGGAAGAATTCTACAACACACAATTGATGACTCAGGAATTAGTGATTTCCTTTCTAATGTAAATGTGGCAATTTTTTAAATGCAAAGCCTGGCTTTTCTAAAGATTTGACTGGTAAGGTTAGTGATACAGCTTGAAGCCTGTAATTTGGTCTGGTAAGTAGTTGTACCTTTTGCAGTAGGCTGCAGTAAGCCATTTGTTTCGTGTGGATGCATTTTCTTCACTTAAAGTAGCATTAATGCTTTTCTTTCCCATTATTGGGTCTCTTAAAGGAGTTTGTTTTTCAGAAGACTTGGAGGTAAAAGACATTTGAATATTCACCTGTGGGGCCAAAAGGAATAAACTGTGATATTGTGGGAAATGGGACTTGTATCCTACAAGAAAGAAGTAATTGTTGCTAAAATTGAGAGAATTTCAAGTACTAAACCCCTAAATTAACCCTTTGGGTTACCATCATTCATTTACAAATGTTCGTTAATTGCCTGCTGCATCTCAGTCATGGTATACCTTTGCATAAGGTTTGGGAAATGTTGGGAGGGCTGGAGATTTGAAGAATAAGGAAACTTAGATCCCACCTAGGGAAAGTGTGTGACCTGGAAGGAGAGACAGGGCGTGCATGTCACTAACTGTAAAAATGGTGGGAAATGGACAGGTGCCGAAAAAGCTGTATTCCTGCAGTGCTGTGGGAGTTCACAGGATATAAAAATGACTTCCAGTGGAAGAAGAAGGGAAGGTTATGTGGAAGAGAGCATTTCAGCTGGGATTATATAGGTGGCGTCTGGGCTGGCAGGGAAGGGAGGGCACACTTAGCGGAGGAACATAGTACAGCAAAGGCTTGGTGGTGGGAAGTTGTGTGCTTGCACAGACGGCAAAGAAGGGTGGGTTTTGGCTAGAGCTCAGGGAATGCCAAGAGATGTAATGAGAGATAGGGTGAGGGAGGTTCCTTCAGGGTTGTGGAGCAACTTGTCTGCGGATTTTATTTAGTAAATACTAGGGAGCCATGGAAGGTTTCTGAGGAGGAAGGTTGGCAGGTTGAGAACTGTGCTTTAGGGTGAGAATCTTGGAGCATTGTGTTGGACATAAGGAAATGAGAAAAGATTGGCAGTAGGGAGACCAGGTAGATTCTAGTCACATTAAGGATAAGGGGAAGTGAGGCAATGGGGTAGAAGAGAAAGAGACAGACTCAAGAGCCAGGGTGCAGGAATAATCGGAATGCTGAGCAAGGAAGTGAAACGTCATTGTCAGCTTAGGAGATATGTCTGTGTACACGTGCGTGTGTTTACACACTCATCTGTATTGCTAGCCTATGATGTAAACTGTATTCTCACTAGGGATCATGGTCAAAAAAAGTTTAAAAGCCACTGAAACAGAGTGTGATCCACTTTAGGAAAGTCCACTATAAAAATCCCAGTTCATTGAATAGCCACAGGAAGGGGTAATTATTCCGAGGGAGTGGAGTTTCTTTAAATGGCAAGCTCTTCCTCTGCATTTAAAATATGCTTCAATTTACAGGAAAAAAGGATTTATGTACACCTTGCCAAGTATACCTCTTCTTTAAAATAAGGTGTACCTGTCAATGAATACAGAATTGATCTCTAGATACAAAATTTATCAAAAATCAGAAACATAAATGATGACATCGTTCAGAATGATGGCTAATCAAGTCCTGTATGAAATAAAACATTGCTGTATTTTTCATACTAATTAATCCACCCTGGAGCAGAAGAGGAGGGGGCTGGAGAGGAAACTTAGTGGGCAGGGATGGTTTTACCACCTCGACGACCTCCCACCACCACTTTGCATATACAACAATAAGACGAGACTTCTATTCCCCCCCAAATTATATTACCTCTCATATTATTAGGCATTATCAAAATTGCTTTCTTCTGAATGCCAAAAAGCAAAAAGCTTGTTATCTCCAAGATAGTAGGAATTGAAATCAAGCAATTCGTTAATGCTGGATGTGGTTCATTGTCAGAAAAGAGGTTCGGAGAAGGCTGAGGAAGAAGGAAAAAAGAAGTTTCGCTTTGGGCATGACAAGTGTGTGCAAATGAAGGCACTACATTGCAGGTGTAGGTCTTCAGAGAGAGGTTAGAGCTACAAAGAGAGATTTGTAAGTCATCTACTTAGGAGCAATTTTGGCCAGTCTCAGGAATGGCCAATAAAGAAAACAAAGCAAGAAGACGCAAAGGGTAGTAGGGGTAGGGTCCTTTGGGGATGTCCATATGTTGGAAGGGAAAAGAGAAAGAAGAACAATGTTAAATAAGGAGCAGTTGGAGAAAAATGGTAGAAATAGTATGGTGTCATGGAAGCTGAGAAAGGTGAGGGGAGCCACCATCATTCATAGGTCATTCAAACAGCACACCGCACGGGGATAAGGGTGCAACAAAGGAAAAGCCATTGGATTTGACTCCTGGTAGAAGTGGCAGCCAGGCTGCAAGGGCTTGAAGAGTGCGGGTGATGTATATGGAAAGTGGTGAAGACAGACTTCTTTGTTAATAAGTTGGGTGGTGAAGAAGGACAGAGAGTTTGATGCATCAAAGAATGGCATAGTATAGAGAAGATGTCTTTAGTAGCATATAGGAAGACTTGAGCCTGCTTTATAACTGGAGAAGAAGAGTCCATTGAAGGGAAGAGAGATTGGAAATATGGGGGAGGGGCTAAACTGATGGAGTGTAATCTTCAGGAAGATGGGAGTGTACTGGATGGAGGCAAAGGAAGGACTCTTTTGAGACAGAAGCATGGGAATTTTGAAGCGGGATAAAAGGAATTTGGCTACAGTCTTCTAAGTCAAAAGAGAGGTGGGCAGGTTGAGACCATGAGTAAAATAACAAAAACTTGGAGTATGAGCTGTGGAAATGTAGTACTGAGTCAATTAGGGGTGAATAAAAAACTATCACTCAACTATGTGGGCCTCCTGCATTTTGGAGTATGAATTTATAGCGGAACCAATCAGCTCTATGTATTTAGCCAGCCCTGGTAGAAATACTAGCAGGGTCACCCATGATGGACAGGTTTCCGTGGGATTTCCAGACTAAGACAGACTAGGAAAAAGGACCTGGCCACTCACTTCTGGGGAAATTATCTGGTACTTCCAAAGCATTATTTGATACAGTGACGAGGATTGTGCAAAAAGACCGGGGAGGGTTCTGCCCTGCAGTACACAGGCTCGCTAGGAGCTGGAATCGACTCAGTGACACAAACAACGAAATTTGAGTTTGACAGCTACTTGTGTATTTTTTGTACTAGTGAGCATTAAATGTTGTTACCGTGGTTCCTCCTTCCTTTAAACTCAATGAAAAGAGAAAAACGTTTACCTTTAAAATTAGCTGAATAAAAGACTCCACTTGAAGTATTTCCTGTGCCTATTCTCTCAGGAATCGCTGACTTTAAAACTCGTAGTAAAATAACGGAAAAAAGCATAAATGTGTTCAAGAAAATGGGGTTTCCCTATCTATAAAGGCAGGATATGGCTTTAAAGTGAAGTGTAAAGTTGATTTTTCACAAGAAAAATCAAATATGGCACCTCACCCAACACTGTACCCATCGAAAGCACTCGATAGATATTTGTTGCATGAATAAATTAATTTTTTATAAGCAAGGTATAATATCTAAGATCGAAAATTTCAGGATTTCTTATTTAGACTGTGGACATTGAATGAGTTGCATTCCATGGCCTATACAAGTTTCTGATAGAATCAACACAATTTTTTAAATTCATACCTGCTACATATGTTGAAGCTTTACAAAAAATTTTTTTTCACAAAATAATTGTGCATGCTTTAGACCCTTGATTTATGGGGCTGTGTCACGATTCCAGACGGGTTTATGGAACTTCAGCTGTGCTGAGGGATGATTTTGAAGTTCTAATGATGAAATCATTTATTCATTCCTTCAGCAAACATTCATTGAACACCTTCTCTGGGCCAGACACTATTTTACATGCAAGGGATACAGTGTGTGTGTGTGCCTGTGTGTGTCCGGGAAAGTTCCTACTATCCTGACCTTCTAGTGGGAGGAGATTTAAAAATAAATAAGCAAATATATAACATGTCAGGTGGTGGTAAGCGCTATGAAGAGTAAAGCAGGGAAGGCAATAGAGCGTGAGAGTGTAGGGGTGCTGCTGTTTTATAGAGGGTGGTCAGGGAAGGCCTTGAGCAGAGTCCTTAAAGAGGTGAAGGAGCGAGCCATGCAGATAATTGGGGGAAGCGCCTTATAAGCAGAGAATATCAAGACGGAGGGGCCTCAGGTGAGAACGTGCTTGGCATGATCAAGGAACAGCAGGGCAGCCTCCTTGGTTTCCTTGCTTCACCTGCACGCATTGTATGAGACCTGATTGATGGAGCAGTCACTTAAGGGACCCCGCAGTGGGGTGCTTTGCCTTTTGGTATTGAATGAGTAGCCCATAAGGCTGTATCATCACATACCATGTTTGGGCTAACCTGAGTGAGAGTTAGTTCTGGGTTTATGAAAAGATGGATGCCCTCAATCAAACATTTAAGTTAGAAAGTTTGAAAAGTGCCTCTGTCTGGGTAGTGATGACATACTAGTCAGCTGGAAGTCGTCTCTCTCTTGGAACTGCCATGTCACTGTTCTGCGGTCTGAATCTTCTTTAGTTACGGGGTTTCTTTTCTTCCTCCATGTTTCATGTCCTGTTCTCAAATGTAAGGTCCTTCAGGCTAGAATGATGTTTTGTTCATCTGGGTATACCGTACGACCCTCAGAAAAACTCTTTGCATTAGTAAGGGGTCATCAGGTAGTTAATGAAAGAAATGGATGAGACATTTCCAAAGGTCTAAGTAATTCAGGTTAAAGAATGAGGGTAAAGCTCTTTTACCTTGATTTCTGCAGACAGCTGTTTTTCTAAGAGGACACAGAATCACCACATGATGCTGAAATAGTTTATGCCTGCAGGCCTGAGACAAGGACTTGGTGCAAATAGTTTATCTGGGAGGCAATCTCAAGAAGCATGAATGAGCGAGTGGAGAAAATGAGACAGGGAAGGAAGGAAAGCCAGTAAGAGGTGGGCTCATGAGCACGCTGCCGTTATGGGCAATGGAGGCTCGGTTCTGCTGGTGTCATGTAGAATGCACTTTATGATGGTCCACCAAGCAGTAGGGAAACTGGGATGTTTATCCACCATTCGATGCTGGGAGCATTAAATCGCCTGTGCTTTAGGGCTACCAATATTAGCCTGAGCAAGCTTCGGAGGCACCGGAGAAAGCCATTGGGTAGATGAGCAGAGAGGCAGTGTGGGCTGGAGGTTGGAAAGCTGTCGGTGTGCAGGGGAACTGTCCATCAGAGCTACAGGAGAACTCAGAAGTGGGCTGAGGGGACACGGGGCAGTATCAACAGCCTCCGTTCCACATGGCAAAGAGATCTCATAAGGAATTTTTTAACAGATCAGAATTGGTTTGATAGCAGTTATTGGTATTTTAATTTAGGGATTTTAATGTATTACAACAGCTACCTGTGGTTCAGTTCACTCAGAAGCCAACTATTGACAGCCTTCAGCTGGGATGCAGATTACCGTATATGCCCATGTATAAGGTATCCTTGCTTATACACTAGTCCTCAATTTTCCAATGAGATGGTTTTAAAAAAGGCTTTACATCAACTTGAATATGCACATTTTAAGGATATAGATAAAGAGTGAAATTTCTACCTATATTTAATTAGTGGTATAAAATTAAAATCACATATAAAATCAATTATATAAAATAATTTAGAAATATGATATCCTGCTTTCACATTTTGTGATGTCATTTATTCAAAAGTTGCACATGTTTCTTTGACTTAAGAGTCTTTTTCATCGTTAGGTCACTTTTGGCATATTCATTTTTGTCTAACTAGTTTGAAATATAGTACTTCTTGAATTTCTTTTTTCTTTTTTTTTTTTTGTCAGGCAGCTTGGTCCTGAGCTGACACCTGTTGCCAATCTTCCTCTTTTTGCTTGAGAAAAAGTGGCCCTGAGCTAACATCTGTGCCAGTCTTCCTCTGTTTTGTACGTGGGACGCCCCCACAGAATGGCTTGATGAACTATATGTAAGTCCATGCCTGGGATCCGAACCCGCAAACGCCAGGTCACTGAAGTGGAGCACATGAACTCAACCACTACACCACCGGGCCAGCCCCTTGAATTTCTGTCTGATGCTGCCACTACAGACTTTATTCCAAGCCCTGTATGCTCATTCACATATCATAAGAACATTTGTTTTTTTCCTTTCTTCCTAAAGATGTATATTCATGATCTCTACAACCTAGCACTTCTGAGTGAGTTGTATGGGGACATCCAATACAGGCAATTGTGGAGGAATATTTACTTAAATTGGTGTTAAAATCTTGGCCTCTTTTCATTCATTTATCCATTCTGTTTCAATCATGTGACCTCCATAAGCGTCCCTATCTGGTATTGATTGTGGTTGTTTCAGGCTGTCTTCTCCAGATAGTTCTCAAGTAACCTTTGAAACATACCTCCCCTTCTCATGAAATTGTCAGTCTTACAAGGTAACATGTTTCTGACTTGGTTTCTCCCTTTAAAATCAGTTGCCATCACCTCCAGCATTAATGAATTAATTGCTTGATATCAATTCCTTTATTCTTGGAGATAATAGACTTTTTGGCATTCAGAAGTCACTGAGAGAATGCCTCATACTTTGGGAGACTTTATATGGATTCAACCATGAGGCGACTTTCTCTTTTCTGAAATATAATTTTGGGGGCAGTAGAAGTCTTGTCTTGACTTTGTATATGCAAAGTGGTGGTGGGAGGTCGTCAAGGTGTGGAGGTGGTGAAACCATCCCTGCCCACTAAGTTTCCTCTCCAGCCCCCTCCTCTTCTGCTCCAGGGTGGATTAATTAGTATGAAAAATACAGCAATGTTTTATTTCATAAAGGACTTGATTAGCCATCATTCTGAACGATGTCATCATTTATGTTTCTGATTTTTGATAAATTTTGTATCTAGAGATCAATTCTGTATTCATTGACAGGTACACCTTATTTTAAAGAAGAGGTATACTTGGCAAGGTGTACATAAATCCTTTTTTCCTGTAAATTGTAGCATATTTTAAATGCAGAGGAAGAGCTTGCCATTTAAAGAAACTCCACTCCCTGGGAATAATTACCCCTTCCCGTGGCTATTCAATGAACCGGGATTTTAACTTTCCTAAAGTGGATCACACTCTGTTTCGGTGGCTTTTCTTTTTTTTTTTTTTTTATGAGGATGATTGGCCAGGAGCTAACATCTGTTGCCAGTCTTCCTCTATTTTTCATGTGGGACGCTGCCATAGCATAGATTGATGAGCAGCGTGCAGGTCCGTGCCTGGGATCCGAACCTGCAAAACCGGGGCCACAAAAGCAGAGTGCATGAATCGATGGCTTTTAAACTTTTTTTGACCATGATCCCTCATGTGGATAAAGTTTACATCATAGCTTAGCAATATAGATGAGTGTGTGTAAATATGCACACATGCACAGACACACACACAAATGTATCACTGAAACAGAAGTTTTACTCAACAATACTGATCCTTTATTATGTGTAATACACTCTGATATTTTCTATTCTATTCTGTATGATTGCCAACCCGCTAAACTGATTTCAGCACTAATGGGTCCTGATGTGCTGTTTAAAAAACACTGTTCTATTATATTACCTCCATCAAAAGAGTGCTTATTTTCTTATAGTATGAAATAATTTCATGTCAGAGTTTTGGGTTTTTTTTCATTTGTTTCAGATCATTTGGATATTTGGTAGTGTGGGTGTATGATGTCACAATAATCCCAAAGGGAAACTAATTTTGAGTAGATATTTTATTTCCAAAAGAAGAAATTATTAGTGTGGAAAATGGAAAGTGAAGTAAGATGAATGGATTGGTTCTTAAATCTAGTAGCTTTCCTGGGCGGTGTAAACCGTGCCCAGCCAGTGGGCCCCGACCTGCACTGCTTCCTCACTGGTCTGGCTGATCTCTCCCCACTGTCCTTTCCTGCCCATCTCCCTTCCTGCCTCTTTCCCAAGGCGCCGCCCCCAAACGCTGGGAGTTCTAACTGTTCAGTTCAATTACTTAATTCTCAATTTCAACCTAATATATTTCTTCCAGATGTTAAACTGGTTTTTACACCCACTTCTTTTCCAAATAACTTGAAAATGCAAGATTTTTTTTTTTTCCTGAGCTCATACCTAGGGGACTTTTGTCCTAGAGGAGCTAGGATTTGTTCCACAGATGGAGTGTTTCCATAGTGTTAGGTACTACGAAAGTCTAACCTAGTCTTATGTTCAGGTGTTATTGCATCCTTTGTGGCTCTCTGGTCGTCTAATGTAAGTACATATGAATTCCTATTGTAAAAGCTCAGCAGGCTCCCCATCCAGTGAATGAAAACAAGTTAACATTACGACTATGGTGTGCCAGGCATTGTGCTAAGTACTATACACTGTTAACTGATTCGCTTCTCCGCGTGATCTCATTTACTCTTCACAACCACATCAGGTGAGGACTTACATTGTGGACAGGACTTTGAGGCTCTCAGAGGTTCCCTTAGTGACTAAAGGACAGGGCTGGGGGGCTCACCCCTGGTCTGGGGATAGGAAACTTCCCCAGCAGCTCCCGAGGTCTCCTTTGTCTTGGGGCCCAGCAGCCCCCGACCCCACCTGCCCAGCTGGACTCCCCGTGTATGATGCCCTCATCTCACATGGGAGGGCTGTGTGTGTGTGTGTGTGTGTGTGTGTGTGTAGCTGTTGTACCACTCCAGTCTTGGCACCACGGGGTAGAAAGGGTCAGGACAGGCTTAATCGAGTGCTCCCATTGATTAGCCACCATTGCATGAGTCCCTAGATGGGGCTGATCCTCAGCTGCCCCAGCTGTAAAAGGGGGAATGGTGAAACTGCCCTTCCTATCTCTTCACTCCAAGGCCTCTGGGAGGGTCAGTGAGATAGAAGGGGCTATGGAAAAGTCGGGTGGATGTCACCCTGCCTTATAATGACCTTGGGCAGAAGTGACATCTCCTTCCTCTAAAGTAGGGGTTGGCAAGCTTTTTCTGTATAGGGCCAGATAGTACATAGGTTTTGCAGGCCATAAGGATCTCTGTTGTAGCTTCTCAGCTCTGCTGTTGTAGTGCCAAAGCAGCCCTAGACAATATGTAAGCCAAAGAGTGTGGCTGCATTCCAGTCAAACTATTTATGGACACTGAAATTTGAATTTCATATCATCTTCACATCTCACAAAATTTGGATTCCCCTTTTGATTTTTTTTTTTTTTTGAGGAAGATTTGCCCTGAGCTAACATCAGCCACCAATCCTCCACTTTTTGCTGAGGAAGATTGGCCCTGAGCTACCATCTGTGCCCATCTTCCTCTATTTTGTATGTGGGACGCCTGCCACAGCATGGCTTGACAAGTGGTGCTAGGTCTGTGCCTGGGATCCGAACCAGCAAACCCTGGGCTGCCGAAGCAGAGTGCCCGAACTTAAACACCATGCCTCTGGGCCAGCCCCTCCCCTTTTGATTTTTTTTCCCAACCATCTACAAATGTGAAAACCATTTTAAAGTCTCGGGCAGTGGAAACACAGGCAGCGGTCCGGTTTTGTCCCATGGGACTTAGTGTGCTGCATCCTGGTGTGCACAATCACAGCACTCGGTCCCACTTCTTAGCCAGCCGCTGCCATTCACTTTGGACCACAGCAGTGCATGTTCACTTTGCTCCGTCTTTCTATTGTCCTCCCTTCCAAAATACACACCCACCCACTGACATTTTTCATCTCCTTTGGCACTGGGAAAGATAAAGCAGATAGATAGCATGCACATACGCACACACATATATAGTTTATTCTGAGTACATGTTGAATAACTAGGGACGAGCAAATCTGTTGCTTTGCTGTGTATCTTTATTTTTCCATCTTTAAAAGACGTTCTACCTATCCTCTAGTAAACCTTTGATAACGATTGAGTCAACTTCTGTAATTAAATTTATGGGTTTTAAGGTTCATGTCTTAAAGGTTTTTTTTTTCCCCATGCTATTAACCATAAAAGGAAAAGAATGTCAGGGAAGATAGAAGGGAAAAACAAACAGACAAAACAAAACCAACATTTCAGCATAAAAAGGGCTTCTTACAGAATAAAGTGGCCAGACGTTTAGCTTTGGTCCCTTGGGCTTTCTGTCCCTGGAGGGAGCTCTGGGGGCTGAAGTGCTTGTGTCTCAGCTGCCAGCAGCTCTGCCTTTTGCTTTGCTTTCCCCCAAATTTAACTCGGGGCCAGAACCTTGTGCATTTGGCTGTAAGTCAAGAGGACCTGGTGGAATGTGCTTTCTCTTTTCATCTGTGTCTCCCCAACGTGTGCCAAGGAATCCTGCGCATCTCTGAACAGCCAAGCCTTGAACACTGCTCCCATTTTACGTAAAGTATAAGCCCGGGAGTGAAATTATGAGGAAATATGTAAATTTAAGTTTTTCCTCTCAAAATGAGGTGGGCAGAAACAGGGTGGTGGAATTATAAGTGTGTGCATGTCTGTTATTTTTCCAAATATACTGTGATGAACATGTTGCTCTGTGAGGAAATTATATAGGTGCGTGTGCATGTGTGTGTTTTGAAGGGTTAGGAGGAAAGGAATATGCTAGAAAATTGGAACCCAAATCATTAGTAGTATGTACACCTTATTAAAATTTTTTAAGGAAAGGAATAATTGTCAGCTTTCGAATAAGCACTTAACTTTTTTAGTCTGCCAAAATATATTGATTCACTGTAGCCTGGAAAAGGATCTACGGCTGGTGTAAAATAAATTATAAAGTGTGCTTTCAACTTGGCATAAATTGTTCCTGCTCTGGTGGATGATGTCTCGCCTTGAAGACAGAATGTTAAGCCGTCGTTAGAAGTGCATGTTATGTTTAAGTCAGGTGAGATATCTGAAGTCTGCCTGGGGAAGAAGGGAGGCTGAGGGGCTGGCAGTTTGTTCCCGTTAAGTCTCAGCTGCTCCAGGTGAGACGCAACATACTACTTACTGGCCGTGCAGAGGCTCTTTTCAAAATTACTCTTAATGGATGGAGGCAGTGGGGCGGGGTGTGGGGTGGCTTACCAGAGAACTGCAAGGTGGTGAGGAGGTAATTATCCATCTGTCTGCAGTTTCTTTTGTAGAATGAGGCTCCCTTGATGAAGTAAAGGGACTGTGCTTATGAAGGCGGATGATTAAGGTTTCATTCATTATGTTATCTGCACCGTGAATCTTTCCTTTTCTTCTTTCTGAGGGTACTTTTTCCCTTTCTTCCCACCCCCTCCTCTTTCTTCCACTTGGGGAATTACAGTGGGCTTGTTTACATCTCGTGGCTTATAGGGGTTGCTCCCTTCCATACTGGAGGTTTTCGGCAAATGTCTGGTTATTGTTGATTGTCCGTTCGCAGGGAGGCTGTGACCCTGAAGCTGGCCAGAGGTCTGTATTAGTCAGCAGGGTTCGTAGAGGTCTTCCCTTGGGTTCCCCAGAACAGACCCTGAGAAGAGGGTTGGTGTGTGTGGGTATCGCTTTAAGGAGATGCTCCTGGGCAGCAGTCAAACAAGGGTGTGCTCTCAAGGTCCTGACGGTCGGGGAGCTCAGGAGTGGGGGTCGGCCTCAGGGTTGTCCCCACTGGAGTCAGTGAGGTTGGTGGTTCATACTCCATACCTGTCAGTCATTGGGTCAGGGCTGCAGGGTGAAAGGGTTCTGTGGGGGAAGGGGACATAAATTCTCAGGTATTTCTGGCTCTTCACATGAAAGGGCAAAGCTAGTGCAGTCCTGAAAAGAGCCATAGTGCTAGCTGTTGGCCAGGTGAGGATCTGGGCAGGACCCCAGCTTTGTCCACCAGCAGACCCAGGGTCTTCTGTTTGGGGTGGTCAGGCAGGGAGCCATTCTGTTGCTTCATTGGGAATCCCCAGATGCCAGACTTTTTCCTGAGAAGTAGCTGTTGGCCCCTGGTGATATTTGTGTGTTTCATGGAACAGAGGGCTGGGATCCAACTGTCTGGTTACAGTGACGCTCCTGTTTCCAGCGCCTCCTCAACCCTCTCCTTCGCTGGGCCTGCATCCCTGGGTTCTACGCTCCAGTCAGTTCCAAAGACATGTTTTGAAATCTCCTGTTTGTGCATATTCTCTCTCATTCTCTTTGTGGACTTATACCTTATCTATGCCTTTATACTCACTTAAGTGGAGTCTTGAGAGGAAAGGATAAAAATACGTGTGGTCCAATCTGCCACCTTTAACCAGGAGCCGCTCTACACAAAAGCTAAAGTAGAAACTTGGAATGAATTCACACACACACACACAACATGCTTCAACATTTGTGTTCCTGCAACTTCATAGAAATAGACTAATAGTTGGGAATTAGCTATCAAGTATTATCTAGCAAAGTGCTATATTAGCCAAAAGGAATAGTTAGAATCTGTTAACGACTGTTAGCTGGATAATGTGAACCAGTGGCTACTGTTGATATCTTTGAGCTGAGCAAGGGGATTTCTGGCTTCCCCACCATTTTTGGACCGTAACACCAGACACAAGTCAGTAAACTGCTGATGTCAGCATGAACCATGGTTCCCATGTTGTCACATCAGAGTTAATCTTGGCAATTAACTAGTAAACAGAAACCTAAATAATAACTTCGGCAGGCTCCAAGAACACTATCTTGTTGTTCAGGGAGTCTCAGATTAAAGAAACTGCCCTCTGTGTGTAGCAGGTTTACTGAATGAGCTAGGCTCTGTAGGATGCAGATGGCAACTATCTCTACTTCTCTCGTGGCTCCTTGGTACCCACTTAACAGACGTGTCTTCTCTTCCCCATTGGGATAAAATCTTGAGTAGGTCCCTTAGGTTTCCCAGTTACTTTTAAGTGGTGAAAAGTTAAATCCAGTCTATTAATCACATAGTGCAGTCCAGTGTCATAATGAAAATTACAAACTCCTGCCTCATTTTTTATTTTTAAAAAATACAGGGGCTGGCCCGATGGCACAGCAGTTAAATTCGCACGTTCTGCTTTGGCGGCCCAGGGTTCGCCAGTTTGGATCCTGGGTGTGGACATGGCACTGCTTGGCACGCCATGCTGTGGTAGGCATCCCACATATAAAGTAGAGGAAGATGGGCACAGATGTTAGCTCAGGGCCAGTCTTCCTCAGCAAAAAGAGGAGGATTGGCAGCAGATGTTAGCTCAGGGCTAATCTTCCTCAAAAGCAAACAAAAAAATGCAATGTAACTTGAACACAGTAAAGAGCAAAAATCTCAAGTGCCAGTTTGTTGAATTTTCACATATTCAAAATCCCATATAACTAGCAGTTAGATCAAGATATAGAACATTTCCTGCCTCACCTGCTGGCTCCCCGATACCCTTTCCCAGTCGACATCAACCAGCACCCCAAGGGTGACCACTACTCTGATCTCTATCACCATAGAGCAGTTTGCCTCTTTTTAACTTCTTATAAATGGGATCATACAGTATATAACCTTTTGCGTCTGACTTCTTTGTTCAATATTATTTTAGAGATTCATCCGTGTTGTAGTATGAATCTGTAGTTCTTTCCTTTTGATTGCTGTTTGGTCAACCACAGGGTGAATATTCTGAGTTTATCCATCCTTCTGTGGAAGGACAGTTGTGTTGTTTCATTGTGAACATTTTTGTACATTTACTTTGGTGCACATATGCACTCATTTCTGTAAGAGTGGAATTACTTAGTCGTAGGATCGGTGTATGTTTAGGTTTAAAGATATTGCCTGTTTTCCAAAGTGGTTGTACCTACTGACACTCCCAATAGCAGTTTATAGAAGTTGTGGTTGGTTCCATATCCTCGTCTGCAGCTGGTACCATGCCCTTCCTTTAGCTTGAGCCATTTTGGTAAGTGTGTATTGGTATTAAACATGTCTAATTTTAAATTTTCACCTCCTCCAGCTCAAGCAGGCTGCTTCTGTGGAGCCCACATTATGACCACAGGAAACACACACCCTTTCCATTTGCAGTACACAACCCTCTCTCTCTTTGTCCTGCTAACCCTAACTAGCTCTTAGACTTCTCACAGCATGAGTCAGACACTGGCACCTGGGTCCCATAAACTCCAGAGGACCTGTGCCCAGCTCCTGGAGTTTCTCTTGAAGCCTTCTTTACGCAGTGTGTCAGTCTGCTAGGGCTGCCATGACAGAATACCATAGACTGAGTGGCTCAACCAGCAAAAATTTGTTTTCCCACAGTTCTGAAGGCTGGAAGTCCAAGATCAAGGTGTCAGCAGGTTTGGTTTCTCCTGAGGCCTCTCTCCTTGCCTTGTAGACAGCTGCCTAATCACTGTGACCTCATGTGTTCTTTTCTCACGCATGCGCATTCTGGATGTCTCTTCCTGTTCTTATAAGGACACCAGTCATATTGGATCAGGGCCCCACTTCATTTAACCTTAATTGCCCCTTTAAAGGCCCTGTCTCCAAATACAGCCACATTGGGGATTAGGGCTTCAGCATATGAACTTGGGTGGGTGAGGAGTACAGTTCGGTCCCTAACACTTGGATTGGTGTCTGTGTCGGGAGAGCATTCTGCCAACTCTCCAGCAACACTTGAAGTACTCAAACGGCACTCAGTTTTGGTAAAGTACAATCAGTCATGATTTAAACTACTAGTTGGGAAGGTTCTTTTTTTGTCATAATAGAAGTAAAACACATACAGTAAAGTGCACAAAGAACACACATCTTCAGTGTTCAGTTTGACGAATTTTGCATATGTGGAAACCTGTGTAACCATGACGCAAATCAGGATATAGCACATTGCCAGCACCCCACAGATTCCCTCATACGACTTCCCCATCTGTACCTGTTCCCTCTCCCCTCAGGTAACCACTGTTGTCACTTCTGTCATCGTTTATCAGGTTTGATGATTCATGAACTTTATATGAAGAGAATCACATATGTACTTTTTTTCATCCAGATTCTTTTACTTGGCATAATATCTGTGAAATATATCTATGTTGTGATGTGCGTCAGTAGTTTGTTCTTCTCGTTGCTGTGTGGTATTCAACTGTAAAAATACATAATGATTTGTTTATCCATTCTCCTGTTGATGGACATCTGAGTGTTTCAGTTTTTGGCTCTATGAACAAAGCTGCTATGAACATTCTTGTATTTGTCTTTCTGTCTTCATTCATGTTTTTTCGGTATATATTTAGAAGTGGGATTCCTTGGTCATAGGGGAGGTCTAGGTGGAAACATTTCAATCAATCGTTTTTATAAGAAGTACCTTTCTGTTTGGTGTAATCCTAACATATACTCTTCACAACTCAAGGATGGATGTGGGTGTACGTGCTCGGCTTTAAGGCAGAGATGTGTTTTGTTGATTTTTTTCTGATTAATTTTATTGTCTAGCTCAGTTAACTGAATGTAATTTTGATATTTTATATTTCAGAGGTAAATGAGGCATATGCTTGTGAGTTCACTGGATACTGAACAGGTTATTCATGCATATTCGAGGAATGTTTTTGTCACACTCTGTTAAGAAGCCAACAACCATCCACTAACAGGCATTGTGTTTATTTTATTTGAATCAACAAGGTTATGCATTGAGAATATTTTCATTAAAAATAGTTTTATGTACAACAAAACAAGCTAGCACATATTTTAATTTAACATTTTAGTTTTAAACATTCATTGAGTCCCATGCTAGCCAAAATATACCAGTTTTAGCTAGAATACTGCAAAGCAACTTTAAAAAACACCTAGTAATAATAAAATGGCATTTATGTATTGCTCACTATAGGTAACCTAAAACACTGCTCAAAGCACTAAACATACACTCATTCATTTAATCCTCACAACAACCCTATAAGGTATGCTATTATTGTCCTCATTTTACAGATGAGGACACTGAGGCACAGAGAGGTCAAGTGACTTGCCCAAGATCATGCAGCCAGTAGGTAGCCAGGGTCCAGAGTCTGTGCACATACAACCACTAGACCTGCTGCCTTTCAACTCAGTCTCTCGTCCTTCTATTTATGCATGGGGAGGGGGCTGAGGGAAAGAGCATTCCTGCTTTTTCAATTCCTAGATGTGTTCTCAGTTTGGATTGAAGCTGTGGCAGTTAAAATCTTTATTATTACTTTAACAGATTCCATTAATCAGATACCTAACGATGCCAACCTGCTGTCACTATCTTAAAAAAATCACCTTAAAAGAATATGTCCCTCTCTCCTTTTTAAGCCCTGAAGTCATATTGGGGAGATCTGTGGGGCGAGGGGAGACTGCATGTTCTTACAGATCCTCCGAGGCCCTGAAAAACCAGCCCTTGTCTGGCACGAGGGTGATGCTGAGTGAGATGGGCCTTCACTACCAAGACCTGAGCACAGCTCCTTTCTCCGCATTCACCTTGGGTGCGTTCATTCTACATGCATTTGCTGTGTGTCGACAGTGCGCCCACCCTGTGCAAGGCCCTGGGGGTTGACGGGAGTGGAGCCCACGTGGCCCCTTTCCTCAGGAGACAGACACTCACACAAACCGCACAAATGTCATTGTTGTCATTACAACTGCTAAGTGCCATGAAGACAAGTGAGGGTGCTTGCGTGTGCTGGGGAGACCTGATCCTGTTGGGGTCACCCAGGAAGGGCTCCTCTGGGGGAAGTAACTGAGGTGGGCTGGAGGAAGGAACTCTGGGCAGAAGGAAGAGGGTGCCTCAAGGCCCTGGGAAAGGGAGGGTGTCTGGAGGGGACAGTGGGGGTCAGCTGGCTGGACACGTAGCCAGGACCAGGTCAGGCAGGAGCTCCAGGCTGCTCTTAATTCTGAGGACAATAGCAAGCCATTTTCACGTTTTGAATAAAGGGAAGACATGATCAGATTTGTGCTTTGCTATGACACTAGATTGGAAAGAGGGCCGAAGGGAAAGCACATTTGTAAGCATGGTGCAGAATGGAAAGTGATTCCCATGAAGCCCCTTATAAAACTCCAGTAGGGAGGTGGTGATCTGAGATACCGCTGGCAGAAGAGCTGGGAGAAGTGGACAGACAGGAACGACATTTAGCAGGTAGAGTCATCAGGACTTGGGGATGGCTTGATGTGGGCGGGGAGGAAATGACAGGCATCATGGCTGACTCCAGGGTTTTGTTCTGTGCTGCTGGAGGGTTGGGGTTTTCAGTCACTGACATGAGGGATGGGAAATGGAAGAGGACTCTGTTGGGTGCATGGGCAGGGAGTGGAGAAGACTCTCACCTTAAGGTGTCTGTGAGGCCTACAAGGAGGGGCATATGGTGGATGCTGAGATACAGGAGTCTAGAACTTGAAGGGGAGGTCTGGACTAGAGATTATGCTCATCGAGCATCATAGCTTTAGAAATTAGATTCATGCATCCATAGGGATGCCTTGATTTGGTAGATCAAGTGCTTTAGAAAGGCAGCGTGGATGAGCAACAGAGCAGAGAACCAGGAGCTAGACTAGTTGAACTGCCCTTTCTCAAAGCTTCAGACCTCTCGTCTACATCTGGAGTCCTAAATCCATAGAGCTCTCCATTAGCCTGGGTGGTCCCTGCTCTTAAATTGAAAACCTCTCTGTGGCTTTAAAAATAATTTTTACCCACCGTAAAATGGACAGATAGGTTGAAAACAGAAATGGCTGAGCAGATATGGTTTTACCAATTTGTAAGCATTTGATCAGTTTGCTTTAAAATAGGTGAATGGTTTGTGTAAAATGTTTATGAACATGTTTACATGTAAGCTTGGTTAAGAGTAAAGTTTATAATGTCAACTGCTGAGTAATTGGAAAAGTTATCTCTTTGTCCTGGACTTTAGGGGTCTTAGTGCCGCTTATTCAAGTGCTCCTTGTATTTATTGTGAGGTTAAACCCGTTTATGGATTCCGACCTGGTCTCCTAACCTTGTTCTCATCTCTCTTGAGATTTCCCCCAAGGGCACTGCTCTTGGTGAGAAACGGTGAGGCCAAGGGTCTAGTGGCTGGACTGTGAGGAGCCAGCACCGAGGACTGTTAACCATGCTCTTCACTTCTTGGCCGATGACTAGCCCTTCACCTGTCCAGACATGGTAAACAAGGACATCCAAGGTGCCTTCCAGCTCTGACCCAGGGCTGCTGAATTCAGCCTATGCCAGGGCCAGCAGTGTGGCCCAGCCTGGGCAGCAACAGCCAAAACTCTCCGGCCATGCAGTCTTGGCCTTCCAGCCCTGTCATTGTCACCCCCATGTTCCTACTCCCGGAGAGGCCAGCACCAAAACCCTGCTCAACAGTCTGCCCATGTTATTAAAAAGGACCTATCACGAGCTTCACTGGTCATTAAGCACCTTTTGCTTGATTTCCTAGAAAACAATGCTGTCAGAAACATGTTATCTGAAGATCTCCAGATACTCAATTGTATCTTTGTATTTTTGTGTGCTCAGGTCTTTATATTTTGATGGCGTGCATTCTGGAGCATTAAGGAAGCAACTTCTAAGGCTTGATTGTTTGAGGCTAGCTTTTCTGTTTAATGACAGGCGTATCTTACACGGTTGCTTTCGTGACCTTGAATGATAACTTAAGAATAAATTTGAGGAAAATGTTGTCAGGAAACCTGGGAACGAAGTGATTGACTTTGCTTATTGTCTACTCTGAAAGCTGTCAGATAGAGATTAGGTGTAGTATTTGGAATTTGGCTGGCTATTTGACTGTGGTTCTTAAAGCACTTGCCATATCCAGCTACTTTGCAAAATCCTGATAAACTCTTGGGAAGATGGGTGTGTTTTTATGGCTTGATTTTAAGAGTAATGATTTGTAAAACTTCAGTGCTTTCTCTGAAGAGGCAAGGAATAGTTGAGGTAGAACCTCAGATTTGAGGTGCCGTGATTTGCTTCCTTTTCATCTACTTTGTGAAGAAAAAGGTTAAGAACCATAGATAAGCTTTCTAGGCTTGAACAGTGCCTGCTTTCTGAACAAAAAGAGCTATAATCCCATTAAAATGTCTTGCTGCTAATGAAACCTCAGGGCCCAGCTTTGGATATTTTATTTGATGACACAGGTTTTTCGCTGCTGTTACTAAGGCGCTGAATCCTGTTGAGGGGCTCTGAATATTAACTAGTGGTGCGTTTCCTGACAAAGCAGCAGAGAGGAAGGCTGCAGGCCGGATTGGCAGCCCATCAGGGGGCTGCGTGTCTTCTCCTCAGTTACAGGTGGTTGAGACAAGCCGTCCACTCCCCTGTGTTCCTGTGTGTCCTGGGACTTAGGCATGGAGGGCTCTGAGAAGCCTAGAGAAATGTCTTAATCACAGGTGCCTGGGTGCCTGGGCATGTCTGGAACCACTAAATCACATCCCTCAGTTCCCCTCCCAACTCTGGAATCAGATGAGAAACAAAAGGCGGGAGACAAGTGGAGCTCTGTTACTGATAGAACCCGTTGGAAACTGTACCTTAGGTATGCAGCTGCCAAGACTGTCTGGAATTCGTCTCGCTCACTCTCTCAGCCCTGGCACAGCGGCAGCCTGTGCTGCGTAAGCTCACCTGGGGACAGAGAGCGGACTACAACGCGCCCTCCTGTGGGCAGGTGGAGGTGAGAGAGAGGGGAAGTGTTGCAGCTGGGCCTGTTCAGGACTTCCTCCTAACTCTCCCATGGTGCAAGACACACCCCTTCCCATGAGGAGGGGTGAACGTTGAGTGGACTAGGGCCAGACAGGCCAGGAGGGTACTCTCAGCAAATCCCTCATGGGAACATCAGACCCAGGGAAGGAAGATGCTCCTAAAACCTTCCAACGGAGATGGGAAGTACCGATCAGCATACCTGCAGAAAAAACCAGACATGTTTCTTTATGTCCGAAAATATTATTTTATCAAAATTACACGTGCACCGTAGAAAACTTGAACTGTATACAAGCAATATGAAGGAAATCAATATCACTCATTATCCCACTAGCCCAAGATAATCACTGTTAACATTATACTGCCATCTTTTCGTGTATGTAACAAAAATACAGCATTTGTACTATTTTATATCCTGCATCTTTTCACTTAACGATATCATAAATGAGTTTTAGTATATCTAGAAAATGATGCCTAGGAGCTTATTGAAATAAAACTTTTCCTATTTTCTGCTTCCTTATATGTTAGAGGACTTGCTTTCTACTGGATGTAAGATTAGTGAATGAATATACATGTATAGAATTTAAAGTAAAATAAAACATTTACAGTGTTAATGTGTATTGTCAGGGTTTTCAGATGCAAGCAACAGAAAGTGACCCTGGCAGAGGAATTATTGGGTAGCTCACAGAATTGTTGGGAGAACTGAGATGAAGATTGGGCTTTCTGGAACAACACCCAACACCAAGCCTCAGAACTGGTCTGACAAGAAAATGCCACCTCTCCCGAGCTCTCAATGACAGGCGACTTCTGTGCCAGGACCTTAACTTTATCGCAATTGCTGGCCCCACCATCGCTGAAGCTACTTCTGTGTCAGGTACTCAGCCACGCAGCCCCCCTGTCTTCTGCCACTCTCTTCACTGAAGAGAGAATGAGCTCCCCTTCTCCTTTTGCATCACGAGCTCCTGAGTCCACCCCGTGCAGGTTTGCCTGGTTGGCAGAGCCCAGGTCATGGGCCCTTTCTCAAGCTGGAAGGGAAACTGGGCAAGCAGGTATCCAGTTTTTTCTCTCATGTTGGGGGAGGCAATCTTGCCTCGCCTAACCTGGACTCATAAAATAGTGGACTCACCAAACACAGAGCGAAGTTCAGCCAGTGGGTAGCCAAATGAAAGAAAAATGTTTTGCATGTGTCCTGTTGTTATGAGTCCTTGCTTTAACTGATGTTTTCAAATAAGTGACCAACTTCCTATCTCAAGCTTGTCAGTGAAATGGATGTCAATTCCCTTGGCTCGTGTGGCTTGGACAAGTTACAGTCTTTCTTACCTGCCTATCCCACAGGTCAATAAGGATCAAAGAAAATGAAAAATGCTTTGGAAACAATAAAAAACATATAAGCTATAGTTATTCAACCCCTCAAGTAATTTCTTTATATCTCTTTTGCAGTCCAACCTCCGTCTGAAATTGTTATCTTGAGGATTACTGTGCATCTCCTAATCCAGCGACTTCTGGCTTGACTCTTTGGCACCATCTGACACCTCTCCCACCCCTACCCCCCTAGTCCCATCCCCACACGTACTTCTAGTCACTTGCCAATCTGTATAGATTCTTCTCCCCATGCTTTTTTCTAGGGCTCCATTTCCAGAGCCCTAATCAGGCCCTTGTCATCTTCCACCCTGAACAATCACAGTCACTGTCATTCTACTTATTGCTACAGGCGTCTTCTTAAAGCACAGCTCTCATTACCTCCTCTGCTCACAAATCCTTAGTGGCTCCCCACTACTCATAGAATAAAGTCGCTTCTTATGCTTTCCATCTAGCATTATTTCACAATTCTCAACAGACATCTCCAACTTCCTCTACTCAAACCAATTACTTGTAGTCTCCCAAACATGCTCACTGCCAGGCTTTTCTCACATTGTGTCCTGTTTCTAGGGTGCCCTCCCATCTCCATCTGCCAAAACGTTCTCCACTCTTTTATTTCTAAATCTCTTTTGTGTCTGTAGTAATTTCTCTTTTTTTCATTCTGTTTTATTTGAATCTTCTTGCTTTTTCTCTTGGTCAGTCTTGGCTGATGTCTACCTTATCAAAACGTTTTTAAAGAACCATCTTTTGGTTTTCTTATTGTTTTCTAATGTATTGATTTGTACCTTAATTACCCTTCTTTTTGTTAATTTGAGTTTGCTCTTTTTCCAACTTTTTATTTGAATGCTTAGCTCGTTTATTTTTAAACTTTGTTTCCTGATAATGTATTTAAAGCTATAGATTTTCCTCTGAATACTGTTTTAGTCACATCTTCATATTTTTCACATGTAATATTTACATTCTAATTCAGTTCTAAATATTTCTTCTCTCCATTCTTCAAGGCCTTTTTTATATGCTACCTCCTTTGTAACACCTCTCCCATCACACATTCAGAATCTGTTTTACTCTACTCTCCTTGACTTCGAGAACTTTTTTTCTCTTTTAGTACTCCTCTTATAATCTGCCTTATTAGTTATCTGTGTGGATGTTTTAATCCCTGCACTGAACAGTCTGTCCCTTGGCAGTGTCTAAGAACTTTGTATTGTTCATCTCTTCTGACTCCAGTCCCCAGTGCAACAATAGTATGTGCTCACTGTTATTAAATTGTCTGGAACAGAGGTTTTTATATCTAGCTCCCATGTTCTGAATGATCAATCAGTAAATCTCAGTCCATAAGCACTTGTTAAACATATTTTGTTTGTGAGTCACTGTGAAAAGTCCTGTGGGTGGGTTTAAAGAAGCTTAAACTCTTGAGATCCCATCTAAGACATGGCCAAGTTGGAAAGAGAAGAGGTTTGCTGGGTCTCTAGAAGTAGAACTTTATAGTGAGAGCGTTTGGGTCTTATGGAGAGGGAAAGCCAAACTGAGGCTGCCAGAATGTGATTAAATGGCTAAAGAGGAATTGAGTCGAGCCTCTTATTGAGAACTAACAGTGGAATTTTAGAGGATGAAATAAAAAACTAGTTCAACATTGAAAAAGTACAAAATACTGGCACAGGCATACGAGGAAATACTCCCCATGGGATATTATCAAAGGGGATAAATGGACTGTGATGGTGGTCACGGAATTAAAAGAGGTAGGTAAAAATTAATACTTTATTCAACAAATATTTATGGAACATTTATTCTGTGCCTGATGCTTAGAGTCCTGGCGATATAGTAGGGAACATAACAGTTCTCACTCTCATGAAGCTTACATTCTAGTGGAGAAAAATAGACTAACAAGTACATATATCTCATCATGTCAGGTTTTTACGGTGCTTTGAGGACAAATAAAGTAGAGTAAGGCAAAGAATGTGGCATAGGGGTTGCTGTTTTAGATATGGCTGTCAGGGAAGGCCTGACCATTGAACAGAGGCCTGATGAAGTGAGGGAGCCAGCCCTGTGAATATCTGTGAAAAGAGCCTTCTAGGCAAAGGGAATAGCAAATGCAAAGGCTCGGAGGCAGGAACATGGTTGGAATCCTTGGGAATGACAAGCTAAATGACAATGGTATGAAAAGTGGTCATCAGGATCAGCTCAGGTAGGCCCTCATAGGCTAGAAGACTGATTATTTTTGACCTGCTCCACATCCCCTTTCCAGAGAGTTGTCACCTAAGCCAGCACCTGCTTACTGGACTTTGGGCCTTGCGATATGAGCTGTGTATCCATAGCCAAATAGACCTCAAGATGAATCGATCCAGTTTTTTTTTCCTGAGAATTTGGATCTAAGACTCTATTAAGTGCTAGGAGATGAGACAGGGCTGGGTCAGCCATATTTGGGTCGTCTTTCTGGAACAAGAAAGAGAAGAAGCATGAGGCAGATATGACAGGAAAGAGACAGATATGAGAGACTACTGGATCTTGAGGAGAGGAGATGTGCCAATTCCTGGACTAAAACCTTGCTGAGGCCAACTGTACTTCCTGTTTTCAAATTCCATAAAATATCCATGTCCTTGTGAGTAAATTCACACATGCCTAAGCCAGCTTGAGTGACCTGTTTCTTTCAACCCAGTGGTCACTGATTCAGACACCATTCTGTGCCACGCGAGAGGTATTGGAAAGGGGCTGTTGACATTGAGGAGGGCATGGTCATTGGGACTGGATAGTTGAAGAAAGACCTCTTAGGGAGTTCATGGGCCTCAAAAAATGCAGTGGCTATTGGCACCTAGAGAAGTATTTTCAGTTTTTATAATGCTTACTTTACAACTGACTGTTATTCTTTTTAACAAATTGAGGTGAAATATACATACAATAAAATTCATCTCTGTAAAGTGTACAGCTTGATGAATTTTAACAAATGTGTGCACTTTTGTGTCCTCCGCCACAATCAAGATACAGAACATTTATGTCACCCCAAAAAGTTCCCTTGTACACCTTTGTAGTTAATCCCCTCTCCTTGCCCTCAGCCTCTGGCAACCACAGATCTGTTTTCTGTCCCTATAGTTTGCTGTTTTTATGGATGTCACATAAGTGGAATCATATAGTCTATAACCTTTTATGTCTTGCTTCTTTCACTTAGCATAATACATTTGAGATTAATCCATGTTCTTGTATGAATCAGTAGTTTGTTCTTTTTTATTGCCATTTTATTTTTATCCCATTACATAGACATATCAAAATTTGTTTATCCATTCATCACTTGATGTGCATTTTGGCTTTTTCCTATTTTTTACTATTATTAATAAAACTACTAAGAATATTCACATAAGGTCTTTGTGTAGACATTTCATTTTTAGGGGAGTAAATCCTTTGGAGTGGGACTGCTGGATCATAGGTAAGTATATGTATAATTTGATGAGAAACTGCCTATATTAGTCAGAGTTTTCCAGAGAAATGGAACCAATGGGCTATGTATATAGAGAGAGACGGAGATTTATTTTAAGGACTTAGGTCACTTGATTATGGAGCCTTAGTAAGTTCAAAATGGGCCGCGTAGGCCAGCACGCTGGAGACCCAGGGAAGAGCTGCAATTTGAGTCAGAAGGCATTCGACTGGCAGAATTCCTTCTTGCTTGGGGGAGGTCAGTTTTTGTTCTATTAAGGCCTTCAACTAGTTGGATGAGGCTCAGCCACATTATGGAGGGTAATCTGCTTTACTCCAAGTCCACTGATTTAAGTGTTAATCTCATTCAAAAAACACCACAGGACCATCTAGAATAATGTCTGACCAAATATCTGGATACTGTGGCCCAGCCCATTTGACACATAAAATTAACCATCACACTGCCAAACTGTTTTCCCAAGTGACTGAAACATTTTGATTTTCCACCACCAGTATATGAGAGTTCCAGTTGCTCTGCCTCCTTGTCAACACTTGGCATTTCCAGTCTTTTTTATTTTAGCCATCCTAGTTGGGTTATAGAGCTAATTCATTGCATTTCCCTAATAACTGACTAATGAGGTTGAGAGTCTTTTCATGTGCTTATTGGCCAATCATATGTCATCTTTAGTGAAGTGTCTATTCAAATCTTTTGCTTATATTTTTAGTGGATTGTCTTCTTATTATTGAGTTGTAAAAGTTGTTTATATATTCTAGGTGCAAGTCCTTTAGCATGTATTTATTTTGCAAGTATTATCTCCCAGTCTATGACTTGTCTTACTGTCTTAACAGTGTCTTTCAAAGGATAGAAGTTTTTAATTTTACTGAAGCCCAAATTATCAAATTTTTCCTTTATACTTTGTGCTTTTGCTGTGTGCTGTTTAAGAAATCTTCTGTTAGCCCAAGATCACACAGATTTTTTCCTGTTTTCTTCTAGAAGTTTTATAATTCTAGCTCTTACATTTAGTCCCCAACCCATTTCAAGTTAACTTTTGTATATAGCAAGAAGTAAATGTCATTTCTCTTTTCATATATGACTATCCAGTTGTTCCAGTACCATTTTTTGGAAAGACTATATTTCCCCATTGAATTATTGTAGCACTTTTGTCAAAAATCAACTTGTCATCTATAGTGCCTCTATTTCCGGACTCTGTTTTGTTTCATTGATCTATATGTCTATCCTTGTGTCAATACCGCACTGTCTTGGTGACTGTAGCTTTGTACTAAGTCTTGAAATCAAGCAGAGTCCTCCAACTTTGCATTTCCATATATATTTTAGAATTAAGTCGTTGGTGTTTCCAAACGACTTTTAGGATCCACTTGTCAGTTTCTAGAGAAAAGTCTGCTGGAGTTTTTGTTGAGGTTATGTTGAAGCTGAAGATCATTTGGGGGATAATTAACATCTCATCTCAGTATATATTGACATATTAAGTCTTCCAACTCATGAACATAGTGCATCTCTCCATTTATTTAGTTCTTCCTTAGTAGCTCTTAGCAATGCTTTGTAATTGCCAGTGGACATATTTTGTTAAGTGTATCCCTGTGTGATGTTTTTGATATTTCCTTCATAATTTCAACTTCCATTTGTTCATTGCTGGCATGTAAAAATGCAGTTGATTTTTGTGTATTGGCCTTGGATCTTGTGACTTTGCCAAATTCAGGTATTAGTTTTATAACTTTGGTATGAACCTTGAGATTTTCTATATAGATGATTATGTCATCTGTCAATAAAAAAATTTTACTTCTTCCTCTGTTTTTTTCCCTTGCTTTATTACTCTGGCTAGAACCATCAATATTGAATAGAAGTGGGGACAGAAATAGGCTTTCATCATTAAGTATGATGTTAGCTGTAGCTTTTGCAGAGATGCCCTTTATTAAGTTGTCTTCTATTCTAGTTTGCTGAGAGTTTTAATTAACAATGGGAGTTGAATTTTGTGAAATGCTTTTTTCTGCATGCATTGAGATGATTATGTGGCTTTTCTTTGTTAGTTTCTTGGTATGGTGAATTACATTGATTGATTTGTGAATGTTGAAACCACCTCACATTCTTGGAATAAACCTCACTTGATCATGATGTATTGTCCTCCTCTTATATTGGTAAGTTTGATTTGATAATATTTTGTTAAGGTTTGTGTGTGTGTGTGTGTGTGTGTGTGTGTGTGTGTGAGGAAGATTGGCCCTGAGCTAATGTCCGTACCAGTCTTCCTCTATTTTGTATGTGGGACACTGCCACAGCATGGCTTGATGAAGGGTGTGCAGGTCCATGCCCAGGATCCGAACCTGCGAACCCTGAGCTGTTGAAGCAAAACACGTGAACTTAACCACTATGCCACTGGGACTGCCCCAATTAGTAAGGATTTTTTACATCTCTTCATGAGGGATATTGATCTGTAGTTTTGTAGGTTTTGTTTTTTCGGTCATATCTTTGTCTTGTTTGATATCAGGATAATGCTGGCCTCATGTAACGAGTTATCTTCTTTTCTACTTAATGGAGGAGTTTGTGTAGAATCAGTATTGCTTCTTTCTTTAAATGTTTGGTCAAATTAACCAATGAAGCCGCTCGGGTCTAGAGTTTTCTTTATAGGAAAGTTTATAACTATGGCTTCAATTCTTTAATAGACAGGGGATGCTCAGGTTATCTATTTCTTCTTGATTAAGGTTTGGCAGATTGTGTGTCTTTGAAGTAATTTGTCTGTTTTATTTACATTATCAAATTTATTGGCATGGTGTTGTTGACAGTGTTCCCTTGTTATCTTTGTGCTGTCTATGGGATTTGTGGTGATGTCTCATGTCATTCTGATATTGGTAATTTGTGTTTTCTTTCTCTTTTTTGATCACTTTAGCTAGAGATTAGTGAAGTCTGTTGATCTTTTAAAAGAACCAACATTTGGTTTAATTGATTTTTCTGTGTTTTCTTCTGCTAGGCTTTAAGGTACTGTTTCCTCATCTCTTAAAATCTGTGCCCTAATGTGATCAACATAAAATCTCATTTTCCCCAGGAGATTCCCAGAATGCTTCTAAAGGATTCTTTTTCCATCCCCCAGATACCCTACACCAAATCCTGGTTAAAAACCATGTATCTTCCACATATACCCAGAATCCAAGCTGAGTTGATCTAGCTTTTCTTGAGGCAGAATAGTGAGGTGGCTAAAAAAATCACAGAGTTTCTGGAGTGATGTACTGGATTCGTCACTTACTGGTTATCTGGCCTTGGGCAAGTTACTTTCTGTCTTCTGAGAAATAGGGATAATAATACTTGTTCCTATACTTGTTATGTAATATATTTAAAATGTTCAGCATAGAACCTGGCATTTGGTAAGAAATCAACAAATGCTGACTCTTCATAATATTATTATATACATGAAATGTTTCTTAATTTTCCGAATATAAACTTATATTATTATAACTTGCAAGCTTTTGCAAATTAGATAGATCTCAACAATTCTAAACTTCCCTTACAGGCTGCTTGTGCCTCAGGTGAGGATTACTGTCCTAAGTTTTCCCAATTTGCTTTATTCCCCAAGTGTGAGGGCTCATACTGTTTTATGACTTCCCAATCAAAAATACTGTATTCTAAAATTGAAATAATTTCCTAGTAATTTTTAAAGCACCTTTTTTGTTTACATATGCATACAGGATGTGTTTGTCTGCGTGTGTAATGGTTTTAGAAGTTGTACATATATATACCGTGCAAAATAGACTGGCATCAAATCTGAATAAAGCTTACCGTTAATATTCTCTCTCTCTTTCCTTTGTAATTTATTTGTTTATTGAAAAAAGGTCAATTTTTCTGTAGGATGTCCCAGAGTCTGGATTTTGTTGACTGTCCCCAGAGGTGTCATTTAACATGTTCTCTGTTCTCTGCATTTTATATAAATTGGTAGTCAGATCTAGGGGCTTCATCAGATTCAGTTTTGACTACTTTTTGCTATTTCATAAATGGTTTTTCTACTATATTAATTTATTGAGCATTACAAAATGATGACATTCTAATTTTACCATTCCCTCATTTATTAGGTCGATGTCTTCTATAAAGAGAAATTTCCCCTTGTCAACTATCTGGTTACTTTGAAACACCATTCATACTGGCAAGGCAGGATAATTGCTTGATTCTTTTTCTTGACCAGTTTTCAAAGTAAGGAGTTGGTTTGCTCAGACCCTCCAGAGGTAACCAATGAGGAGGTTTTATTGTTACTATTGACTTCCATGTATTTAAACATATGTGGTGTTTTAGTCCATTATGGTTTTGCCACTAGGAGCCCATTAAAGTTGGCTCCAGAATCCTTTTGACATAATCCCAGCTCTTTGATAGCTCCCTTGCTTCTGGTGTAATAAGATGTTTCAGGTTCATCTTTCATATTTCCTGATCCAGACCTAGAATCAATCATTTCTCCTAAGAACCCTGGTTTCTTTTAGTGAGAAATGGTAAAGACCACAATCTATTGGGATTGCTCATTGCTACTGCATTGCTAGTTATCTCTAGGCCAATTTACTGGAAGAGAATTGGGAAATATGTGTGTTTTAAAAGATAAAATACATCATGAATTCATGCTGACCCTTCCCATTCAAATTCAACTTTACAGGATTACAACTCCCTTTTAGAAGAGAAAAATTTGCATAGAACCATACAACTTCAATGAGCTCCTTACCTCAGTTAAGAATAGATGGAAATAATACCATAAAAAGTCTTTTAATTGCAAACTGTCCTAGCAAAGTAGAGATTTTTTTTGCATTTATAAGTAATACAATAATTCACTGCAAGTGATGGGAGCAAAGATTGGATTATCATAGAAATTAAAACCTTTATAAATTGTCCTGCAGTTCTAGGGGCCTGAGAATAGACCACGGACCCTCCTGTTTGAGAAGCTCTGTCCCAGGCTGAATCTCTACATTATTCTCTTGTGACTTCGTTAAAGGTTAAAATCTTTTGTCTTTTTTCCATTAACCTTCTGAATGGGCACTGAGGCATCTGAATTAAAAGGTTTTTCATATTTTTGCTTAGACTGACTCCAAGGCTATCTTTTCTTAGTAAACATTTGATATGACTTTTAATCAATTCAGAGTCTTTTGTTGATTGAAACCTGAGATTCTTTAAGCTACCTAAACACACACTCACGCATACCCACACACATACACAAACCAACTGTTTAATCCCGTGCATGTAAATGAAGAGAAGGCCAGGGGCAAGGGCTTTATTCACTTTACAAAGCATTCACTTGAGCGTTTTGTCCATAAAGCTAGATCCCCTGGTGCATTTGAAATATGATTCTCTGTACAGAAATTTGATTTGTACGCAGCTCTTCCACATACCTCTCGAGTAAATAAAATTACAGCTCATCAGTTGTGTTGTGTTTGGGAAGAGACAACACCATTTTCAGACGTTCCTAATGCTGCTCAATTGTGGATTCTGCAGGAAGGCATTCATGGTAATGTCATGATTCATGAAATATGTTCCACATTTGAACAATGCACTTGGCCTGATTTTCCTGAATTTTCTTGCTTTCTGTATTTCATATGTCCTGGCTCTCTTTTTCCTGCGTTGAATACCTCTTCTCTGGCTCCATTTTTAGACCTATTATCCATTTTTCCTAATAAGATATAATTTCAGCATTATTGTTCATAAGGCTGATTTTTTAATATCATGACAATATTGAAGGTAATGTTTTATATCACTTTTGCTCTTCTTTGTTTTGGGTTCACATTAAGTTGACAAACACAGCTTCTTGTGCGTTAGAGCTGCTTGGTATTAGAATGGCCTCTTATCCTGGGTTTGCTGCTCCGAGGCTTTAAAACATGCTTTGTCCATTTTATTTACTCGGGCCAATGGTTTATCACTACAGCAGCCCACAAACATTTACTGAGTAGTTTTCTCATATAGAGTATGACCTAAAGATGCAATTAATGATTAATTCATATTGTGAAGCTGAAAGCTGCTGCTGGTGTCACCTTCTAAAATTAAACTTCTGGTCATAATTAAGAGCCGCAGCCCTGGGGCATTCAATATTACTGCTGGCTTGATTGTTAACAAGGAGAGCTCCAGGACGTATCTTTTAACTCTTGCTCTGCTAGGCCGGCTTGGAAAAGGTGAGGTAGGCTTAGAGAAACTTGTATTTGAATTTGTTCTCAAAGGCGTGGTAGGAAATGCGTCAGTGGGTTGAATGTGGATGGAGAGGAAACTTTGATCACTTGAGAGGTGGAATACCAGCAAGTCCTCTCATCCTGCAGGTTGTCAGAGGAAATAGCATTTACCTGAACAGAAGGTCAATGTGGACAGTAAATGCGGGAGGATTAGAGGCCCTCACTTTGCCCTCCCTGTCAGCTACCCAGCTCGAATGGGTAATGAAGTGGAGTGCTTTGGGTGAGAGTCTCAGCCTTCTGGCCCGACTGCTCTTGTTTCCCATGTGTAAAATGTTCAAGGTGCTGCCTTTCCTTCATGTCTTGCATGTCCATATGTCACCAAGCTTCACTTGTGTATCAGTCTGGGTCCCAGCAGGAAACAGTCAAGTATTTTGGAGAGTTTCATAAGGGGACTATTTAAAACCATACGTTCAGGGTTAAGGAAAACAATGAGATGGTGAAACATCCTGAGGCTTGCAGGGTGGGGAACCTTTACCCCTTCTAGGCCTCATAGAGCCTGGAGAAGGAGAATTATCAAACCCTGGAGAGAGTAGCTGTAGCTGTAAGACAGGCCAGCCTGGCAGGAACTGTGGCTTTTGGGAGAGGTCAACTGTGGTGACCCAGCAGAGAAGCAGCTAGAGGAGTAGACACCAGAACTCACTTCCTCCCTCTCCCCTATCTCCTGCCATTGCCTCCCATTGACTGGATCCAACCAGAAACCAGAGGGTAAGGAAGCCCATTGAGGCAGAAGGTCAGCCTTCTGGAACACAGAACAGAGGGAGAGGACTTCTGGAGAGGCAAAGGAAAAATATCCAACAGCATCTATTTCCTATAATGTACACAAATATGCATTGTTTTACATGGGAAAATGACAAGTATGGACAGGCAATTCAGATATCTGATTTCAAATCACTTTGTGGGTTTGAAGTGAGACTCCAATGATAGTTGGACTAAAAATAATAGTAATTGTCATCATTGTTCTCATCATAATATTAGGAGCTTGCTTTATGCCAAGTACTGTTCTAAATACTTCAAATATACTAACTCATTTAATTTTCAAAGCAATCCCATGAGATACATACTGTAATTAGTCCCATCTTACAGTTGAGGAAACTGAAGCATAGGGAACCTAAGGCCTCTGTCCAGTCTCACCGCCAGGAAGTAGAGAGGCAGGATTGCAGTCCGGGCCCTGGAGCCAGCCTCCTGCCCCTGCTGCCATTCACTCAGTAAAGTCAAAGTACATAAAATACGTTTTGAGTGGAGGGTGCAATGTTCAGTAATGATTAATGTTTACTTCTGGTTGACAATTGGAAAGTGATTCTATATGTTAGAAATCTTTTACAACACTTGAGAATTTCAGGTTTATCAAGCAAAGTTCATTTCTTCGTGGTCATCAGCAGTGACTCCACCTACCACAATTTAGTGATGGCTTTTCTCTCTCCTCCCTTTAATGTTATTTTTCTTTCCTCTGTTATTCACACGGAGGGTACTCTTTTGAGCCTCAGAAGGACAGTAGCAATAGCATAGCATCTACCAAGTGCCAGGCAATGGCCAGAGAACTTGAGAACGATAAATTATTTGATCTTCATAACAGTCCTGCAAGGCAGCTGTTAAGATCCCTGTGTTACAGGTGAGAAGACTGAGTCCTGGAGACGTGGTTTCTTGCCCAAGGTCACACAGTTAGAATGTGCAAGCCTAGGTCTCATTTGCTCTGGTTCTGTCTTCTCCACCATACTGTCTCTCAGAGACTAAGCGACTTGCACTGGGCCAAGGCCATCAAGGCTGCTGGATGAGCTTGCACTTAACCAAAGGCCCTAAGTATTTTTTGCCCTCAACACCTACATTTATTTATGGATCATTTGCAAGAACAGAAGCTAAGGAGAGGCCAGAGATTCAGGAGAAAATGAGGCTGGCTGTGGTGTCATGGAGAGAAAGAGAGTGTTTCCAGAAAGAGAGCATGGTCACCTATGCCAAAGGCAGCAGAAAGTCACATAAGTTAAGGACAAGTGGATTTGGACATATGGAGATCGTTGGTGACTTTAGCAAGAGCAGCGTTAGAAGAGGAATCCAATTAGAGTGAATGGAAGAGTGAGTGGGAGGGCTAGGAGGTGGAGGCAGCCCGTCTGGACTCTTCCCTGGAGGAACTTGGCTGGGAAAGAAAGAAATTAAGTGGTAACCAGGAGGGTAGAGTGATTCTCTAAAGATAGATGATAATAGAATGTGTTTGAGACTGGTGAGCAGGACCCAAAGACAGGGAGAGGAAAGCAGTGTAGCAGAGAGGGGGAACAGTTGAGGACCAAAGTTTACCTTTTTGGCTTAATTTTATGTGATCTGGCCCCTGCCCACATCCCTGGCCCCCTCTCCTTGATCGTTATGCCCAGTCACTCTCGTCTTTCTGTTCCTCCATGCTAACCGCTAAACTCAGTCCTGCCTTGGGGCCTTTGCATTTGCTGTTCCCTCTTTTTTGCATACTGTGTTCCCAGGTCTTTGTATGTCTGGCTCCTCTTTGACATGGAGGTCTCAACTGAAATGTCATCTCCTCAGAAAGGACTTTCTTGGCCACCCTATCTAAAGTAGTCCCTGCACCTCCCTCCAGTCACTCCCATATAACCCTAGTTACTTCCTTCATAGCACGTTTCCTTCCTGAAGTCTGCTCAGAAGTTACATTCTTATAAATGCCTACCCTGACTGCCCCATTTAGAATTGTGACCCACTGCCCCTCCACACACACACTGCTAATTACCTTTATCCTCCTCTTTTTTTTTTAAATATAGCACATACCACCTTTTAACACAGAACAATCATGCATCGCTTAACGACGGAGGTGCATTCTGACAAATGCATCGTTAAGCAGTTTCCTTGTTGCGCAAACATCACAGAGTGTACTTACACAAACCTAGGTGGTACAGCATGCTTCATACCTAGGCTACATGGTACTGATCTTATGGGACCACCATCGTGTATGCAGTCTGTCATTGACTGAAATGTCTTTATGTGGTGCGTGACTGTATATAAATTACCTACTTATTACAACTTGTGTTATTGTCTCTCTCCCCTGGCAGAATGTGATCTCCACGAGGGTAGGAATCTATGTCTGCTTTGTTCACTGATGAATCTCTGGTGCTGGAACACTGCCTGGCAAGGAGTAGGGCCTCACTAATATGTTCACTTGAATTGACTTAACTTTCCACTATCTGAAATGACCTTGATCAGTTGTTGACTTGCTTGTTAATTATGTGTCCCCCAACTAGAGTGCAAGCAGTGACCTTGTCAGTCTTTACTCCTGTAAGCTCAGCACTAGAACTGGGCCAATACATAGTAGGTGCTCAATAAATATTTGTGGAGTGATTGATGGTTACATTCCCTGACTTGAGACTTTTAACTTGCCTTAAGCACAGTTGATCCAAGACTTTCGACCTGGACCGTCAGTTTCCAGACTTTTGCCATGCTTTGTCCCAGTGGAAATTTCTGGAACTTCCATATCTTAAATAACACAAAATATGGATTCTGGCTCCACTTGATGCAATTCGTTATCATCATTATATGGGTGATAGAAAGTCTGTTTTTACTTGTTAATACCTATAGATGCTTAATAAATATTACTCAAAAAGTAGGATTAATCATGAGCTATTATCACTAGAAGGAACCTTAGAGGTTATCTAAATCTGTAGCATGTATCATGATTAACATCAGAAATGGACTAACATTAAAGTCATCTGTATGGTCTTAAGGTGTAGTAAAAATTCAACTAAGAACTAAATATTCCAAATATTGGTTAGATAACCTTGTCATTAACCAAATACTTGACACTTACATTAAATAAGTGAAGGAGAGAATCCTGAACATATATGGGATATATGTAAGAGTTGTAATTGATTTCAGTCAGACTTTAGATGTAATTTTTGCATTTATGCTCCACACATTGTAGGGGCTACATATTCTCAAGTTACCTTTTGTATAGTTTTATATAAACAACTGTATGTGGTTAATTTTTGAAGCTGTCATCCTATGAAAAAAGCTATGAAGAAATTATTGAAAGTCTAAGCAATGTAATTAAGAGTTAACATAGGTAGAAATTAACACACGAAGTTTCACAGCCCTGTAAAAACATTCTCAACGTAGAAGACCACGTTAGGCATTGTTTCTTTTTAATTCACTTTTATTCCAAAACTATGATCCGAACTCACAGGTATAGAGAGTTTCTGGAAACTTATTTGCAAAAACATGAGCTGTAGTCAGATGAAGACAAATTGATTGTGTCTCAGTGTTCTGCATTTCCAGGAATTTTAAGTAAAGCTACTTAGAAGTTCCCTGTATTGTATAATAAGATTTTAGAACATGTCGCTATGCCCATTATTTTTCATTGTCTGCTTAAGAAGCTCCTCTGGTTAATAAGCTTTCCATCGTAGGACCCAGAATGTCTAAGAAGCTAATGGCATCTTTTGGAAAGGCTGGCATGGCACTCAGCTGGCTCTGTTCAGCTCTCTCTGAACGTTTCTTCCTGTGATTTTCTGCAGAGGAGGGGGATGAGCAAAGAGCTCTGTAGCCACACTTAGAATGACCCTGATTGCTTTTCAGGGTGGGCAGAGAAGGACTTATGACCCTCATTTCTGCTCTCAGTGAATTCATTTTCTATTTCTACATAACAGATTACCACAAATTTAGCAGCTTGAGACAACACACGTTTCTTATCGCACAGTTTCCACGAGTAAGAAGTCTGGGCACAGCTTTGCTCAGTACTCTGTTCAGGGTCTCACAAGACTGCAGTCTTGGTATCCACCAGGCTGCTTTCTCCTCTGGAGGCTTGAGCAGGGAAGAACCTCCTTCCGTGCTCATTGGTAGAATTTATTTCCTTGGGGCTATATTACCAAGGGCTTTCGCTAGTTACAGACTGAAGTCCAACAACTCTCTGCAATGTGGACTTCTTCACATGGATACTTCCTTCATCAAGCCAGCAAGGAGCATCTCTCGCTATATAATAGTCATGGGAGTGACTTCCTATCACTTTGCCACGTTCTGTTGCTTAGGAGCAAGTCACAGGTCATACCAGCCCTCAAAGGGAGGAGACTACACAAAGGCATGAACAGGAGGAGGCAGTCCTTGGGTCCACCCTAGGGTCTGTCTGCCACGCTCAAGTATCTCCTTCCCACACTGGTGCTTTTGCCTTTAGCCATCATGTCGTATCTTTTGCTAAAGTGGGTGGTAATGTAAAATGAAGAGATTCGAACCTTATTTTTTTCTAGTTGTAGGACTGATTTGTGTTTCTTTCTCAACCTTCTTTCTGTGTTGTGGGGTCTCTCTTGGTTTCTTTGGGGGAGGGAGAGAGTCCCTGAGGATAATGGAAGGAAAACAGAGAATTTGCTCTTGAGGAAGGGGAAGTTTGGTTCCCGAGTTTTTGGGTAGCAGTCATCTGTGTTTCACGTGGCATTAACACAATTTCCACTTGGTTTCTGGTTATGTCACCCAGGAAAGTCCTTTGGGTTATAACAACAAATTGACACCCAGATGGCACACATACTGTCAAAGGAATTCTACAGTCAGAGTGGGAGCTGGTCCAGATGAACTCAGCGAGCATGTCCCACCCACAAATACTCTGTATTTGCTATAAAATTAGAAAGTCTGCCCTCCCAGGCAGGCCAGTTAAAGAAGGATATATTCCCCAGAGATCTAGTTAACGGAAGAGCTGTTTTTCAGAATCTGACTGAGGGAGAGAAGGAAAAATAAAAACCCTAGGGTGAATCTAACTGCATTGAACTATAATGAACCTAAAGATGGTGTTATTTGATAACCAAAAAACAAACAAACAAAAAAAACAAAAGAAAAAACCCCCAACCCTTCACAGTTTAAAAAAATAATAATTTTGAGATATTTAAAAAATTCTCTCTATGATGTAGTGTATTTCTGTTTAGATTCTTATTAATGACTTGCTTTTGAAGTGCATTAAGAAGTGCCCACATAGTGCATTAGCTTTATTCAGAATAAAGAATAAGTCAGCAGTGTGCAGCATTGAATGAAGGGTTTTGAATAGTTACTGGAAGGCACTTTTAAGCACTGATGGCCAGAGTTACTGAGGTAGAAATCTGCAAAAGCAAAGGCATTATTTAAAATAATAATTCTGAATTTATCCGTGTTTGTTTTTTTTCCCGTAAGTGCAGTTTTTCTCCCACTGGCCTCGGGATTATAAACTTTGGGGACTTAGTGGCTGGCATTACTAGGTAAATAAATATGAGAGGAGATGCCATTGGTTTTTATGGGTGTTGGTATGCCTCAGGACATGAATAGAAAATTATAATATTTCTTTCTTTTCTTAGGCTTTGCAAGCTTATGTTCCTATTCCGTTCTCTCGAGGAGGTTTGGCCAAGTCTTAAACAGTAAATTCATATAAATGGCCAAATGTGCCAGGTGCTTCTCAGAAGTCAGTTGGCAGATAAAAGGGGCAGCACGTTTCATTTTTCCTAGTCCGGACTTTTGAGGAGATGGTTGTTTATGCAGTTTAGCTTCCAGCACTTTCTTTACTCTCTTATGTATTAAAATTTGTGACTCCTGGTCCTTAATGGGAAGGGTGATAACATATTAAAATGGAGAAACATTGATTTGAATTTTATTTATTGGATCACCACCATTGGCTTTTACATCATTCTTTAAAAGTACTTACAGCTCTTAACATACATTTGTCAAATAACGCTTTATTCCTATGCAATAGAAAGATCTCTGTGGCCAAAATCTGAGCCAGTACCGCTGCTCTTCACTTTTTGGTAGATGCTTATGGCTAAGCTCAATTTGTCATCAACATAACTTGTATGCTTGTTGCCCTTCACTGACCTTATAAGCTTGTGAACTATATTTGGAATCTACCGATTGGTTCTAGAAAAATAGTAAGCTCATTTAAAGATCCCAACAAAAATTTGACATAACCTGTACTTAACAAATTGCTTTTTCTAGACCTAGAATGACATTTAAATGGTAGTTAATGTTTCAATCTCCCCCAGTATCCAAGTTAATCCCCTTACCAAATAACTCAGAGAAAACCTTTTCAGATGATCAGGGTAGCATTGGATATACCGCCCCAATAACGTGCTTAAGAATTAATCTTCTGAATTTATACAGAGAGTAATTTAGGCAGTGATGAAACTCAAGCCCAGTGACATATGTTGCACTCTTGTATTTTCAAGTTCGTGGTTGTGCATTGAATCAGAACCTCTTGTAGTTGTTGGGATATGTTTCAAACTTTAGTAGCATCTCTCTAATAATAACATGGTTGATATTAAATTTTGCAAAGAACAAATGAAAAGTTTGAATTATGTTTTAACCAAATTAGCTTTACCAGAGGACAGCAATTTAAACTATGTGACATGTCTCTAAGTCCAATTAGTGTTTGAGCCCTGAGATCAGGCAACCTCACTGTTTCCCATATTCTCTCATCCAGTAAATATTTGTGGGCCTACGGTGTGCCAGGAACAGTTCTAGGCACTGGGGATACCGCGTTGGTGAATACAGACAAGATCCCTGTTCTTATGGAGCTTACACTACATTCAAGGAAGAAGACAAGCAAAAATATAAATGTTTAAGAGAAATATCAGCTGGAGATAAGTCCCATGCAGAGAATTAAATAGGGCCTTGTGATAAAGAGTGATCAGACAGCTACTTTATTATTTTTTTTATAAAGTTGGATCTCTATCTTAATTCTTTTTTTTTTAAATTGAGGTAACTGGTTTATAACATTATATAGATTTCAGGTGTACATCATTATAATTTGACTTCTGTATAGACTCATTGTTTTCACCACCAAAAGTCTAGTTGCCATCTGTCACTGTGCAAATGTCTTCCTTTATTTCTTCTCCCCACCCCCTTCCCTTCTGGTAACCGTGAGTCTGTTCTCCTTATCTCTGTGTTTCTCTGTTTATCTTTCACATATGAGTGAAATTATATGGTATTTGTCTTTCTCCCTCTGACTTATTTCACTTAGCATAATACCCTCAAGGTCCACCCATGTTGTTGCAAATGGCATGATTTGGTCGTTTTTTAATGGCTGAGTAGTATTCCGTTGTCTATATATACCGCATATTCTTTATCTATTCATCCGTTAATGGACACTTGATTGTTTCCTTGTCTTGACTGTTGTAAATAACACAGGCAGCTCCTTTAGATTGGGTGGTTAGGGAGGTCTCATGAGAAATACAGACTTTAGATGGAGATCCCAGTGTCAAAAAGGAGCAGTCCTGGGAAAGATGAGGGGAGAAGACAGTCCAGGCAGAAGGGACAGCTGGTGCAAGCCTGATGTGTTTAAGGCTGGGGGAAAAGGCCTTTGTGCCCACAGTGTAGTAGGAAAGGGAAAGGTGGCCCAACGTCGGGACCAGATTTACAGAGCCCTGTATGGCAGGGACAGGAATTTGAATTTACATTAGACACAGATAGAATGCAAATCCCTGGCATGTAAGCTGCATGAAGGCAGTGTGGAGGCAAGAGAGCTGTCAGGAGCCTGTTGCTGTGGTTTGGTTGTTCTCAATTACATATCTGTAACAAAGGCTGGCCATGACCTATCTTTCCTTTGAAAAATGGGAAGAAAAAATATGTCCCAGTTTGGCATTGGAGACAGGGAATTTGAAGCATTTAAAATTTATTGTTGATGTCTATTTAAACTCAACTTCACATCTGGGTTTCTCGGCATCATGAAAACTTAAGCTGTAAATCATGTTTTGTTTTAAAACTCTTGCTCAAGAACAAAGTTTTGGTCACACCCTTTTAATTTTCTTGCAAAGACTGATGTAATTTCTTGGATATTTGACTCAGCGGGTTGCTTTCTAGAATTCAGAACATGGTTAGCCTTCCACTGAGGCAGATCTAGTTCAGGTGAGAGTGTAAAACCAGGTCTTTGGATGTGCTGGGCACCTCACCTGAGCTCCATGGGTGGGGGTGGGGCAGCTACATTCAGCTTCCGTGAGGACAGCAACAGGGTCTGAACAAGAACTCTGCTCCTCTCAAAGAAAAATGCTGCCTTGTGGGTCCTTTCCTTAATAATTAATAAGAGAAGAGAATTAAAGAAATTATTGAAACCATAAAAATTGTTTCCAAATTGAATCTGTTTTTCATTTGGGATCTTGGCTCAGTCTGAGCAAATTATTTGGTACAGTAAGAATGAGCATTATTTACTCTGTAAGAGTGTGGGATGTTCTCATCTTAAGCGTACCCTGTCCATCCTTATGCTGATCTTAGGCAGTGAGGCACCCATTAAAATTCATTGTATTGTAAATTCATGCTGCTCTTTATTAAATTTAGAGACCGTTTGATTTTCACTGAAAACTGGCTCAGACTCCACGGTATCCTAATTTGCGCTTTCAGGAACTGTTTTTTTCATATCCAGAATCTCTCAGAAGCTGTTTGCCAGCATGTTCTAAATATGGGTTATAAATGAGTGAAAATGAAAAAAAAAAGGATTATGATGATTTAGGTTTTACATTTTATATTGCTTTACATTTCTAAAAAGTACATTCACACCTACATTATGTGATTCTCAAGATAGCCATATGAGAAAGGTATTACAGCAAAGGAAGGGAGAATCAGAGACATTAAAGTGACCTACTCAAGGTCACAAAGCTAGAAACAACAAAACTGCCCACCAGTTTTGTTTCGCACATTGTAAAGGAGTTGGGCTGTGTTCCCCAGTGTTGGGGCCAATGACGTGCATCCAGATGCCCAGAGAGCCCCATCCCAACCTGAATCACACTCTCTAGGTTTGGAGTTTAGGAATCTGTATTTTTAAAGCACCCCTCGCCAACTGATTTTTATGTGCAGTAAAATTGGAACAATTAGCAGATCTAGGCAGGGTAGCCCTTGGCAAAATAAGAGATTGAGGAAGACTTCCTGTGACCTATCACCTCCTGCTCCAAATCTTGTTCTTTCCTTCAAGACGTCAAGCTTGCTTGCTGCTCTCCTTTATCAAACCCCCTCTGAAGAGAGGGTGTGCAAGAGCTGAAAGGACCACTCCTCCATAGAATTTCTGCCTTTTAACAGAGGCCAAGTTCTAAGCCAAAAAGAAGAAAGAATCTCTTGGAGAAGTGGAGGAGACATGTGGGGATAAAGGAAAATAAGACCCTGCTGAACCTATAGAATCCGTCTCATGTCATCTATTTCATTGCAGTCTCAGGTCATTTCTGGGTATGGCACTTACCTACAAGATGCACATTTCAAACAACTATAGATTTACAATGTAGGTTTTTGGGTGGGGTGCTTATGAGCTTCTCTTGAACTGTCTGTTTTCCAGACATTTCAAGTACAACTTGGCTATTTGAGCCAAAGGTCATGTCAGACATTGGCCTTTTAGTGATACAGCTTGGGCCTTGTCTTTCTAGTGGGACCCCTTGGAGAGTCTTTGGGGAGGACTTCTGGCTCTGCCAAGGGTGTGGACATTTGAGTCATGAGGTCATTGTTGCAGATTCTGTTGCTGCCTTTGCTAATCACAAAGATAACACGTGCCGTTTCTATGGGCTGTGATTGCCAAAGCCACAGCTGACCATGAGCTACTTTCCATTGGAGGGGTTTGTCGTGACCAGTTGGGAAATCATATTTCTCATCCTTACTGCAACTTCCCGGGAGAAATCTTTGGCTTGGTAGGAATTTAGTTCCTGAGCTCCGGGGAGGTTTTTCTGGGACATGCAGAAGAACACGTCGCAAGAAGATTCTGAAAGACTGCTCAGTATAAAAACAGGTTTTGGTTCTGTTTGCACTGGCCTCAAATGCTGTTGCTACTGAATGACTTCATAGGCCAGAAACATCTGTCCATGGCACTTCTCTGTGTAAATGGAAGAACCGTGAAACCTAGCCAGAAGCTACCTATTCTTGTGACGAACTAGACACAGACATGCTCGTATTTATTCAATACCTTTGGAGATTAAGCCGTCTGTGTGATTCATGTCTTTGTTTCACTTTCTAGGATGGTTGTGCTGGAGGAGACATCTGTGACATGTGTGAGCCTTGCTCTGCCTCTTGCTCTGAGATGTGGGGGAAGTGGACCGATTCTGCTGGGTCTTAGTTTCATCATCTTTGACAAGGAAGGCAATGGATTGAATCAGTGGATCCCAAATGTGGAGGACATCCACACATTCCTGGGACCTGTCCCAGACCTACTGACAGAATCTCAGAGTCTGGGCCCTGGGAATCTGCATTTTTTAAAGCTCCCCAGGTGTTTTGGATGCTCCTCAGGTTGGTGGCCACTGCATCAAGTGATCTTTAAGACCACTCTGGCTCTGATGGACCAGGAGGCAACATCCGTCCTATTTATCAGGTTGCCATTTGGGACAGTAGAACATGGTTTGTTGCTAATCACAGCCAACATTAGGTTCCAATTAATTGCTTTGTTCCCGCCAAATGCCATGATTTATTCACTAGTAGAAAGCAGATTAAAGATCACAAAACATTTGCCTACAAAGTGCTGAGCCTGACTCGCTCATATTTTCCTGTTATATTCATGAAGAATAGTTGTAATGATAACCAATACTCGTTTAGTGCTGTGTGCCGGGTAGTCTTCTAAGTACTTGAGTTACATAAACTCATTTGATCCCCACAACCACTCTATATTGTGGAACTATTATTATACCTATTTTACAGATGTGGAAACTGAGACACAGAGAGACTCAATAACTCTCCATGGTCCTACAGCTAATAAGGAGTGGGGGCAGAACTCGACCCTGGGCAGTCTGACTCAAGAGCCATGCAGTTAGCTACTGTGAATGAGAGTTTGTCACTGGCTTGTCCGCCTTTACTCTGGATTTCTAGGCTGGTTGACTGGAAGGATGGTTGGGCATTACTGAAGACAGGGGAGCAGAGGAACCACAGATTTGGCGGGGAAAGATCTGTTTGGGGAATTGAGTTTGAGATATATCATGCACATTGGGAAAAGTCGGTCCCACTCTTAGAAGAAGAGACATGGCTAGAAAGGCAGAGTGGGGAAAGCTTAGAACAGACACAATGACAGAGGTAAGAAGCAGAATGCAGAGTCCAGGAGCACCAACAAGGATGACAACTGTGGAGGTTGCCTCCCTTCTGGTCCAGACGGACGAGGAGCCAGCTAAAGGCAAGGGCGCCGTCAAAGAAGTAATAGGAGAACCAGGAGGCTGCGGTTTCAGAAAACCAAGAGAACACAGATTTTTCTCAAATTAAGGAAAGAAAACAGGGTCAAGTGGTGCAGTGTCAAATAAGTGGAAAACCAGAGAGAGATGGTACACTTCGGCAGCTAGGACCTCATTGTAACCTGTCAGGAAGGAATTTCAGTGGTGTTGAAGTGCCAGACAATAAGCTCATGTTAAATGAAACTGTTAATGTTCTATATTTAATTTCATTGATTTGTATAATCCCACACGAATGCCTGTGGAGTTAGTACTTTAAGAAAACCCTGCTTGCATCAAGATGACTAGCTCACCAGGCAGTTGGCACCTTTAAAGTTCCAGTGTCTTTAGTTAAGGTCACTTCACTGGTGATGATGATAACCACTATTCGGTGAATGCTTACTCTGTGCCAGACACTGATCCTTACCAAAAGTCCTGTCCAGCCCCATTTTACAGATCAGGACACTGAGTGCTGAAAGGTTATATAACTGGCCCTACTTCTCGCAGTGAGGACAAGGCAGAGCCCAGATTCAGTCCCAGCTCACGTGTTCGTCCCTGGCAGTGCTGCCCATTCTGCCGCCTGTGCCCAGCTGCTTGTTCAGCCCCGCTCTTCCTCTCTGGAACCTCACTGTTGTCTGTCTGTGCTGCTCCTTGGTGTGACCAGGCTGGCCTGAGCTTGCACACGCGAAGCCCACACCCAGGCATTTTCATGTGGGCATGGACTGGGTGTAAAGCACCGGGACAGGGTCCTGCAGCTACTTTCTGGCCTCTGGGGTTTCTCCTGGCCAGCCGTAGATGGAAGAGGTCATACGTTGTCTCGCTTACCATCTCTCGGGACAGTCTGTCGGTCTCACCCATTTTCTCAGCTTAGTGTGTACCTTACAGCCTCTCATTTTCTTTCTGAGCACTGGAAATACCAATTTACAGGGGAAAAGAGGCTAGAATGTATGCCAGGCTTTGCCCTGACTTACAGAATAATTTCTTTTTAAACCCACTAGAACATCCTCAGGAGAAGTGGCAAGCCACCTGTCCTAACTTCCGTGTCTAATTTGGGGAGATGGAGGAAGAGGCATGCTAGTAACTGGGACCTGGTTTTCCAGAAGACAGGCAGTGCTTTGAGACCAAGATGTCAAGGGAAGGCTGTCTTCAGTTCAGGATTTAATTGCTTGTTTTTGAGTGTTGGGATTTTATTTTTCCTAATGTTCTAGAGATTTCAGGAAACTTTTTACGCAGAAACCCAGAATAAGAATTTTTATTTTTGTCAGAGAATTTTTTTTTCTGTGCAAACAAGGAATAGAAAAATTGCTGTTTATGTCATTAAGCAGCACAGAATGTGTGCGTGCATGTGTGTTGCACATCCAGGGGCAGCCCAAGTACCTCTGTCAATGTGAATAATTAGGTCAGGACATGTCCATTAAAACCCAGAATTTAAGAAAGGAGTGCGTGTTGGGCTCAAGCTTTTTCATAAAGCAGGTTTTATTTTGTAAGCAGGTAAAATTCCATCTTGGCTTTTCTGTTTGTTCTAATCTCAGCCCAGGGAGATGGGGGGAGGGGCTGTGTTTTAATAACAGAGCCTTCGTTGTTCTTGAGATGATGGTAATAATGATGCCTTTCCTTCATGTGACTCTCAATGGTTGGCAAGGCCTGTCCATGTACATTCTTTTGTCTGAGTCTCACGACACCTATGTGAGATAAGAGAGAGATCAACCTGCTCTTCATGGTTGAAGGAATAGAGATTCAGAGAGGTGAAGCAATTTCTGTAAGGTCACACAGCTAGTAAACAGTAGAGCCGAAATAGCAAATGTGTTTGTAGTATTTATGAGTCTCATATTTCCTTTTCTGATTTATAGAGATCTCTCCAGTTGCTTCACTATCCTCTCAGCCTTCATAAAGGACTGTGGTGTCATCACTCAGAGAGCATGTTATGAAAGTAATGTTCACATTATGGGTTCCTTTCTGTGAGTGTAATTTCTTTTCTTATGGCTCCTTAAGACGTACATTTCCTTCTCTTTACCACTAGATGATTCCTTGAGAGTGGGAACTAAGACTTAAATTTCTTTTGAATTGCCTCAGAGCAACAAACACTGTGCTTGTTTTAATAAACATTGATGTAGTTTTCTAGTCAGTGCGCTATTCAGAACCCCCTTAGATCAAAGGGACCGAAGTGTATTCGGCACCTGCCCTTTGCTGAATACATTGCCAGCTGCTCTGCAAACTGCGTTGCTGGTGACTTTCCCTCAGCCCATCCAGGTACGTGTGATTATCCCATTTTGTAGATATGACATTCAGAGAAGTTGAGAGAGTTACCTAAAGTCCCCCAGCTAATAGGTGGAGGGTTAGGATCTGAACCCAGATCTTTCTGGCTCCAACATGTTTGTACCTTTTCCTCTATGTAATATATCTTTAAAAGCAAAGGCTGAAAATGTTTGCCAAGAATTTGTGATGACACATCTTGAGCCCTAGCCTCTCTTTGTGTCAGTGGGTTTGCCCACAGCCTAGGTCCTTTGCTGTCCTGAGCCCTAGATCGTGCTTCTATATCTCCCTCAGTCTGCCCTCTCTCACCCCTGCCTGAGTCTACCGGCCACAACCCTCTGATCTTTTCTAACCCAAATCAGCCTCCATCAAATATAACTGGTGATCTCAACTTCTTCATGCCACTATTATTGTTTGTCTCTTTCCGTGTAAAGTGTGTCCTTCCTCACGTAATAGTTATTCAAATACCTGCCTTACCCTCCTTCTACACTGAGCTTTTAGGGGTTGGAACTTGTCCTACATATTTAATCATTGCAGCATCTGCAACAGTGTCTCTTGCACGTAACAAGAATACACTAAATGTTGAGCGAGTTAAATTGAATCAAGAGACACTGAGTGGTTCCTAGAAAAGTAGCTGGTGCCAGTCCAGCTGCTCATGTGTGCAGCCATCAAGGAGTTTGAGAAATGGTGGGGATGCTGCACAAAGCTGTCGTCTATGGCTGTGTGCTCATCAAAGAGCCCAAGTGCTATTCCATTGCTCTGAACCTGTGCTGAAATGACTAGTCCAAGGATGATAAATATGTAGCATGCATGCTGCCATTCCCCTCTCCCACACAGCATTCCAGCAGACGTTACCAAGCAATTAAAGCTGACATTTAAGAAAATATATTTGCTGCTCCCGTGTTGGTCTACCTAGAGGTTTGTGTGTGTGTGTGTGTGTGTTTAAGCTTGATGGTAAAACATTGTGAGGCTAGAACTTTAGCATTGCCTATTTTAAGTATGTAAATAAACACCCAGTCTCTTGATCTTCTCATGGGCAAGAAAGCAGGATTTCAAAGGAAGGATAGTTGCATAATAGTGTGAATATACTTAATGCCACTGAATTGTACACATGAAAATGGTTAAAATGGTAAGTTTTATCTTATGTATATTTTACCACAGTTGAAAAAAAGATAAATCCCAAATATTTGGTGTTGACAGTTGTGTGGCTGAGCACTAGGGGTGGGTAGAGTTTTGGGAAGGGTGGAGGTATAATCCCCATTTCTTCTCCATTATGCTCCCATCTTCTCAACAATTCCTCTAGTATCATGATCTGGAGTGAGTTTATTATTAAACCATATTGCTGGCTCTTAAAGTGGGGTTGTGCCTATAGGAAATAGTCAGTAAGTATTTGTTGATGATGGTAATGAGCAAATCCAGGTGGGATACATTATACCCAACTAGAGTAGCTATCATTCTTGGTATCCGGTACAAATGTAATCGCTCAGTCGGTTTCTACACTAGTGCCATTTTGGTAGTATGTGAGTCTTCTCCTCCTCCATCTGGCTTTAGGCTCTCAACAGATAGACTATGAGTCAGCCACTAGAAGATGAACCCTATGAGACATGGCTCGTCATTACTTTTGTTCAGCATCGTTTCTCTGTCCCACTCCCCAGTGCAATGTCCAGCAAGAAGTGTAAGCATTAAAAACATTGTGGAATGAATAACTAGAATTGACATCTGATTTGTTTTTATATTACCATGGCTAGCCTAGTCTATCACACACACAGCACATGTTTATTGATTAAACTGATGTTTTAGGTTAAAAGCAGATCTGGTACCCCAGTGGATATCACCAACTGGCACATAAGAAGAGCTAACTAAATATTAATGACTGTTATTAGATTATGTCTAGAAAATATTAAAGCTAACAAGGTGGCACAAGGGTGGGGAAAAGCCACGTCTGTGGAGGAGGGACAGAGGGAGATGGAGACAGTAGATGATTAGGGCTCCAAGTTGGGAAAGTGTACTCGATGGGAGTCGGACCATAGCCGAAGTTCTCAGTGAGGGTGCTCTTTAGTTCAGTCTGCTTTAGGTGATTGCCTGTAATTATCCTCCAGGTCTGTGTCATTGCTCCTAGGGAGGAGAAGACCCACAGGGGGCCTCTTGAAGACAATGGTGTTTAAATGTTCCTTTATCCCCTGTTTCCCTGTGTATGTTGAAGTAGCACATCAGAAATACTGTCTTTATGGGGCCAGCGCTTTAAAGAAGCTCGTCCGGGCAGTGGTCCCTCTTCCCTTCCCAGTCTGTCATCATTCTTCATCTCTGACTTTTTCTTCTTAGCCCTTTTGATATTTTGAAGTTAGCTGTGAGTATTGGTTATAGTTCTGCTTTCTGATCCACCTATCCCCCCTTTCCTTTTGAGTAATTGGATGATGGTATAGATTCAAAAATTCCTTTCAATTAAAAAATGAAAGAGGAAACCAGATGGATTAAGATATACTTGATTTGTGTCGGTGCATTAATTCCTCACTGTAGCAGTTTCCACCTTGGTAAACATTTCTGTTTTTTTCTACTGAGTTTGCAGCCACCAGTGTTCATCACTGTAATTAAAAGGATTTTGTGATTTCTTTTCCAAATACGGTACTAAGTGTTCTTGGGGGAATACCGCTGCATATAAGAAGGGTGAGTTGTACAGTAGTTTGCAGTGCGATGCACATCTAATTAAGTGATAATCTACTGTGGTCAGAGTAACATAAAAATAGTAGATGTGGCTTGCTTCTGCCCTGTGCCACCTTGTTAGCTCTGATATTTTCTAGGCATAATCTAATAATAATAACTAACATTTTTTAATGCTTATTATGGACCGGCACAGGCTCAGTGCTTTACATGCCTGACTTGACAATGACCCTATGAGAGAGCCACTGGTAACATCCCAATTTTACAGAAAAAGAAATTGAAGCTCAACCAATTTAAGAGACAATTCTGAGATTCCAACCCAAACAGTTTGACTCTGGAGGCACAACCCTGACCACTAGTTACGACTGCCTTCTTTGTGCCATTGGTTGGCACAAGTAGACCAGTTTTTACCCCATTCATGTTTTACTTTAGTAAGTCAAGAGTTTACACAAAATACCGAGGGAAATAGAAGAAAGTATGTGGTTTTATTTAGGGATGCGTACTACAGTGTATTACTGAAAGTGCAGACGGTAAAGCTAGCTTTGAAGGTTAGAGGAAGCTTAAATTAAAAACTATAAATGTGCCCATTCACCAGTTCTAGAAGTAACCGTGGACGTTGCTGCTGCTTCTCTTTTTTCAGTCCAAAGGTGATGATCACAGAATAAACTGAAGGCTGAACTTCTTTTTGAAGCAAATAAAATTCTGGATGGGACCGTGGGGGGTCCTTTTAAGGAGCTTCTGCTGTGTTTCTTAGAAGTCATTGGGACAGTATCATTTTATTTTTTAATTTATCTGTTTACCTTTAGGACAAGAGATCTTCTCTCTGACTGCTCTTTTGCCACTTGCTTTCTTGCCTCCTCATTGCCATGTGTCACTTCTTTTAGGAAGCAGCATGGCCCGAGAACAGAGTAAGGACCTTAATTGGACAGACTTGGGTTCCAAAACCAATTTCCTACTCACTTGCTGTATGTAGCTTCTTCGGCTTCTCTGAGCATCAATCTCTTTATCTGTAAAAAAGTAAGTGGTACAATAAAGGCTCCTTCATAGAGTTCTTGTGAAGTTTAAACTGGGTGACAGATATCAAGTTCCTGTCACAGTGCCTGCTGGCCTGCAGTAGGTGCTAACATAATGCAGTCTAGGTCCCTGCTCTCCCCTCCTTCCTCTCTCCTCCACTGTACCACCATTTGCTGGTGTTGGGTTTTGTTAATCAAAAGTGATGCTTTGCAAATGGACAGAGAGCATGGAGCCCTCTTTGCTGCGCTGATGTTCTTGAGGAAGACCAGTCCATTTGCTTGCGCACCAGTGCTTTTTTCCAGAATATTGGGTATAAAATCTAGTGAGTGTACGTGTGGATTCTTTTTGTGTATATTTACAGTTGTTCACCCTGTTGGCAGGACTCTGCTTATATTTTTCCTTCAGGATCCAGGGGACCAAGGACCATGGGTATATTTTTTTTATGGTGATGTGAGTTCTGTTTGAGAATTTTCCATTCATTCATTTAATCATTCATTCACTGAATAAGTGTCTATCGAGTGCTTACTGTTTGCTAGGTACTCTGCTAAGGTTCTAGGAACAGCACAGTCAACAAAACCAACCCAAATCTCTGACCTCATGGAGCTTACAATTCTAGTGAAATTCATTTTGATGATAATTTAAAAACAAATTTAATGTAACCATGTTCCGGACTCTGCAGGTAACCACCTTGAAACTAAGTGCTGCCATGAGGTCCCAGAGCCCACAATAACATATATGTGATTAGTGCCCTGGCATCAAGTGGATTTTTCTTTAATAGTAGCTCAAAGAACAGAGGTGAATGTAATTACAAATCATGCCCTCCAGCCAAGGCCAGGCCGAATGACAATATGGGGCAGCGTTTGCGACATGAAAGCTGCATGTAGAGCCTGGATAGGAAACAGTGGTTGGAGAATTCACTCATCACATAGCGTACATTGGAATAAGGAGGCCAAACTCGAAAGAACCAGGCCACAGTGTAGAAATCTAATTTCAACAATAGATCACGTATCAGATTAATTAATGTGATTCATTTGGGTTTTATTGGTTTGTGGGTTTGTTTCTATTATCAGTTTTAAATTGTTCTGATTTTATAGCTATGTAAGAGCTTAAAACATAAGGAATTTATAGCCTTATAATAATTCTTTTTTAGTTAGCCTGAGGGAGGCCTGAGATAATTTTTGTAATGTAAAAGAGGTCATTTCAAGCACAGAAACAGTGTTCCAGAGAAAGCTTCTCTACAGGCACAATTTTTCGGAAATATGAAGAGTTTAGCAAAAACTAGTTATATCCTTGATTTATCAGAAAAAATAAGACAAGGGCTGTAGAGGAAAGGTTATGGCTATTGTTTTTACCCAAAAATCATTCTGTATTCTGTTTTGTAGTTGTGAGCTATTGTTTTTATGTTAGCCGTGACTGAGTTGTCATGCTTTTAAGAATTTCTCATTGATTTAAAGAAAAAAAAATTATACGAACTTCTTTCTTCTTTGCCATGCCTCTCCACTTACCCACGTGTGTGTGCACCATCACACAGATACACACACACACACACACACACACACACACATTGACCTGTAACCTCTTCTGACTGATGCTCATCGTTTGTTTATTTGGGGCCTCTCCTCACTGTAAACTTCTTTGTACAGGGTTGCAAGATTTGTTTTAGAACAGCTTTTGGTATTCAGAGTAACTCGAGCCTATCCAAGGAGCATTGAAGAGCAATCATAAAAGAGTATCTCTTCATAATAATTAGCATTTTCTGCTATGTAATATACAGTGTCTGATCTCCCTTCCAGATCCGAGGCTTGGGGGCAGGACTGGGGAGGCGGTTCTCTGTTAGGAGCTGGTGTGATGCCCATACGCACGGTGACCATACCTCTCTCCCTGTTTGTCTGGCACTGTCCGGGCTTATGTCTGCTGGCTCAGCTGGTTAAGGGTGCCCCCTTTCACTCTCAGAAGTATCTCATTTGGATGATGAATTATAAGGTCACTCTAGTTACACAAAACATTTTGGCTTTATGGTTCTATTAGATCAAACGAAGAAGCTGTTTCACAGACTCACTTTCATCACTAATTCTCTTTCTCACTTATTCATAACTATAGATCTGTGTTTGAGTTTGCACCATTTGGAAATGTTTATGTATAAAGATATGGCAATATGCATGTACTTTTTGGTAATGTCTTTCTTAGGAATTACAGCAAGTTTATCACCAACGTGGCAGGGGTCAGTCAGTTTGGAGCAATGATTGTCTGAACGTCAGCAAAACTTTTTGAAATGTGAGGTGTCAGGATATTTCACATCCAGAAGGTCAAATCCTGCAAATCCTGTTACAGTGAACTTCTAGGACCTAACACACTCTTCCTTCAAAAATTAAAAGTGAAATTGTATTATTGTGTCCTGTCTCATTGCCTGGGTGGGGCTCAGAAGCTTTGGTTGGAACCTGCTATTTTGAATGATGATGTTGCCTTTGTCAGAAGCTTATTATTTTGGGGTTAAAGCTGAGGTCTTAAGCCAATGCTTGGGCTCAGATGGTGGTTTGTGGCTTAAGGCATGTGGACACAAGACAAGGAAAGACCTTCTGATTGTTCTGGAACTAACTGTCCCGTTTGACCATGGCCCCGGCCGTGCTTCACTCCTGCCTCTTGGTCTTTAGCTATTTAGTTTGATCCTTGCAATGCTTACAGAGGACCAGGAGGAGGAAAGAAGGGGAAATTCCCACACATCCATTTTCTAGAAAGTCATTTCATAAGAAAGATGACTGAATCTGTCTTGCTTATTCTCATGGCACCTTTCTGTGGGCGGCGGGGCAGGGGGCAGGGGATTGGGTTATTTTTTTTGTTTGTCAGACCAAGCATTTTCTACTCTCTTGCATGTATTTCCTCCCACTAAATATGTATTGTATTTAATTTAGTGAAATGCATTTAGAAAAGCTAGAAGAAAAGCTCCATTAGGGGAGACTCATAGCCTGTTGTGTTCACCAGTCTGTCCCCCTGGGCCTAAAACAGTGCCTGGTGCTGAGGAGGTGCTGAAAGATAAGGAGAATGAATGAATGAATGCTGCGGAGACAGAAAGTGGATGAGATTGTGCTGGGGGCTGGGGGAGGAGAAAGGGGAGCAACTGCTAGTGGGCACACTGTTTTTTGGGGGGGTGATGAAAATATGCTGGAATTAGATAGCAGTGATGGTTGTCCAACCTTTTGAACATACTAAAAACCACTGATTTGTGCACTTTTAAAAGGTTAATTTTATGAAATTTTAATTATTTGTCAATTTTTAAATTGCAAAAAATGAATGAATAAATAAATTTATATGCATTACACATAGTCATAATTGGTTCTTAATAAATATATCTTTTGGATGAATGAATGATTGTTGTTCTGTACCAAGATAGACTGAGTACGTGGTGGTCTCAAAGCATGCTGTGTGAGTCGTGCAGCTTGGTAGTCATCTGGCTGAAAACATTTGCATTTAGAAAGTGTGGGGCTCCCTGTGCCACCTGAGCATCATTTGGGATTAGAGAGAATTGGAACGCACTTTGGGAACTGTGTAGTGTCTCTCTGGGAAAGTAGTTTTGTTTGTGAGTCAGAGATAAGAGTAACTGCCTGTCTGTTGAGATTGTTTGATTCTGGCACACCGAAGAAGACAGCAGTCTGACGCCTTTTGAATATTTTTTTAATATTGGAGGAGAGAGATCTCTGTCAGAGGTGGTTTCAGTTCAAATCTTTCCAACTCCTTTATTCATGCTCTTGTGAAGTCAGTTTAAAGTCCCTATGAATCTGTCCCTCTTCAGAGAGCAAAATCTGTCAAAACAGATTAATGCCATCACCCAAAACATTTGGCTGTACGCTGACGACTAATCTGGAAGGATTTATCAGAATTCATGTGATTTAGCCACTTACTAGTTGCCAACAGGTGGTTATGGAGTGATTCAAGTCAGCAAATGCAGGTTATGGAGGTAGAGATGGTTTAACATTCTCTTTAGCACAAATTCATGTCAAATTCTTAAAAATCCTTCCTATACTTCAGACGGTTTTCTTGTATTCTCTTTTCTCTGAAGTAGTAGATATGAAATTAGTTTAAAAGCAGTTTACTGTTACATGAATAATAAGTAGTATCATCTTTATTCTGTCTGAAGAACTACGTTCAGAGAAATAAGAAACTGACCTTCTCATCAAAAAAAGGAGTTCAAGACTCTTTGGGTTGGGAATATATTAACTTTTTGTGTTTGAAGCTTTTTCTGAAAGGTGAATATTCTATCTTGCTCACTTAAACTAATGAATTTAATAGCTCACATCCTTTTTGTTGTGAAAATCTGTTCCTCTGCTGCAATACTGTTATATTCTTATCAGTTTTTCTTTTTGTGCTCTAAAGTTATACTAAGGATATCTGATATTTCTATAGCTATAAGCTTTACTATGACTGTTACTAGTATTAAACATTTATGATTTTTTAAACCATGTTTAGGAAGTATGTTATGCCCTGTATTTATATAATCTCATTTATCCTCACCACAATCTGCTGAGATGGGAGATGGGTTGGCATTCCTATTTTAAAGTCACACGAAGCTGATCAGTGGTGGAGCTGGGTTCAGACTGTGAACCCAGTCTGCGGCTGCGTCCTCATAAAGGACTTTCACTTACATCTTCTCAGACTCCCACAGGAACCCTGCTTCCCCTATTTCACAGATGAGAAAGCTAAGGCTCAGGATCCCACAGCTAGTTAGAGACGGAAACAGACTCAATCCGACGTCTTCTGGTCCTCAAACCTGGTCTGTCACTACTGAAGCACCTTAACCGTCAGCAGTGGAAATTGCGGGTTGCCGCGGCCTGTGCTCTTCCTGCCTTTCTTTGAGCTTGCATGAAGAAGGCAGAGGAAGGGGAGTTGCAGGGGTCCTGATTGTTGGGTAGCCACACTGGTGAAATTCTGCCATCCCTGACCCTTCCCAGGGAGTCAACAGATCAGATAGGAAGGGTCACACAGCCGTGCTCCAAACCAGTGGCTCGGTGTGGAGGAGCTTAAGCCTCATTTCCGGGGGGACGTGAAGTCTGTAATCAGATGAGAAGTTTGCAGAAATACCACAGGCAGAGTGAACCTCTGACCTGTCTTGGGTCAGTCTTATAAAAAACACATGAAGGCCCAGAAAAGAAACTCACTTTGGCCTTCTGACTCACCCTTCTTGAACATGCTGGTTCTCAACATTTTTGAGGTCACAGACACCTTAATCTCTCAAACTTCAGTGTGCTTCAGAATCCCCTAGAGTTCTCGAGAAAGCACAGACCACTGAGCCTGATCCCCAGAGTCTCTGATTCGGAAAGTCCAGGCAGAGCCTGAGATCCTGCATTTCTAACACACTCCTGGGTGATGCTGATGCTCTGGTCTGGGGACCACACTTTGAGAACCACCATCTTAGAGAATTTGCTGAGTTCTACACTCTCTCCTCAGGTAGATACCGGGTTGATAGTGGGAGTCTATGAATTATCCAACTCTGGCAAGCTGGTTTAAGAGCGCTGGCGAGTGTCCTGGTATTGGAGGAGATCCCTGAGGGTGTAAGTTACTGAATGATTTGAAGTCGGTTTGGTGAGTCATTTAGCAACTGCACCAAGAACCTTGTGGGAGGAGCTCCGGGAGGACCTGGAGGGGACACTGCCTATTTTGAGTGAGTTGTAAGAAATGTCTGAAAACCATTTATAGTATTTACAAAGTTGTTTTAGTCTATGCCTAACACACTTTTAAAAATATTGACACTTGGAATGAAATGCAGTTCTTTAATATATGCAATTAATATTTAGACTGATTTTTTATTTTTATTTTTATTTTTATTTTTTTTTTGTTTTTTTGTTTTTTTTTTTTTGGAGGAAGATTAGCCCTCAGCTAACTACTGCCAGTCCTCCTCTTTTTGCTGAGGAAGCCTGGCTCTGAGCTAACATCCGTGCCCATCTTCCTCTAGTTTATACGTGGGACGCCTACCACAGCATGGCTGCCAAGCAGTGCCATGTCCGCACCCGGGATCCGAACCAGCGAACCCCGGGCCGCCGAGAAGCGGAAGGTGCGAACTTAACCGCTGCGCCACCGGGCCGGCCCCTAGACTGATTTTTTAAATCTAAAATTGTAAAATAGACATAATTTTACCATTTTAGCCCTTTTTTAAGTGTACAGTTCAGTGGCATTAAGTATATTCACGTTGTTGTGCAACCGTCACCACCATCCACCTCTGGGACTTTTTCCTTTTGCCAAACTGGAACTGTTACCCATTAAACACCTTCCCCTCCCGCCCCAGCCCCTGGCGACCAGCCTTCTACTTTCTGTCTCTAGGAATTTGCTCTAGGTACCTCCTGTAAGTGGAATCATATAACACTTGTCCTTTTGTGATGGATTTGGACTAATTTTTGAAGAAATTTTGGAACAGTTATAAAATGCAGAGAATAATAACCCTAACAATGAATGGAATATAAACCAAAATAGAGCTTGAAAAAAAAATCATGATAGAAACCTTGATCTTTGTGCTTTTAAGAGTCCTCCTTCACTGTCCACTATGACCTGAAACCTCTTTCTCAGTGCACTATGGGCCCAGGGCAACTCAGCATACATGGACCCTTTTCCCTCTCCTGCCAGGTGAACCTTGCTGCTAGTTCTTATAAGGCCCCAGGGCAGAGCTGGCTCTCGGACCTGCAACCTCATCCATTCATTTATTCATTCAGCAAATACTCATTCAGCACACACTAGGTGCCAGGCCCTGAACAAGGTGCAGGGACCTAGAGGGGGGTCATATTCCCTGTGCTTCCCTACACCCCCCTCACGCCAGAGCTTCCATGGGAGGCCTGGAACACTCAGAGAGTGAGATATGCTGCATGGGATAGATTTCCTAGGTGACAAAGCTCATGACTTTAAATGTCTTTTAAAACTTCTAACTGTGTTGATGGGAATATTTCTATAGCGTATCAGTCCTTCCATGCTTTAAGCAGAATGTGCCAAATATAATTTAACCTTTCCTCCATCACCTAGATCTGTGTTGCTCTGTAAATATTGATTTCCCCCCCACTAAATGGCTCTGAGCTGCTGCAGGTAATTCAGCAACCACTGCCGTTTCAGCTGTCACTTTTCAAGGAATCTTCCTATCTCCTTCTAATCCTCTGGCTCTAGGAAGATCTAAGGAGAAAATCAGATATTCCAAGCTGCAAGCCAGCTAACTGGGCTGAAGATAGATTGTGATAGAAGAGAAATTTTTGTCTTCCACTATCTCTCTTTACTTCTAGATGTATAGAACTTTCAGTATTTAGTTGGGCATGTGGCCACCAGAATGGGGAAGACTACATTTCCCAGCCTCACTTGCAGCTACGTGTAACCAGCATGACTAAGTGCTAGCCAATGAGATGTAAACAGAATGTGTCTTACATGTTCTTAAAGAATGGCATGTCTCCTTCTTTCAAACATGCTTGGTACATGGATGTGCTGGCTAGAACTCCAGCTTGAACCATGAGGATAAGGAAAACACATTTGGGAAGGTGGAGCAGAAAGCTTGAAGCTGTCTAGTCTCACATAACTAGTGCTGTCATGCCAGACATAATCTGGATTTTTACATGAAAGAGAAATAACCGTATGTCTTATTCATTCACTCTTAGTTTGTGTTTCAGTTACTTGTAGCTAAACCTCATTGTAACTAACACATAGATAAATTTAATGAAAGGATTTAGATGCTAAGAAAATTAAAAAGCTCCACATCAGTGGTTGAAAAAAATTGTCAGCAGAAACCCAACATATGAATAGATTAAAAAGGAAGTGGTTCTGATTGGATGGAGGTGCTCAGGGTCCCTCTGGCTCAGCTTTCCTTCCTCCACGGCTCTAAGGCAATTCTGATCATGAGTTACTGCAGCACATGGTTTGAAAACTGGTATGTACGACCGTAAGGTCTCCTCCCAAGCTTAGATTCTGGGAGGTAGATAGAGCCATCCCACAGACCACTCTGATTGTTGAGGTCACCTTGGGATGTCTCCTTAGGTATCCTATTCGCATCGTTTACCACCAGCCCAGTGGATCCAGCCTGTCTGACCTCAGTGTAGATATGGCTAGATTTAGCCACAGGCTGGTGAACTTTTAGCAACTTCACCCATCTGGAAATAATCTGTGAACTCGTAAATGAACGAAAAATACTCTTGAATATGAAGGGAAGCAGTTAACATCCAGCCCATACCCTTCAATGCATGAGAGACATGGGGCTATTGTCAGATTGCTGCCAATGGAACAAAATGGCGTACAAGTTAGAGACCCCCTGAAATAGTTCCTGAAAGCGTGACATAGCCCCAAGCATGGGGAGCAGGTTGAACTAGACCATCTCAGAGGCCTCTGCCATTCCAACGAACTATGATTCTATTAATAAACAGGAAGGAAGACGTCAGGAACTAGGTGGATTTTGTTTAGTATGTTTTGGAGTTCCCCATAAGTAACAATTCCCATGGTAACCAAGCTAGAAGAGAAAATAAAGGACATTTAAAATATGAAATATTTAATTATGTCAATATTTATTGAAAATATTTCTTTAAGTAGGTATTGAAAATATTAACTATTAGATAAGTATTTCTTTGACATGCTGCCTACTTGGTGTGTAGTGTTAGACCTCAGGCCAAAAGGCAACATCACAGACATTCTCTGGGGACGTGGTGGCCTCTTTTGTACAAAGCTCAAGTCTGAGTTTTTCATCTCTTCATTGCCCGGATCATCACCTCAAGATTGAACTGTAACAATATATGCTTGTAAAACCTGTATTTTATTATTAATAATGTTTGTAATATTTGTCATGAATTGAGTGTTTACTTCATGCCAGCCTTTGTATTAAGTACTTCATACCACATTTCTCATTTAACTTTTACAATTAAATTATGGTTGTTAATATCTTATTTGACAGGTAAGGAAATTTATGCCCAGAGCGGTTAGCTAACTTGCTTAACTCAACAGCAAAGCGTGCTTCTGGCCTCTTGTCAGACTCCAGAGCGGGGCTCTGAATCACTGTTTCCCCATCAGAAGGGATTATATGGTTGTTCAGGGTAATACCTGCTCATCAGAAAAGAGCCAAAAATGCTAAGTGGAAAGCGTCTAAGAACTCTTCAGGCTGTCGGTGAGACGAAGCTTTCCTGTTAGTATGTTGTGCACCAGGAATCCCCAATCATGTTATTATTATATATTATTATAATTCCCAATCATATCATATAATAATCACATAATCATATGGTATTATTATGCCCAATCATATTCACCACAACCACCCTCCTCAATAATCTCATCCAAATAATTTTGTGTCATTCTTCCCTTCTCTCGCTCCCTGATTCCTGTCACATTCTTTGGTTTACCTTTCATCTGATCACCTCTGTCATGGGAAATAGTAATCTAGATAGATAAGGAGGACTGTTTGTCCAAGGGCTGGTTTGACATGTTGGCTCACCACAGGGCACGGGGCCTGAGAACTTGATTACACACCCTGGTTCCCTGTGACTCAAGCTGTGCTGTGTGGATCAGCAGCAGTGGCACCACCTGGGAGCCTCATAGAAATGTAGACTCTTGGGCCCCACCCAAACCTACTTGATCAGAGTGGGCATTTTAAAGACTCTCCCCACCCCCACACAGGTAATTTTGGGCACATTAACGTTTGAGAATCACTGGCCTTGTCCATTGCTGCAGCCATGATGTGGCATAGATAATCCCAGAAGCTGTTTATACAGGGAAAGGATGGACACAACCAATGGGAAGAAGACCCAGAGCCTGTGGCCCAACTCAGGGGTGCGATCAGCCACAGGGAGGAGAGGCTTCCTCAACAGAAAGAACACCTATGGAATCTAACACCAGCAGAGCCAACACCTCTATTTTGTATAAAGGCAATAAAAACGCATTCAGTCCAACTTGGAAAATATGGAGAGTTAAATAAGAGTTGAGTAATCAAGGTCATGGAAGTCATTTATGAGAGCTTCACTGAACAAATTTCTTGTCATAAGTAATGAGTCCTTCAGGGATGAAAAGAGCTGATGAAACAAAAGGTTTTCTCTTTGAAAAGTAATTTTGTACTTTGTTTATTTGCTTAATATGGCTTTTTTTTTTTTTAATCCTAGCCCTCTTATCTACTTTGGCTTTCATTGGAGCCAATAGGAGTGTGAAAGAATTGACCTCGTTTGAAATTTCCTTTCAGCAAATGGTCAAACCTTTGTTTTCTGCTCCATTGTTTTCTAAACTGGTGCATAAAAATAATGCTTGTGCTTCAGGCGTGTGCTTGCAAGGTTAACCTCCTGTAATATCCTGATCCACATCATACATCTGTCTCTCTTTACAAATGAACCTCGGCTCCTCTTGCTCTCAGGGTCTCCTTCATGTTGTTTTTGGCCCCTTGTTGATGATTGTGTGATAATTCTTATGGTTATAATTCCTTGAATTTTTTTTGGTAATAATTGGATGAGATCTAAGCAAGTGAGATATCACAGGCTGCATTTTTTCCTCTCACAGCAGCCCCATGTCATATATGCATGATAGTATGGTTGCTGGTTTAAAAATCGCTCTAGAAGAAAACATGTCATGCTCCCTGGAGATTATAAATGACTAGACGATAAGCACAGGTTTATTTATATCATTTTCCAAATATTGTGATAAGAAGAAAGAAGTGCAGTTTGTTATCTTTAAAATGTAATAGAAATGCAGACTCTTGGCTTTGTATTTTAAATGCATTATCTCTGGAAAATACTGATATTATGAGAGATAGACACTGCAGTGCCAAATGTTGGGGTCTTCTAACAGTGATAATTACTCTGCAGTGTTGGAATAACTAGGAAGTTTCTTTTTTTTTTTTTAAAGATTGGCACCTGAGCTAACAACTGTTGCTAATCTTTTTTTCTTCCTCTTCTTCTTTTTCTCCCCAAAGCCCCCTGATACATAGTTGTATATTCTAGTTGTAGGTCCCTCTGGTTCTGCTGTGTGGGACCCTGCCTCAGCATGATGAGCAGTGCTGTATCCGCCCCCAGGATCTGAACCGGCGAAACCCTGGGCCGCCAAAGCGGAGCACACGAACTTAACCACTTGGCTATGGGGCCGGCCCTGGAAGTTTCTTATGCGGCATTTTATAAGACTTCTTGGTTGCAGAAGACTTATCATTTTACCTCTTTCACTATGGTAAAATGACATAACTTTCCTATGTATATAAAAGACCTCAGGCCCTATTAATGAATTACAGTTATATTTACAGTTAAGTTTTCAAGTTCAGGACGATTTTAGTCTTAACAATGTGAAGAAAAGTTTGTCTAAGAAACCACTTTCTTTCACACAGAAACGATAAGCTTTGTGGATCCATAAGAACGCAGCTCTCATACAATAATGTGACTGTAGGAGGTGGAAGGACTGTGGTTTCGTGTTCAGCATTCTAATAGAAGTAGTTTAGGTAAATGGCTTTCTAATTGTTGAAAATGATGTATGTATCTACTAAAAAGGAAATCACTCTTACAAGCAGGAAAGTGTAACCCAGTCAGAATATATTCTATAAAATCGATTTCAGCACTGATCAAGTGAGGACTGGTCACTGTCTTTAAAAACACCTGCCCCATCAAAGTCAGTAGGAAACATGAGCGTGGGTTGAGGACCTGGCTTATTGACACCGGGCATGTATTGTTGACAGCTTGTATGTTAGGCATCGCAAGGAAGTGGCAGACATGGCCCTTGACTTTGAGGGGTGCACTTAATTGAAGAGACTGGACATCTTATACATTGGGACATTTAAGATTATTTGTGAGCCATTTATATTTGAAAGTATACACTATTACTCCCCTGGAAGATTTTTGCATTAACTGTGGATTCAGGAATCTGCAGGAGGAGCCTAAATCCAAAAAAGACATAGAATTAAAGAGAAGGAAAGAAGAAAGGCATGTGGAGGGAGGGGGGAATGTAGTCAACCGGGAAACATCATGGCTTCAAATCAGAAGCTCTATCTCAAAAGCATTTAGACAAATGCAGCCTAGTGGGCAGCACGGTCTGTCCTCCGGGCCCTGCCTCGGCCTCAGGAGGGAAGCACACAAGCAATTTTTCACCTCCTCTCACAGCTTGGGACAGAGGTGCAGGGGCCCTCCTGGAGTCATGGCAACCATGGGAAGGGATTTCCTTCATGGGTCTGTTCAGATTTGCTCTTGGCAGAAATCTTTCTGCTGAAAGCGCCCAGTGTTCCCTCAGGACTCTGCTCTTCATGTTGAGTTTGGAACCAGATCTAGAGATTAAAACGTGCAGAATATTCTCCATGCTATTTAGCTGTCTGCAGTGCGTGCCAGGGAGCAGGACCCTGCTTTCAGTGGGTACCTGGCATGTCCCCTGCCCACCCCCATGTCCCCTGCCCACTCCCACCCTAGTGAGGTGGTGGGGAGAAGCCAGGGGAAGCGCCACATATGCACTTGGCTGGAAAAAGACTGACGCAATTAATAGACATTAGAACATAATTCTCTGTCTGGAAATTGAGGGTGATTATTTCTCCTTCATTGTGTGCCGCATCTTTTTGAGATCGTTTGGGGAGGGATTTTGTCAGACTGGAGAACTGTGATTAATGGGGAAGGCCTTGTAGAGCCAGCCCGCGTGAATGCATTATCCTCAATTGCTTTCCCATCTGCGCGCACAGATCACTCAGCGCCAGAGCCGCGAGGCCTTCAGAGCTGAGCTGGTCCAGCCCCATTATTTTAGCTGATGAACAAAGACCCAGAGAGGGTACAGGGCTGAGCCCGCAGTGCCTAGGGAATCAGCTCAAAGCCAGGACTAGCACGTAGTTTTCCTGTGTCCACAGGTTCTGTTTCTCCTGGCAGCACAATGCCAGTCTGTCCACCATTGAATTCAACAGCTACTTCTTGAACCTCACTGTATCTCAGTGAACTGGGCTATGCCTGGGGTTTCTAAGATGGATAAGACCTGGTCTTTAACCATGAGGAACTCATAGTCTGGGAGGGAGAGAGAGAGATGGACGGCACATCTCACTATTAAAAAATTAAGACAGGAGTGAGCACAGGCATAGAAACCCAGTAGAAGAGCACATGGCCATCCTAGGCGTGCTGGAGGACGTTCCATTTGAGCTGAGGTTTAGGGACTGGCAAGGGTGAGTCCAGGGAAGAAAAGTGAGAGGGCCATCCAGAGGGGAGAGCATGAGCCTGGCTGCTGGGCTTTCCTGCCAAACTGCTTCCTCGGGATCCTCTACTGAGAAGCAGTGTGGTTTTGAGCTTGGATGCAGTAACCTCATTTCTCTTAAAATTCCAAGTGGAGGGTGCAGTGAGTGTTGCAAACTATTCTCCTATTTCATCAAGTGGAAGTTTGACCTAAACCATGTGGCTGGAGAGAAATAGAAAAGCCAATGCCAGTTTGAATTGCTTGACTGATTCAATCAGGATTTCAGATCTTCCTGCTCGTGCTTTCAGCTCTTTTTGGAAGCTACCTGACTTTTGGGGGATCCACAGAATGTGTTTTATATGTAATGTACTAGAGATTGCCCCAATAACCTGAAAGGCCTGGTTGAAAACCAAGAGCTAAATGAGCTACTGAATGGAAGCTGTGTGCGAAGACCACCCCCCACCTCCTTGTTTCTGGTGACTTTGTGCTCCAAATCTTGTCATGACATACCCCTCTGGATTGTATTCTAAGTGCTTGTGAAAGAGGAAGGCAAACCAATGGGTCGGAAGCCCCCTGTTACATGGAGCTAAGGAATAAGGAGGTGAAAGAGCAGAAAAAAGAGAACTAGAGCGGAAGCCTTCTCTGCTTGGTCCTAGCCTCACACCATTTGGTCTTTTCCCATGAGTGATGGAATCAAGCAACAAATATTGATTGGTCATCTTCTAAGTACAAAGCATTGTGCTCTGTGCTTTGGGAACATAAAGAATGAAAAGATACTGTTCTTCCCTCAAGGGCACTATATTCTAGTTCAGGAGATATGACACACTTTGTGACAAGGTCTCATGCCATATAAGGTAGAACTCTACTACTTGTTTATCTAGTTGCCATGTTACTGTTGACAAGTTGTCTCACCAAATCTGAGTTTCAGTTTCCTCATTTGTAAAATGGGAGTATTAGCCTAGAAGGATGTGGTGAGATTACATGAGATCATCTGTGTCAAGCACCTCATATGATGCCTCGCATATAATACATGCTCAGTAAGTAGTAGCTGCCATCACCATCATCATCATCATCATCATTATGGTTTACAGGAGCTAAGCTCTGACATCTAAGCTTTGATGTCTATGTTGATATCTCCACGAAGATCTTTAACAGGCAGATCAAACTTAACATGTCCAAAATGGAAGTCCTGATTACTCTGCACCCCAAACTGGTTCTTTTCTCATCTCACCTTCTGATTAAATGGCATCACCATCTAACCAGTTGCCCAAGCCAAAGACTTAGGAGACATCATCGATTTCCTCCCTTTTTTGCTTCTTTAATTTCCAACCACCCAGCAAGTTTTGTCTGTGCTACTTCCAAAAACTATCATGAATTTGCCCACTTCTTTTCCATCCCCATTGCTACCACTGTGGTCCGAGGTACCATCATCTCTTTCCTCAACTACGGCCCCTCCCTATCCCATCTAGACTTCTGGACCCTTTCATTCTCCTGCTGTCACTAAGCTCCAGTGACATTGGCCCCCTTCTATTCCTCCCATATGCCAAGGCTTTTCTTGCCTCAGAGCCTTTGCACTAGCTATTTCATTTAGGGAATGTTCTTTCTTCCTGTTCTCTCCCCAGTAGATTCATTGCTTGCTTACTTATGCAAATCAGGTGTCTCTATTCAAATGTCATTCCCACAAAGAGGTCTTCCCTGACACTGCCTCCCACATTACCCCTCCCATTCAGTTTTGCATATCACAGTACTCTTTTTTGTACCTTCTGGAACATCTCCAAGGGTGCTATAGAAGGAGAAAAAGTATTGGAGGATCTCATAGAATGTTTTTAGGAAAGGGCTTGGAAATGGCTGAGAAATGTAAGTTTCTTGTGCGCTCAGGAAGAGGAAACTGTGGGAACACATAACTGAGAGTCCAAGTGTGCGGTTCGTTTAGATACTCCAGCTGCTCCTCCTAGTCCAATAAAACAAGGGCTGTGGTAAAGAAAGCTAGCCAGCAGTTGAGAACCTTAGAGGAGAAGCAGTGTCCTCGTGAGATCACCAGGTTGAGGCTGGAAAAAGAAGATAAAGAATGTTCAGCAAAGAGGTTGACTTTAAGATCCTCGCCCAGAGGCCAGTTTGTCATGATTTCAGCTCGTTTATGGGCTCAATCAAGGCTGACCCTTGTGTGAGTCCACTGGAGACCACCTTCTGTTCATGTGCCAGCCCTCCACTCGGTTTGGCAGACATAGTCTGAGCAAAGCAGACACAATCCCTGTCCTCATGGAGTTTACTGTCAAGGAGGGGAGATAGACACTAGTCAAATAATCGGAGAAATATCAAAATAGAAACTTTGATAGTACAGATGTGCAAATGTTCAGAGCATGATACAGGGAGATCAGATTCTCGGCTGAGTCAATGCAGGAGGGGTCAGGAAGACTCTAGTAGTCAATCTTGATACATCTCCTTGGTACTTGGTGTTACGTACTGCAACAGCCAACCCTCAAAGTATACTGATCTGTCTCTTTTGTGGTTACAATATGTAGGTGGGGTGTTGAGTGAAGGCTCCAACTGCTTGCCCCAGCAGAAATCCTGTTGAGCAGCCACAATGAGGGTTCAGGAAGTCCATGAAAACAGAGCAAAATTCATGGGCCAGGCAGTCAGTCCTTGTGGCAGGGTTTCACCATGAGGTGACATGGCAGGCATATACGTTGGTGGGCAATCCAGGAAACAGGCCCAACTTGAAAATGCTGGGACAAGTTCCCTGCAGGTAGCATGGCCCAACCCAGGGCTGTATGAGAGATTGTATCAGATGAGCATGAGAAAGGCATGTGGTCCCCGGTCCGAGGAGTACTAGAGTGCTCAGCAGGTGACCAGAATGGGCTTCAGGACAGAGATTAAACCAGGATTCCATCCCCAGAAGTGGGTCATTGATTGGGCACCATGTCTCATGAATAGGGAGGAAGCCTGCTTTTCAGAGCATGAGTACAGGTCAGAAATGGTCAAGGCATCTGGGTACTGGGCCCTGGATGTCAGATCAGAGCTCCAGAAATCCTACACCAGCAGGTAAGGATGAAGCTGTGGGGACCCAGCTGGGCTAAGCCTGCAACCGAGAGTCAGATGGTATCATGGGGGCCCGGGGAGAGATGCAGAAGCTGGTTACCAAAGCCAGGGCTGGCTTGGTTTCTGAAGTGCTCCCCTTCTCTCCAGGGTGCTTTGGCCTATGCCAGCCTCCTTCCCTGGCAGGAACAGAGTTAGCTGGCACCCGCCTTTCCCTTTTGCCCGAGGCTCTTTTCTTCATCTCTTCTGCTTTCCTTCAGAGGATCCTGGCAGAGGGTTGGGGTCAAGTAGCTGAGTTATCTGACCTAGTAGATTATTATGGTTCAGCAACTGTCTTAACCTTTAACTCTTTCCTCTCTGTCTGTTTTATTTTAAGGAGCATATAGTTTTGCAAATGCAAATTTACTAATCAGATATGGTATTACCACTACCTGACATATTTTCTCTTTGCTGCCTACCTCACCTAAAAGAGTGCCAACTGCCAAGGGCAGAGACTTTGTTTTGTTCACTACTGTGTCCCCTAGTGCCTAGATCAGTGTCTGTAGATGCTCACAGAGTAGATGCTCAATATATTTGTTGAGTGAACAAATGTGAATAGATGGCATTCTAATGAGTTTGAATAGCTCAATTCTGTCCATAGACACATTTTACCTAAATGAGATGAATCACAACTTTAAGCTAGTTATCAAAGGATTCCTCTGGATATAGCAGGGAGGTGACGACTAATTCATCCTGGACATTAAATGACCATTCCTTTATTTTCATGGATTCTCCAAGAGTAACTCAGGTTTTTATGTCATTCAAACTTTGACCTTTCTTCTCATTTTCCTATGGGAGAAGAAAAGTGAGCTTTGCTTGTTTGTATTTATAACCAATGAGATAGATTTTACTTCATAGAAAGGGTATTATTTCTTCTTTAAAACAGACCCATGGTAAAGTTTGCTAAAATTCGCTGAATGTGTACTGTGTGCTTGGCACTATTCTAGGCCATGTACATCTATCAGTTCATCTTTATAATAGTTGCGTGTGTTGTTATTATTTTTCCCATTTTAAATATGGAGAAATAGGGGTACAAAGAGCTTAAGTAATTTGCCTAAAGTCATAGTGTTAATAAGTAGAAGAGCCAGGAGCATTCTTATCCACTGGACTATACAGCCTGTCATGGTACATCGGTAAACATCACATCAGCCTTCATTTACTGAGTGAACAGAGGGTAAATAAGATACGTTGACTGGTTCGTAGGCTTCTTGTGAGGATCAAATGAGTTAATACATGCAGAGCACTTAAAACAGGGTCTGCCACATGGTAAGCACCCAAGAAATGTTAGCCATTTTCATACACCACCATCCTCTAGGATTTCACGATATCATAAAGGTGACAAGCATGGAGATATATATATATATATATGCTTTATATATATCTATATTTATACACATATAATTATATATATAATATATATATAGCTATCTATATATATATATATGTATCATTCATTAGATTCTTGTTTGGGGTTGATCGATATTTTCTTTCATTGGCAAAAGTTGGGAGGGAAGAGCCGGTGACATTACATGAAATTTATTTAGGAAACACGCAAGAAGGGAGTGTGACTCACGCTGGAGAGATGGCAAATCTTAGCCATTCTTCAAATGACCTGATAGAAAAGCATTTACAAGTAGAAAATCTCTGGCATCTATTTAGTGCTCAACAGGTGCTGGACACTGTGCTAAGCACTTCACATAGATTATGCCCTTGAATCCTCACCACATCCCTTCAGATTAGGTTTTATTAACCACATTTGGTATATGAAGAGATGGAAGCTTGGAGAGGCTAAGTATTTGCCTAGGTCCCCCAGCCGGCTAGCACACACTACAGAGCCGATGCTCTTAATGATTCCGCAGTACCGCATATGATAACATCCGTTGGGTGAGAGGACATCCGTCATAAGAACTGCTGCTGTCTAAGGCTTTTTGTGAAATACAGGGTGCAGTCGGGATGGAAACCCTGGTAATTTTTTTAAATTATGTAATTAGAAATCTTTTTTAAGATGATCTTTTTTTCTTTTAAATCCCATTCATTTGCTGGATAATTTTCTTGAGCTAGCTCTGATAAGACCATTTTAGTATAATTACTTGAGATATCGGAGCTTAAGATAGAATTCTTAAGAACAGTGTCTGATTGACAAAGGGTAATTTTGTAGTGCAGTAATAGATTTAAAATAAATCTCAGTTGTCAAAACCATTAGCACTTAGAGTTTCTATACAGGCGGGTTGTATGTGTCTTCCTGCATTTGCTTCATTCATTCATTCATTCAGCAAAGATATACTGTGAGCCTACACAGGAGCTGTTCTAAGTGAACCTGACAGAATCCACTTTGCATGGATCTTAACTCACTGTCATAGCTGAAGGAGCTGGGAAAGCAAGCTAAGGCGCGATGTTTGGGAAGGCAGGGAGTGAAGTCCCCAGTTAGAAGAAGGAGCCCCCAGTGGCAGGGCTGGTGAGGTGCGGCCAAAATAGAAATAGCCTGAGTGGGAAGAAAAAAACAATAGGGTAGAAGTAGAGAAGGTTCCAAAGGAGAGAGCAGGATGCATCAATAGTGTTTCCTCCATTTTACCATGGGGGGAACTGGGTAGAGGAGACTGGGGAGGTGGGACAGGGAGCAACGTAAGCCAGAGGGGAGAGGAACAGGTAACTTGCCTAAAATCTGCAAAAATACCCAGTTTGTATATTCCTTTATCTCAGATCTGTGGGTTAGTTTGACATGCTGTTGCATCACTCTTCCATTGTCTGATTATTGAGGGTGGAGAGCAGCTGCTCCTGATGGGGTGGGGGGGGGGGTGAGGAGTGAGAGGAGCTGTTTGAACTGTGCTAGAAACAGGTTGGAAAGTGCAAGATTTTGCCTCTGTATTATACACTTAAAAATTTGATAAGCGGGTAGATCTCATGTTAAATGTTGTTACCACAATTAAAAAAAAGATTTCACTTCTTTGTTTGGACCTCTCCAGTATCTAAAAGGGGAAGTTAGCTATTAAAGAGCCTCCCACTGTTGGTTTATCTTTGTATCTGATAGTTTGTATCGGGAAAACAGATTGGGGCTCTCCCTTATCTGTTGGGTGCTAGGTTAGATGCCCAAAGGCACTTAGAAGAGTATTGGCTAAAAATGTAGCTTCTCCTTTCCCTCTGGTATGAGTAACTTGATCATCACTAAAGAAGGGGTCTCAGGTCTTTTATAAGAGTCACACAGAGCAGCAGCCATTTTATCTGATCCTGAAAAGCCACTGTAGTCCCATGAGGACTCTTAACCCATTGGCCCTTAAGCCAGGACTCCTTTATGAACCAACTGGACCATTCTGGACTACAGTCCCTAGTTCACAGATGGCCTTAAACGTCCCCAGTGTGTCCTCACAACATCTCTGAGAGAGAAGCCAGGCCAATGTCCTTATCCTCAAATTACCCTGGAGAAAACTAAGGCTCAGGGAACGCGGTGACTTGACCAAGTGCCACAGCCGGGAAGTAAGAGGTGGGATTCGAATTCAGATCCACTGTTCCTCAGGGTGCCGCTCCTCCCACCATACCCTGCATACTCCCTAGGGCATCGTCGCTGAAGAATATTCTTGCTGCAGAGGCCTTCCTTCATTTATTAAATATTTACTGAATGCCTGCTGTGTGCTGGGAATTGTTCTAGACTGGTCATGTCTCTGCCTTCCTGTTCTGAAACCAGATTTCAAAAGGCAGAATATGAGAGTCCTTGAAGTGTGGAAGTTCCACGCAGTCAGCCCGCAGACCTCCACGACACACCTGATGACAGTATGTTTTCCTAACAAAATAATTTGTCCCCTTGCATCATGTCACTTCTTTGAAGGAGTCAGGACTCTTTTTTTTTTTCCTACCCTTGGAGAGCTAAGCTTTCTGGATGAACTAAGGTAAATGTCAGAGATGTTTTCTCAGTGAGCCTTACTGGCTGATCTTATTTCCACTTGCAACAGAAATAATAACCATGGCTATGCTAACGTATAATCCCAAGGTGAGGAAATTGCAGGGCAGGGTGAGGGGAAAATGCATTTTGACTCTCTTGCTTTGACTGATACCATTTATGGGGCCTACTGTGGGCCTGAATTTGATTTAGGTCAGATGTACCAGGAAATTACAATGCCAGAAAAGGGTGCCCGAGGATGACGCCATTTGCAGGACCATTTCACTGGTGTCGCTGGTGGGGCTGTCTTTGATCTCTGTCCCCTGCTGCTCAGGAAATGAATGACTATAAATTATATAAACTATCAGAGCCTCATAGAGGCCTGTCAAAGATGGATCCAGGTCAGAATACCCATCAGGAATCTAGAATTCAGCTGAAAAGCAATTCAGCTATCCAGTTTAGGAACAACTATTCAGCTCCTAACGGGTCTTCATTTTATTTAACCGTTTGAGAACAACCCACGAAGCTGTCAAGGTGACATGAAAGGAATATGTGAAATTTATGTATTGGGGAGCTGCAGCTACTTTATATGCCCACAGGATTCTGTAGGCTCCATCAGTGTGTGTCATGTGGAACACCACTCAGTGGAGTGAAAAGCATTTCACGCTTTTGGTTTTTCAAAAAAGGCCTGTCAGCAAGTTTCCTAGGGCAAAAAATAACTGTGCCATAGTCGAACTTCACTAGGAGTCCTATCCAATCAGATAATGTCATACCGGTAGGAGGAGGAATTTAGGGCTTTACCAGAATAATAGGATACTAATCACTTCCAGTGGGGTTTGTTAACACAGGCCAGGAGAGTTGGCCACGACCACCAGCACATTGACGTTTACCCTTCACCTAAAGTCCATCGTCCTCTCCCGATGACTGTTCTCTGTCTAGGTTAGGCCAGGTGAGGAAGAGCTTGAGCTCTGTTGCTCTGGTCAATATGAAAGTTGCTAGGACTTAATTCAAAGTAAAGGAAGCAACATTTGTTGAGTATGCGCTTAGTACTAGGCATTGTGCTAGAAGCTTCCCCGCTATGTGCCCTTGGCAGACAATACTAAATGGCAGCCACTCTCACCCCTTCAGCCTGGATACAGGCTCGGATTTCTCAGCAAAGCTCCTGGCAGCCTCAATCAATCAATGGGGTTTGGCAGGCAAAACAACACTCATGTGCCATCCAGGCATTTAAAATGATTTCTTCAAGGACAGAGACCCCGCCTTCCCATCTCCTTACTTGTGCTTGGCTGTATTTGCTGCCCAGTAAAGGTATGTTGTTAAATTAGGACTTGCACTTTGAGAATGGTACCCATGGATGTGGGTATGTTTTTTTAAGGAAGTGGGAAGAAACTACATGTGGGGCTACAGATAACCACAGCTCTGGGTCAGAGGCTGACTGACACAGCTGGGTGTGCACAGCTATAAAAACCACTCTGCAGCTAATTGGCTTTTGAGAAATGGGATAAAACAAGCAAGAATCAAATTAGATCTAACTCCCCAATTGGCTTTTCTCTGTTTTTTCTCCTTTTCCTCCTCCTCCTCCACCTGCTCATTTACCTCTCCCTTTCTGTCTTATGTCGGTTATGATATATTTGTGGGAATCTGATAACATGCATTAATTGAGAGCTACAGCCTTTCTGGGAGCACCGAACAGGTTTGGCAAGATGCTTGAGAGCATTGGCTTGAAGGTCAGACTGCCTGGGTTTGACTTCCTGCTCTCTTCCCTTACCAGCTGTATAACTTCAGCCAAATTAACTTCTCAAGAAAATCTCCCCAGTAACACAGGGCTAATATCAGCATCACTTTATTGTGAGGATGAAAAATGATTTTACTGTTACACAGATGAATATAAAAGACAGCGTCTGCTTATACTCTGAGGAATTATGTGGGTAAAAAATAAATGAACCAGAAAAATACAGATGTTCCTCCTACCATCAGAGTCCCCATACAGCAAGTTGATACAGAGAGCCCATGATCTGGGGAACATGGTGCCCATCACATGGCCTCTGTCGATGATGACCCAATCTTCCCGAGGAATCAGCACCATCCTTAGAAAAAAAATGCTGTTCCAAGTGCAGCTAGGTGGCATTCTTTGTGTGCTTTTGTACATTATTGCCATGGTGTGGAGATTATGCTGTGCTGATGTTGGTCCCAAGTGCGATGAGTAGGGGATGGGAGAGACCCTTAATATTGAGCTGCGTGTTAACAAGCACTGAGTTTTCTTAGTGATGTTTGGGGGTTTTTTAGCTATACGCTTTTATCTACAAAAAGCTCATTGAAATTTCTGTAGAAAATAGAACTCAGCTTTTGCTGGAACTCTGTTCCCTAATCCTCTTTTACCCATGGAGAGAATGTCTTTTAGTAAAGTATTTTTTGACAGGCTAAGGTTTCTCATTCATTCACTGATTCATGGATCCAACCATTCAACAAGCATTTATTGCCTAATATGTGCTAACATGGTGCTAGGTGCTCAGTACCAGGGTGTACACAGAGACATTGTCCCTGTCCTAATGGAGCTATGTACTTTTTGTGAAGTTCTGATAACATTGCCTTTGTTAACATGCAGATATCCTATAGTAGCAGACAGACTGCATGTGCTCAGTTGGACTCTAAAGCCTAGAAGGGGAAGAGCAGAGAAGGTACCAGTGGTGGCCGGGAGAGGGGGCTCCCTGTTCCCACAGAGTCTGCCACTGGCCAAAGTTTTCCCTGGCCACCCTTCTACGTCACAATATTCCCAGTTGTAGACAGTTGATTTCTCAATTTTTGTAAAGTGTGAATAAAAAAATTTTTAGAAATTTTGCATTTTTTATTTAAGGCATATAAGCTAAGTAATATCAATGTGTTTTCAACCAGATTGCCATCTCAAAGCCCCTTCTATCGAGAAATTCTGAGTAGAATTTAGAGAACGGAGAAATCAGTGAAGGTGTGAAGACTCGGACAACTTAAGCAGGGGGTGGGCTATGAATTGAGCCTCTAAAGATGATTAAAATCTTGACACCAGATGCCCTAGTCTGTAATCAGCACCTACTCACAAAGAAAACCACCATGTGGCCAGGTGTGCTGTGGCTTGGAGCCGTAGGGGCTGCAAGGACCTCGGGAGAGCTTTCATGGTTGGATTCCACGTCCCAGTGTACAGGGCTGGCTCATGCTCCTCATGCTGTGTTGGGCCCTGCCAGGGGCTCCCTTGACACTGCAGCTAGGATGTTCTAATTTTGCTTGGTTGATTTAATTTCTCACTCTAGAGGAGGAAAGTGCCATCAGTGTTTTCTGATTTGCCCCTAGGCTCCTCTAACAGTTATCTTCAGCACAGCAAATCTGAGGCACTTTAGATCAGCAAAGAGGCACAGAGAGAGAGTGTTTGCAGAGTCACTTGGGACAAAAAGATTTCTCCAGCTGGGCCAGTTCTGTGGATTGCCTGGGTCGCCGCCACACTGGGGGTGTCGCTGTGGAGAAGTCCAGAGGTGTGGATTCCAACCATGTGACCTTGGGCAAGACACTTCGCCTCTTTGAACCTTACTTTTATCATCTGAAATGTGAAGACCTTAAATTAGATAAAAGTTTCCTCAACTGTGGTTAGCCAGATAATTTTAAGTGGCCAAAGGATGAGCATTCTTTATTTACTAGTCATATGTTTAACTTCATAGTCAATTCCATTTATATTAAGTGCTACTGGGTTCTCATAGTAATGATAATCGTGTCTTTAATATAGTTTTATTTGAGTGATATTTTCCTCATGTGATTTCTTCACTCACAATCTGACTATGACTCCTTATCTGCCTTGTCCCCAAGGTCCTGAATTGTAAACCCTCAAATCTGCTTTCCAAAACCTTCTCCTTTGGCCATCATTTCATGATGGTCTTGAGGGAAACTTCACTTTGTGTGTTGGCTGTGATGGAGTGGGCCATCATCAGAAAATCAGAAAACCACTTGGGTTTCACATAATGTGGGGTTGGTCCCGTCCAGGGCATCCCGATCTTCACTCAGTCCCATGTCACCTTCACAGCCGTTGCCATATCTGTGTGCCATGTCTACTAATAATGATTTGATATTTTCTTCAGATAAACTGGGTTTATTTTTTACTCATATAAGATTATTTATAAAGGTGTTACAAATGTTTTTCATATTTACCTAAAATAAGAGTAAAACCAGCTCATCAGATACAAAGAATTATCATGACCCTTTATACTATTTAAACTTTAGTTCCCTAGAAACCTTACAGGATCTTTTGCCAGAGTTTTCATAAGAGATCAATAAACTTACTTGCTTTGTGGCAAAGAGATCAATAAACTTACTTTGTGGCAAGTCATCTATATAGAGAGAAAGGCTTTAAAATTTTTATTTCTTAGTCTGAGTCTATTCTCCTGACCAAAATTTTCAACTCAGAGTGAAACAAGTGATGTTGTTATTGAAGGTGCATAGAAGTAGATGTGTTCCTTTGAAATTGAAAGAAAAGAAAGCTTGTGGTTTGGCAGGCAATCACCATGTTACAGATAGAACAAAATGAGGCTCTAACTTAACATTTTACAAATTTTAGCAAGCTCAGAACTTTTGTACAACTCATTAGCAAAATAACCCCAAACAATCAGATTAAAAAGTGGGCAAAGGACTTGAATAGACGTTTTTTCCAAAGAAGACATACAAGTGGCCAATAGATACGTGAAAAGATACTCAACATCACTAATCATCAGGGAAATGCAAATCAAAACCGCCATGAGATATCACCTCATACCTGTTAGAATGGCTGTTATCAAAAAATAGGAGAGAAGTGCTGGCAAGGATATGGAGAAAAGGGAACCCCGGTGAACTGTTGTTGGTGGAATGTAAATTGGTACAGCCACTATGGGAAACAGTATGGAGGTTCCTCAAAACATTAAAAATAGGGGCCGGCCCAGTGGCGCAGCAGTTAAGTTCGCACGTTCTGCTTCTCAGCAGCCCGGGGTTCGCCAGTTCGGATACCAGGTGCGGACATGGCACTGCTTGGCACGCCATGCTGTAGTAGGAGTCCCACATATAAAGTAGAGGAAGATGGGCACGATGTTAGCTCAGGGCCAGGCTTCCTCAGCAAAAAGAGGAGGACTGGCAGTAGTTAGCTCAGGGCTAATCTTCCTCAAAAAAAAAAACCATTAAAAATAGAACTACTATAGGATCCAGGAATCCAACTTCAGGGTATATATCCAAAGGAAATGAAATCACTAGCTTGAAGAGAGATCTGCACCCTATGTTCATTGCAGCATTATTCACAGTAGCCAAGACATGGAAGAAACCTAAGTGTCCATCAATGGATGAATTGATAAAGAAACACATGCACACAATGGAATATTATTCAGCCATAAAAAGGAAGGAAATCCTGCCATTTGTGACAACATGGATGGACCTCGACAGCATTATGCTAAGTGAAGTAAGTCAGACACTTATCTCGCTTGTGTGTGAGATCATAAAGAAAACTGAACTCGTAGAAACAGAGAGCAGAATGGTGGTTGCCAGGGGCTGAGAGGTGGGGAAAATGGGGAGATGTTGGTCAAAGGGCACAAACTTCTAGTTATAAGATGAAAAACTTCCAGGAATCTAACGTACAGCATAGTGACTACAGTTAACCATGCTGTATTGTATACTTGAAAGTAGCTATGAGAGCAGAGTTCTAACGTTCTCACTATAACAACAGCAAAAGGGTAATTATATGAGGTAATTGATGTGTTAACCTTATTCTGGTAATCATGTCACCATGTATATATGTCTCAAATCATCACATTGTATGCCTTAAACTTCCAGGATGTTATATGTCAATTATATCTCAAAAGAGCTGAGTCGAGGGAAGGAACTTTTCTGAGAGCTTTTTCAATACAGATTCCTGTGCCCACTCAGTAGGCTCCAGGGGTCCTCACACAGGTCCAGGGCGTGGACCTTATCCTGTTGTTCTCTACCTGCATGTAAAAGTTTGCCATTTTTAAGATATTTAGTAGGGGGAGATTTTTGCTTTATTAATAAGACAGTTAGGGGTCAGCCCCGTGGCCAAGTGGTTAAGTTCGCATGCTCCACTTCGGCAGCCCAGGGTTTCGCCAGTTCGGATCCTGGGCGCGGACATGGCACCACTCATCAGGCCACGCTGAGGCGGTGCCCCACACAGCACAACTAGAAGGACCCACAACTAAAAATGTATAACTATGTACCTGGGGGCTTTGGGGAGAAGAAGAAGAAAAGACATTTATTTGGAGATACATAAATATGTGCATATGTAAACACACAAAAATTGCTATTTTTGTAGGATAAAAGTGTTTGAATATCACCAATTTCATGTTGCCTAATAAAGTTTGAAAGAGAGTGTCATAACCAGGGTTGGGGGAGAGGAAATATCACTGACCACGAAAGCAGTGATATCAAAGTATTTCTCAGCCGTTGTGCTAAGTTGTGGGGACTCCAGGTTCACAGTCACCTCTCAGGCATCTGTGAGCAGAAAGCTGAAGAAAACAGAGCAACGTTTTCCCCTGCCCCAGGGCTTGTGGCAGAGGCGGCCCTTCCAGGTGTAATGTGTGTGTGTCATCAGATCCCTGGGCTAGGCATCTTGGGGATCATCAGAAACAGGTTTTTCAACAAGAATGCTATTTTACAGGTCAGGAAGTTCATACCAGCCATGGAGCTGACTCATTTAGAGAACCACAGCAATAAATATGTAGCACTGAGACGGAAACCTGAAGACACGAAGCCTTCCACTTTGGCAGTGTATAGTCAAAGACTTAAGGTGTTCAATGGCAGCAATTCCACACCTTAAATGTTATTCTCTTTAAAAAAAATAAGATTTATAAAAAAAATAAATAAATAAGATTTATGTTCTAGGATGTTCCCTGTAAATCATTTACAATACTGCCCTCCTCCCACCAACCAAAAGGGGACTGAATAGAAAGAGGATATTAAATAGATCATAGACCTGTAGCACAATAAAGTATTATGTAACCACTAAAATCATATTTTTGAAGATGAGTGACATGGCAAAAAGCCACTCACGCAACCACCATCTTGAGCATCTACTGTGTGTGTCAAACCCTGTGCTAAATGCTTGGGACGGAAGTCACAGCTCTGACCTGGAGGAGCTTTCAGTCTAGCAGAAGAAAGAGAAAGGAACAGGGAAACATAATGTGGTAAATGCTCAGATGGAGGTACTGACTAGGGGCTCTGGGACCCCCCTCCCCAAAGAGGGACAGCTAACCCAGATAAGGTCACAAGAAGATGGATACTTGAACTGAGTGGGTGTGAGTTGGCCCCAGTAGAGATGAAGTGGAGGGGCTTTCTAGAATGAGAACAATACACACAAAGGGAGTGGAAGCTTTGGGGGGTGGTATTGGGACAATTTGGAATAATTCATTCTAGCTGGAGCTTCAGGTGACTGGGGAATGGGTGGGGTGGGGGAAAGATCATGACAATAGCAGCACCCTTCTCTGCATGCCCTTGATGTGCCAGGAACTCTATATCCATCGTCACATTTTGTTTCAGTTCAGGAGCATGCAGTGAAGAAGTGGCATGGCAGGATTCTGACCAGAACATCCAACTCTTGAGGCCTACGCTCTTAGCCCTGCCCTGAAGTTGAAGCAGGCAGCAGAGGTCAGATCATCGAGGCCCCGTTTTCCATGTAGAGCAGGTTGGGTGTGGAGCCAGGGGGAAATTCAAAGCATAAGTTATAATAGCCCAAAATGGGAAATGGCCTCCATTTCCCCAAAAAAGAGAATTAAGTAAAAAATTATGTCTGTTCAGCGGATTATTGTGCAATCATTAAGATGATAGTTATTGACACTAGAAACATGGGAAATTTTTAATGTAATATTTAGAACTTTTTCTCGTGTAAAACTGATAAATGTTTATTATATAAACTGAAAATTCAGAAAAGTTATAATAAAGTAATCCTACCACCCCAGTGTAACCACTGTTAATATTTTGGTATGCTTCTTTTCATCTACGTGTGTCTGTGTGTGTTTGTGCATGTGCATGTATGCACAAAACAATTAGGGTTGCAAGTTGTATAGTTTTGTATCTTTTATTTATTATTTAACATTATGTTAAAAGAATTTTCCCATGCATGCCATTAAGTATTCTCAGAAAACATACATTTTAAAGCTTGTATAATCCATTTTATAGACAAGTAATTATTTAAATGGATAAAAGACAAGAATACAAAATTGTATGGACTTTACAATCATAGCTAAGTAAAACTGGCATAAGAAACACATTAATAATGCTGGGCTTATGGACAATTTCTGCTTTTTTGTTTTCTCTAATGTGGTTATTTTCATGGCTTAGTTTTTAAAAAATTTTCAACCCTTGGCATTCATTCCACAATGAAAATTTTTTTCATCATCTTACCATTGACAGAATTAATAAAATTGTGCTTCTTTTCAACATCCAATCCTGGATTTGGGTTTGAAGAAATGCGCACTGAGAGAGAAGGACAGAAGGAGACAGAGAAATCCACAACAATGCTCTTTCAATGTCGCTGCTTGTGAAAGCACAGCGTGACTGTGACAGTGGCCACGAGACAGTGGGGAATTGTGCTCTCAGGCGGAGCTCCACTGTGGTGCTAGCAGACTGCCTTACAGCGTCCCCATCCTACTCCCCTCTGAGAGCTGGAGAACTACTTCCTCAATGTAAAAAGTAATAAGCACCAGAAGAGACTTGTTTCACTAGGCTGATGTTGTTCATGTTGATTTATTAAGTCTAATGTTTTTTCCTTCAGAACATAGTCGCAAACAAACCAAGAGGGAAAACTGAGACTCTGATCAGAGGCAGCGGCGATCCAGGGCTCTGAGAGTGAAGTGTTAGTTAATTTATAGCCTGTTCATGTTTGCATCTGGAACGTACAGCATTATGTAGAGAGAGAAAAACAGAATCTAGCCTGTCATAGTGAGGATATAATTTATTCGCTGGGTGAGAGGTGATGGAAAAAAGTGAAAGGGGGACTGCTTTGTCAAAGCATCTCCAAAAGTTCCTTGAAAGAGCTACAAAACTACTTAGAAGGTAGTTTTTTCTATTGCAAAAGAATTTACTTAGCGCCCTTTTAGGGAACCATTCTATCATCTATCTGTTTATAAATCTGTAAATGTCAGAAAAACAGAGACACTTAAAGGGGACCAAAATATCTCTAAGAAGTCACTTTGAATTTAAGATAAAACATAGATTATAATATTATAAACTATCTGAAAAATAATCCTGTAGGACAATGAGAAAACTGAAACCATCAAAATTATGTTTATTTGTTAAGCCCCAGTCCATATTTCCAGCAACATCCCCCAGCGTGTCTCCTCCCCTAACAGCGGTACTTTCAGCTCCAGTGTGTTGAGCCTCCTGAACATACAGTCCCATTTGATACCTCAGGGCCTTTGCACAGCCACCCCTCCCCCGCCCTGCCAAATACACCGGGAAAACATTTTTCATCCTCCAAAACCCAAGGAAGATATCCCCTTTTCCAGTAAGCCTTCCTTTAATTACCCCAGATAATGACTCTCCTGCTTTTTCTCTGGGATTTTTGAACATTGAACTACTGTTCCTGTGACACAACCGTGTCATTCTTTCGTTGTTCCTCTATCATGAGCCATTGGAGGTCAGGGGTTGGGTCTCACTCTCATTGTCCTCACACTCAGTGTTCTCACTGCCTGGCACATAGTAGGCACTCAATACACTTTATATTAAATGCTTCCATTTCGTAAAGCAAGTGACTCTTCTTAAAATGTGCCAAGGAGCTTTTAGGTCCTAAAACCTGGGCAGGTTCCCATTGATCTGAAGGATGCCTGCACCGCCCCCTTTCTGTTAGAAGGAGAGTCATGAGTTAAGTGCCTTCTCAAGCTTCTTTGAACCCTGATTAATATTCTCTGATTCTCTGTCTTACAATGCATTTAAACCTTTCCCTCAATTCTGACCCACCTGGCAGAGGACCAAGAATTTGCAGTGTCACTCACCCGCAATGAAGATTGCACGCCTGGCAAAGTGATTTAATTCTTTCTGGAGCTTGATTCAGGCCATTCTTATCTGTCTAGAAAGAAAAAAAGGACTCCAGTAAGTTTCTTGGCCACTTTTGAATCAGTGTTATCCCAGAAGACAGCAGGGGATAATTTTTTTTTTCCATTTTGAGCCTGGCGTTCACCTCTACAGCAGAGTTTTATTTCACAAGAAGAATGTTAAGTCTTGTGGACAAAGCTTTCTGTTTCTTCATGTTAGTAGAAATTTCTAGTATTGCTTCAGTTACTCAATAATAATAGAAATATATGTAAATATATATATATTTCAGAGTTTCTCCACCTCAGCACTATTGGCATTTGGGCTGGATAATTCCTCATGTGGGAGGCAGTCCTGTGCATTGTGGGATGTTTAGTAGCATCCCTGGACCCCATCCATTAGATGCCTGTAACACTCCAGCACACACACTTGTGACAGTCACAATATCTCCAGATATAGACAGATGTCATGAGGAAAGCGGGGAGGATGAAATTGTCCTTAGTTGAGAACTGTGGGTACACCACACACGATAATTTACAGAAATATATACATATAACACACTTTCTCACACTCTGTCTCATGTAGCCTTGGCGCTTGGCAAATTCTGCTTGGCTTTCATTTCTTACATGAAAATTACTTCTTTTAAAAATACTCCTCCAGTTTTGGGGTATGATGTGGTATAGTGTAGTGTGTCTGTGTGTGTGTGTATGTGTGTATGTGTTTGAAGCCACACCTGAATAAAAAACTTAGTCTCCATGGAAAGGTGACCAAGTTAACTTTCCTTTTCAGGGGGAAAGCACCACAGGAGGTCATGTGGAAACACTACAGATGCCTGATCCATGGCTAAGTGATGCAGTGGGGAAGGGCTCAATATCTGCTCTTTCCTGTTTCCCCTCTTTTGGCTTTGAGCCTCCTTTTCCATAGCTAGATTTTGGAGACAGATCAGATCGTAGAGACTGAACCTTCCCCAAAAGTCTAATTCTTATGCCCTGGCTCATATATGCCTCCAATGCACGTAGCTGGAAGCCGTAGGGCTACAGTTTTTGCATTGCTTACTGCATGCCAGACTCTATCCTAAACCCTTTACCCACATTATTTCTTTCAGTCCTAACAATAATCCTATACTATAAGCACTGTTAACATTACAGTGACACATGAGGAGACAGACATGGAACATTGAACACACACAGCTGTTAAGTGGCAGAGCTCACTCTTGACCATAACACTGTGTTACCTTCCAAAGGATTCATGGATTTGCCTCTCAAGAACCTCAAATGACTACGTCATAAACATTTAGAGACAGGCCTTACGTTTTGTGTATGACCTCTTCCGTTGCTGGTTGAGAAGGAGAGGGGGTGGAGGAAGGGGAATTTATGTAAAACTCTAGTAAACGCGACCAGAATCATGGTTGGGAGAGGCTGGTTCTTTTTCTGTTGGCTGCGTGTGATATAAGGTGTGCAGTCTGGCTGTATTTTTATATGAATTAAGTAGAAGATGTAATTGGTTTTATTCAATTTTGAATAACATATTAAAGCCCTAAAATGCAGAATGCCCGGCTAGATTATTTCTCCCTAAATTTAAATTTTCAAACAAGAGAATGATCCATACGAAGGCTCAGAGAAGGCTCTGCATCTTCCATAAGGGTTTTCCCCTGCTTTGTTGAAGTGTTATCACAGGCTGACTCTGATTAGGAGCTTTGAGAAATGAGAACTTTCACTTAAGGTGTGTGAGACATTCTCAGGAAATCCCAGGGACTTCTGTTGCTCTTCCGTAAGCGGAGAACGTTCCCGTGTCGTCTCCCACCCAGACGGTTTGGTCGCCCATCCCGCACAGGAGTGTATAACAACCTTGTCACGTGTTGCTCTCTTACTTAGTGTGGTGGTTAAGCATTTTTGGCAAAAGGTATAAATCTACTTTTTTTGTGGGGGAAGTGTTCGTAAGAAGATGATGTCTGGAAAGGAGAGAGAGGCACAGCCAGGGCAGGCTACCCCTTCCTGAGATTCTCAGCATAAACCCAAGCATCTCCATTCGTTCTCCCTCCTCCTAGCTGAGGGGTGCAGCGCTTCCCCCAGGGCACAGGCTCGTTGGACAGAGATGCTCAAGGTGGAGGGCGGGCAGTGGGAGACGTCCCACACACAGGATGTCCAGGAGCCTCCTGTTGTCTGAAGAAGCACTGCAGCTCATTCTGACAGCCCTTCATGTTAGGAATCACTGCATTAGTCAGACTGACATGAGGGGAGGGGTCCAAACCTGGGATTCAGAGTGAATGGGGAAGGTTGAAAACTCAGATATTAACTATTCAAGTTGAGTTGGGTGGGGAGGGGTGCACAGGAATTTCTTTAGCATTGGAAAAAGCTTGGCCTTCCCCTTTGAGGGTGCAATTTTTTTGATGGGAACATCCTTCAGTATCTGGCAGATGTCTGCTCATCATTCAAGAGCCCGCTCCAGTATTGTTTCTTTTGTGTGGAAATGGTTGATCCCTCCTCTGTACTCTACTGCCATATACAGAATCCAATAAATATTGATTGAACAGATGGATAATTCCATACTAGATTCTATACCTTTTTATTATTATAATAAATGACCATTGTAAAATAATTCCATCAGTACTGAAGTGTATAAACTGTTCAATTTTGAGCATTTACCCCTCATTCATTTAAAGAATATTTGTTGCACACCCACTGGGTGCCGGGAGTTGTTCCAGCAGCTGGGAATACAGGCATGAATGACATGGACAAAGTATCAGCCTCTCAAACCTGACACTCAAGTGGGGCGAGGCGGAGAGTAAACAAACAGCAAATATATGTCTCAAACCTGACACTCAAGTGGGGCAAGGCGGAGAGTAAACAAACAGCAAATATATGTCTCAAACCTGACACTCAAGTGGGGCGAGGTAGAGAGTAAACAAACAGCAAATATATGTCAAAACTTCATGCTGTGAAGAAATATAAAGCAGGGTGGGAGCACTGCAAGTGATGGTGGGTGAGGTGGACCTGCTGCTATTTGAGCCAGGCTGGGCAGGGAAGCATCTTACGAGAGGCCTGAATGCAGCTGGGGAACCAGCCACAAGGATGTCTGGAGGAAGAGGGTTCCAGGTGGTGGGAACAGCATGTGCAAAGGCCCTGGTGTGAGAAGGAACTTAGTGTATTTGAGAAACAGAATGGCCAGTTTTAGGAGATGAGATCAGATGGGTAGTCGGGAAAAATCATGCAAAGTTTGATTAGCCATGAAAAGGACTTGGAATTTTATTCTAAGTGCAATATAAAGCTATTGAGCAGGAAAGTGACATGATCAGATTTATATTTTTAAGAAACGCTTTCAGAGCATTTTCATTATCCTTCATTTGACCAGCATTTATCAAGCATCAATAGGTGCTAGGCCCTGCCCTAGATACTGAGGAGTGGCAGATAAAAGACACAGTTCGTGCCTTCAAGAAGCGTGCCGTCTGGTGTGGAAGCCACTAGGCAAATGGTCAACGGCAGCACATTGGGTCAGTGTCATGATGGTCAGCACACACTGCAGGGCTGCAGACCCACGACAAAGAGACCCAGGACAAGCGCATAGGAGGAGATTTTCCAGATGAGGTTGTTGTCAATGATGTTCCTAATCTGTGTTATAAAAGCAGGAGTATATGTTGCTGTGGGGATATGTAACAGGGAGACCTACCTCACTCTGGGGAAGGAAGGAAAGAATCTATGAGGAAAAGATTTTTAGGCTGAGTTCTGAAGGATGAGCAGTAGCTGGTCAGGCAAAGAGGTGGGGTAGAGCCCAGAGAAGTGCCAGCACAGGGTCAGGGGGTGGAGAGGTGTAATAGGAGAGAGCATGATGAGAGATGAAGCTGGGTATGGTGGTGGGGTCGGAGCATGCAGGCCTTGAGGCCACGGTCAGGGCTTGGGTCCTTACTCGGAGAGCAGTGGAAGACACCAAACATTTTAAAGAAAGGAGGGACATGATTAGTGTTGCATTTTAGAAAGATCAGTCTGGCTGCATGGTGGAGAATGTGTTGGAAGACAGCAAGGATAGGGGAGGAGAACAATTAGGAGCTAAACCATGACCTAGATGAGAATAGACATCGTGGGTACGGGGCTGAGTGCTGGATTTGAACAGTGTGTGGGAGGTGGAGCAAGAGGATTGGACATGGAAGCTGAGGGAGAAAGATGAGCCACTGACACCTGCCAGGGTGCTGCTTTGGAAACGGTGGGTGTTGGGACTGTTTATCAAGATAAATAATAAAATATGGAAGAAGAAATATGATGGGAGATGATAGGTTAATCTTTGGGCAGTTTGAGATTGCTGCAAGGAGATAGCCAGTAGGCAGCTGGATGTTGGGGTATGAAGCTCCAAAGAGAAGCGTGAAGAAGGGATATATCCTTGGGATAATAAGCATGCAGATCATTAAGGTCACGGGGATGAACGGGATTGCTCAGGGAGAGTGTACAGAGAGAGAGAACTGAGGAGCCCCCGTGTTTCAGACCGTCTAAGGACTCTCGCCAGGTGTGTACTTAAATCTCAGGCCCTTCACAGCTCTTCTAGTAGCAGTGGCCGTGGGCACGGTGGAGACTGTGCATCAGTAGGCATCCTGAGACTGGGGGAGCAGGGCAGGCACCCCGCAAACGGCAGGATCCTTGTAGAGGTGGCTTCCAGGATGATAGATGAGCTTAGGCCTCTGCCTGACAAGTGCTTCAACTCACCTTCACATTTCAGCTGTTTGCAGGCTTTTGTGAGTGAGTAATCAGCCTTGTTTTCTGCTTCTTACTTCAGGATTAGAAAGAGTATTTTAGAATGTTTTCTTCTCTTGGCTTTATGCCCATGCTGTATGAGGAGCAACAAAGGAAGATGTGCCTTTTTTTCTTACAGACTTGAGCTGCAGCTTTTTTGCTAAATCCACGTTAGCAGTGTTTCAGGGTGGGATGGGATAAGGGAAATGGGTGAAAGTGGCCAAGAAATACAAACTTCCGGTTCTAAGATGAGTAAGTTCTGGGGGTGTAATGTACAGCATGGTGACTATAGTTAACAGCATCGTATATCTGGAAGTTGCTAAGAGTAGATCTTAGAAGTTCTCGCCACACACGCACACACACACACACACACACACACACACACACGTAAATTGTAACTTTGTGAAATGATGGATGTGTTAACCTTATTGTGGTAATCATTTTGTGATGTATACGTATATCAAATCTGTATGTTGTACACCTTAAACTTATACGATATTATATGTCAATTATATCTCAAAGCTGGAGGAAAGAGAAATATTTCATATAGCTAGGAGAAAAGTAAACATCAAGTGAATCATACCTGGCCGAGGCAGAATTGATCATTCTTGGTAAGACTTGATTGTAGTAATATTATTTATTGTGATTGCTCAGAATGAAAATTGACTTCTCTCCCCTTTTTTATCCCTCCTGAAGTCTGTATGGACTTTCATGGTAGCCCATGCAATGCCAGGCACATTAATATTTATGTATAGTCCTCACTTAATCTTGCTCACCATTACTGTGGTTTTGTTATTATTACTCTGTTGTACTTGCATGCTTGTCTGTCACCCCCAGATGGAGCCTAAGGAAAGGATCTTGATCTTTTTATATCCTTGGGACTAGCAGATTCCTTGGCACAGGGTAGAAATAAAATATTTTATATCGTATTCTAATTTTTTGATTATGTTAGTAATTTTTTCCCAATTTCAGTGGAAAATCCTTGAAGATAGAAGCAATGTCTACTGCTTCTTTACCCCAAACTCCAGCCCTGTTCCGAGCACTTGGTAGTTATTTATTTAAAAACTGACGGATTGAAATCATGAGTTTCACTTTTGTCAGTTGAAGAAGAGCCTAAAGATTATAAAAACACTTTGTGACCTCCCATCCCAGCAGCAGAAGCAATGTCAAGCCCACCTTGTTGAAATGCGCACCCGTCACCTGTAAATATGATGGGAAAATGGGCCTTTTATAATTCAGAGATGTTGCAGTCGAAAGTGAAGACATACTCTTTGTTTTTAAATATTGCTCTTTGATCAGGGTATTAATATTCATAAAGCTCTTGAAAGGAGATTGTCATTAGGTATTAAAGCCGTTACAGTTGTCAGTGGGTTTCAGAGCATTGCCATGGAGATGAAATTGCCCCGGTGCTTCCCCTGCGCTTTGCACTGACTACATTCAGGTCTGAGTTCATTTCGTGCGTTTGCGGGCCTATGCTCCTGAAACCGAGAGGTGGTTATTAGAAGCGCAGAAGTTGGGAGAGAATGCCTGGAAGGAGTGTCTGGAATTCAGAGCTTGCGGAGTTGCATTTTGTGTGGCCTGATGCGGATAATGTCACTGTGAATAGAACACCACCACCAGAAAACAGTCTCTTGCCGTCAAATAAATGCCACCATGCACTTTATTGAGAATTGACATTGAGGAGAGGCTACACTGTTTTCCAAGTGGGTAGCTTGTATTTCTTGACATTTTATCCCCGTGACTTTTCCATTAACAAAAGTCAATGGGTGCTATGGAAATAATCAGTCTTTGGCAAAGCTAAAGACCTCCTGTTCTCTCAAACATCTTGGAGATAGCTGTCCACTGGAGTGTCAGGAACACAGGATCCAAAGCCCTTCATCTAGATGGATGGACAGATGGACAAGTCTCTCTAGCAATTTTTTTTTAATTAAAACCAAGTAATCAGTAAACTTGGAATATATGAGTCAATATATTCTCTACCAGTATGAGTCAGGTGAAGCAGAAAAGGTTAACATAGGGGTTCTTTGGGTGCCTTATTTGGTCATGCAACCCAAACATTAACTGATATATTAACCTCTTCTACTTTTGAATTTAAGAATGTTTTTTATTTCATGAAACAGAAAGTAGACCTTAGATTGGCTCTTGATGAAAACCTTGCTAATATGGGGACAGTTTTTCACTTGTAATCATTTTAGAAGAGGAGTTTTGATGATGTCTTCTTTGCTGGTGAGGATGGAGGAGAAATTTAATCAAAATCTTTTTGATTTTGAAGTCCATTTTGAGTGCTGGGGAAAACAAGTCATTTCTAACTGGGAAATGACAAGACGGATAAAGATATACATTTTTTAAAATTTATTAAGAATTGTGTGTAACCAAAACTGTGGGAGTGTATAATTCAGATTTTAAGGATCTTGTCAAATTTAGGTACCTTGAGACTTGTGTGTGGAAAGGGTTCATTTCACAAATGGACTGGCCCAGACTCTGGGCCCTGCTGAAGCCCAGGGCAAAGGTTAACTGAAGGCTTTTCAGTATAACTGATGTGACTTTAAATTCTGTTCAAGATTTAGAAAACAGTCATTTCCAAAGTAGCCAGGTAAATGTTGTGAACCATACCATTTAGAATTGATAGTGATAGTGAATTTTAAAATAATTATTTTCTGTGGTGTTCAAGTCTACCGGTACTGTTTTATCAAATTAATTGCTTTTAATTTCATTATTTTTAATTCAGTGTTTTGAAAGATCATTATATTATATTTTAAGCCCAGAATTAAAATTTTCTTTTTCGACAGATATGTTGTATTCTCTTTGCAAGAGGCCAACCACACACAATATGTTGTTTTTTTGTAGTCCTTAAATTAATCTTTAAAAGTTTTGACTAAAGCAGAAATTCAGATAGAATCAACAAAATCTGGGATATTTTGAATGTCAGCAATATTTACACTGTAAGGTTGAAGTCTTTTTCTGTACTGTTACAAGACTTAAAAAATTGCTTCTGAATTGAATTTAAAGTTTGGTTTGACCTTACAGTAGCAAGCCAATTCCTTTTGAATGTACATGGAAAACGTTATTAGATCTACTTTGGAAATATAAGAAATCAGTCCAACTGCTGCTTTTTTTTTGGAAAATAATGAAAAAACTAATTGAGAAAACTTATCACCTCCTACCAAAAAAAGTGTTAGAGGGCAAATAGCAGAAATGAATATTGTGGTAATCACGGTCACCTTAAAAGATCCTGTAGACCCACAAATGATAGGTTGTAGGATGAGCAGATCCATCTAGATCCCAAAATCTGCCACAATCAAGACTCCAGTGGACCTCTGGACTCCATGGCAGATGTTGACTGGTTCATCATAAACCAGCAATGAACTTTCTTTCATCGTGTAGCATAAATAGTTTTGTTCTCCACCTGAGGTTACTGCTTAAGTCAGGCCCTCAGCATCCTTTCCTGGTGAAAGGGCACTTTCCTTCCTATATAACGTAATATCACTTTTATGATAGTACTAAAATGTCCCTAAAGCCACACTATTCAAAGTGTGATCCTCATACCAGTGAGTGAGCTGGTTGTTCCTGATCTGCGGTGAGTTAAAGGAGCTCACACCACCATCACCATATAAACCAACTACGTCACTAACACGCTGTTTAGTCCATCTGTTTATCACGGCAGCTTCCTCGATGAAGGAAGCAAGAGCATTGACTTACCTTCTGGGGGAAGCAAAGTGCCAGTGTTCTCTCTCATAATGTTCTCTCTCTAGCTTTCAAGGATCTTCTCCAAACTTTGCAAAGTTCAGCTCACAATGTATAAAATATGAGAACATGGGATTTTTGTGGGGCAGTATTTATAAAGAGCGACATTATATATCCCGCATATCCAAGGTCCATAGTATCATATTTAGTTATTATTCAGTTTACTCCTTTTTCATGAAAGATACTTTTGTTTCTAGGTATCATCAACTTGTACATAAATTTGATTCCTAGGTAGGCAAATGAATAAATTTAATAATGTCATTATGCAGTGTTTCCTAATATTGATGGTTATTGATGAATGTTTACTAAGGTGCTGTGCCAACAGCTTTACATGCGTTAGTATATTTTATCCTCACAACAACCCTTTGCCGTAAGAATTTTTATCATCTTCTTTTTGGAGATGAGGAAACTGAGGCTTGGAGAGGTTAAATAATCTACCCCATATCAAACAGGGACCGTCAGTAGTTCAAGCAGTGGTTTGAAAGCAGGTCTGTTTTGCTTCAGGGCCCTGAAGTGGCTTCAAGGCCACTCAAAAGCCCATAAGGGCCAGCCAGATAAATCATAGAAGAGTGACTCAGATTCAGATTCTGGCAACATGGTGGACTAAGCTCATTCAGAGTCTCCTTTAACCACAAATAGAAAAGTTGGTTAAAATATACTTTCTAAAAATGTCAAGATCAAAAAAAAGAAAAGGAATCACCAGGTGCGAGAGAGGAAGTGGAAGCTCTGAGGATCCAGATAAGAAAGTGCAGGTAGAGTCCTGGGAGCTGTTGGGTCTGGAAGTGGGCCGCTGTGCTCACTCCCGTACGTGCAGGGACAGTAGAGGAGACCAGACCTGTGTAAGCAGGGAGCTAAAACTTAAAAGTCATATAAAGCTCAGCTCCTCAGGTGTCAGCCTTTTTTCAAGAAGGGGACTTGAAAAACTCCATCTATCCAACCCGTTCCATGTACTGGGCTGGGCTCCAAATCTACCCCCGTGTTGTAGGAGTCTGGGGAGATTGTCTACGCTGGAAGAGTCATAAGCCCTCAGATTGATGAAGCACGTTGACTTCTGTCCATTCTTTAACTTATGGAAATTTTAGAACACCAAGGATGAAGGAGCATTTTCAACATAACCAGAGGGGGAAAAAGTTAATCACCAAGAAAAAGGTCAAATTGCCATCGAAGGAAAAACAATTCAGCGGGCAGCACACATCTTTTTGACAACTATAAAGACTAAAGGACATTGAAATAATATCTTCCAAAAGAAAAACTATCAACTGGAATTCTATACTCTTAAACATCATTTAAGTGTGATAATGACATGGAATATACAGTGATAGGAAAAACTACTGATAAAAAACAGTAATCTCACAAACATTATGTTGAGTGAAAGAAGCCAGACACAAAAGAGTACCTGCTGTTTGGTTCCATTTATATGAAATTCAAGAAATAGGCTAAATGAATCTGTAGTGATAAACGTCTGAATAGTGGGGTGAGTACTGACAGAGAATGGACACCAGAGAACCCTCTGATGTGATGGAAATACTATTAACTTGATCTGGGTCGTATTTACTTGGGTGTATACATATGCAAAAATTCATCCAGCTAAACTCTTTGCATGCGTGCGCATCACACACTTCACTGTATTTTGAGCCCCCCCAAAAGAATATAATTTTTTAAAAGAGGGAAGGAGTAATAAAGACTTTCTAAGTTTGCTTTTTACAAATACTCACTAAAGAATTGCTAAAGATGTATTTCGGCAAGAATGAGATAGAACTCGGAGGATCAGAGTGGGTAGTAACAATGAACAGTGAGAAAAGAAAGTGGTAAATAAGAGGTTTTATTTAAATAAACATTGACTAACAACAATAATAGTGTCTTTGGGGGGTGGGGGTTAAAAGCAAGATGCAATTAAAACACTAGATAACAACCAGAGAATGTGGTGGATGGTAATTGGAGTTAAAGGATTCTAAGATCCATGCTTTTTTCTGGAGGAAGGTAGAAATGTTAACTTTGAGTCAGTGTTAAAAATTTAAGGGAGTCACAAAAACAATAGAAACACAATATCTAACTTTCATACTAATTGATCGTGAAATAAGAATTTAAGTTATTCAATCTAATAGTAAACAAGACAGGAGAAAAACAGAAGCAAAGAAAAGGCATGGTAGGGGCTGGCCCCATGGCCACGTGCTTAAGTTCGCGTGCCCTGCTTCGGCAGCTCAGGGTTTCGCCCGTTTGGATCCTGGGTGCGGACATGGCACTGCTCATCAAGCCATGCTGAGGCGGCGTCCCACATGCCACAACTAGAAGGACCCATAACTAAAAGTATGCAACTATGTACCGGGAGGCTTTGGGGAGAAAAAGGAAAATAAAATCTTAAAAAAAAAAAAGTCATGGTAAGTAGAAAGACATAATGGAAGAAATAGGTCCAATTAAATTAGTATTTATAATATAAATGTAATTTATTGACAGATATAATTTTTAATGTGTTAGAAGACATAGATTCTACCATACTTTTTATAAGAGGAACTCCCAAACATAATTACTGAAAGCCAAAGGGATAGAAAATGATAAATCAGGAAGATTTTTTATATGAGAGCCAATATAACTACATTAATATTGTGCAAATAGACTTTAAGGCAAAAATATATTTTTAGGAATAATTCATCAGGAGGATATAAAATTCCTGAGCTTGAACCCTCAAAGTAACTATAGCAAAGTTGGATAGAATGACAAGGAGTAATAGAGAAATTCATAATAACAATGGGAGATTTTAACACATATCCCTCAGAAAATGGTACCTAAAGCAGACAAAAATGACCAAAGATGTGGAAGAGTTGAACAACCCTATTAATGAACTTGATCTTTTGAGTATGTAAAGACCCCTGCCCCAATAGTTACGGAATATACATTCCAAGCACGACATACATCGTTTACAAAATTGAACAGGTATTAGGCCACAAAAGAAGTATTGGCAAAAAGAAAACCAGACAAAGCGTAAGACAACTGGGAGTGTTGGTGCTGGTAGCAAACAGAAGAGAAGGTGTCTCCCTATCAATAAAATAAAACAAAACAAAAGTACCCTGCAATTTACAGCCTCCAATTTGAAACGTCTAAGTGACTGTACTATTCTGGAATCATCCAAGCACAAACATCTGCTGCTGCCTTTTCATCTTGTTGCCCGCTCTCTGATCTTTTGACGACTCGTAGACAGCTGTATGCACAGAAGGGAAAGGTGCAGTCAGAGGAGAGGTCTTGCCTGATGAGTTGTCTTTGAAGTTGTGAACACTTCTGAATGGGGTGACAGGGCATCGGGCGCAGAGCAAGGGGAGGAAGAGGCTATTGTCTTAAGTGAGGTTTAAGGATTCTGTGATGAATTTTGGGTTATTTATTGTCCCTGGTCCTCAGAAGTTCACCTCTAAGAGAGTTTATGTGAAGTCTTCCTCTGAAGATGTTAAAGAACGCATCAAATGATTCTCTTTCTGGATACAGTTAAGACTTTATTTATGTATTGAACACATTTACTAAGTGCCTACGCTTTGTTGCGGCTGAGAGAACTACGTGAGCCTGAGAAGACTTGCACAGAAATTGTCTTTGTGAGTAGGGTGAGCACAGGATTTCTCAGGAACGCTATAGAACTTCACTTACACATCTAATTGTCTCACCTTCTTTTTCCATAGTTTACGAATATCATGCTTATAATATACTGGATTTGGTGTCTATCCTCCTAATTGGTTATTCTATAGCATTCTTAACCCTTTATAAATGATTCATGATAGCCTCTCATTTTGTTAAATTTTAGCATCGCTTTTGTATCTTTTGCTGACCTAGAAATGCTACAGGCAGCTCCATTTTTAGGCTGATGAAACGCAGTGATCCCTGAAGTGATCTGCGCAATCTCCCACAGGTAACCTCCTTCAAGCTCGAAATGATTCCATTTATTACCATGAATCCCTGCCCTTGAGAACATTTTAGCTGAATATTTGCTAATTTCCTTCTCCGCTCTGCCTTTGCACACTAGCTATCAGTCTGTCTCCTGAAATCTTTGCTAACTTTTTTAAGTTAAGGCTTTGATCACCAAATTATATATCCCCTGGGTGACTCAAGAGGAATAAAACAACCCATCACAGTAATTTTACAGAATAATTGAAGATCTAAAGCAACTGTTGAGGATGGGCATCATCCATGGCTCTAAGGAATAAATAATGCTCAGGTTTGTATTTTTCTAAATGCTAACTATTGGTCCCTTTGCAAAGAGTCATAAACTACAACTATACTTGGTCGCACGCTCACCCCGGGCATCAGAATTCCTGCCACTGTGGAAGTCGTCGCTGGCTGCACTTATGTAAAATCTGACAGGTTGACCAGCACCATTGTGCTCACAAACTTCCAGTGTTGGTGTCTGCACCCAGTATCTCTCTGGTTCCCCATATTTACCCCTAAAATTTCAGTCTTGACTGTGTGGACTGAACAAAGATGTAAATGCTGTGGCTTGTTCTTACTGACCAGAGAAAACCTCGTTTTGTTTCAGATCCAGATACATTTAAACCGAAACGATATTTTCCATTTGATAGAAAGTGAGGGGGCTTGTCAATGTGAAAGCAACAGATTTCTCTGGATTATGTCTGTGTAGTTGCTGTGCTTTCAGGGCTCCTCTGAAAGCCTTCGTTCACTGCGTGTGAGTCCCTACTTGGGCAATTATCTAAGTGCTTTTCTGACTTAGGCTCAAGTAGCAATTCATGTTGAGCTATAAATATGAAAGTGGTTTGGTTTGGGGATTTTTCCTTTCTTTTTCTTTTCCTTCCTTTCTTCTTTTGCCACTTAAATGCCTCCTCCTTTAGTCTTAGGTTAAAACAGGCACCTGAGTCATAAAATTTGACAGTTAAATGGATAGTATCCTCATTACATAAATAATTTATATAATTTTTATGAATAACATTAAGGCCACAATAGATAAGTGAACAGGGGACATGAAAAATTCCCTGAAGAGAAAAAATCCAGATGGCCAGATGCATGTTCGAAACTGTTCAACTCACTAGTAATCACAGAAATGTCAATGAAAACAACCATGAAACATCCTTTCTCATCTTTGAAATTCTACTTTGGTAGGTTACTTAAGTTATTTCTAAAAATTTTACTTATAAAAAGACATTAATGACTTTAACATATCTTGTTAAATTGATAAATTTTGACACGTATTGCCAAAGTGTCTGCTAAATTTTTGTACCAATTGTACTCCCAAGTATGCCGATATATAGAGGAGATGCCTGTCTCTCTATACTCTTGTGTGTAATTGAGATAATCCCTTTTGAAAATGATGCCAGTGATCACACAAATTACTGCACAGCTATATGATATAATACTTTCAGGCATTAAATGTATATTTATGAAGATTTTATATAACACAGAAGAGATGCTTATGAAAAGGAGAGATGACAATTTGGGTAGCCCCAGCCCCCACACTTCACATAGTCAAATAGGATCGAAGGGAGGATGAAGGATGTGTGGTATCCAGCACCCGCTGATCACCAGAGTGGTCATCCATTCGTTTTATTCCCACTTCATACAGCCTGAGGAATGTTTGAAACTTGGGTGAAACAACCTAGCGGTCTAGCCTGTTTCCTCCCATGCATTGGAAAATGGTTGTGCAAATATTAAAACTTGTTTCTGTGGTTAAATCATCCACTACTGTTTGGAAGAAACCTGGATTGTCTCCAAGCAAAATGAGTTTCTGATGTTGAAATGGTCTTGTCTACCGTGCCTCACTCAGTTTTGAATACTTAAATTATGGGGATGTTGTCTTCTCAGGACACGTGCAAGACATCGCGATCATCAGTAGTTTGTCAGCTCTCTTAGCTTCTTCTCTCTCCTATCATCTGTTTAAGTCTGCAGTGAATTCTTAAGAAACTGCCTCATGAAGAGAGCTGATTTTTCTGCAGGTGTCCTTACTACTGAACAGAGAAAGCTCTCATAGAAAGATGATTTTTTGGAATCTAAGATATCACTATGTGTGTTTTTTTTAACCTAAAAATGTCTGCCGTTCTTTGCTATTTTTAAAGAATGTGCCTTATTTGAGAGGCAGTAGCAAAATCTCGCAATCAAAATAATTTTATTTTTAAGGTAGAAAAAAATCAGAAATGATGAAATGTTTTGACTGATGTGGCACCGAAGCACTGACGAAAGCTGTTCTTATAAGCACATCAGATAAGACTTTGTTGTATGACAGTTAAATGGATAGTATCCTCACTACATAAGTAACTTATATAGTTCTTATGAATAACTGGGTGCTGCTGGAAGCTTTGGGGTCTCTCTGTGAGCTGATTCTTTTGGCACAGAGATATTAGAGGTTCAGATTCCTCCTCATCAGAAACCATGGGTGGATCACAAATGAGCCAGTGGCACCTATGTCTGACTTCTTCAGATATGGAATTGCTGGTGACTACTAATTCTGTAAAGATACCTTAGTGTAAGGAGGATGGGTGGACTTTGGAATGTGACACCTGAGGTCAAGTTCTGGCTCTGCCAGATACTAACTGCATGACCTTAATTTACTTAATGCCCCTGAATTTGTTTCTCCACCTGAGATGTGGGAATAACAACACTCACTTGGCAGAGTTGTGAGGATTAGAGGTAATATATGTAATATATAAGAATTAACATGTGCTAATTACCGTTAATACTTCCTTAGCATTTTATTAACATTGTATAAGTAAGTACTTGAATAAGCTGCTTTTGGTGACTTTGTGATTCACCCAAATTGATTGTGATACTCTTTGAGTTACATTTCTAGTTGGAATGAGGAGTTTGTCCAGGTGATGCACACAGGTCCTTTGCACTAACTCTGTGCTCCTTAGCCTGCACTGGTGAGCTGGCTCAGGGGGCCCCTGTTGTTTCCTGAGACCTGGGAATGGAGCTTTTTCACCCGAAAAACCAACAAATGTATATAGAATTCAGTCCACACTTTTGTATTCATTAGCACCATGCTGAACCAAATATATTTAATTGGATGCTTAATAATTCGGATTCAGACACTTTATAGGGTGTGAGAAAGATATATTCTATTTTTGCCAGGAACTTGTAATGTAAAGTATCCAGAACAATCTGTAAAAGAGAAAAAAAAATCTGTGCTCATAACTTAGAATTTTCAGTTCATTTCTTTTATTTTTTAGGCAACCTTTTCTTTTCTTTTCTTTTCTTGGTGAGGAAGATTGGCTCTGAGTTAAGCTCTGTTGCCAGCCTTCCTCTTTTTTTTTCTCCCCAAAGCCCCAGTACATAACTGTATATCCTAGTTGTAAGTCATTCTAGTTCTTCTATGTGGGATGCCACCACAGCATGGCTTGATGAGCGATGTGTAGGTCTGTGCCCAGGATCCAAACCGGCAAGCCCTGGGCTGCCAAAGCAGAGCATACTAATTAACCACTTGGCTACAGGGCCAGCCCCTCAGTTCATTTCTTATGCCTCTCTAGCCCAGGCTTAAACCCATGAAGATCTGTCCAAAACTGTCGACACTGGAAACACAAATAGCCATCAATAAGAGAACAGATGAACAAATTATAATATATTCATACAATAGAATACTGCTCAACAATAAAAATTCTGAGTTATTAATAGATGCAACAACATCGGTGAATTTTAAATACGTTATATTGAGCCAAAGACAGACACAAAAGAGTATATGCTGTAAGATTTCATTTTTGTGAAGTTCAAGAGGAGGCAAATCTAATCTATTCTGTGATGATAGAAGTCAGAATAGCGGTTATATCTGGAGGTGGAGCACTTATCTCTGGGGATCTTGACAAGGAAGGGGCAAAAAGGAATTTTCTAGGGTGATGGAAATATCCTGTATCCTGTATACACACACAGACGTTCATCAAGCTGTACACTTAAGATTTGTGCATAGACGGTATATAAGTTATACCTCTATTTTAAAAAAAGGGGTCCAAGTTAGGGCACCATTTTGTTTTGGGAAAGTGAGTAAGGTGAGGGTAGAAAGAGGTTAACTCTTAAAATATCAGTCTTCCTAGGATTTACATTTTTATAAGCTCCATTTCTATAAAAATGAATCTGCCATCAAATTCTAATCTTAAAACTAAATAGAACTTGTCATGCCAGCTCCCAGTAGATGAATAAATTAGATCCCAACTTTTTCAACTTTTAGCTCCGAAACAGAAGCAGCAGTATAAACAGTACGCACTTCAACAGTGAGTTCTAGCCTTGAAATACTAGAAGGCAAATCTGCTCTGGATGTAGAAGTGACATGGATTTTAAATGTCTCTGTGGATGCATCCATATTTCAGCTCAGAGGAAAGAACAGGTTATGCTGTAAATTCATCTTCCCATCTTGGGTTTGTTAAACTCCTCCCTGGGAGAAACAAGGGGGTAAATTACTCAGAGTGAATGTGAGTGTGTGTTTGAACTCACTGTAAAGTGATTTTCATGCAGGACCTGTTCATTTTATGCAGAAAGAATGAGCCATGAGTTTATGACTCTCTGTCTGCTCTGTGTTATGCTTTTCTTCTAAGACTGGAAGAGAACAGCACAAAGAATTGAGCTGGGGGGGAACATTTTTAGGCATATCCTAATTATGATAAACACCCAACTTACGAAGATCACCTGGAAGGCACCCACTGACTCTGTCACTTCACTTTTTTCACTTAAAAACCTTCACAATGGTTGAAGAATTTGTAAGCAACCTCTTCTGTTGTAGTAGTCAAAGGCTTTCATGACCTTTTTTCTCAATCTTTCCAGACATTTCCCCCCACTGTACTGCAGGAACCCCCACCCCCAGCTCTTTATCCACAATGAACTATGTGACATTCCTTAAAAACTGTCTGAACGATTCCATTTGGCCTCTCAGCACAAGTCGCTTCTACCTCTGCCATGTGTTTCCCATCTCTACACTAACCACCAACACCATGCCTTACACAGAGTAGGCCTTAAAAGTTTACAGAATCAAGGAAGTGGAAAAAGAGAGGGTATGCATGTGTCTGAACAGCAAAGATTAAAAGAAAGAATGAAACGTTGCAGATTTACCATTTCACGGTACACAGGTTTTACACTAATAAAGATTTCATGGAACCTTTCAAAAGCCTTGTCTCTCGCTGCCTTCAAAACTTCACAAATACCAAGTAATTAAGATTTTCGTTCCAGGAACAAAAAAGGTCACCCAGACTTCTTTGTGTAACAAAATAATTTAACAGTTGCAGAAAAATACAGAAAAAAAAAACAGATTGATTCTGAAACTCTATAAGCTGAAATAAAATAATATAATTCATTTACTTTTTTAAAAATATTAATGTTAAGTTTTAAAGCCCCACAGTCTGTGAACCATGGTGTCAGCATTATGAGCAGCTGTGACCTCACCCCTTGAAATCTGTCACCAAGGCCTGGTAGCTGATTAGAGATCCAAAAGATAGCCACTGAATTATTTTTCCAGACGTTTTTCTTCTCAGAAAAGTGTAAGTTTAATGAGCATTATCTGAAGGTAGAATATGTCAACACTATTTTTTCTCATAGCTAAGGACTTAATATTACTTCTGACAAGGTTTTAAGATATTCATATATGTATTATATATATTTATACATATATGTATACACATTGGTAGAGTGTACCCACACATCTGTGAGATGTCCAATAAATTATTTACACATGGTGTGGGGGGATATAGTGCTCCTTTCTCCTGCCTCAGGACCTTTGAACATGCTCTACTGTGCCTGGAATGCTACTCTGTCAGGTATAACTGCATACCCATTCTCCCATCTCTTGTGTCTTCACCCTTGTTTGTTCCCTTTACAGCCCTTCTCAGAACTCACAATATATATTTGATTACTTTATTGTAAACTCCTCAGTGTAAGACCCACAAGGGCAAGGATCTTGTCTGTTTTATTCACTTTATATCCCTAGTGCTTAACACAATGCCACACATATGATAGAAGCTCACTAAATATTTGCAAAATGAGGTGATGAATGAATGACTTAAAGGTCATCTGATGAACCCTCCACCATAGACATGCATTCCCTTTGTATCATTCCCAAGAAACCCACAGTCGTGAATTAATTGAAGGGCATTTATAAAACAATCAGGGAACAAACTGAGTGCAGAAGACATAAAAGTAAAACAAAAATGAATGGCCCAAGCTGAGCGGAGAAGAGGACGAGGAGAATGTCAGAGAGTATTTAAAAGGAAGGGAGGAGGAAGAAATCAATCTGACCCATTTTATATTATGGAGAGATGGCGGGTGGATAGAAACTGCATCGTTTGTCACGGAGTTTATGATTTGTATTCCTTTATCCCTGAGAAAATGATATCTGTGTAGCGCTTTATGGTTACAAGTACAGTTTATGACATTATTTAAAAATAACTAAGTGACTAAGTAAGAGCAGGCCATGTGAGGACTAATGATGAGAGTACATCATGAAACCGATATTATAAGGTCCCATATAGAAAACGCTGTACATGCCTCATCTAATTTGGACCTCATAACAACCAAATCAGTGGGACAGGTATAATTGTTATTATTCCCATTTTCCGGATGTGGAGACTGAGTCTCAGAGACTTTAACATGCCTCAAGTTTGTATATCTTATACATACCAGGTTCCAGGCTTGATGCCAGATCTTTAGAATCTAAAGCCTCATATATGATAGAAAAACTCAGTTCCAATTTTTGCCGCAATCCTGGGAAGCAAGTCAAAAAAAAAAGAAATTAGAAAATTATGTGTCCTCTGCCCTAATGTAAGCTTCCTTTCCATGTTGAGATCCTCGTCAAGGTATTCTTTTTTTTTTTTTTTTTAATTAGAAACTTATTTGCAAAGTCCTCTACTCTCATTTTTCTTCTACACCTTCTATTTATGGATTGAATTGATGTGAATTGAATTGTTCGGATTTAAAAGGTACTTAGCTCTGCAGTTACCCTCTTTTACCACAAGAGGTCGCTTACAGGCCAGTGAGGCCAAGACCACTGAGGGGTTGATGAGAAGATGTCAAAGAACTCGGGAATTAAAGTTTATATGCAGTGTCATGACTCCTGACAAGGTGTGAAGTTGATGACTCATTGGATCAAGGTGGCAGGAAGGGAAATATTTGTGGGTTTTAGACACCCTGGGACAAGAGAGCGGCAGAATACAAGAGAACAAAAAATGCAGAGTCCTCAACTGGCTCCGATTACCCTTGGCGTCTTTATTTTCTCAAGCAAACACTATTCTAAGCAACTGCAGTGTCCCAGGCCCCGCGCTGTTTGGACAATGACGGCAAGGACATTGCCCCTCCATTGCCCTAATCCCCTGTCTACTGGGGTGACTGACAGCCTGTCTCTGTGCTTTGCTTTGAAGATGAGATTGCAAACCGAGAGCCCGCAGCTGGGTTTGTTTGGTGTTGGCCCATATACTGGCCGCAACTCTTATATTTTGCTTTTTCGTGCACCTGCCTGGCTCCCATATACATTTGAGTTTTGACCCTGTGATTTTCCGTCCGCTCCCTTTCACCTTGCTCATTGGGAAGACAAGCCCTGTTCACTTCTGTGCTCCTATTGTGAGAGGTGTGGTTACCGCCGCCCTGGGCATTTCTGGGCTTCCGCTGTCTTGCTTCCTCCGCAACTGCTGTACAAAGGAGATGTCAGCTACTTCTACCCCAGATGAGATCTGAAGTCAAATGACCTTGTTTGCCTCAAAGAGAAGGACCAACGGGCCTTGTGGGGAGGACAGGGTGAACCGATTAACAGGACGTTTTCACTGGAGCATCTGGGACATGACTGGCCCTGGGGCACCAATGGCCAGATGTTGGTGGCAGGAGGCAGCCTCCAACAGCACACATACGACCATGTCCTTGCTCTTCCAGGGTTTCATTTCTTCCCCATATTTTTCTTACTTCTCACCTTATTTCATCAACTAACCAACTCATTTTACCCTTTTCTTCCCATGTTATCTTCTGGTTGCTTTCTGCTACCCCTGGTGACCCCAGCAGAAACTGATGGTGATGCAGGGGTAGAATTTAGCCCTTAGGTGGATGTTGTTTGGCTGGTGCCGTGTTTTAACTTACTGAAGGTCCCCACCCCTCAAACAGTCACACATCTACTGCTGCATTCATTTAACTCCCCTGCCCGCCCCCTGCTCTGATCCCGCCTGTGCCCTCCGGAGGTTATTTAAAGGAAAGAATGCATGCGATGCCCATATTATTATTAAAACGTGGCTCTTCTAATACCTGGGAGCTCAGGTTTCCCGAACACCTTTTACCCTTTAATGGCTTCCCCCTCTTAATTTGTCGGAAGCTGTTCCTGTGCAGGTAAGGAGACGTTTTATTTATAAACTTGCTTTAAAATATGAAAAGCATTACAGAAGAACTTGCAGCTTCAGTCAATCCACTTGTATTCGTTTCCTGTTGCTGCTGTAATGTTACCAGAAATTTGGCAATTTAAAACAACAAAAATTTGCTGTCTTACAGTACCGTAAATCAGAAACTGACACAGGTCCCACGGGGCTGAAGTCACAGTGTCCACAGGGCTCTGCCCCTCCTGGAGACTAGTGGATTATCTGTTTCTTTGCTCATCCAGGTTTTCTGCAGAATCCAGTACTTGTTGGTTGTTGGACTGAGATCCCTATTTGATGCTGGCAGATGAGGCCTGTCTCCAGCTTCTAGAGGCCACTTGTGTTCCTTGGCTCATGCCACCCCCCTTCCACCATCTTCAGAATCAGCAACAGCGGGTCCAGTCCCTCTCAAGCTTCCGGCCTCTCCTCTTTCAGTTTCATCTCTCTGACACAACTGGAAAAGATTCCCCACTTTTAAGGCCTCGTGTGATTAGTTTGGGCCCACCCAGATAATCCAGGATAATCTCCCCATCTCAAGGTCCATCCTCTTAATCACATCTGTGATTAATCATCATCATGTAACGTCTACACACCTTCTGAGGATTAGGGCATAGACATCTTTGGGGGTCATTATTCTGCCACCCACACCACTGATCCCAGCCCTTGGGTTGTATTTGAAACCAGACGTGGGGTGACCCTCTGAGTAAAGCACTTGCCTGGGGATGGGGAAGCTTGGAGCTCATTCCAGCCCTGCAGCTGTGACCCTGGCCAAGGCTAGGGAGCTTTGCCAAGGCTATCTTTTAAGATGTTGCCAAGATGTCCCACTTTAAACTACCTTAGAAATTGAAAATGAATAAAATTAACATTCTAGTAGTCAGAATTTTCAATTACTAGTATAAGAGAGACCTATTCAATATTTAGTCTTCTTAATTACTGAGAGAACCCAGGTTTTATTTGGAGTAGCAAAGTGTCCAGCCAAAAAACAAAAACAACCACCAAAATATCTATGGTCCAGAGCTTTTCTTGCAACTAGCATGACATGTTTTTGGTTGAGATATAAATGGAAATCCCTGGATAGAGATTCTAGGAAAGCTCTTTAAAAGGAGCTAGGTCAGTTGATACACACCCTTTGTTGTTCTATGCCCTGCCCCATCTCCTTGCCTGGAATACAGACACGGTGGCAGGCACTCAGGCTGCCATCTTGAAAGTATGAGGATGAGCGTCAAGCCCTAAGGATGGCAGTCTGGAAAGCTGGAAAGAGTCAGGTTCCCAACAATATTGTGGAACCCCCAAACCAGCCCTGGACTGCCCACTTTGGGATTTCATTTATATGAGAGAAAAATATGCCAATGGTGGAGTTGGAGAAGTGGCGGGCAGATGGAGGGGTATGGCCCTCTGTTCCTAAGCAGCTGAATTTAATCCCAGTCTCTGTGCTCTAACAATTGATTCTTACTCTAAAGACTGTCACAAGATTCAGAAGTGTCTTCTACCAATAGGGAATGAGTTGTGAAAAATAACTTTTTCTTAATAATAAATTTAACTCTATCAAATGATTTCAAAACAAAAGCAGTTATAAATGTGTGTCTGACACTTTCAAATCGCAACAGCTTTTACATAAGAAAACTCTGTTATCAGAATAACTCTGTGAAGCAGGTGGGTCAGTCATTGGCATTGCTTTCATTTACAGTTCAGGAAACTGAGGCAGAAAGAGCTTTAGCAGCCTTCTTACAGACCCCCAGTCTTAATTTATATCTCTGACTCTAAGCCATTTGCTCTCTCCTGCTCCTCACTTTAAAGTTTATCCCTTAATGTTGCTTTTAAAAGAACCACTAATTTTTGATGTGAAAAAAATTACAAAAATTCTTTTCCTTTGCCTATGATGTATATTTAATGTGGAAGAACTATAAGATTATTCTTCGCAAGGCTTCCCTCCCCACAGAATGGGCAACCCACTCAAGCTAGTTCTAATTAAGCAGGAGCTGGTCATACCCACAGAGACAACTCTCGGAAATGAGGACAGCCAGGCCCTGGGAATGGATCTGTGACTCTAGAAGCCACTAGTGAGCATCTCCGCCTGAGTTCTCTGACTCCCTCCAGCTCTCTCGGTCTCCTTCTTTAATTAAACATGGCAGCCTGGGCTATCCCTTCAGCAGAGTCCCTGGGTGGGAAAACTTCCTAGAGAAATGGAACTGTGGACAGGAAAGCAGTCCACAACCTGTCTCTGGCAGTTATTTCACAGCCAAAGTAGAGGGACCCCTGGATAAGAATAACTCACTCTACTACTGTAGTGAACTCTGGTCAGAAAGATCTCAGATCTTCTAAGTCTCATGAATTAACCTGAGAGGCAAAATGCTGATTTTTATGATGGTGAAATGGAATCTAGGCCCAAAAGTACAAATGATAACCCCAAACACAAATGATGCCTTTGTGTTCAGATTGCTTCCTCCAGTTGAAGGACTGAAGAATTCTCAGTCCAAAGTGTGAACTCTCAAACGTAAATTTCTCTTGCATAATTTCAAAGATGATAATACTTTAGAAAATGTCTACACTGAAGAGGAATAAAGAAGCGTGTGTTCCCACCAGCCAGACCAGAGGTCGCTCTTCAGATGCCCTCCTTTTCTTTGAAGAGGTATGACTTTGATCTGGATCTTCTGTGACATTTAAAAGCCCCTAGGATGAAGGTCATTCATTGGTAAATTAATTGGCTTATATATCCTGTTTTCCAATTTTGTTTCTTTTGGCATCTAAAATAATTTCATATCTCAGTCAAAATGGTAAGATTCAGGACTTTGAAAAATCATCATCATGAATGCAAATTCACAGAGGGCTTCCTACACATGTACATGATAAAAGGTGCTTTGAGGGTTACTAATTATAGTGGAGGCTTGGTCTTTGCCATCAGTGTATTTAGAATCTAAAGGGAGAGACAGACTAAACACCTGATAAATAATAAGAACAAAAAGATGTGATGCTCTGTGACTGTTTGCAAGCATTCATTCGAGTAAGCAGATGTCTCCCTGCCCAACGTGACCCTGTGTGCTTGTTTATATTAGTTAGAATTATTGGTTGCAAGTAATAGAAACCAAGCTAAGCTAGATCAAGGAGGGAAGAAAGTGGAGAGAAGCTGTATTTAAAGAATATGTAAGTGTCATGGATCCCAGGAGCCTGCAGCCTGGCCAGGAGGGACTGGAAAGCTAGCAAGAATCCAGGCAAGTGTTTCGTGTTTGTTTTGTTTTTGCCTCGCTCTCTCCCCTCTGCCCTTTCTTTTTCTGTTTCAGTCTCTCTGTGCCAGTTAGCACATCTTCTGCCAAGCCCGTTTTGTCCAAGCTGGCTAAGTTACAGCTCCTAAGGTGGTTTTGTTCCTCCATTCATGAAACCAGCCCAGATTAGAATTGAAATCTCTTAGTCTCATTTCTAAATTTCTGCAGAAATATGACTTATCGGGCGAAGGGAGCCACCCTTAGTCAATTAGCTAAGGCCCCGTGGAATAAATGAGACTAAGAAAGGCCAAGCCCTGGGAACATGTGGATGGTGGAGAAGAAATTCTAGAGAAGATAGAACTGAGATAAGCCACAGAGACCCCAAAAGGGGTCTTCTACTCTGATTGAAGAACAAAACATTGGTTTCTAACCTATGGGCCGATGCCCTGGGCAGGGAATGGCGGGTGGGAGGGTAGAGACTCATATTCATTGTGGGGCTCATTCCCTGAAACCAGCCACACAGATAACAAACCTTCTTCATAGACTGAAAAATAGTATATCCTGAGTATACGGGTGTAGATGTTTCTGACTGTATGTAGCTGCTCTTATAATTTAAAGGTGTTACTGAATGAGTTCTATCTTGTAGTCATCACATATCTTTTTCAACCACTGGGCATGGTTAGTAAAGCTGTTCTTGTGCAAGAGTCCCCTTTATACAGAATAATTGAGGACCCCTGTGTGTAAGGTTAGATATGGACTGAGAGACTATGTGGGTAGCTGTAAGTGTTGGCTGAGATGTTCAACAAGGAGCTCTACACATAAAATTTTATTAGTCCCTGTGTTTTTTTCTTGTATTGTCGTGAATTTGTCTATAGGCACCTTACTGTGTGGAAGTATATTGTATGCATAAATATAATAAATTGGTAGAAAGCCCATTCTGAATGATAGAGAATATTTAAATTAACTGACTTTGTGTTACTTTCAACTCCGTTCAGGAACTCAGCCAACAAAGGGTTGATAAGAAAAGGTCCATAGCAATGTGCCATAAGGATTATTTAAGCATGACTTGTAATTTGCGTGGTGCTTGTTCATACTTGAGCAAATGCTTTTAAAGTGTTTTTAAAATATCCCTTAGAGGTACTTTAAATACTGAAAGTACTGTTTGCACTATTTTACAAACTCTCTTCTTAGATATTGCAAAGGGAAAGTTCCATTTCAGCCTAAAAATAACAGGAACAATAAAGTAATAATAGTAGAAGCTAGTGTTACCTCGCAGTTTCTTAATACAAGGACTCCACACTTTATAAGCGTCTTTTCATTTTGTTCTTGCAACAAATACTGATACTATATCTATCCCTGTTTTTTAGGGAAAGAAATTGAGTTTGAGAGGCCTACAATTTATGTCAGATTATTTGAATCCAAATTAATATGCTTTTACTGTTTGTAAAATACCCCCTTGAATGGAAGAAATGATGACAGAGATCCAATTAATCCATTAGGTTAACTAAGGAAAATTCAGACATTGCTGGCACTTTGAAGAGACACACAGTTTCATCGTTAACTCCAGATTCTGGAACAAACCAGACTGTGCAAGTTCGAATCCCAGCCTCACCACTTACCTGCTTTGTGATGCTGAGAAAGTTACTCAACCTATCTGTTCCTTGGTTTCCTCCTCTGTAAGCTATAGTCATCCCTTGGTATCGGTGGGGGATTGGTTACAGCCCGCCCCCCAGCCCCCGCTCCCCTTTTCCCTCCCCTATCCCCTCCCGTCCCCTTCGCACACACACACACCCCTACCCGCCTCCATATGCCCCCACCCCCTTCACCCCTCGAGGATACCAAAATCCGTGGATGCTCAAGCCCGTTAGTCAGCCCTCCACATGTATCCACGGGTTGGCATCCATGTATAAGGAGGGCTGGCTGTACTTGGTAGAGATGGTATGAGGATTAAGTAGTATTTAAGTGCAGAAAAGTAATATTTTAAATATAGAAGAACATAGGAAATGCCATCCGAGTGCCTCTGATTGGCCTGGAGCCTGTGCACTTGGTGTGTGATCATCGTCAAGGGCTGCTGCCAGGGCTACTTCTGTGAGCCCAGTGGCTGAATCGTTGGGACAATGTGGAAAGGCAGCAGGGTACTCATCAAGTACTTCCTCAGCCCTGCAACTCTCCACTTTCAGATGGTTTCCAGACCTCTTTGCTCTGCCTGTGAGTGAGGAAAACACCCAGCAGGCACGACCTCAGGCGTGGGACAGGCTGTGGAAGACAGGCCAGTGGGGTGGGCCAGGCTAGCCCAGCCCACAGCCCAGGCTCAACTGTCAGGGGCCTCCCTCTGATTATCAGCCACTGCCCCTCTTAGGACCGACACACTTCCATTTTAAATCCATCCAGAATCATTCTTAGGAACCAAGAACCTTAACTAATTAGACAATAAAAGAAGATTTGGTCTAGAGAAGGCAGTGCTCTTAATGGAGTTTGCAGAAATTTTGATTGCACATGTGCTCTGCAGCTGGCTGGCTGAGGCCTGCGGACACTCTGAACCTCACTGTGCTGATTTTCCTGCAAGGAAAGTGAGCACCCGCCAGGTCGCTGGCCCTCTCTCCCCTCCCTGGGAGTCCTCAGAAGATTAATTGCTATTTGTGATTCATTTTTATTGGTCCAAATAAATACAACTACAGAAAAACTAGAGTGAAATACTGTTTTTCTGTAATTCAGGAGAGATTATCTGTCTTAAGTAGAGTCGCCATTCAATTTATTGCCCAAACTTGGACATTTTTGAGAATAAAGGAGGCCCTAAGCCTAATTAAAATTATATAAATTTTCTTGGAAGACAGTTTAGCAGTTTTTTTAACAAAACTAAACATACTCTTACCATACGTATGAACCAGCAATTGTGCTTCCCAGTGTTTACTCAAAGGAGTTTAAAACTTATGTCCAGACGAAAACATGAACATGAATGTGTATAGCCGCTTTAGTCTGTAGGCAGGAAGACGTTTCCTCTACCTGCTCTGGGTCCTTCTGGCTGAGAAGGAATTAAATTCACATTAGACAGAATAACAGGAGAAAATTAAACAAGGCTTTATAACTTGTATGCATGGGAGAGGCTCAGGCAAGTTGAGCAACTCGCCAAAATGGTAGAAGTTCTCCCCTTAAATACCACCCTCGGGTAAAGACAAAGGAGGATGTTGGGGATAGGGGGAGTGGATCACAGAAGGTTACCAAAAAGTGCAGTAAACAAAGGTAAGGTTATTATGCAGAGTTAAGTCCTTGCCTTCTGCATTGATAAGTGTTTCTAGAGATAAGGTCATCCCTGCTTCTTCCTGGTACAGAGAGGGAGACACCTTTACAGATGGAGATTTCCTTTACAAATGTAAATGTCTCTTAACAAAGGGTAAGTAAATTCTACTTTTCAGAGTTTCTTTATTGTCTGCAGTTTTTAAAAGTAACCAGCCCAAAATAATCCTTATGCCAAAGAGACGTATCTTGGGTTGGCCAATTCCAGTCCCCCACAATTTGTAATTGCCAGCACTTGGAAGCAGTCAAGATGTCCTTCAATAGGTGAATGGATAAATAAACTTTGGTAAATCCAGACAATGGAATATTATTCAGTGCTGAAAAAAAGAGTTATCAAGCCATGAAAATATATGGAGAAAACTTAAATGCGTATTACTAAGTCAAAGAAACCGATCTGAAAAGGTTACATACTGTATGATTCTGACTATATGATATTATGGAAAAGGCAAAGCTGTGGCGACAATAAGAAGATCAGTGGTTGCCAGGGGTTGGGGGGAGGGAAGGATGGATAGGTGGAGCATAGGGGATTTTTAGGGCAGTGAAACTATTCTGTATGATACTATAATGAAACCCCAATGTAAACTATGGATTCTGGGTGATAATGACGTCTCAATGTAGATTCCTCGATTGTAACAAATGTACCACACTGGCAGGAAATGTTAATGGTGAGGAGGCTGTCCATATGAGGGGGGAGGGAGATATGTGGGAACTCTGTATAGTTTCTCCTCAATTTTGTTGTGAACCTAACACTGCTCTAGAAAAAGAAATCTATTAATTTTTAAAAATTATATATTTTGGGCATATTAGTTTTATTATGAATAGTTATATTTTTAAAACTATTTTCAAAAATAAAATTGTTCTTATAAAAGTAAAAAAAAAAAATGTTTTAGGTATAAATTAGGATTGTCCTGGAGGTCAGAGACATGTGGTCATCTTAGTCTCAAGTAACATACTCTGATTTGGAACTAAAAAGAAAAGTTAGCATGTTTCCTAATAAATTGCTTACCTATGATGTTCCTTCTATTGGGAATGTATGCTGTCAAACTTTTCTCTTTTTTTCTAGGATTTTATTACTAATTTATTGAGTAACTCACACTGCACCCGTAGTCTATTAAATGCTTTATATACATTACTTTAGTTTTTACTAAATAGAGGCTTGTTTATTCATTCACTCAAAAATACACGTTGGGCACTTGTGAATTATCACACAGTGTTCCAGACACTGGGAACATGAAAGCAGGGGAAGAGGGAGACAAACAATAAACAAGTAAATATGTGATATGTCAGGTGAAAAGTGCTGGGAAGAAATAAGAATAAAGTAAGAAAAGTAAGAAATACAGTAATATTTAATAAGAAAAAGAAAGTCAGGTCAGTAAATAGTGATGGGGGACAGCTATTTTAGATAGATTGTCAGAACTGCTCTCGTGAGTTGACATTTGAGCAGGAACGTGAGGAAATGATAGGAATAAGCCATGTGACTACCTGGGGGAAGATCATTCTAGACAGAGGGAACAGAGAATGCAAAGGAATGTGTTGGCATTTTCATTGAATAGCAAGTAGGCTAGTGCGGCTGAGCAGATGTGAGCAGAGGGGAGCATGGCTGGTGAGGTCAGAGAGGCAGTGGGGACCAGATCTGGGAAGGCCGATAGGTCATGGTAAAGATGTGGGGTTTTACTTATTGGAAGACAGGAAATCACTGGAGGAGATACAGGGTCTAACTTACATTTTGGCGGGATAGTGGAAGCCTGGAGGCCAATTAGGAAGCTGATGAAATGTCCAGGTAAGCCTGACAGTGGTTACAGTGAGGGAGTAAGAAGTGCTTGGTTGGTTCTGGATCTGTTTTGAAGGTAGAAAGGATGAGAGTTGCTGACAGATATGATATAGGATATGAGAGGAAGAATTTAAGGAAGACCCCAAGGTTCTGCCTGAGCAAGTGAAAGAAGGGCAATGAGGAAGACTGTGGAAGGAACAGGTTTAGAAATAGAAATCAGAAGTTTGTTTTCAGACATAATTTTGAAGTGCCTGTCAGATATCCATGGTGAGGTGTCGAGAGTTCAGGGGAGCAGCCTGAGCTGGACATGTAAATTTGAGAATTGTTATTGTATGGATGGTTTATAAGCCATGAGACTGCATGAGATCACCTGAGCAGATCGTATAGATGGTGAAGAGAAGAGTCCAGGGACTGAGCTTGGTCCCCAAGTGTGGAGAGGCCTGAGAGACGGTGAAGGAGCAGCCCCGGAGGGGAAGCAGGAGAAAGTGGTGTGCTGGAAGCCAGGAGAGAAGAGTGCTTGGAGAAAGAGGGTTGATCAGCTGTGTGAAATGCCACCCACCAGTCAGGTGCAGTGACTGTCAAATTTTGCAATTTGGAACTTGTTCCTGACCCAGACAAAAGCTGATTCAGTGGAGTGGTAGGATCCCAGTTGGAATGGACTTACAACAGAACAGAAGAGGAAGGAGAAACCAAGAAACAGGCTCAGAAGGATTAATAGCTTTCCTCTTAGGAGCACATCTTCCCATGGCAGAGCCAGGATTCTAACTCGGATCTTTCTTACTTCGAAGTCTGCACAGTTTGCAGTAGGGGAAGGAGTCCTAAACTGGGAGTCAGTGCAGCTTCAACACTTACAAGCTACATGCCCTTGCGTAACTCATCATTCAACAAACTTCCTTGAGGTCCTACTATGCACCAGGTACACTGCTAGGTATGAGGGCTACAGACGTGAACAACACAGACCCCTCACCCAGACTAGCAAGTGGGAAAGGAAGTCAGGGATCACTCCTAGAGAGGTGGGACCGCCATTTCAGTTCTTCTCCTCATGTCTTAAATGAATGGGGAGGTTGGATCAGGAAAGCTCTAAGCACTTTTCTTATTTTTGAATTCTGTGGATTTGGGATATAGGCAAATCCTTTCACCTACAGATAAAGAAGGGAAAATCAGCATAGATTTCCCACCTCCTACAGGGTGTACCACCAAGATGTTTTAAAGATGTCAGCTGCCAATTCGCATTTTAATTGGGAGAAATGTGTGCAGGCTCGTCAGGTGCAATTAGTGCTGTAGATTAAAATCATTTTGAAGTGAGCTCATTCCCTTCCCAAACTGTTTAAATTGATTTTACAATTTTCTGCCCATGTAAGTGGCCAGATAACATATGGATGGCTAGGGCACTGCTAGTAGATTTTAATGAGATTACTCTTGTCAACCAAGGAAAAAAGGTAAAAACTATTATAGCATGTCTTTTTACTGCGTTAATAAAAAAAAAAGATTTCATCCTTTTTCGATGGGTTTTTACAGCATTTTCGGTAAACCCGGAAAGCCCAAGATTCTGTTGTATTTCATCACAACACAGCAGTCCTCATCTTTGCTGAGTAGCACTACTTAATAAAATTTTTAAGTTTCTCTCTGGAAAGAGAAACTATAATTCCAGTCAAAAGACAAATTGATACACTGGTGTTACCACCCAAGGGGTTCATCTGCCCATCACAAGATATGCCAATAGTCAAGAGGCAAGGTGGTAGGAGAGAAAGGACTTTTTATTACAGCTTGCTAGCAAGGGAGAAAATGGCTGACTAATGTCCGAAAGAACCATCTTACAGAACAAAGACTATACAGGCCAGTTATGTAGGGGGCTGGTCTCTGGGTGGAGGAGGCATCTGGTCTTAGTTCCTAATAGTCTTTTGTTTTACTGGATATACATCAGAGACCTGAGCAAGGCCCTATACCCTGATCTTTCAGTTGTCATTGATGATGGCTATCAGCATAAACTCTCTGCCTGGGGGTCATCACATTCCTAAGGAACTGAAAAGAACAAAGTTATCAACTTGATAGCAGCTGGGAGGGACCATAAAATCTATGGAGCATGCCTGGGTTAATTAATCAGAGGTCATTCAAAGTTACAACAAAAGGTTTCTTTTCTACAATACGATTGCTTCCCTTATGTCAACATTGTGTTGAGCCGGTATCACTGGGAGAAAATATTTGCAACAGTGTGACAGTCAAAAGGTTAATATTCTTCATATTAAAATATCATCCTATAAGTGGGTAAGCAAAAGACTTGATAGGAAGGCAGGCAGTTCACAGAAAAGGAAATGCAATAGCCAATAAGCCTAAGAAAAAGAGGCCACCTTATTAGTCAGGGAGGCTCAGGTTCAAACATCAGCTATCAGATTGGCAAAAATGAAACATGTTGATAACATCTGTTGGGGGAACTGCATTTCCCTGTCTCTGATTCATTGTGGAGTAATGCTCACGGCCCCTCTCCCTGCCCCTCATCCCCTCCTCTCTGGAAGGGGAGGACTGTCGCATGAATTTGGGGAAGGAAACTAAGTGTGTTGGATTGGTGCCATCTGGGTGCTCTTTTCCAGCTCTGCCTGCCTGCAGTGAGAATGCCTTCCAATGTGCTCCTGGCCATCCGGGAGGCTTCCCCAGGCAGGCTCAACACCTGTGAAGGACACCTGTAGTTGACCAATGTCCCAGTGACTAGGTAGGGTGCATCTATCTAACGCGGAGGTGAAGTACTAGTAAGATAATTTGGCTAAAAATATAATGGCAGATCATCCAATCCAGCTTTTCAGATGATATTTTTAAACCTCCATTTGTGTGGCTCCTATGTCCATCTCTTTGTTAGTTCAGAACTTGGGAAGGGAAGAGAGGAATGCTTATTGTTTCCTACCCGCCCTTCTCCCCAGCCCCGGGGGCAGGAGGGGGAGGGAATATGTATATATATCCATGGCTACATGTGGAGAAATAGGAATTCCTGGAGTTGAAAAGGAATTACAAAGATTGTGGAGGAGGTACCTGGCAGTATCTACTAGAATTGGAACATGTGTTCATTTGGATGACATGGTTTAGGGTGTGATATTTGCTTCAACACAATCCAAGAGGAGGGTGCAAGTGGGTAGGGGTATGGAGGTACCAAGCCTGACCTTCATCACATCTGCAAGTTTTTGCATCCTGTCCATCAAATCAAGATGACAATTATATTATTTTCTCTGGTTTTCTATGTTTGAAATTTTCCATAATAAAAAGTTGTTTTATAATATGTATTACTTTCACCCAGCAATCTCATTTTTAAGAATTTATTTCATAGAAATAACTCTATCAGCCCACACAGATATATATATGGATGTTTATTGAAATACTGTATAGGAAAAATATGGAAATAACCTAATGATCATTAATAAGAGAATGGTTATATAAACAATAGTATATTAAATAGTATATTAAACAGTAAACTATTTTATAAAACATTAAGGAAAACTCACACCATCTACCTAATCCTTTATTCTTAAATATGAACAGACAAGAATCACCAAATATGTGGGGAAAAAATAGCAGCATGAAAGAGAAAGACCAAGATAAACAGAAAAACTGACCCCAGAAGAGGCAAGGACAATCCAGGAAACTTCGGACAAACAACAGCTCTCATCACAGCATTCAGAGATATCCAAGAACTCATAGTATCCACTAATAAGTGATATAGGGCCGGTCCTGTGGCCAGGTGGTTAAGTTCACACGCTCTGCTTTGGCAGGCCGGGGTTTCACAGATTCGGATCCTGGGCGTGGACATTGCACCGCTTGTCAGACCATATTGAGGCATCGGCATCCCACATGCCACAACTAGAAGGACCCACAACTAAAAATATATACAACTATGTACCAGGGGGCTTTGGAGAGAAGAAGGAAAAATAAAATCTTTAAAAAAATAAAAATAAAAAAGTGATATAAAATCAGATAGTAGAAAAAGAAAGAGCTCTTAGAGATTAAACATAGGCTGTCAAAAAATTCAATGGAAGGGCTTGGGGTAAAATCAGACGAGGATGTTTAACAGAACATAGAGCATAAAAGAGAAAGAGATGGAAACAGTAGAGAGAAGAGAAGCAGAGGACCAACCCAGAAGCTCTAATGCAGCCACTATGGAAAACAGCATGGAGGTTCCTCAAAAAATTTAAAAATAGAACTACCGTATGATCCGACAATCCCACTTCTGGGTATGCTACCACACAAAATTGGGGTTCTCTGCACCATGTGCATAAGCAAACCAATTAATTTTGGCATCAGCCTTTGGGAAAAGAGATCGTTTTTATTCTGTGAGATGGATCTGCAGGGAGGGTGGGGGCGTGTGCCTTCAGATCTGTCTCTCCGATTCAGGATTTGGAGCAAAATTTAAGAGGTTAGGGAGAACAGGCTGGCATATGGAAACGCTGGTGGGAGGGGTTTTGATGGGTGGGCTTCAAGCATTTGTGGTAAGGTTTTAAACATTTATGACAGGGTTCTAAACGTTTATGATGAGGTGCTAAACTTTCATGATAGGGTTCTAAACACTTTTGAAGAGATGGGGAAGGAATTTTAATACCATATCTTCCTGGATGAGGGGCCCCTCGCTTCTGATAAGAGTCTGGCTTTCAAGTTCTGGTTGTGGCCTGGACCTTGGGTTCTGTGGGAAGGAGGATCTTCGGTTCCACGGTCATTTCAGGTCATAATGTCTTCTTTTGCACGTGCCCTGGCTACTTGAATTTGCAGATTTTCTGAAAGGCAATTCTTAATCACTCTGTTGATAAGAGATGGAGTCAGTTGAACTGGTCTTGGAGGGCCTGCAGTTACAGATACTTATCCAAATGAAATGGAAACAGGATCTCAAAGAGATACCTGTACTCCTATGTTCGTTACAGCATTATTCACAATGGCCAAGAGACAGAAACAACCTAAGTGGCCATCAACAGGTGAGTGCATAAAGACGATGTGGTATATATACACAGTGGAATATTATGCAGCCCTGAGAAGGAAGGAAATCCTATCTTTTGCCGCAACATGGATGGACCTTGAGTGAATTATGCTAAGTGAAATAAGTCTGACCGAGAAAGACAAATACTCTGTGATATCACTTATATGTGAAATCTTAAAAAGCTGAACTCATAGAAATGGACACTAGAATGGTGGTTATCAGGAGTGGTGGGGTGGTGAGGGAAATAGGGAGATGTTGGTCAAAGGGAACAAACTTCCAGTTATAAGATGAATAAATTCTAGGGATCTAATATACAGCATGGTGATCATAGTTAATAATACTGTATTATATGTTTGAAAGTTGCTAAGAGATCTTAAATGTACTCACCACATAAAAGAAATGATAATTATGTGATACTGTGGAGGTGTTAGCTAACACTATGGTGGTAATCATTTTGCAATGTATAAGTGTAACATATCAACACGTTGTACACCTTTAACTTACACAGTGTTGTATGTCAATTATATCTCAATAAAGCTGGAAAAAGAAAAAAGCTCCAACATCTGACCAATAGGAGTCTCAGAAAGTAAAGCCAGAGAAAATGGCAGGGGAAAAGGAGGAAATTGTCAAGGAATGATAGAACATCTCCCAAAGCTGAAGAATAACACAGATCTTCAGATGGAAATGGCCTGCCAAATGCAGAGGACAGTGATTAACAAAAGATTTAAAACCTAGACTCATCCTTCCAAAATTTCCAAACACTGAGAATAAGAACAATATGTTGAAAGATACCAGAGAGAAAAAGCTACAAAGGGATGTGAATTAGGCTAATACCAGATGTTCTCTTCAGCACCATGTTCGCTAATATAAATAATGTTGATGCAAATAATCCATAATCGATCTATAAATCAAAATTGAGATGAGTTTATTATGAGCCAGGTCTAAGGACTATAGCCCAGAGACTTCCTTCCCCAAGGAAGGAAGGGCACCAAACTGTGGGGTGTACAGAGTGGTTATATACCATCTCAGAGCAAAGAGCATTCATCACATATGACAGGAATCTCTTTTACTACTGTCACAAGTTGTTTAGCTGGCACAACAGATCGATGGTCAGCAGGTCAGTGGTCACAAAGTGAGCACAGCAGGTCAGTAATTAATCGTTAGTTTCCAGGAAGAGATGCTTATCTTTAAAGAAATGCTGATATAGAGGGAAGCTATATTCCTATCTTTAAGGGCATCATTCTTGTCTTTGGGACATAGTAAATGTTTAAAGCAGGTGTACAGTGCATGCTCAACAGGCCACATCAGGCCCTTTTGGAAAAACAAGGTCAGGCCAAATAAGTTTTAAACCAAATGGCTTCCTCATATACTCTGATATATCCTGTTGCTTTTCATTTATTTATCATTTTCCCCTATTGATGAAAGAAAGCATTGATGATCAAAATATTGTCCCTTGGTGCCAGGATGATTGCTTCCTACCCTGGGTCCATCGTGTCCCTCGGTGGCAGGCTTTTATCTCATTCATTTGCCCAGTTATCCACATTATGGGGAAATAGACAAGCATAGAGGTGTATACTAACACAGGAAGCATTTCATAGGTTATATAATTTTTCAATTAATTTTAGATTGTCGCAAAAACATTATAATGTGCTTTTACGAGACTCCTCATGCTCACATTGTTTACAGTTATAGAATGGGTACGGTAACAATAATGACAGCTCCCATATTTAAAAAGATTAGTTTTAAAGTGATTTCTTTGGCATAGTCTTTATCAGAAAAGGAAATTCATCCAGGGTTGTAAGCTTGATCAACCATCTCAAGTCACTGAGCAATCGTTACTCTAGCCTCCATGCCAGTCTTACAAGACTGAGTAAAGAAAATAGGAATTAGTTTGAGTATTATGACTAATACAAAAATTCCAAGGAATAATAGAAATAGAAATTGCAATCCACATCGAAAAAGGGAACCAATACCTAAAGGGGGCCAATCAAACAAATCAAGACTGGGTGTAGAATCATTTAAGGCACTCACCTATTTTTTTCATATGCTTTAGCATAGATGACACATTGGAAGATTTGTCAGGTATAAAAATACAGCATTCAGTTTGAATGACTGCATACGTTTCACCTTGAGATGCAGTTAGAATATCTAAGGCCATTTGATTTTGAAGGATAGCCTTTCTCATTAAAGACATTTTAGCATTTAATAAGGCTATTCCTGCTTGACTATTGTTAGGGGCTTGTTGAGTAAGTTTAGTCAGAGCTTCTCTATGTGGTATGACATCATCTAGCCCCAAGGAAGGAACAAATATAGCTGCTAGGTGGCCATACCAGTGGAACACTAAATGAGCCCTTCTGGACTTAAGGAGGGAAAGATTGACAGCAGATGTTAGCTCAGGGTGACTCTGCTGCATCCAAGCAAAGCTCTGGGTGCAGCGTTTTAGCAGCCAGGCAGGACCAAGGCCAGAGATTCGTTCCCCATAACCATTGAGTTCCATTAGGAGCCACCCAATAAATGGCTGGGCTTTGAGACCAGTCTTTTCCAAACCAATCACCTTCTTTGAGGATGACAGTATTCTGAAAACTTTAAATGGAACAATTATAAAGTGAATAAAGGGTTTAAGCTTTACAAAAGTTTAAATGAACAGGTATAAGGTTGGGAATACAGGCCTGGTCCAGAGTCTTAGAACAGCTATCTACAACAGATGCTGTCGTCTTCTCATCCTGGTTTGGAGATATTTGCATTGGTTAGTTGAAGTCAGCTATCAAAAATAGAAACTGAAACCCACTCAGGTGGAGAAGCCTTTTCTAAACGAGAAATGTGAATCCATGGGTCTATGTCTTTGGATTCTGCAGCTCATAAATTGGGTAAAAGTACCTACTATGGTCCTTTCCAAGACGGCTGCAGAGAGTGTTTATCTGACGTCTTTTCCAATAAACAAAATCTCCGGGATGAAGCCCATGATCCTTAAGGTTTTCATCTCCTGGGAGCTCATGGTGAAAAGAATCAGCTACCGACCTCTCATTCCTTTTAAGTGTCTCAATGAGACCTTGACAATAGTGTAAGACATCTCCTTTACACAAAGTTGGTTCGTACATTCCTTCATCTAATTGCATAGGCTCTCCCTTTATTATCTCAAAAAGGGAGAGCTGATGTTTACCAAAATATATAGATCTAAGATTGAAGAGCACTAATGGAAGAGCTTTTGGCCACGAGAGAGTAAATGTTTCTGAAAGCTTTGCCAATTGAGTTTTGATTGTGCCATTAGTTAAAATGTTGCATTATTCACCAAATGTCACAAGTAGATTTAATTATTTGTCCAGTGAAATGAGTTCCCTGATCACTGTGTAACTTGGTAGGAATTCCTCAAATAGGAATTATCCTTTCCAATAATAATTTACCTAAAGCCATCACTCTTCTGCAAGGAAAGGCCTCAACCCAATGTGACAACATACAGATCATTACAAAATATATTTATCCCTGAGATGATGTGGGGTGGTATTTGAACAAAGTCCAATTGCCATACCTCAAAGAGTCCCTTAGGAAAGGGAAAGTGGCCTTGTGACCCAGGAAATGGCTTTCCTAAATTATATTTTGGGCATATAGCACAATGAGTATAGGCTTTATGAGCCACTGTGGGAGAAAATTTCCAAAAATATTGTTTTCTCCATAAAATCATCTTTTCAGCTGTGCAGTGAGTTAGTTAATGTATATGCTTGAACAATGGCAATTGTGCTCCAATAGGCACTATGTTTTGGGGTTTTCTTATTGAGACCAAACCACATCTGCATAGTGGTATCAAAAATTCCCCTTTTGTTGCCACCTTTGTTTCTTTTCTTTTACGGTGATTTTTTAAGCCTATAGAAGGAAATCTTTTACTGGGTTGGCAGAGTTAATAGAAAGTATAGGCATTCTCAAGGCTGGACAGCATATCCAGCTTGATAGTGTCCTTGCTTATTGTTTAAATAAGACCCATCTGCAAACCAAATTAGATAAGAGAATGCAGTTGTGGGTGTTTTCCTCCTGTAGTACTGGAAGCAAGGTAGCAGGGGTAAGAGAGTGAATAATGTTTACCTACACAATATAACCTAAGGTTTATCATCATTTACCTGACAATTCTTCCCATGCAATGTAGCACCAAACATGCCTAATTCGTTTAGTATCTCTCTCTTTATAGGAAGAAAGAACAAATTTCTTTGAGAAGTCCCTGGGGCCCTCTGAAAATTCTCAGAGAAATTTTCAAGTTAAAAGAAAGACTTCATTTAGGATACGAATCTTGGGAAGCTTGTCAAAAACATCAAAAGCTTTTAAAACACCTGGTTAAACAAGATGAAATGTTTGCTGATCTTGTTGCTGTGAAACAATGGTCACGTGAAACAATGCTTAGTTGTCCATTTAACCAAAGTGACAATAGAAGATGTTAAAGGGAAATGTACAGAAATTATTTTGACAAAACATAGAATTTCTGTCTTTTAGGTAGAATTACTCAAAAGTAAAGAAAACCCTTTTATAATCTCATTATCAAGAGCAGACTGAAAGTTCAAGAAAATTATCCTTTTAAGAGAGAGAAAACCAAATTCTAATTTTGTACCAGCTAACTTTTGATATTAAAACTTACTCAATTAAATTCATTTTGCTGTTAGGCAATTTGACCATGCACAAAATTCTTTCCTCAGGGTTCCTCTGCCACAAACCTTCTATAACTTTCTTTTTACATTCAGAATTTATCTCATTCCTTCTTTCCTTCCTAGTACTTTAGGACAAATTTATCTTTATTACAAAAATATTTCCATTCTTTATACCTTCTTTACTGAAAACATACATCTTACTTTCCTTGAATACAAAGATGTTTTCCTTATTAAATTTTAGTAGCTTTAATAACCTATATTAATTAGAATTTTTAACCCTTACAGACCTTAATTTTTAGTGAAAACCAAGAAGTAAGCAATTATACACTATCTTTTACCTTAGTATTCTGTGGTTTGGAAAATTTATAAATACTTTTTATAATTTCTAGAAACATGCTACTTCATAGTACAATTTTTTTTAAAGATTGGCACCTGAACTAACATGTGTTGCTAATATTTCTTCTTCTTATCCCCAAAGCCCCCCAGTACATGGTTGTATATTCTTGGTTGTAGGTCCTTCTGGTTGTGCTATGTGGGACACCACCTCAGCGTGGCCTGATGAGTGGTGCTAGGTCCACACCTAGGATCCGAACCAGCAAATCCCTGAGCCACCAAAGTGAAGCATGCAAACTTAACCACTCGGCCATGGGGCCAGCCCCCATAATTTTTAAATAAAATAAAGACATGTTTACTTATAGACCCAAACGTCTTTTGGTTTCTCTGTAATAAGAAGCCAAGAGTAGATAAACTTAGACATCTTACCAATAATGTTTCAGTATTTTATCTTATTTGAAAATGACCTAGTCAATGAATTTTATCATTTAACTTAATTTAGCAAAACTCTAAAGTGTTAGGTTACCAAAAGGTTTTGAAGTTATTTTAAGTACATACCCCATAACACATACTTATTATTAAAAAGTTCACCCAACAGTTTTATCTTTTTCACATCTATTTAGTTTACTTGTTCCCATGGTGATAACTCTGAAAACATGTTCGCTTTAATCAAACCAACAATCTTAAATGAGCTTTTATTTACCAAAGATTATTTTATATCATGTTAGCTTGCAAGACATTTGGGTTAGTTTCCATTATATTTGTATAAGTGCTTACTTTAAGGCAATTAGATAGAGCTCTTTAGAAGTTATACCATCCATCGCTTCTCGGCCTTTTGGCTAAGATTAAGTGTAGAAGTTATACTATCCAGAGGTAAAATATCACACATATATAACATACATGTAGACATACATGCACAATGACTCCACAGCTATTGTTTTGAAATTACTGCCATGAATCAGGTACAGTAATATAAGGCTCACTAGTTATGAAAGGATAATTAAATCCAAATTTAGTTTTAAGCTTTTTCTACTAATATTTGTGGAGAAGACTCTCAGGGTGCTAGATTTTGGGAGAGCATGCTCTTCTGGCCATTTTTCTTGGCTTTTTCCTGTTTTTTTTTTTTTTTTCCTTCAGTCTCAGGAATTGATGATGGGCTAGATAACAGTTCCCAGAGAGGCAATGAGCCTTTTTGAAATAAAGGAAATGGGTGCAATCTGAACTGCCTCCAGAGCTGCTTTCCAGTTTTGCAAAAGTTTGTAAGTAGAGGACAGTTGCTCTTAATTTCTCAGAAATTTGGGTTGTAACCTAAATGACATTATAGGTCAATCTACCTGTCCAGCTACATCACCCTAATTTGCTTCTTTCCCTCTGGGTACTTATTCTAACTTAAGGAAGAAAGCCTAAAAAATTCTTATCAAGCTCTGAATATCAGCTTCCAGTTGGCTGAATTTCTGATTGTAGGTTGCCAAGTCCTTTCAAATATCTCATCATGTTTCAGCCAGGAAAAACAGTAACTATACCTGATAGTATTGAACAATTCCATTAATCTCTAACATAGCAGTTTCACAGAAAATCTCTCAAAGTCTCATTAACTCTGGGATTAGATTGCACAGGTGTCTATAAAGCCATGACCTAATATATTTTCCTTCAGGTACCTTTTATAACTTAATTTTCTGTTAGTTTTTTGCAACAAAACTTTCAATAAGGTTATTTTGGAATTCTGAAGTTTTTGCTTCTAAGTGCACTTCTTAAATGATCTTATCTAATTGGAATGTTCCCTTTAATTGCCAGTGTAATTCCGCCCTGGCTGGCAGCAGTTTGGTAGGACCCTTACCCACGAATGGAGTGCAACCCACATTTCTGTCCAACCATCCCTGATGCAAAATGGGGCGAACCACATTTTTGTCTGACCATATCTTGGGACCCCGACCTGAAGATTAGTAAGCCAAGCCCTCAGGACACAAAACTAGCTTGGTGAGATTTGCTTTTGCTGCTCTTTGTAAATGTTCACAGCTTCTGCAAACTTTAGTTTGAGCAGTTGTGCCAGAAGGTGGCAAGCTCAACTCTTTAAAAATTTCTCCATTACCTGGCTCTCAAAAAGGAGCCCCAAAGTGGCCACTGTAGTTTTAAATTATCCAGGGTTATCTTGCCAGCCATTTATAGCTATCTCCTTTTCGTTAGGCACTTGCAAGTTTCAGCATGAAGCCAGCCAGGGTTCTCAGGGGAGGCTGCCCATTCGAGAACTGGTAAGCTTTAAAAGCTCGATTTCCCATTTTTCTTTTAGTTTCATTTTAGTATAAATTCTGAAGTTTTACTATAAACTTCTAGGGACAGTATTGTGGGTCAGGAATGTACTGCTTGTGTGTTACTTCCTAAAGAAAGGTCATAAACACTCTCTTACGTGCCTCCATTTCTCCCGCCAGCAGTTTAAAACTGCCGTGGGAACTCAGAGCGCTGGAAGACCACTCCTTAGATGTGCATCCCTGGATGAGCCTTTAATTAATCAATTAACGTGAATGATAGTGGAGTTCTCTATGGGACTGCTATGTGTCACAAGGATTGATCCTACCAACTACACCAAGAAATGTTGACACAAGTAATCCGTAATCAATCTGTAAATCAAAATTGGGGTGAGTTTATTATGAGCCAGGTCTGAGGACTATAGCCCAGAGCCTTTGTTCTCCGAGGAAGGAAGGGCACCAAAGAACTGGGGTGTACAGAGTGGTTATATACCATCTTGGAACAAAGAGCATGCATCACATATGACAGGAATACCTCTTTTACTACTGTCATGAGGTGCTTAGCTGGCACAGCAGACCGGTGGTCAGCAGGTCAATGGTCACAAGGTGAGCAGAGCAGTTCAGTAATTAATCCTTAGTTTCCAGGAAGAGATGCTTATCCTTAAAGAAATGCCCATATAGAGGGAAGCTACATCCCTATCTTTAAGGGTATCATTCTTGTCTTTGGGACATAGTAAATGTTTACAGCAGATGTACAATACGTGTTCAACAGGCCACATCAGGCCCTTTTGGAAAAACAAGGTCAGGCCAAATAAGTTTTAAACCAAATGGCTTCCTCATATACTCTGATATATCCTGTTGCTTTTCATTTATTTATGAATAAGTACCACTTCATGAGTGTTCACTTTGGGTTGGGACCTCACCTCATCTGCACAACCAGCCCTACCCCTTCAAGAGAGCTGTCATTAGTCCCATTTTCTCAGTTCTGGGAATTCAAGGCTGAGAAATACTAAACAGCTCACCTAGGATGATGCAGCTTTCAAGGCAGAGCCAGGACATCCACACCAAAGCCTTTCCAAGTCAGAATTGCCTGTGATGCTTGTTGAAAAGACAGATTTCCAGGCCCTGTCCTTATCATGTCTGACCTGGGTTGGCCCAGAGTGGGGCCTGGGAATCTGAATTTTTAACAACAGTTCTAACAGGCAGCCTTCACATATGGTCTCTCCACGTCGAATGTCCGGCTATGCCCACTTCACAAGTGTGAGGTGATCGATCCTCAGAAAAACATTGAATGAAGCGGTTCCTTATAGCTCAACTTCCCTGTGTGGGATTCTGAAATGTTGACTGGCATTTTCCAAAGGCAGCAGCAAGTGGCCCAGGGCTGGGAGCAGCTCTTAAAATCCAAGGACTTCTTGTTTGGGGAGCATGGGAGCTACTTCTGGAGAAGGTGGGTTCAGTTTCAAATGTCATCCTAATCAGAACCAAACTGTGTAAGTGAAAACAATTAGTCAAAATTCATTTTCCTGTGAACATCTCCTCTCACTCCACACCAAGGCAAGACAGGCTTTGTAATTAACTAGGCCTTTTTTCCCCAAAACCCAAAATAAGAATGTGTGGCTTATTTTGTGTGCAAAGAGGTATAAAAATTGCTGAAAGTGGCAGGCGAAGCTGGGAATATTTGCTGTACCCGGTAAACAGAGCTGAAGTCTCAGCCTCCAGGAGAGAATGAGAGCTGGCCCCAAATCAGAGCTCGCCTGGGGGCCTTCTCCTGCAGCCATTTCCAGAGGTGCTGGACTAAGGGCTGAGCAGATGGCCACGGGAGGCAAGCAAACATTTCTTAGCACCAGAGAAAGGAAGAAGTAGAGATACTGGGGTCAGATAATTCTGAATTCAAATCCTTCCTCCTTGTCTTACCCTCTGTGTCACCATGGACCAGACACTGAACTCTCCAAGCCTCAGATCTCACACTCAATCAACAGCCTTTATTGAACACCTACTGCATGCATGTTTTCGAGCTAACTAATAGGGGCATGAAGACCAACGAGATACAGTGACTATCTGGCTCACAACGAAATGGGAGCAAAGATCTCATCCTCATAGCCAGTGGACCTATTAAATGAGGCTTCAGATGAGACAGTGTGTGACATGCAATAGCATTCAGTTAACATCCACTTCCTTCTTTCCTTTCTCCTCTCTCCCCCACAGTCTCTGGGGACTCACCTTCTCGGAATCCTGAGGGAGGGTTGGAGGCAAACCTGTGTTTGCTTGAGAAGGAAGTGCTAACCCAGTTTGGGCAATATTCCATTTTTCTCTCTTCCATCCTCCCTTTTCTCCCCTGGGATTCTGATTCAAGTTTCATTGGCTTTCTTGTCTTTCAGAGCTTGTCTTTTTACATTTCCATCTCCTTTGCTCTCTGTGCTGCATCCTGAGCAATTTCCTCAGGATGGTCTTTCAGTTCACTAATACTCCCTTTGGCTGTGTCCATTCTGCTGTGTGCATATCCACTGTGGGCAGAGGCTCTGGGATGGCGTCCATATATATTCAGCCTGATTCTGGGGGCACTGCTGGTCCTCTCTTCACACAGAAGGTAGAACTATCTTATAGGATCCAGATTCAAGTCACTGGGCAAAGAACCCATCTGGCTGGATATTTTAGAAAAATGCTCTGGTGACTGTCTAGAAGATGGGCCAGAGATATTTGGGGGTTATCAAGGCAATGCTGGCCCCATAGAATGAGTTAAGAAGTGTTATTTTTCCTGAATTGTTTGGAAGAGTTTAAGAAGGATTGATGTTAATTCTTCTTTTAATGTTTGGTAGAATTCACCAGTGAAGCCATCCGGTCCTGAGCTTTTTTTGTCAAGAGGTTTTTGATTACTAATTCAATCTCCCTTATTAATAACAAGTCTATTCAGATTTTCTGTTTCTTTGTGGTTTCATCTTGGTAGGATTTGTATTTCTAGAAACTTGTCAATCTCATCTAGGTTATCCAAGTTGCTAGAGTACAATTGTTCATAGTACTCTCTAATCATTCTTTTTATTTCTGTAGAGTCACTAGTAATGTCCCACTTTCATTTCTGATTTTAAAAATTTTAATCTTCTCTTTTTTTGTTAGTCAGTCTAGCTAACTGTCAATTTTGTTAATCTTTTCAAAGAAACAGTTTTTGGTTTTGTTGATTTTTCTCTGTTGTTTTTCTCTTCTCTATTTTATTTGTCTCTGCTCTAACCTTTATTCTTTCTTTCCTTCTGCTAGCTTTGGGTTTAGTTTGTTCTTCTTTTTCTCATTCCTTAGGTTGCATAAGTTAGCTTGTTGGTTTAAGATCTTTCTTGTTTTTTTAAATGTGTTTATACCTATAAATTTCCCCCTTAGCACTGCTTTGTTGTTTCCCATGAGTTTTGATATGTTGTGTTTCATTTTCCTTCATCTCTATAGTATTTTCTAATTTCCCTTGTGATTTCTTCTTTGACACATTGGTTTTCTAAGAGTATATTGTTTAATTTCCAGAAATTTGTGAATTTTCCACTTTTCCTTCTGTTCCTGCTCCTTACTTCATCCCATTGTGGTTGGAAAAGATAGTTTGTAGGATATTTATCTTTTAAAATCTATTGAGACTTAAATTGTGGCCTAAGATATAGTCTATCCTATAGAATGTCCCAGGTCTGCTTGAGAAGAATGTGTATTCTGTTGTTGAGTAGTTACCTGTGTATGTCTGTTAGATCTAGTTGGTTTATTGTGTTTTCAAGCCGTCTTTTTCCTCACTTATATTCTGCCTAGTTGTCGTATCCATTATTGACAATGGGGTAGTGAAGGCTCCAACTATTATGTAGAATGTAGAATGATCTATTTCTCCCTTCAGTTCTGTCAATTTTTGCTTCATATATCTTGATGGTCTGTCATTACATGTGTAAATGTTTATTATTGTTATATCTTCTTGCTGTATTGAACCTCTTGTTAATATATAAGGTTCTTCTTTGTCTCTCATAAACTTTTTTGATTTAAAGTCTATTTCATCTCATAATTTTAGAGCAACCTCAGCTCACTTTTGGTTACTATTTGCGTGGAGTATCTTTTTACAGTCTTTCATGTTCAACTTTTCTGTGTCATTGGATCTAAAGTGTGTCTCTTGTAGACAGCAAATAGTTGGATAATGTTTTTTTATCCATTCTGCTAATCTGTCCTCTGGTTGAAGAGTTTAGTGTATTTATATTTAAAGTAATTACTGATAAGCAGGGACTTAACCTCTGTAATTTTGCTGTTTGTTTTCTATGTGCCTTATAGCTTTTTTTGTCATTCCTGCATGACTGTCTTCTTTTACATTTAGTTGACTTTTGGTAGTGAAACATTTTAATTACCTTCTCTATTTCTTTTGTGTATATTCTATAGCTTTTTTCTTTGTGGTTACCAAGGGGTTACACTTAACATCTTAAAGTTATAATGCCCTAATGTCAATTTATACCAGCTTAACCTCAGTAACATACAGAATCTCAGCTCCTATACATTTCTGACTCCACCGCATTTCAGTTATTAATGTCACAAAGTTACATCTTTAGGCATTTTGTGTCCAAAAACATATACTAATAATTGAGTTTTTTAATACTTTACTCTCTTAATGTAGAAAGCAAAAAGTGGAGCTACAAACCAAAGTTACACTAGTACTAGCTTTTATAATCATCCACGTACTTTGACCAGAGATCTTTCTTTCTTCATAAGGCATTAAGTTACTGTCCAGTGTCCTTTTGTTTCAACCTGAAGGACTCCCTTCCTTGGAGGGCAGGTCTAGTGTGAAGAACTCCCTCAGCTTTGGTTTATATGGGAATGTCTTCATTTCTCCCTCATTTTCGAAGGACAGTTTTCGAAGGATAGTTCGAATCCAGATATAGGATTCTTGGTTGGATTCTTTTTTCCTTCAGCACTTTGAATACATCAACCCATGCCATCTGGCCTCCAAGGTTTCTGATGAGAAATCTGCTTGTGATCTTACTGGGGAAAATATGATGAAAGCTCTTTTCCTCTCAGCTTTGTAAATGTTGGTGATGTCTCTTCTCATGTTTTATGCAACAGACCATTTTCCTATAGTATTATAACATCCTTTAAGTTGTAGGATCATTTTGAGACTAATCAGAGTTGAAGGACAAGGAATTAAATATTTTAAGTGTAGACATTATGAGGTCTCTAAAAGCCAAAAATTATTACAGATTTTTAAATTAGAAATGAAAAAGTCACTGAAGCATCCTACAGATTTTAATTTCTGGTAAAGTAAAACATCACTCTCTAATATCCCACATAAATAAAATCTCTTTGGGGTCCTTTTGTTTTAAGAGTAAAGGGGTCTTGAGACCAAAAAGTGAGAAAAACACTGTGGTTTATCCCCAGCCATGATTGGTCCATTTCTTGCTCTGACCTCTAAGGAGCCACCAGGATGGAATTACAAACACCTATAGAGTCTCTGGCTGGGCCTAGATTTTTGTTCCTTGGAGCCCAGGAAGCTAATTTTTGGCAACCTGTAGGACTTGGACCGCAGTGAGCTTATTTCCTCCTTTTATTTCCCCCCATTTTGTTTACTTTTTCTTTTTTATCTACTGTTTTTTCTTATTGTTCTTTATTATTTTCTTTATTATTTTTCTTTGTTCTCCTTTCTCATTTTTTAAATTCTGTGTTTTTCATATTTTTCTTCTTTTATTTTTGTCATTTTTTATATTTTCTTTTCCTCAGTTTTTTGTTCTTTTCTCATTTTTTCTTTTTTCTTTGTTTTTTGTTCTTTTTCTCATTTTCTTTAAGTTTTTTATTTTGTATTGTTAGTACAGTTAGTATAGTATTGTCAGTATAGTTAGCATATTTAGTATAATCAGTATTATTTATTAGCATAGTAAGCGTAGGTGGTATAGCAGGATTAGGAGCCCTGCCTTTCCCTGGAGACCATTTCCCGACAGTGAAGCGGAGGGCACTGAGAGGGCAAGACCTGCTTCCTGTGTTCTCATCCTTTAAGTACAGAAAACTCTTGAAGAAAGTCATGACCCTCGACCCCAGGAAGAGAAAATATTTAGAAGACATCATGAAGGACCCATGGGTTAATATGGGCCAGGAGAAACTCAGGCCTTATGGGGAGCTGCCCTGTGACAACAGGGACCTCGGGGTGATAGAGGTGATGATGGACATGGGCTTTGAGTGGGACAAGATCCATGATTCCTAAGAAAAAGGAGATTTGACAGTGTCATGGCAACATACCTAATCCTGAGCTCCAAGAAACCCAAGATGGAGGGCCACACCATCTCTATGAGGTCCTCCGCTTCCATTCACCCCAAGAGCCGCAGCTCCTCCCTAAGCCTCAAGGTGCAGCCGAAGGTCTCTGCACTCCCAGTGAAACGCAATAAAGCCAAACCCACCTGGCTCCATGAGGCAGAAAATCAGCAGCCCACCCAGGAGCCTGCCAGTCCCCCACTCAGACTGGAGTCGAGGACCCCCACCCCCAGTCCAAGCCCCCAGCGTGGCCCTGGGGCCTTCTCCTCCACCCACAGCACCAGCAACAGGAGCCCCAGAGAGAACCTGCAATGGAAATTCCCTCCACACTGGGGAGCCTGATGGGGTGACCCCAGCCTCTCCCTCTGGCTGGTGGGGGGCTGCTGGGAGATTCTTAAACTTTCTAAGATGCTTCTGTTTTTGTCTTCTCAGCAGCAACCAGCATGGCAAACACAATAACGTGTAGCCAATTTAATCTCATGGCAGGGTTCAAATCAAAGATTATGGGGAGGTCAAGCCGCACCCCTGCATTTTAAATGGAGAGCAAGATGCAGAGCTCCAGAGAGCCTGGCAATGTGGTGTGGGAGTTCGGCCAGAGGCTGGACACGTTCAGCTGCGAGTGGGAGCTTTGCAAGAAGTACACGCCATATGTGCATGGATGTGCGGGCGAGAGGATTTGGTCCAGTGGATGGTGGATGTGTGCAAACCACTGTGGCGTTCTCTGCTTGGGATTCACATCAGAATGGTATCTGGCACCTCCATGGCCTTCAGAAGCATTATATCCAAAATACTTGGTGAACTTAGAGGATGGGCTAGAGGCACCTGGGGGACACGAGGAGAGGCCACCCTAGCTGCAGGTCTGCCCCTTGGCCGCCCCCTGGGAGAAACTTCAGGGGCTGGACTGCTTTTCCTGGGGCACTTCTTCCCTCCCCTGTCCTCTCTGTCTTTTCGTCCATGTTTGTGGGGAGGAGGGATGGTTCTTGTAAAGTACTTGGTTTTCCAAGTCTTGTAAAAAACCTGATGCTCCAGAAAGATGTATCACAGATACGCTGTCTTGCATCCTCTCTGCGCAGAAGTGGGGCTGTGCATGCTCCAGTTTGAGAAGCAGGTAGTGATGTAGTACTTGGAGTTAATCAGAACAACTATATGGGAAAATGACTTAGAATTACTAAGGGAACTCTCAGCAGCAACAAGTGTGGTTCTGAAGGGAAAAGGCTGTGAGCCATAGTGCAGGGCAAAAAGGCAGAAACTGCATACTAACGTTTTCAGGAGTGAGGGAAACTTCTGACCCTGTGGCCTTTATTAACTAAAACCAGGTGGTCCATAATAGATAACAAAGTCCCGTGAACCAGGCTGTGTGCAGAGTCAGAGAAGTGGCACAAGTATGGGCCCCCAAAGCGGCCTAAGGGTCACTCCCATGTGCAGCTGAGTTTTCTGGCTATAACGCAGGAGCGGGCCCTTCCACCGTGATGATTTCTCCTTTTTGTGACAGTGGCACAGAGCAGTCCCTGCAGGAGTCCTGACTGAGGTCTGGGCTGTTCAGTCTGCTCAAGGTTCCCGGGGAGCTCCACGGGAAGCCAGACATCCTTGGGGGGTAGAGGAGGATTCATGGTAAGAGACAGCAGCCCAGAGGGATGGAGGGGATGGCGGAAAGGTGGCTTCTAAAAGGCAAGTTCCAGGTGCCCAGGGCTTTCCCTGGTATTTCCATTTTAGGCGGTGAATTTGTCATTTCAGATGTCTATCAGGGAGCTTCCGCATGGGCTCCTAAGAAGCTGAGGAATGTCCAGGAGGCCCCTGGCTGCTTCTCGCGAGGCTGGCTGGCACTATGTGCAGAGTCTTTCTGCATGCTCTCGAGACTGCCCAGGGACAGTCCCAGCATCTGACCAGTCAGAGAAGATTTTCCTTCGCACACTTAGAGCAGGGCCCGGGGAAGTAAGAGGAGGGCTGGGGACGGGCTGGGAGTCTTGTCGCTCCCCCTTCATGTCCCCCGTTTTGGTTTTCTTTATGCCAGACAGCCCGATGTGTGGTCAGTGAGTGTTGTTCTCCTTGAGATCTGTCCATGGCTCTCATTCCCTTCAGGGAGAGTCCCAGTGCCTTAGTGGGCTTTCGGGATCCTCTATGACCTGTCCCCCTGCAGACCTTTTTACTAGCACCCGCTCCTTGTACTTTACTCACACTGAATTGTCCAGTTTCCCCAAGATACTCTGCCCATGAGCTTTACTCTCTAGGAAGCCCACATGCTGGGCACTTGGCCAAACTGTCAGGCTCTCCGAGATGAATCAGACAGAGGTCCTGCCAGAAGGGCACGGTCCAGCTGGGAAGACAAGACAGGGACCTAACTACGGTACAGTCACCTGTGCACCGGTACAAAGGAAGGACAGTCACAGCACAGCACACGCTCACCTGTTGCTGCCAGTATCGGGACAGCGTCTTGAAGGAGGTGGCATCTAGCGGGGCCTTGATGCACGGCTCTGACCACAAGATATGGAGAGGAGGCATCCCAGACAGAAGGAAGCCGGAGTGTTAGGCACATACAAGACGAAAGTGGGGAGCGAGGCTGGGGAGTGGGAGGTTGGACCAGCACCCCTTGTTTCTGGGACCACTTCCCACTGGTGCATTTTGGTCTGCGTCTCCAAACTTAAATATCCCGCTGCTCATGGCCTGGAAAGCAGTCAGCTCCGATACAGAATGTTCCGTTAACAAGACTTTCTCCTCTTGTGTGAACTGTGGGCCTTGACTGGCTGGGCCAGTGGCTGTCTCTGATCTCCCTCGTTAGTCCAAGCTCAGTTCCACAGGAAGGCCTTTGAGTTTCGTTCTAAGGAGCAGGGGATCCAAGAGCAGGGAGTGACACGATCGGCTTCCATTGGAGAAGACGCTCCTGGCTGCGTGCACACCGTGGGCTCTGGGTGGGAGAGAACCTCGGAGATGGTAATGGCATCCCACCAGCGATTTGCCAGCAAATCTAATGAAAAGCACCCACTAGCCCATGATTTTCAGCTGGTTCCTGAATTATGAATTACTTAGCGCAATTTGGCTGATGGATAATTATTCATAAAACACGAACTCAAGGTAAGGAGTGGTCAGGCGTGGGAGGAAACATTAAAAGGAGTGTGGCAGAGAGGTCCAGGTGCCTCCCAATAGCAGTGTCCACTTCTCAGAGCAACCGAACACCTGACTTTTAGCTGAGCATGAGTTCCCAGCTCTACTACAGAGACTGAGACTGCAAGGTTCCCAGCGGCGTCTGCAGCTAGGCTGGGTGTATAACCAAGCTCTCCCTCCAGGATGGGGAAGGAAGCAATTTGTGCAGCTTCTGGAATATTTCCTAGGAGAGAAAAGCAGGCCCTTCTTTCTGCTTCTTCTTCTGTCCTGCTGCTGGGAGCATGAGCTCTGAGGCTGGAGCTCCATCCTGACCCACATTGGTGAGGACAACTCCTCAGGGATGACAGGGCAACAGGGAGAGGGGCCCCCTGGAGCAGCCCTGCCAGGCCGGCCCTGGACTGTCTGCCTCCAGACTGAGCCTGGGAGAGATGCCAACTTCCGTGTGCCACTCTCCTGGGGTGGGGGTGGGGGGGGGGGCCTTTACTACAGCAGATGAACCTTATCCTGTCCAGAACAGTAGTCTTGAAGGGAACTTTCTGTGTGGTTCCCTTGGGTCAGGCTGCTCCCAAGGCCACAGCTGTCTGAAATGCTCAGCCCTCCTTTCCATGGGGTGACAACAAAGCTTGGCTCCAACCCACTCCCCTCTCTGGGCGGTTCTCTGGAAATTTAATGCATGAAGGTCGATGCCCCCAAGTAAACAAGCCTGGAGGTGGTATCTCCCAGGGCATCCTCTTGTTCTGTCCTCCCACACTGTGCACC